>NC_058521.1:246856914-247472837 GCF_904849725.1 Hordeum vulgare subsp. vulgare | reverse complement strand
TCATGGTCTAGAGCATCCACATGTCAATTGTGGATCGCCGTGTGACCTATTTTGTGAGGGTTTGGAAGTCTGCCCTGAAGACTTACCATGAGTGTTGGATGAGGATTGTGTGTCCTTAGCTGAAGGAGAATATAGTAGGAACTATGTGTCCCAGGACTCTGTGTCCTTTGGTTTTGATACCAAGCCGCTCCAAACCAGACGTACAGCTGCCATAGTAGTTGGAACTGGGTCATCAACCACTGTGTTCATCGAGCTACTAGTTTTATTTCTTCAACTCTTTTCATTTCCTCAATTGCATGTTGAAGACTTTCATATGTACTGTTTGAAGAATTTGATTGAAGAATTTCTCTGAATTGCTCACCTCAAACTCTTCACCTGAGTTATTCATCACCTGCTTATCCTATATACGTGACCTATGCAAACCGATTCCCTAAATTCACGATGAGTACTTTGCTGAAGTCGTTTTTGCACTTCTGCCTAAGTACTATTTCAGCTGCACTCAGTTGATGACTGAGGACTTTCCTCACTAGGAATTTCCTCAGATATGAATTTGTAAAAATCATCTACTCACCCCCTCTAGTCGATATAACGCACTTTCACCTTCTCGTTGCTCCGGTCTTGCCCAGTGGCCCCAGCCTGGAGCCCGCGAGCTGAGCTAGACGGTGGCGCCCGGCGTACCCCTCACGCCGGGGGAAAGCGGGTGATGTCTTGTGGAACGTAGGCCTCGATGCCAGCGCCCGGCGTGACACCCCCTAGCCCGGTGGTCGTGGGCGCAATGGCCCGGTGGTGCTATTTAGGTGGCGGCCACCGTGGGGGGGCCTATGGCATGCATCGTCTCGACGATGACCGCTTCCATCATCGCCGCGGGGTCGGTGGGCATGGTCACCGACGTCTTCTCTGCAGTCGGCGGAGACAACCCGTTCTCGACGCCGAGTAGCACGCTTGTTGTTGAGGATCTTGACCGCCTGGAAATCCTCCGTGTTGTAGGTGTGCATGTTGTGGAGGGTGCATAACTTGCCGCCAGCCTTACGAGGTGCGTCGCCAGTCACCGGGACCCTGAGGAGTACGAGCACGACATGAGGCGGGGCCTGCTCGGGCCCCTCAAGATACGGGCCGAGCGAGCCGCCACTCGGTGCAGCTCGCTGGTCGAGCCCCCTGCCTTCGACGGTGGGGGTCGAAGTGGAGTGCACGGCGCCAAGGCCCTCATGGCAACGGCGACGAGTTCAACAGCATCGTTCGCCCATGTGTTGTATCCTCCATCCTTTAGGTGGTGGCGGAGCAGTTCACTTGCCACGAGCAGCGCGTCCTGCGCGTTCAGGTGCCCCATGTGAACGTAGGTCGAGGCTAATGTTGGAAATATGCCCTAGAGGCAATAATAAATTAGTTATTATTATATTTCCTTGTTCATGATAATCGTTTATTATCCATGTTAGAATTGTATTGACTGGATACTCAAATACATGTGTGGATACATACACAACACACTGTCCCTAATGAGCCTCTAGTTGACTAGTTCGTTGATCAAAGATGGTCAAGGTTTCCTGGCCATAGGAAAGTGTTGTCACTTGATAACGGGATCACATGATTGGGGGAATGATGTGATGGACAAGACCCAAACTATAAACGTAGCATATGATCGTGTTAGTTTATTGTTACTGTTTTCTGCATGTCAATGTATCTGTTCCTATGACCATGAGATCATGCAACTCCCGGCCACGGGAGGAATACCTTGTGGGTTATCAAACGTCGCAACGTAACTGGGTGCCTATAAAGGTGCTCTACAGGTATCTCCAAAGGTGTCTGTTGGGTTGGCATGGATCAAGACTGGGATTTGTCACTCCGTGTGACGGAGAGGTATCTCGGGGCCCACTCGGTAATACAACATCACAACAAGCCTTGCAAGCAATGTGACTAAGGAGTTAGTTGCGGGATCTTGTATTACGGAACGAGTAAAGAGAGTTGTCGGTAACGAGATTGAACTAAGTATGATGATACCAACGATCAAATCTCGGGCAAGTAACATATCGAAGGACAAAGGGAATAGTATACGGGATTATGAATCCTTGACATAGAGGTTCAAACGATAGAGATCTTCGTAGAATATGTAGGAGCCAATATGGACATCCAGGTCCAGCTGTTGGTTATTGACCGGAGAGTGTCTCAGGTCATGTCTGCATAGTTCTCGAACCCGCACGGTCTGCACACTTAAGGTTCGGTGATGTTTCGGTATAGTTGAGTTATATGTGTTGTTGACCGAAGTTTTGTTTGGAGTCCCGAATGAGATCCCGGACGTCACGAGGAGTTCCGGAATGGTCCGGAAATGAAGATTGATATATAGGAAGTTGGTGTTTGGATTCCGGAAGGTTTTCGGGTATTGCCTGCAGTGTACGGGGAGTGACGAATGGGTTCCGGGGGCCCACTAGATGGGCCCACGACGCCCCAAGGGGTCCATGTGGGTTTATTGGATGCGCAATACGGCATAATGGGCTGATAAAGTCATCCAAGGAAAGCCCATGAGGAAAAAGTGGAAAATCCAAAAGAGGTGGGAAAATAAGGAAGGAGTCCTAATCCAAGTGGGATTGGAGGAGGACTCCTCCCTTCCCCACTTCGGCCGACCCAAGGAGGTCTTCCTTGGTGCGCCAAGGCTCCCCTCCCCTCCTCCTATATATACTAGAGTTTAGGGCTTTTGAGACAAAACTTTGCCACGTGCTGCCCTCTCCCTAGATCATAGTTCTTGCTCTAGATCTGTTTTCTGCGAAGCTCGGGCGGAGCCCTGCAGGAACAAATCATCACCATCACCGGCGCGCCGTCACGCTGCCGGAGAACTCATCTACTTCCCCGTCTCTCTTGCCGGATCAAGAAGGCGGAGATCGTCATCGAGCTGTACGTGTGTGGAACGCGGAGGTGTCGTTCGTTCGGCACTTGATCGGGATGGATCACGACATGGTTCCTGGGACGTATCATGGGACGGTTCGTGCGACGGATCGTGAAGACGTACCAGTACATCAACCGCGTTTATTAACACTTCCGCTTAGTGATCTACAAGGGTATGTGGATCTGATCTCCCTCTCGTAGATGAATATCACTATGATAGGTCTTCGTGTGCGTAGGAATTTTTTTGTTTCCCATGGAACGTTCACCAACACTAGCATCATGAGCTAGGTTCATGCGTAGATGTATTCTCGACTAGAACACAAAAGTTTTTGTTGGTGTTGATGTTCGATTTGCTGCCCTAGTTACTCTTTTCTCGATTTTACGGTATTGTTGGAATTAAGCGGCCCAGACCAACATCACTCGTACGCTTACGAGAGACCGGTTTCATCGACTAACATGCAACTTGTTGCATAAACATGACTGGTGGGTGTCTGTTTCTTCAACTTTAGTTGAATTGGATTTGACTGAGGCGGTCCTTGGAGAGAGGTTAAATAGCAATTTGCACATCTCCGTTGTGGTTTTGCGTAAGTAAGATGCGATCATACTAGATACCCATAGCAGCCACGTAAAACACGCAACAACAAATTAGAGGACGTCTAACTTGTTTTTGCAGGTTATGCTTCTGATGTGATATGGCCAAAGACATGATGTGATATATTGGATGTATGAGATGATCATGTTGTAATAGTCAAATATCGACTTGCACGTCGATGCTACGGCAACCGGCAGGAGCCATAGGGTTGTCTTTAAACTAACGTTTGTGTTTGCAGATGCGTTTACTATATTTCTAGGTTGTAGCTTTAGTAGTAATAGCATAGATAGAATGACAACCTCGATGGCGGCACGATGATGGAGATCATGATGATGCAGATCATGGTGTGGTGCCGGTGACGATGAAGATCATGCCGGTGCTTTGGTAATGGAGATCAAGAAGCACAAGATCATGGCCATATCATGTCACTTATGAATTGCATGTGATGTTAATCCTTGTATGCACCTTATCTTTTTCTTAGAACGACGGTAGCATTATAAGGTGATCCCTCACCAAAATTTCAAGATAAAATTGTGTTCTCCCAGAGTGTGCACCCTTGCGACAGTTTGTCGTTTCGAGACACCATGTGATGATCGGGTGTGATAGACTCAACGTTCACATACAACAAGTGCAAAACAGTTGCACACGCAGAACACTCGGGTTAAACTTGACGAGCCTAGCATGTGCAGACATGGCCTCGGAACACAAGAGACCAAAAGGTCGAGCATAAATTGTATAGTTGATATGATTAGCATAGAGATGTTTACCACTGAAACTACACCCAACTCACGTGATGATCGGATTTGAGTTAGTGGATTTGGATCATGCGCCACTCAAATGACTAGAGGGATGTCTATTTGAGTGGGAGTTCTTAAGTAATATGATTAATTGAACTAATTATCATGAACATAGTCATAAGGTCTTTGCGAATTACGTTGTAGCTTGCGCTGTAGCTCTATTGTGTTTATATGTTCCTAGATAAAATTTAGTTGGAAGATGATAGTAGCAATTTTGCGGACTAAGTCCGTGAACTAAGGATGGTCCTCATTGTTGCGCAGAAGGCTTATGTCCTTAATTCACCGCTCGGTGTGCTGCACCGCGAGCATCGCCTGTGGATGTTGCGAACATCTGACATACACGTTTTGATAACTACGTGATAGTTAAGTGCATAATACTTAAGAGCTTAGAAGTAAGGCACCGAAGACGCTTTTTAATGTCACGGAACCTATGAGATGTTCTAAGAGATGAAATTGGGATTTCATGCTCGTGGCCTTGTTGAGAGGTATGAGACCTCCAACAAGATTGTTTGTCTACAAAGTAAAGGAGAAAAGCTCAATCGTTGATCATGTGCTCAGATTGTCTGAGTACATCAATCGCTTGAATCAAGTGGGAGTTAATCTTCCAGATGAGATAATGATGGTTCTCCAAAGTCACTGCCACCAAGCTACTAGAGTTTCGTGATGAACTATAACATATCAAGGATAGATATGATGATCCTTAAGTGATTCGCAATGTTTGACACTGCGAAAGTAGAAATCAAGAAGGAGCATCAATTGTTGATGGTTAGTAAAACCACTAGTTTCAAGAAGGGCAATGGCTAGAAGGGATACTTCATGAAACGGCAAACCAGTTGCTGCTCTAATGAAGAAACCCAAGGTTGAACCCAAGCCCGAGACTAAGGGCTTCTGTTATGAGGTGAACGATCACTGAGGCGGAACTACCCTAGATACTTGGTAGATGAGAAGGTTGGCAAAGTCGACTAAAGTATATTGGATATACCTGATATTGATGTGTACCTTACTAGTATTCCTGGTAGCACGAGGGTATTAGATATCGGTTCAGTTGCGAAGTGTTAGTAACTCGAAGTTATAGCTACGGATTAAAAGGATACTAGCAAGGGTGAGGTGACGATGTGTGTTGGAAGTAATTCTAATGTTGATGTGATCAAACATCGCACGCTCCCTCTACCATCGGGATTGGTGTTAAACCTAAATAATTGTTATTTGGTGTTTGCGTTGAGCATGAACATGATTGGATCATGTTTATTGCAATACGATTATTCATTCAAAGATACTAATGGTTATTCTATTTGCTTGAATAATTACCTTCAATGGTTTATTGAATCTTGATCGTAGTGATACACATGTTCATAATATTGATGCCAAAATATACAAAGTAGTAATGATAGTACCACTTACTTCTGGCACTGCTGCTTGAGTCATATTGGTGTAAAATGCATGAAGAAGCTCCATGCTGATGGATCTTTGTACTCACTCATTTTTGAAACGTTTGAGACATGAAAACCATACCTATTGGTATAAACGCAGGAAGAAACTCCATCCAGATGGATCGTTTGGACTCACTTGATTTTGAATCACTTGAGACATGCGAATCATACCACATGGGCAAGATGAATGAAGGCCTCGTTTTCCAGTGAGATGGAACTAGCAAGTAACTTATTGGGAGTAATACATTTGGATGTATGGAGTCCAATGAGTGCCGAGGCACGTAGTGGATATCGTTATGTTATTGCTTCACTAACAATTTAAGTAGATACACGAGTATTTACTTGATGAATCACAAGTCTGAAATATTGAAAAGTTCAAAGCTATTTCAGAGTGAAGATCGTCGTGACAAGAGGATAAACTGTCTACGATATGATCATAGAGATGAATATCTGAGTTGCGAGTTTTGGTACACAGTTAAGACAATGTGGAAGTTGTTTCACAATTCATGCCACCTAGAACACCATAGTGTGATGGTGCGTCCGAACGTCATAGCCGCACCCTATTTGATATGGTGCATACTATGATGTCTCTTACCGAATTACCAATGTCGTTTATGGGTTATGCATTAGAGACAACCGCATTCACTTTAAATAGGGCACCACGTATTTCCGTTGAGATGACACCATATGAACTATGGTTTGGAGAAACCTAAGCTGTCGTTTCTTGAAAGTTTGGGGCTGCTACGCTTATGTGAAAAAGTTTCAGTCTGATAAGCTCGAACCCAAAGCGGATAAGTGCATCTTCATAGGATATCCAAAACAGTTGGGTACATCTCCTATCTCAGATCCTGAAGCAAAGTCTTTGTTTATAGAAAAGGGTCCTTTCTCGAGGAAAGGTTTCTCTCGAAAGAATTGAGTGCGAGGGTGGTGGAACTTGATGAGGTTATTGAACCATCACTTCAACCAGTGTGTACCAGGGTGCAGGAAGTTGTTCCTGTGGCGCCTACACCAATTGAAGTGGAAACTGATAATGGTGATCATTAAGCTTCGGATCAAGTTACTGCAAACCTCGTAGGTCTACAAGGTCGCGTACTACTACAGAGTGGTACGGTAACCCTGTCTTGGAGGTCATGTTATTGAACAACTTGAACCTACGAACTATGGAGAAGCGATGGTGGGCCCGGGTTCCGACAAATGTCTGGAGGCCATAAAATCCGAGAGAGGATCCATGTATGAAAACAAAGTGTGGACTTTGTAAGAACTACTTGATGTTCATAAGACTATTAAGTACAAATGTATATTTAAAAGGAAGACAACCGATGATGGTGAAAATTCACCATTAAGAAAAGCTCGACTTGTCGCAAAGATGTTTCCGATAAGATCAAAGAGTTGACTATGATGAGACTTTCTCACTCGTAGTGATGCTAAAAGTTTGTTGGAATTATGTTAGCAGTTGCTGCATTATTTATGTAATATTGTACATAGGATGTCAAAACATTGTTTCCTCGACGGTTTCCTTGAGGAAAGGTTGTATGTGATACAACCAGAAGGTTTTGTCGATCCTAAGGATGCTAACAAGTATGCAAGCTCCGGTGATGCTTCTATGGACTGGTGCAAGCATCTCGGAGTTGGAATATACGCTTTGATGAGATGATCAAAGCTTTTGGGTTTATACAAGGTTTCTCAGTAGCTTGTATTTCCAAAGAAGTGAGTGGGAGCACTATAAAATTTCTGGTAAGTATATGTGGCTGACATATTATTGATCAGAAATAATATAGTGTTTCTGGAAAGCATAAAGGGTTGTTTGAAATGTGTTTTTCAACAGAAGACCTAGATTAAACTACTTGAACATTGAGCATCAAGATCTATAGAGATAGATTAAGACGCTTAATAAAAGATTCAATGAAATGCATGCCTTGACAAGTTTTTGAAGGAGTTCAAAATAGATCAGCAAAGAAGGAGTTCTTAGCTGTGTTGTAAAGATGTGAATTTGAGTAAGACTCAAAACCCGACCACGGTAGAAGAAAGAGAAAGGATGAAGGTCATCCCCTATGCCTTAGCCGTAGGCTTTATAGTATGTTATGCTGTGTACCGCACCTGATGGGTGCCTTGCCATGAATTTGTCAAGGGGTACGAAAGTGATACACGAATGGATTACTGAACAACGGTCAAAGTTATCCTTAGTAACTAGTGGACTAAAGAATTTTTATCAATTATGGAGGTGATTAAAAAGTTCGTCGTAAAGGGTTACGTCGATGCAAGCTTTGATACTAATCCGAATAACTATGAGAAGTAAACCAGATTCATAGTGGAGCAGTCACCTGGAATAGTTCCAAATGGCACGTAGTAGCAGCATCTACAGGATAACATAGAGATTTGTAAAGTACACACATATCTGAAAGGTTTAGAGTCGTTGACTAAAACCTCTCTCACAAGCAGGACATGATCAAACCCCAGAACTGTATGGGTGTCGGATTCGTTAAAATCACATAGTGATGTGAACTAGATTATTGACTCTAGTGCAAGTGGGAGACTGTTGGAAATATGCCCTAGAGGCAATAATAAATTAGTTATTATTATATTTCCTTGTTCATGATAATCGTTTATTATCCATGTTAGAAGTGTATTGATTGGAAACTCAAATACATGTGTGGATACATAGACAACACACTGTCCCTAGTCAGCCTCTAGTTGACTAGTTTGTTGATCAAAGATGGTCAAGGTTTCTTGGCTATAGGCAAGTGTTGTCACTTGATAACGGGATCACATGATTGGGAGAATGATGTGATGGACAAGACCCAAACTATAAACGTAGCATATGATCGTGTCAGTTTATTGTTACTGTTTTCTGCATGTCAATGTATCTGTTCCTATGACCATGAGATCATGCAACTCCCGGACACGGGAGGAATACCTTGTGGATTATCAAACATCGCAACGTAACTGGGTGACTATAAAGGTGCTCTACAGGTATCACCAAAGGTGTCTGTTGGGTTGGCATGGATCAAGAATGGGATTTTCACTCCGTGTGATGGAGAGGTATCTCGGGGCCCACTCGGTAATACAACATCACAACAAGCCTTGCAAGCAAAGTGACTAAGGAGTTAGTTGCGGGATCCTGTATTACAGAACGGGTAAATAGACTTGCCAGTAACGAGATTGAACTAAGTATGATGATACCACGATCGAATCTCGGGCAAGTAAAATACTAAAGGACAAGGGGAATAGTATACGGGATTATATGAATCCTTGACATAGAGGTTCAACCGATAGAGATCTTCGTAGAATATGTAGGAGCCAATATGTACATCTAGGTCCCGTTGTTGGTTATTGACCGGAGAGTGTCTCAGGTCATGTCTGCATAGTTCTCGAACCCGCAGGGTATGCACATTTAAGGTTCAGTGACGTTTCGGTATAGTTGAGTTATATGTGTTGGTGACCGAAATTTTGTTTGGAGTCCCGGATGAGATCCCGGACATCACGAGGAGTTCTAGAATGGTCCGCAAACGAAGATTGATATATAGGAAATTGGTGTTTGGATTCCGGAAGGTTTTCGGGCATTGCCGGTAGTGTACCGGGAGTGACGAATGGGTTCCGGGGGCCCACTGGGTGGGCCCACCACGCCCCAAGGGGTCCACGTGGGTTTATTGAATGCACAATAAGGTATAATGGGCTGATAAAGTCATCCAAGGAAAGCCCATGAGGAAAAAGTGGAAACTCCAAAAGAGGTGGCAAAATAAGGAAGGAGTCCTAATCCAAGTGGGATTGGAGGACTCCTCCCTTCGCCACTTCGACCGACCCAAGGAGGTCTTCCTTGGTGCGCCAAGGCTGCTCCTCCCCACCTCCTATGTATACTAGAGGTTTAGGGCTTTTGAGACACAACTTTGTCACGTGCTACCCTATCCTCTAGATCATAGTTCTTCCTCTAGATCGGTTTTCTACAGAGCTCGGGAGGAGCCCTGCAGGAACAGATCATCACCATCACCGGCACGCCGTCACGCTGCCGGAGAACTCATCTACTTCCCCGTCTCTCTTGCTGGATCAAGAAGGCGGAGGTCGTCATCGAGCTATACGTGTGTGGAACGCGGAGGTGCCGTCCGTTCGGCACTTGATCGGGATGGATCACGAGACGGTTCGTGGGATGGATCGTGGGACGGTTCGTGGGACGGATCGTGAAGACGTACCACTACATCAATTGCGTTTATTAACGCTTCCGCTTAGCGATCTACAAGGGTATGTGGATCTAATCTCCCTCTCGTAGATGAACTTCACCTTGATAGTTCTTCGTGTGCGTAGGAAAGTTTTTGTTTCCCATGCAACATTCACCAACAACAAAGGCCATGAGGGACACACAGGGAGACCTCCTTGATGCACTGGTGGCCACAAGAAGCCCCGCTGCTGTGCGCGAAAGGGATGAAGAAAATGGTGGCCAGAACGCTGGCGCTGGCGGGACGGTAACAGCCGCCCGGCTCTGAGCTCCCAGGGTGCATGCGGTGGTCGTCATCCATGGGGTTGGTGAAGCTAGAGTGAAACCGGAGTGGAAGAGCGGCTGGGCACCCCTACCTAGCGTGTGAAATGTTGGAATTGAGGCTCCGCGGACCCAACGAAAGGTCCGAACACTGGGGTACGCTTGCTCTTCTACTCTGTTCAACCTCTCAGCCTCATGACAGTCCTTTGGTAGTGTGAGCTAGGAAGATGAACTGGAACACACGATAGTTTACCCAGGTTCAAGCCACCTCGGGGTGTAAAACCCTACTTCTGCTTGTGGTGGGATTGCTTGAGGTGGAAGGGTTCTTCCCCTAGCTCATGGGTGAGGTTGGATCCCCCTCTACGGAGGACGGTCCTCTCCGATATACGGGCCTTGGTCCTCTTCCCCCCAAAATTATTGGCGGTAAGGGTTGCCACAACGGCCATTTTTGAGAGGGATAGGACTGCAGTCCGCCCTGGCAAAGGTGGTCTTCGCCTGCAAAAGCTTCTCTTCATGACGCGCTGGTGGGCTCGGGGATGACCTCCATCCTGCCGATCCTCCGACTTTATTCTCCTTGCACCAAACGGAAACCTTTGGGAGTCGCTTCGGGAGCATGCCAGCTATCCCGGCTTACTTAGCACAGAAGGGGAAACCCTGGTACGCAATCGCTGGCACCGCTCCAGCGCCGCCTGTGCGGTCTGCCGCATCCACGTGAAGGAGCTGGGTCGTGGGACCAGACTAAGTCGCCCTAGGCGGGCTTGCTCCGCGGGGGCCTCAGGGGAAAACTTTACGGAGGACGCTCATACGTCCCAAACGTGTCTATAATTTATGCTTGTTCCATGATCTTTTGGGTAACACTGTTATATGTTTTGCTACACTTTTATATCATTTTACACATATTTGGACTAACCTACTAACTAAGTGCACCCAGTGCCAGTTTCTGTTTGCTAATGTCTATTTTGTAGGGGCTTTTACCCAATTTTACGAAGCCCGAAAAATTCCAGGAAAAATATATAAAAAATCAGTGTAACGGAAGCGTCGAGATCACTGAAGATGGGCCACACGGGGGCAGGGGCCGTCTAGGCGAACTGCTGGCACGACTTACCCCCTGGCCACACCAGGAGGCCGCCTGGGTGGGCCCCACCTCCTCCGGTGCCCTCCTTTGGCCTATATTTAGTCCTTCGAGAGGAAACCCTTCAACAACATCCAGAGTCGCGAATTTCTCCATCATTCCTCCGCCGTAGCGCTTCCGAGATCGGGAGCGTCAGGTGACCTCTTCCCGGCTCCCTGCCAGAGGGAGGATTAACCTCCGGGAGCTTCTCCACCGCCATGGACGCTTCCCGGACGTGCCGTGAGTAGTCCTCCTTGGACCATGAGTCCATGACCAGTAGCTATGTGATGTCTTCTCTCCAATCATGTGCTTCAATGGTTAGTCTTTGTGAGCTGCCCTACATGATCAAGGCATCTATGTAATTCTCTTGATGTTGCTATGCTCGGTTTGTTGGGATCTCATGGATTATGAGATTATGTTCAGATTGTTATGAGTTATATATTTGATTATCCTTTTATATTATGTTCCTTAGTGATTCATGCATGTTCTCCGTTGCTATTTATTGCTTTGGCTGAGTAGTAGATTGTAACTCCAAGAGGGAGCGTTATGCATGATTGTGGGTTCATGCCCCTCGATGTCTAGCTTGAGTGACAAAAACATGATACTAGGGGATGTGTTGTTGCCACCAGGGAGAAAACAACGGTGCTTGTGACCACGGTTGCAAGGATTGTTTACCTTACACATAGTTCGTTAATGCAGTTGTCCGTTGCTTTGAGATTACACTTTGGGTGGGGCTCGCAACTTAATACCGGAGAGATGTTATGGATAGATATCTCAAAGTGGATGATTAGTAAGTAGATGCTGATGAATTAACGGTCTACTTGTCTTGGCGTACTTCCCATTACTATTGAGCCTCTAACTATCAAGTAGCATAATTAGCATTGCAGGCGTTCATAATTCTTTCAATTCCCCAACTGTGATTTGTTTACCCAAGCATAGTTGTTTATCGTCTTTTGGGAGAGGGACATCACTAGTGAACATCATGTGACTCTGGTCCATATCACCATCATTGTTTACACCTCCACCATTACCGCTTTCATTTACTTTTCCGTTGCAATCACTATTACTTTCCCGCTTGTGTTTTCATCCTTTGCAAACTACAAGGCCGGAGAGATTGACAACCTCTTTGTACTCGTTGGGAGCAAAGTTATTTGTTGTGTGTGTGCAGGTCCATGTCTTCTTCTAGCGCCAGGTTGGAAGACACCTACTTTTTGATCCTAGGAGTCCTCCTGGTTCGATAAACCTTACAGTCTCCATGTAAGGGAAAACTTGCTGCTGACTACATCTCACCCTTCCACTTGGGGTAACCAACAAGGAGCGATAAGTATATACATCATCTCGTTATCAAGCAAAGTTTTATGGCGCCGTTGCCGGGGACTCCAGTCTTCAAGATAGGAGAGTTGCATGCTATCCTTTACCTTTGCTTTTTAGTCTTGTTAGTTTGCTTTTTAGTTTTTGCTTTAGAGTCTTATACCAAAATTAGTTACTTTGCTTTGTTTAGTCAGTATGTCTAAATCCTTTGCCTCTAGTGTTCCACCCGAAGGAGAAATTCTCACCTTCAAAGAAAGGGTTGGAGAAAGTTTGAAAGATGCTTGGTATAGAATTAAAAGTTCTCAAGATAGAGCTACCAAGTAGCAATCCACCACTATTCTGCTTAGAAATTTTTATGCTGGTATTACTTCTTGGCATAGGTTTGTTCTAGAAACAACAATAGGAAGGTAATTTCTTGGAAGCTCCCGTTGGGGAGGCTCTTAACGTTATGGAAAATCTTGTCGGAATCCCACCTATTGTTGACATAAAGGATGATATCACTTTTTCTCATGTTATGAGTAAACTTGAGAAGATAGAGCTACAAATGCCAAGAATGAGTAAAATTAATGAAGTAGATCATAGGATTCAAGGGGACTTAAATATACTTGATAGCTCCATGAACAAAATTTACAAAACTTTGGAGACCCTTAAATCCCATGATGTGGATCCTTCTAGGATTGATAAGATCGATGATATTTTTGAAACTTTAGGAACTACTCTATCCTCCATCAAGACTAAAAAGGTAGAAACCCCCGCAAGGAAGGGATCTTGGTTCGTTAACGTAACCAAGGTTCCTCAACCCAAAACGAGTATACCTATTGCTAAGGGTGTTCAAACTGTGAAGACCTAGGAAGAGATACCTCTCTTCAATAGGATTAGAAATGAAATTCCAATAGGTCTTACTACCTTTGCTTTTGATCATAGAAGTGTTTCCACTAAGACTCTCTTTGAGAGTCCTCTTAAGGCTAGTTGCATTATTGAATACCTCTTTGATGATCTTGATGATGGTTCAATTGATACAACTTGATCTTCTTGCATTATGCCTAGCTCAAAGGCATAAAAGAAAGCGCTTGTTGGGAGGCAACCCAATTTATTTTTACTTTCTATTTTAGTGGTCTTGATGCTTGTTACTACTGTAGAAACATCATTGTATCTTTATTTTTAAGCTTTGTGCCAAGTTATAGCCTGCGATTGCAAGAAAGTTCAAAAGTTGTGACATGCTGTCCAGAAACAGATTCTGTCTGCTTGACGGAACAATTCGCCAAAAATCACCAGATCATCTTATTGATCTGAATTTTTTGATAGCATTCCCTATATAATTTCTTTCTGGCATCTGTTATAAGTTTTTTAATTTGAGTTGTATAAGTGCCCCGAATAAATTATTTACTACCTGCTGTTATGTTTTTCATAGATCCTGTCATGTTTTGCGTTTTCATTGTTTTGCAAATCCTAAGCTTACTTAATATTTGCAAAAACCTTTTGTCAATCATGAGAAATAGTAGATTTTCATGAAAATCATTATTTCCAGTAGGTAATGAATTAATTTATTAAGGGTACTAACCACTCTAATCAGCTTATGATGAGTTTCGTATGAAGGGAGTTTTCAAGTATCCGATGGGAGATGATGAAAGAAGATATAGGAGCGTCAAGCGCTCAAGCTTGGGGATGCCCCCATGCACCCCCAAGAAATATTCAAGGAGACTCAAGCGTCTAAGCTAGGGGATGCCGCCGTGCATCCCCATCTGTATCAACAATCATCAGTTCGTCCATCTCGATGCTATATTTTTATCACTTCATATGTTATGTGCTATGCTTGGAGCGTCCCGTTGTTTACGTTTTAGTTTGTTTTAGTTTTTCTTTATGTTCATAACAAGTCGGAACCTAGCCTACCTTGTTTGGGAGATAACACACTCCATTCCACTCTAGAACACAATATAGGTTTTCATGCTTATCCTTTTTGTGTGTTCTTCATCTTTCCATAACAACTTTCATGCTTAGCTCTTAGTTTTCATGCTTATCTTTTTAAGAGCTTTTATTTAGGTTGCTTTTGGACCTCTCTTGAGTTATCATTCTTATCTTGTTTAGAGAGTTGGCTCGTTGTACTGAGTTGTGTGTCTTGCACGAGTAGGTAATAGAGGTTGCTATTTAAGTATTTTAGTAACTTGCAATAGTTTTGAGGTATTAATTTGAGTAATGTTTGGCCTATTGGTGCCAAGAGCTTGAGCCTATTAGTGATAGGTGTCATATTTTGGGAAATCCGAGTGTTTTTCAAAAACTAAAACTTAGTTGAGAACTCTAGCTACTAAATTGATCGCTAACCTCTTAAGGGGTTGGAATCTATAGAGTACCCTCACGTTACAATGAGTCGAGGATGCGCAAGGATAACCAAACCCCGAGACACTCCTCTTCGGGGTACTTGTCTCTTTGCGAATATCCTTACTAGATAGAGAGTTACCGATAATAAGTGTATGAGTTCTTCGGACTAACGTGAGTATTCGATTGTTGGCACTTCCACCATCCATATTTTGCTAGCCTCTTCAGTACCATGCATTGCCCTTTCTCACATTGAGAGTTGGTGCAAACTTCGCAGGTGCATCCAAACCAATGACATGACACACTCTGTCATACATAAGCCTCATTATATCTTTCCTCAGAACAACCACCATACCTACCTATTAAGGCATTTCCATAGCCTTTCCGAGATACATTGCCATGCAACATCCACCATCTGATGACTTGATCTTCATGTCATACATGCTTTTGCTTGATCGTAGATCTGCATGATAGTTGGGCCTTGCACAAATTATTGCTACATGACACATTAGTATCATTGCATATCCTACTATACTGGCAGAGGCATACATTTGCATACATCATGATAGTTTTCACTGGTGTTTATGTTGAGTACTTCTTATAAAGTGTGATGATCTTCTTTTTATTCATGTAAAACATAGAGTGTTGCCCATAAGTGAGGAAAAGATCCCAAAGAGGACAAATGAGAGATAAAAAGAAAGAGCCAAAGAGGTCACAAAAAAATAAAAATAAAAGAGAAAAAGAAAAAGAAATAAAAAGAGAGAAGGGGGCAACACTACTATTTCATTTGAAGATCCACACTCGTACTCCAATGTTATATTTGTACTACACACAGATTATCATTCATGCATAACTATGTGGGGACCCTTACACTATAGAACTTGGTTTGCATATTCCAATGATGAGCCTCCTCAAATGAGCTCTAGGTCTTCATGAGAAAACAAGTTGGATGCACCCCCACTAGTTCCATTGGAGAGCTTACCTTAGCTCATATGTGCATCCGTTACATGGCAATCCCTACTCCTCACATCATATCTATCATTTGGCTTTCTCTCGCCTATGGTTATCCTCATTGATGTGAGCCTTTCACACCTTTTTGTCTTCCTTCCCCATCATTATTCTATTTACCATCCTAAGTGCCAACATATCTTTCTTACACTCATCCATTGCATGAGTGCTCATAGTCGAAAGGGAGAGGATCATTTTGACTTGAGCCTGACTAGTGGTCTGGGGATGAGTCAAAATAAGATTCCGAAGGAGACAAAGTGTGAAATTTTAGTAGATTGAGTTCTCAATTAAAAAATATTTTATGATCTCAACCCATCTCCCACTTCTTGCATGCAAACACCATTTAGTGACATTCGAGTCACGGACAGCGAGAACTCTCGCACCTTCATGTTCCTACTTTGCTAATCTTAATACTAGATATAGACTCTTGCTTGTTATTGTCTTGACATGAATTGCATATCTTACTTGCTTTACTTTGAAGTTCTTATATGTGTTAGCATGTCACCACAAAAATTATTGTGTTATCATTTATCTACTCGAGGACGAGAAGAAATTAAGCTTGGGGATGTTGATACGTCCCAAACGTATCTATAATTTCTGCTTGTTCCACGATCTTTTGGGTAACAATGTTATATGTTTTGCTACACTTTTATATCATTTTACACATATTTGGACTAACCTACTAACTCAGTGCACCCAGTGCTAGTTTCTGTCTCCTGATGTCTATTTTGCAGGGTTTTTTACCCAATTTTCCGGAGCCCAAAAAATTCCAGGAAAAATATATAAAAAATCAGCGTAACGGAAGCTTCCAGATCACCGAAGATGGGCCGGAGGGGGGCCACGGGCCGTCCACGCGACCTTCTGGCGCGACCTACCCCCTGGTCGCGCCAGGAGGCCACCTGGGTGGGCCCCACCTCCTTCGGTGCCCTCCTTTGGCCTATATTTATTCCTCCAAGAGGAAACCCTTCAACAACTTCCAGAATCACAAATTTCTCCATCGTTCCGCCGCCGCAGCGCTTCCGAGATCGGGAGCGTGAGGAGACCTCTTCCCGGCACCCTGTCGGAGGGAGGATTAACCTCCAGGAGCTTCTTCACCGCCATGGACGCTTCTCGGACGTGTCGTGAGTAGTCCTCCTTGGACCATGGGGTCCATGACCAGTAGCTATGTGATGTGTTCTCTCCAATCTTGTGCTTCAATGGTTAGTCCTTGTGAGCTGCCCTACATGATCAAGGCATCTATGTAATTTTCTTGCTGTTACTATGCTCGGTTTGTTGGGATCCGATGGATTATGAGATTATGTTCATATTGTTATGAGTTATATATCTGATTATCTTTTTATATTATGTTCCTTAGTGATTCATGCATGTTCCCCGTTGCTATTTATTGCTTTGGCTGAGTAGTAGATTGTAACTCCAAGAGGGAGCGTTATGCATGATTGTGGGTTCTTTCCCCTTGATGTCTAGCTTGAGTGACAAAAACATGAGACTAGGGGATGTGTTGTTGCCACCAGGGAGAAAACAACGGTTCTTGTGACCACGGTTGCAAGGATTCTTTAACTTACGCATAGTTCGTTAATGCAGTTGTCCGTTGCTTTGAGTTTACACTTTGGGTGGGGCTCACAACTTAATACCGGTGAGATGTCCTGGATAGATATCTCAAGGTGGGTGATTAGTAAGTAGATGCTGATGAATTAACGGTCTACTTGTCTTGGCCTACTGCCCATTACTATTGAGCCTCTAACTATCAAGTAGCATAATTAGCATTGCGGTGCGTTCATAATTCTGTCAGTTGCCCAACTGTGATTTGTTTACCCAAGCATAGTTGTTTATCGTCTTTTGGGAGAGAAACATCACTACTGAACATCATGTGACTCCGGTCCATATCACCATCATTGTTTACACCTCCACCATTACCGCTTTCATTTACTTTTTTGTTGCTATCACTATTACTTTCCCGCTTGTGTTTTGATCCTTTGCAAACTACAAGGCCGGAGAGATTAACAGCCTATACGTACTCGTTGGGAGCAAAGTTCTTTGTTGTGTGTGCAGGTCCACGTCTTCTGCTAGCGCCAGGGTGGAAGACACCTACTTGTTGATCCTAGGAGTCCTCATGGTTCGATAAACTTTACAGTCTCTGTGTAAGGGAAAAC
Source organism: Hordeum vulgare subsp. vulgare (assembly GCF_904849725.1). NCBI lineage: Eukaryota > Viridiplantae > Streptophyta > Magnoliopsida > Poales > Poaceae > Hordeum > Hordeum vulgare. Next base: position 247,454,783 of record NC_058521.1, on the reverse strand, counting down.
TTGTTGCTGACTATATCTCAACCTTCCACTTGGGGTAACCAACAAGGAGCAAGAAGTATATACATCATCTCGTCATCAGACACCCTCCCGAGGCCCTTGGAGACGATCTTCAAGTGGTCTCCTCGCGAGGTAAAGGCTCTCGTGAGGGTTCTCCTTGTCGGGCTCACCAATGGGCCGAACCAGTTTTATCCCTCCGCGTTGCATCCGGGGCAACGTGCCGACGGGCCTAGGTACCCCTGGTCCGAGGGGCCCGAAAGTGGGAGCAGTTTGAGCGGCAATGGCTGAAAATTTTGATAAATTTTTAAGGACTTTGTGCGCAAATTCTTCAACTGTGAATCACTTGGTGAAGACTTTGAATGAGCTTCAAATAGAACGCATATGAAGAATTTGAGAACACACTAGGTTGAGCTTAGCATAGACGGGGAACGGGTCCGATCATATTCACTTAGAAGAAAAACTCAACATGAAGACATGGCAATAAGTTAATGTTGTTGAGGACTTTGAAAGTTCACAAATAAGTATATAGTCAATGAAGACTATCTTTTGAAAAGTTTGAAGAATTTGAACTTTTTGAGGAATTTACAAACTTAAGGAATTTTAAAATTTGAAGAATTTCAAGATTTGAAGAATTTGCAAAAATCTCAACTTAGAAGAATTTCAACTTAAAGAATTTCAAATTGGGTTTGTGGCGTGACCCACCATATAAGAATGAGGATTTTAGACACCACGTACAATTGTCGTAGGGTCCTGAGAATCAAATTTTTCATTAATTTCTTCACACTTAGAGTGTTATTATTCATTGATTGAAGAAAAACATTACTTCGTTTGTTGCACATATAAATCATCAATTTTGCATAAATGTTAGGATGTGTGTCCTTTCACAGAACATTGGAAGATTCTAAGATATTTATCTCACGCTGTAACTTGCAAAATCTCTTTTCATCGAAGGGCATAGTGAAGATATCTGCCAGTTCTTCTTCAGTCTACACATGGTCGAGGAAGATGATGCCCTTGAGTACATGATCACGAAGAAAATGGTGACGAATCTAGATGTGGTTGGTCTTCGAGTGTTGTACTGGGTTGTTTGCAATCTTGATTGCACTCTCATAATCGCAGTAGTGTGGCACATTGTTCATGTTGATGACATAGTCCTTGAGGGTTTGCTTCATCCATAGTAGTTGAGCACAACATGAACTAGAAGAAATATCTCGGCTTCAGCAGTGGAAAGTGACATGCAATTCTACTTCTTCGAGGACAACATACAAAGGATCTTCTGAGGAAATGGCAGGTGCCTGATGATGACTTGTGATCCGGACAGTCACGAGCATAGTCGTAGTCAGAATATCCAACTAGATGAAGATTTGAGGTATTTCTTCAGGACATCCTTGAGGGATTTCTCTTGAGAAATAAAGATGCCATTGCATTGTTGATGAATTTGAAGTCCTAGGAAGAATTTCAACTCCCCCACCATGGACATCTGATATTCTTCACCCATCATGTAGGAATATTCGTCACTATAACATTTCTCAGTACAACCAAAGATGATATCGTCCACATATATTTGACACACAAATAGTTCATTGTCATAGGATTTTGTGAAAAGAGTTGGGTCGAATAAACCGTGTTTGAAGCCTTTGTTCATGAGGAATTACTTCAATGTGTCATACCGTGCATGAAGGGCTTCCTTGAAACCATAGAGACCCTTGTTGAATCTGAAGACTTTGTTTGGATGCTTTGGGTCTTCAAAACCTGTGGGTTGAGTAACATATACTTCTTCCTCAAGCTTACCATTCAGGAATGCACTTTTCACATCCATTTGATACAAGGTCATATTGTGATGGTTAGCATAGTCAAGCAGTATATGAATGGCTTCAAGTCTAGCTACAGGTGCAAAAGTTTCATAAAAGTCAATTCCTTCAACATGTGTTTAGCCTTGGGCTACAAGTCGTGCCTTGTTCCTCACTACCTGACTATCTTTGTCTTGCTTGTTTCAGTAGATCCACTTGGTACCGATGACATTGTTCTTGCGAGGATCAGGCCGCTTGACAAGTCCCCACACATTGTTAAGCTTAAGTTGATGAATCTCTTCTTGCATTGCTTGAATCCACTCATGTTCCATGAAGGCTTCATCAACTTTTAGGGTTCTGTGATAGACACGAAGGAAGAATGCCCACAATAGTTAATTAAATATGAAGCTTTTGAGCGAGTGGAGGGGACCTGGCGCATTGATTTCATCGAGGATTTTGTCAATTTGCACTTCATTTGCAATCCTTGGATGCGTCGATTGAAGACTTTGATCAGGTTGAGGAATTTGATCAGGAGCAATTTCCTGAGGGGCACCAGCCCAAATTTCTTCGTTGTTTTGGACGACTTGTTCAACAGGCGGTTGTTCTTCAGTAGAATCATATCTTCAGTAGTCTTAAACCTAATTGATTCCTCAGCCCGCATTTCATCTAGCATAAGAGGCAGGTGCTCTCTTTGCGAGCCGTTAGTTTCATCGAACCGCACATCTATAGTTCCAACAACTTTGTTATGGTAGTTGTTGAAGACTTTGTAGGTGGGCGAGTCCTTTCCGTAACCAAGCATAAAACCCTCATCCACTTTCGATGCAAATTTTGTACTGTGGTGAGGATCTCGAATAGAGCATGTTGCACCGAAGACTTTGAAATACCTTACATTGGGTTTCTTGTCAGTGAAGAGTTCGTATGAGGTCTTCTTAAGGAATTTGTGAAGATATACTGTGTTGATGATGTGGCAGGAAGTGTGGATTGCGTTAGGCCAAAAGCAACAAGGAATATGATATTCTTCAAGCATAGTGCAAGCCATCTCAACAACATTCGTGTTCTTGCGCTCCACGACGCTATTCTATTGAGGAGTATAAGGGGCAGATACCTCATGAGTAATACCAAGTTCATCAAGATAGTCATCAAGACCAGTGTTCTAGAACTCTGCCCCATTGTCACTCCTAATGTGTGTTATCTTGATGCCGAAGTTCGTCAAGGCCCTTGAGGATAATCGTTTGAAGACTTACTGCACTTCAGTTTTGTGAAGGATAATATGCACCCAATTGTAACGAGGATAATCATCAACGATGACAAAGCCATATAGTGATGTTGCATTGGTTTGAGTAGCATAATGAGTAGGTCCAAAGTGGTCCATGTGAAGCAATTCAAAAGGAAGAGTAGTGGTCATGATAGTCCTCGAGGGGTGCTTGGAGCTGGTCATCTTTCCAGACCCACAATCCCCACACAGATGATCCTTGATAAATTTGACACATTCGATGCCAATGACATGCTTCTTCTTTGTGAGTGTGCAGATTCTTCATGCCTACATGACAAAGTCGTCGATGCCATAGCCAGCACTATGAGGTTGTGGACCTATAGAGAAATCAACAATGTACAAGTATCCTCTCATAAAGCCTTCGAAGTCTTTGGGTTTGTCAGATTCCATGATGACTACACATTGATATTTGCCAAAGATGACAATCATATCAAGATCACAAAGCATTGAGACAGACATGAGGTTAAACCCAAGGGATTCGACAAGCATGACTTTGTCCACGTGTCGGTCCTTAGATATAGCCACCTTACCAAGGCCCAATACCTTGATTTTTTGCTTTGTCTGCGCACGTGATATACTTTAGTGGTGATGGAGTCCGTGTGATGTTCACTAATAAACTCTTGTCACCAGTCATGTGATTTGTACATCCACTGTCAAGAACCCACTCTCTGATTTTGGAGTTGTCATCCTGCAGATGAATTAGTACCGCTTAACATATCATATGCTTCAGAGTGAAGAATATGATATCAGAATCATTGAATTTCATCATATAGAATAATGTTAAAACAATATGAGGACGTGTGAAATGATAATCATTTCATCAGTTTTAGCTTGCGTCCTTTCAAGCATTTCCTCAAGTCTACACCAAATTCTTTAGATGATCATGTTCATCTACAGACGTGACCTGCAGAAAAGATTAGTACAATTTTTCACCACCCACATCTCAAAGGGTGGCAAAGAGTTCATCATCCTGCGAGCACCATAAGATAACTTTGGCATTGAAGCTAATGCACTTTGTTTCACAGGATGAGGGTTAGAGTGCTCAAATGAATATGCACAGAAATTTTTCGAGGACTTAGGAACATAGTGATATGAGGACTAGTGCACATATCCATGTCCCTTGTAGTTTCCCTGCATATCAGAAGCATTAGTACGAGTACGAGCATAGTTTTGACCATACGAGGAATTCTATCATCGTGAAGACTTTGGTCCACTAGAGGAATTTGATCAGGGGTTCCTTTTCTTCACTGGTGGTGTCATGAGGATATTCACGTGAAGAATTTCCAAGCTTACTTTGGGGACCAAGATTTCCATTAAGGGTCGTCCATTCCTGCAGTTAGTTCCAACATATCTAGCAAATACTTCACCATTATGATTTTTTAACAATTTATAGTTGGAGTCAAATGACTCATCAGAGGAATATGAAGTTTCACATGGAAAGCCTGATAGTGTGGATGGATCAACAGGAGGTCCTTTTGTAGCAACCCATGAGCTTTTGGGATACTCCTCATGTTTCCATATGATCCATCTCCATTCCATTTCCTCTCAAATGCAATACCCTCTTTCCTATGGTTTTTGTTCACAATCTGCTTTTTGAGAACTTTGCAAAGGGTTTGATGCCCTTTGAGACTTTTGTAAATGTCTGTCACATACAATTCCTTCAACCCTGCATTTTCATCAGTGACATTTATTGTTCCCTAAAGTGAGGAATTTGTAACCACGGATATAGTTGAATAACTTTCAGCAATAGAAGCATTTGAACTTTCACGTGAAGAATTAGCAGATTCGTGTTCGATGCATTTCAAGCATGGTGGAATGAATTTTTCATGAGTGGTACTGATCTGTTGAGCAAGCAAATAATCATTTTCACTTCGAAGATCATCATGAGATGCCCTTAGTTTCTCAAGGTCTTGCTTTCTTTGAATAAATTCATCAGAATGCTTCTCATGATCTGCCAAGAGAGTGGCATGACGTTCTTGAATACTATCAAATCTAGTCTGAAGACTTGGAGCATCATGAGTGAGGGTTTGAGTCTAATTCATTTCCTCATTCAACATGTCATCACTTTTTCCTAGTAGTTTTTGAAGCTTTTCAAGAGCATTTTGTTGCTTAGTGGCAATATAAGAAAGTTTGTGGTAACTGGATTTTTGATAGTCATCACGTTCACAGTCACTTGAGTCAGAAGAGGAAGTGTGTATGGGTACCTTGGAACCTCTTACCATGAAGCAATAGGTGGGAGCAAAGTCATCGTCACAGCCATCAGTGTTGTTGACGTTGTCATTTTCTTCAAGGTCAAAGATGGACTTGCTCACGAATGTGGTAGCAAGGGCTAGGCTTGCCACACCAGATTCTCACTACTCTTCAGATCCTTCCTCTTCATCACATTCTTCAGATTATTCGCGAGAATCCATTTCCTTGCCAATAAGAGCCCGAGCCTTTCTGAAACTGTTTTTCTTGTGCGATAAGGACTTTGAAGATGAGGACATTGAAGATTTCTTATTTTTCTCAGAGACATGAGAACTGCCATCCTTGTATTTATTCTTCTTTGGTTCCTTCAACAAGTGAGGACAATCACCAATGTAGTGACCAGATATCTTGAATTTATGGCAGGTTCTTTTCTTGTAGTCCTCACATGAAGATTCTGATTTCCTCATATCTCTTCTTGAAGACTTTCCGAAGTGGCCTCATCTGGAGAAATTCTGGAATTTCCTCACGAGCATAGAAAGTTCCTGACCAAGTTCTCCAGGATCACCAAGACTACATTCAGAGTCTTCTTCTTTAGATGAGGAAACAACCTTTTCCTTCAGCACACGAGGTCTTCGATAGCATGGTCTATAGAGGTCTCTTTTCTTAGCTTGTTGGAATTTATGAGTATTGAGTCTCTCAAGAATATCAGCACGATCAAGTAACTTGTAGTCTCTTCATTCTTGAATCATCAGTACGAGTGTATCGAATGAAGAATCAAGAGATATCAGGAGTTTTTCACCACTTCATGGTCAGTTATGTCTCTCGCTCCAAGATCGTGTAGATCATTGGAGATAACAGTCAGGCAATCGAAGGTTTTCTGGAAGCTCTCATTATCGATTATTTTGAAGCGATTGAAGACTTTGCGAATAACATCAACCCGAGTAACGTTGAGTAGACACTCCTTCATTGACCTTGGACAACCTTTTCCACATAAGGTTTGCAGTTCCCAATGCACCCACTCTGCCATACCGACCTTTGCTCAGATGGCCACATATGATATTCTTCGCTTGAGAGTATAGTTGCTTGAACCTGTTCACATCAGCAGCGGTAATTGTTGAGGCGACACAGGGAACACCATTTTCCACAACATACTAGAGATCGTTGTAAATTGCTTCAAGGTGCATGCACACATTGTTCTTCTAGTAGGGGTACTCTGTCCCTTCAAGGGTAGGATAGCCTGCAATGACCTTGATCATACCTGCGGTCGACATAACTAAAATTCTAGATTGTTAAACCAAAATCACACACAATAAGGGAGTGGTTGGCTTTGATACAAATTGAAAGTGCATTATATCGACTAGAGGGGGTTGAATAGGCGATTTTTATGAATTCATCATTGAGGAAATTCCTTTTGAGGAAATTCCTCCGACACGAACGATGAGCGGCGGGTTAAACACTCACGCAAGTGTGCAAAACAACAATAGCATAGTCTTCAGAGTGAAATGAAACATTCGGTTTGGACAAGTACCGTGTTCAGGATATGTAGGTGAAGAACAAGTGAAGCAAAGAATTTGGGGTTAGGAAATTGTGGAAGTCTTCAGTCAAATTCTACAAACAGTAACGATCAATTGCATCAACATCCAACTAAGTAAATGAAAGGGTTGAGGAATTCCAACTGTTGTGACAGTCGTACGTCTGGTTTGGAGCGGATTTTTATTTAAACCAAAGGACACAACAAGCGTCGGTTCCACACAGGAACAATCTCTTAAGTGATGCTCAATCACTTTGGGTTATGGGGTTTTGGTTTGAATGTTTGGGGCTTTTCCTCAGTGATGATTTTCTGTCAAAGTCTTTGAGGAGTGGGTTTCTCTTAAATGACAAGTGTTAGTTTCTCTCGCAGAGCAGCCAACCAACTAGTCATTATTGGGGGTGGCTATTTATAGCCACGGAGCAATCCCGACATGGTTTGACATAAATTCCCCAATGATATGACCGTTATGTGGATATGGTTGGGGACAGCTCGCGTGCGGCGCCGCAACAATGAGAATGTTTCAACTGTGGAATTCATCATGTCACTCATGTTCCTCACTGGTAGGTAATTCGCACTAGCGAAAACCTAACTTCTGAGTTAGAGAAAATTCCTCATAGAGCACAAGATCTTCGTCTATGTCAATAAAGAATTTGACTAAAGTGTAAAATATTCCAAAGGCTTCACTCTAAGGATTTGTATGTGTAGGCTTTGAGATGAGCATCACCTGGAAAATTTTCCTTAGTTTTACCTCGACCCCCTTTAACAGTATGGTGGTCCTATGACTCAAACACAGGAAATGAAACTACAAAAATAAAAGTCTTCACGCTTCGAAGTCCTCGTATCAATTTCTTCACGGACACACCAATTTCCTCACTTTCAAAGTCTTCGAGGAAATAACAAAGTCTATAGCCGAACACATACATTTTAGGGGTCGATATTCTTTGAATAACTCAAACTCCTCGGTGACTATAGAGCCTATGTACACTAACAAACACATTAGTCTCTTAACCTATAAGTCTTCAATACACCAAATTCACTAAGGGACACTAGATGCACTTACAGTAGGTCTGTGGTAGATTACTCACACATCACCATGGGAGCAGCAAGGTACACATAGAGGGCCTCTGCGACTGATCCCCCTCAAGTAGGGCATCAGAACAAAGCTACAGATGGGATCAAGGCGGAACAGAGACTTCCGTGGACAAAAAAGTATTTTGGGTGGCTCACTTGTGTGTTTCCCTTGAAATAGGATTTATAGAGGCGAAGTTAGGGCAAGGGGTGTTGGGAGGTAGCCCCAAGCCATCAGGACATGGCCACCCCCTTGGGCGTGCCTTGTTTGCTTGGGGCACCTTGTGTGGCGTCCGATCTCCATCCGAAGCTTTCACGTCTTCTTTTCGTCCAAAACAAATCATCAAAAAGTTATGTCGCCTTTGGACTCCATTTTGCACTGATTTCGTGAAAAGCCAAAAACAAGCAAAAAACAACAACTAGCACTACGCACTTGGTTAATAGGTTAGTTCTCAAAAAATGATATAAAACACCAAGTAACTGCATATAAAGCATCCAAGATTGATAATATAATAGCATGGAACAATCAGAAATTTTAGATGCATTGGAGATATATCACAAGTCCTCCCATAAACAACATTATGACAATGAGATGACCACTCAAGTTGCTCCATATGGATCTCTTACATCCCAATCCCTATAGAAACCTCTGTTGGGGCATAGTTTATGCCTAAGTGATTTTGGTGATTGATGACAGTACCGTACAGGACTAACTGTGTGTGTTAAGGTTTCAGATAACACACGTCAACGGCACAAGACGACTCGTCTCCTCTCTCATGGATCGGAAGCACGACGCTCTCTACGATTCTCTTTATTTGAGTCATAGGAAAGCCGTACTATTAAGAGGGGATCCGTAGTGGAAAGGTTTGGGTGGAATCTATCTTTACACACGCACACGTCACATTCTCCCTTTCCTTTATCTTTGGAGCGGCCCTCGCCTCTTTGTTTTTAGCATCTCTGCAAAATGGTCCCCAGCGGTAGTACCGCTGGTTCCAGCAGTAGTACCGCTGGACTGCTAGCGGTAGTACCGCTGCAGCCAGCGGTAGTACCGCTAGCTGGCGGTAGTACCGCCCCTGGCCAGTGGTAGTACCGCTCCAGGTGCTTTGTTCCACCTACCTAGCGGTAGTTCGTGGACGGACCCTTTTGCGAAGACTTTCTCGGCGGTAGTAGTGTTTGTGCACTACCAAGGGGCCAGCGGTAGTACCACTGATGTCAGCGGTCGGTAGTACCACTGCATCTAGTGGTAGTACCGCTCCTGTTCAGCGGTAGTACCACTGGAGTACCAGCGGTAGTACCGCTGCAGGCAGCGGTAGTACCGCTGGGGCTCGGGCAGAGAGTGGGAAAACGGTCTGATTTTCCCCCCCACTATATAAAGGGTTCTTCTAGCTGAGGAACCCTATCTCTTATCTCTCTAAGCTCCATTGTTGCTCCACAATCTCAAAAGTGCCCGATCTCTCTCCCTAGCCAAGCAAACTTGTTGATTCTTTAGTGATTGGTTGAGAAGGCCTAGATCCACACTTCCACCAAGAGAAAAGTTGATTCCCCCACCAATCCCTTGCGGATCTTGTTACTCCTGGGTGTTTGAGCATCCTAGACGGTTGACGTCACCTCAAAGCCATATTCCATTGTGGTGAAGCTTCGTGGTTTAGTTGGGAGCCTCCAAGCTTTGTGTGGAGTTGCCCCAACCTTGTTTGTAAAGGTTCAGTCGCCGCCTTCAAGGGCACCTATAGTGGAATCACGGTACCTTGCATCGTGCGAGGGCGTGAGGAGAATACGGTGGCCTTAGTGGCTTTTTGGGGAGCATTGTGCCTCCACACCGCTCCAACGGAGACGTACTTCCTGTCAAAGGGAAGGAACTTCGGTAACACATCCTCGTCTCCATCGGTTCCACTTGTGGTTATCTCTATCCTTTACTTTGTATTTTCTTATGCTTGTGACTATATCTTAGTAGTCTTAATAGCTCTCGTTGTTAGCTTCTATAGAGTTCACCTCATTGTCATATTATTTGTGAACCCGTATAGTGTTTACCTTAACTTGCTAAGATTAATTAAAAGTGGTCGTTGTCTATTCACCCCCCTCTAGCCAACCATATCGATCCTTTCAATTGGTATCAGAGCCACGTCTCTTTATTAAGGGTTTAACCACCCGAAGAGTATGGAAGGCGGAGAGGAAGTTACCCATGGGCAACCCGAGGACATGGACTTCACTTTGGTCACAAGGGACGACTTGAATACGGCTATGGCAGCCCTCAAGACGTCCTTGACGAGTGAAGTCAAAACCATGCTTAAAGAATTAATTGAGGGTCTTAAAAGTTCTCCCGAACCGGCTTTAGTGGTTAAACCCACCATTTCCGATTCGGAGGCCAACTCCTCTAAGGAAGCGGCTAAAGGTATGCGACTAGGTTCACCTCACGAAAAGGATGGGACTGGAACATATGCCTCAGTTCCACCCCCCATGGCCTATGGAGGACCCGTTCTCGCACCTCGTCTTAATCCTGTTGGTCCTCCTCCTAAACTTGTGAAAGGTGACTTTGCTAACTGGGTATTTTCTATTAAGTCTCATTTGAATCACAGCTCAACAAATTTGTGGAGAATTATCGAGCAAGGATATTATCCCCATGACCCAAGCAACCTCACTCCAAGAGAAGATGCAGACAATCAATATAATCACTCTGCGTTGTTTATTCTCCAGTATGCTGTGCCACCTGAAGATCTTCCCCACTTACGTCCCTTCACATTGGCCAAGGATTGTTGGGAGCATATTATGGTGCTATACAAGGGAAGCTCAAGTATTCAACGATCCAACTATGAAGTGATACTTGACAAGGCCAATGAGTTTGTGATGAAGGAAGACGAGGACCCTCGTGATCTCTATCGGAGGGTGACTGCTATTGCTGTGGCACTAAAGGATCATGGTAGTAAGGATGTGGACGATACATGGGTCAAGTGCAAGTTTCTCAAAGCCATCATGCCTTTCAATAAAGCCATGTCATCTGTCATTCGTCAGCGGCCAGACTTCCACTCCTTGTCTTCCAGTGAAGTGTTGGATGAGTTCATTGCAATGTCAATCATGAACGAAACAGCCGACAATGCACTTGCTCGTGTTCGATCAAAAACCACTTCACCTAACCTTGCGTTGAAAGCAAGAGCAATGCTTGAAGAAGAAGAAGAAGATGAGGAAGAAGAGAGCTGCCCTGAAGACACAAAGTATGCTTATCATGAGCACATGGCTCTTGCATCAAGGCAATTCTGGGGAAATAAAAGGAACTCAAGACCCACCTTCACCAAGAACAACTCGAGTGGATTCAAACCCAAACAACGAGTAAGGACATGTTATAACTGTGGCAACGTGAGTCACTTCGTGGCAGAATGTCCCTATGAGAAAAAGGAAGACAACGGAGGCAAGCTCATTCGTAAAGACAAAACCAAATCACTTCCAATCAAGAACAACTTTGTGAAGAAACCTCACCCAAAAGGGATGGTGGCCCTGGAGGAGTATCCTTCTGATGATGATGGTGATGATGATGATACAGTGGCAACGACAACTGTTGCTATTGCCACTACCTCTTCCCAGAAGGCGTCTCTCTTCAACGCCCCCAACGAGAACCACATCACCAAGTGCCTCATGGCAAAAGGTACCAATCAAGTAACTCCCATCATTAAGACCAACATTGCTTCTGATCCTTCATTGTTAAATTGTGTAGAAGATAGTGATGTTGGAGAACTTAATGAGCATGATCTTGATAAGTTTCTATGCACTATTAAGGGGGAACCCAAGAAGCACTTTGTGGCTCTCTTGGAACAACTGGGTGAGGCCACTGACCTCATTGAGTCTCATGAGGAGACCATCTCCGAGCTTCAGGGACATAGTCGTGACTATGCCGATGAAATTGCCGAATTATCTAGTGCTCTAGAAGAAGAGCGCACTCTTCGTTTGCCTCTTGAGGAGTCATATAACGATGACTGCGCTAAAATGCAAAAGAAACTAGATCATGATGTTGTTCTTACTCGCATGCTTAAATCTGAAAAGTATGCTCTTGAGGTTGGCCGTGACAGACTCAAAGAAGAGTTTGACATACTTGACAAGGCCCACAAAGCCTTGAAAGGTGTTCATTTCTCTCTGAAAGAGTCTCATGATCAACTCCAAGCAAAGCTTACCAAGGAGATCTCTACTTGTCCTCCCTTTGTGTTAATTGATAATACTTGTGCAACTAACCCCTGTTGTGAGCATGTTCATCTTGTGGAGGAAAATGCCAAGTTAAAAGAGAAACTTGAGAAGGGCCTTGTGGCATGCAGACAAGGTGAGAAAAGTCTGAACGATCTCTTGAGCACTCAAAAGGGTGTTGTAGGAAAGGAAGGACTTGGACTTACCTCCAAGTCAAAAGGTAAAAGGAAGAACAAGAACAAACGATCTCTCACCCTCATGGACATCTTTGTCAAAGAGGGTGAGGGGACTCAGAAGGTGAACATGAACAAGGTGGACTATGGGAACCCCAAGAAGGGCAAAACCGCTCCTACTAACACAGCCGGCAAACTCAATTCTTCTTATGTTTTATGTTGTGCTAGTGATGGGCATGTTTATGCCAGATTTGTTGGTTCCTACGATGAAGATATTGAATGGGCTATCTGGGTTCCTAAGACCCTTGTCTCTAACATGAAAGGACCCATTAAAAAATGGGTAACTAAAACCAAGCCTTGATCTTTTGCAGGAGTTTGCTTCCGGTGGGGTGTCATGGTTGCTCGATAGCGGAGCAACAAATCATATGACCGGAAGCAAGGACATAGTGGTGGATGTGCATCCTTCTCCATCTATGCCCACCCATGTCCAATTCGCCGATGCATCCTCGTCAAAGGTATTGGGATTTGGTAAGGTGGTCGCCTCTCAAGATTTATCTATTGAGAAGGCCATGCTTGTTGAGTCACTTGCCTACAATTTACTTTCGGTTCGTCAACTTGCAATCATGGGTTTTTCCACATTCTTTAATATTGACACTCTGGTCCTCCTAAGGAGCAAGACTCTTAAAGTAGCCTATGTTGGACATGTCGAAAATGGTCTCTATGTGGTGAACTTCTCAAAGCGACCCACTAAGACTGCGACATGTTTAATGGCTAAAGTTGACGTGGGCTGGCTTTGGCATCGCCGTTTAGCTCATGTCAATATGAGATCTTTGCAAAGTCTTCTGACAGGGGACCATGTTCGTGGACTAACAAATGTGAGATTTGCTAAAGATCGTGTTTGCAGTGCTTGCATTGAAGGAAAGATTCATGAAACTGCTCATCGTCCAACGACTCTTATCTACACTAAGAGGCCATTGGAACTTCTCCATATGGATCTGTTTGGTCCTCCAACATTTGATAGTCTTGGAGGCAGAAAATATTGCTTAGTGATTGTTGACGACTACTCAAGATATACCTGGGTGTATTTCTTGGTGCGTTCATCACGTCCATTGAACGGATGCGGCCTTGGATATCTTCCCAGCAAGGCAGGCTTGCCGGGGCCTTGTTAACCTTGGGGGTGCATATTTTCTAGACTCTACCATGCCCTGGCGTCACAGGCCCTTCGCGCCCGTGCACAAGTCTGGGGCACTAGAGACCCGAGTCTTTATTGCACCGACAGGAGCCCCTGGGCCTGTGCCACACACGCGTGCGGAGCGTTGTTGGGCAAGGCCCAGAGAGGTGCACGGGCCTTCATGGCTGGATCTGTTGGCGGTAGCCTTTCCCCACACCGCACATCGGATGCGTGAAGTGGGAGATCGTGCGTGGAGTGGCCTCTCCGTCTCTTGAAACGCCTCTGCCGCGCGTGTGGCATGCGCAGTCATTGATGGACAGGTGGCAGACGATGCCTTGAAAGGCGTAGTAGTGGCTAGGCCCGCCCGTGCATGCATTGACGCATCGAGGCGGTTCTCTGTTCACCCATGAGCTCGAGCGATGGGGCGAGGAGGGTGGTGGCTTCTAGAGTAAGGGAGGCTAGCCCCTGCGCCCCGTCCTATAAATTGGGAGGGTTTGCAAGGGGTTTTGCTCACTCAACTTCTCCTGGATCCACCAACTCCTCGGTCTTCATCCTTGGAATCTTCTTCCCTCTGCTGGTGGCACTTGCCCCTAACCATGGTTAGGGGACAGGGTCGACCACTGTCAGCCGTGAGGGCGGCGAGGGGATCCCGTTCAAATCATGCCACAACTTCTGAGGGTGCCGCGGCGGAAGACGGCCCGAACACCCGTGGTGGAGGAAGGGCGAGGGGCCGAGATCGCCGCGGAGGTCGAGGTCGGGGGAGGCGGAGCGCTACTCCAACGCCTCCGTCCTCCTTGGGGCTTGCTCATGTGGCAGCCCTCCATGTTGCTTTAGGGGGGCCCACGTGTGCTTCTCGACTGCTGCTAAGGGAGCCCGAGCAACGTCGGTTGTCCTGCCTCGAGTGATAGCGACGAGGAGGACAGTGGTGGAGGCGAGGTTCGTGTTGGGTTAGGTCCATGGGGTGTCAGACGGGATGTCGACCCCCCGAGTCCCAACTGGACGTAGACCGCCCCACCGTGGCTGGCTCACGGCTCGCTCCCACCCGGCGGGGGCGGCTTGCCAGAGCTCGCGCCGGTGCCTCGTGTTTAAGGAGGAGGCACCTCCACCATCTCTGACTTCTCCATGTCCTCTGCTTGGGCCACCTCACCGAAGCGGGTATTGGTCCCCCGGCTCCGGGAGGAGGCGCGCTCGCCAGCTCTGGATCCTTCGCCCCTTCTCGTGCCCGGCCCTCCGCACCTCGGCCGGAGGGGGGCCAGGCGACGACCATCGGGGGCGGTCTCGTTCTCGCTGGCTCAGTGCCGGCCCTAGGCGGCCAGTCCTGACCGTGCTGCGGGCTCTGCCTTTTTGTCTTTTTGAACTTCACTCCTCCATGTGGGTCGGTCCTCATCAAAAGACAGGGTCTTTAGGTTAGGATAACCACGCTTCATAAGTGAAGCCAAATGTGTCCATTCATATGAATGAAAAAGACCGTTTTTCCTTTTTTTGATTCCGTTGTTTGTATGATTCATTTTGGCATAATCCGTGAACTTGCCGGCGACTACCGGCAAGGCTACTTGCCGCGTTCGGTGCAACCATGGAAATCGCCAAGCGCAGCTTGAGACGAAATTGGGTGCTACGTAGCCTCTTGCTGTGTTGATCAGGTTCGCAACTGTTTGAAGGCGCTCTCTGGCCATTCAAGTCGTTTGAACGAGTTCGAAACAAAGGCAAGGTGCACCAAACTTTGGGAAGGTCCTAGTATGCGCAAACTCCTCACACGAAGATTGGAAAGTTTTGAAGGGAAAAAGCAAACAATCTATCTACTTCAAATCTGAAGCTCAAACTTAAAAACTTATTTGTCCGCGTCGTGGTTGCGAGGCACTTGAATATTTTGCCGGGGAGTCGGAGCCCTCGGCAAGAAGGAAATCACCGCTCTTGACAGTCTCTTCTCCAGCAAGGACTTATTGCCGACGGTCCATGACCATCGCTTGGATAAAGTGCGAGCCAGGGTGTAACCCCTTTGGTTTTTTCTTGCTAGGCTATGCTCGCAGAGCCCCCGAGCGTGTCCTTGGGCCACGATGCGATGCTCTCAGGGGCGCGACGCTCGCGCTGGAGTGCGCGCCAGGGCTTCGGGACCGTGTAGCGCATTCTCAATGATTATGCAGCGCTCCGCGGAGGTGCGTCCACCGGAGTATTCGCCGGGGCCTTTGTGAAGCGCCCAGGCGTGCCCTCGACAGCTGTGCGTCGGCCCCCGAGCGACGCATCGGCCTGACAATGCTGCTTTTGGAGCCTCCGCCTCCCTGCCCCGCGCGCGCGTGTAGCGACGCACTCGCGCATGCATTGGGGAGCCGTAGCAGAACAGGGCACCCGCCGCGGTACCCCGTTTCCGGGGGAACGCGGCATATCGCCCAAACTTCGATGGAGCCGATGTTGAGTTTGCTCTGATTTATGCGTCTCTCTCCCGCCCCCTACCTGGCATGCCGAAGATGTCGGCTATGCTAGGCCGACACCTATGGGGATCAGTGTGATACCCTTGTGATCGTAGGGTGGGGAAACACAATGTCAAGAGCAGATCTAACGATCAACACCCGGCAAGCCTTTTTACTCAGGTTCGGGTCGCTTACGCGTAAAATCCTATGCCCTGCTCATCTGATCGTAGTAAGCGTTTGTTGTTGTTTGTTACAGTGATGATAACTGTCTTCTTGGCCAATCTCCAAAGAGTCTA
Source organism: Hordeum vulgare subsp. vulgare (assembly GCF_904849725.1). Lineage (NCBI taxonomy): Eukaryota > Viridiplantae > Streptophyta > Magnoliopsida > Poales > Poaceae > Hordeum > Hordeum vulgare. Next base: position 247,438,728 of record NC_058521.1, on the reverse strand, counting down.
ACCCCTTGTGAATGAGCTAAGGGCCTCCTTTTATAGGCAAAGGGGTCACCTACAGTGCTCGATAGTAGGTTCACGGGATGTTACAGTGAACCTAGAACGGTGCTTATCCATCTACCGCTGTCATGTGCATTAAATGCACGTCTTGTCCTTGTGAGCTAAGTGCTCGTGAAGACATGTGTCCAGGTGTTTCGACACCTGGACACCCGGCTGGCGCATGCAGAATGCGCTGGAATTCGGGGGGCGGTGGCACTGTGGCAAGGGCGGTCGCCCTCCAGTGCCTAGCCACGTCATCCTAGCAAGTGTGCTTGCCGGGGCCTTGGGTCTTCGTCCCGGCAAGGAAGCTTGTCGGGGGCTTCGGCTGTCTTCCCGGCGAGGGAAGCTCACCGGGGTCTTGTTCTTGGTGCATTCATCACGTCCATTAAATGAACGTGGCCTTGGGTATCTTCTCGGCAAGGCAGGCTTGCCGAGGCCTTGTTAACCTTGGGGGTGCATCTTGTCTAGACTTTGCAACGCCCTGGCGTCAGGGGCTCTTCACGCCCGTGCACAAGTCTGGGGCACTAGAGACCCTAGTCTTTTGTGCACCGACACTTTGTAATGGTGAGGTGTGCTCGAGGTACACGTGGTGTGGGGGAGAAAATGGCTCGATCCCCTTACATCAAAGTGGCCCATCCCCTCTTGTAGTGCCATGGTCCTCTTCCCTTAAAATATGAGCAAGCGCTAATCCTAATAGAAGGTGGTTTCCTCCTGCAAAGGTAGTCCTCCTCACGCGCAGGTCGGCTCGGCGATGAATTTCATCCCGGCGAGCCGCGTGAGCATGGTCTTCTTTCAACAAAATGGCAAGCTTTGTGAGCCTGCTATGGAGGAGGAAGTGGCCGCTGCACTTCTATCATCCAAGAGGAAATCCGCCTTGTCCGCGCCTACTGGACAGGCCTCTGTTGTCCTTGTCCGTGCAGGTGCATCACCCACGTGATGGTGCACGTAGCCTCGCGGCTGATGTCATACGTCAAGCCTTGTGGAGCAGCCTCATGAGGCGATCTAGTGCTTGGTGAACCAGGTTGGGCCTATCTTGGTAGCGAGGGGCCTCGCGAGGCGGCCTCTTCCAGAACGACCAAGGCAAAGCTACCCCCCATGGGCTAGCCCAACTGTCACCTCGTGGGCCGAATGCACACGGGCTTTCATACCCTGGTTCCCTCTGGGCCAACAGTAGCCCCGGGGCCGCGGCATGCACGTCCGCGTGTTATGGATGAAATGGCACGGGGCCCATCGAGTTGCTCGGCCCAAGGGCGACGAGTGGTGGCTTCTGCATGCGTGGCGCCTCCACTCCCCACGACGCCTCGATAACCGCCACCTCAGCTATAAAGTTGTCCCGTGCAGGGCACGTGCACTCCATTTCCCATTATCTCCGTCTTTAGCCTCCCTTGCGACCAGCTCCTCGACCTTCGTCAGCATCCATTGTGTCCATGGCTCCCAATAGGAAACTCACCATAGCTGATAAAGGGAAGGAGGGAGTGGAGAAGGTGGAACAATTGAAGCCAGCGTCGGTGAGGGGCAGAGGCTGGGGTCGTGCTTCGATCGTGCGGCGGGGATTCCCTTCGGGGTTGGAAACACTATGCGGCTGCCGTAGTGGACGCCAGACCCAACATCTGTGGTGCATCCTCAGCCCGTAGCAGCGGGAGGCATGGCGCTCACGGCTGCGGGGGTGTGACAGGGTGTTCTCCCCTACTATCCTGGCGGATACTTGATGTCTACTACACAACCTTCTTCTTGTAGACTCGTCTTGGACCTCCAAGCGTAGAGTTTTCTAGGGCAATAGCAAGTTTCCCTCAAGTGGATGACCTAAGGTTTATCAATCCATGGGAGGCATAGGATGAGGATGGTCTCTCTGAAGCAACCGTGCAATCAAATAACAAAGAGTCTCTTGTGTCCCCAACACACCCAATACAATCGTAAATTCTATAGGTGCACTAGTTCGGTGAAGACATGGTGATACAAGTGTAATATAGAAGGTATATATAGGTTTTTGTAATCTGAAAATATAAAAACAGCAAGGTAACAAATACTAAACAGCGAGCAAAACATTGTATAAATGCTTGGAAACAAGGCCTAGGGTCCATACTTTCACTAGTGCAAGTTCTCCCAACAATACTAACATAGTGGAATCATATATAAATCCCTCACGTGCGAAAAAGAGTTCACTCCAAAACCACAAAAAGCAGAGAACAAACGAATAAACTATTGTAGGGTATGAAACCACCTCAAAGTTATCTTTTCCGATCAATCTTATGAGCTATCCCTATAAGTGTTACAAACAGCCCTAGATTTCATACTAAAATAACACCTTAAGATACACATCAACCAAAACCCTAATGTCACCTAGATACTCCAATGTCACCACAAGTACCCATGGGATTGAATATACGATATGCATCACACAATTTCAGATTCATCATGTTCAATCCAACACAAAGAATTTCAAAGAGTGCCCAAAAGTTTCTACCAGAGAGTCAAGACGACAACATGTGCCAACCCCTATGCATAGATTCCCAAGGTCACGAAACCCGCAAGTTGACCACCAAAACGTACATCAAGTGGATCAATAGAACACCCCATTGTCACCACAGATATGCCATCGCAAGACATACATCAAGTGTTTTCAAATCCTTAATGACTCAATCTGATAAGAAAACTTCAAACGGAAAACTCAATTCATCACAAGAAGATAGAGAGGGGAAAACTCCATATGATTCATCTATATTAATAAAGCTCGTGATACATCAAGATCGTGCCATATCAAGAACACGAGAGAGAGAGAGATATATATATATCAAACACATAGCTACTGGTGCATACCCTCATCCCCGAGGGTGAACTACTCCTCGTCATGGAGACCGTTGAGATTATGAAGATGGCCTCCGGTGATGGTTTCCCCCTCCGGTGGGGTGGTGGAACGGGCTCCCGATAGGTTTTTCGTGGCTCTGGAGGCTTGCGGCGGCGGAACTCCCGATCTAGCTTTCTTTTCGGAGGTTTGGGTATTTATAGGAGTACTTAGAGTTGGAATCACATCAGGAAGGTTCCCGAGGAGGTTCCAAGCCACACGGCAAGCTAGGTGGTGGCCGCTCATGGCAGGCTTGTGACCTCCTGGTCCACTTCATGGCCCACCTCTCTGCTCTAGTATTATTTATATTTTCCAGAAATATTCTCGGTAAATTTTCAGCCCATTCCGAGAACTTTTATTTCTGCACAAAAACAACAACACGGTAGTTGTGCTGAAAACATCATCAGTCCGGGTTAGTTCTAATCAAATCATACCAAAATAATATAAAATGGTTGTAAACATGGCATGAATACTTCATAAATTATAGATACGTTGGAGACGTATCAGCATCCCCAAGCTTAATTCCTACTCGTCCTCGAGTAGGTAAATGATAAAAGAAATAATTTATGAAGTGTGAATGCTAGCAAGTGCGCAAGTTTGATCAATGGTACTTCCAATCACTTTTTCTAGCATCAATATAAACCATAAACAGTAGCTTATCTAATAAAACTTCTCATGATGAAGTAACAAGCTATTCACATGTTAAATTACAGACCATAAAGTTTCTTGAAAACTAACAAACTATGCTTTCAGTCACCAAACAATTGCAATTCATCTTATTTTAAGGAAGGGTCTATGTAAGAGCTTTTGATTTAGAAAATTCCAGAGACTCAACTATCATATAGTCTTCCATGATTGCCAACACTCAAGGCATATTTTTAGAGAAAATGTCATCCATCGAACACAGAGAAAGATATGGGCTTAAAGTTTCGCCTCCCAAGTTATTTATAATATAGATAATTGTTAACAATAATAATTCATGATCAAATATATTTGAATGGCCATATATGCTTGGATATTTCCCCACCACATGATGCTTGCCAAGAGAAAAAGGCAAAATATAGGAAGTGGTGAAGATCACCATGACTCTTGTATAAAGGTAAGTACTAGAAAGTAAAAGATAGGGCCATCGCTGAGGGAAGCAGAGGTTGTCATGCACTTTTTGTTTTTGGATGTGCAAACCCTTAATGCAAAGGAACGTCATGTTGTATTGCCCTTTGTGATAGCAACCTTTATTATGCAGTCTGTCGCTTTTATTTCCTTATCATCACAAGTTCGTACACCGCTTATTTTCCCTTACAATAAAAGATCGTACATATTTAGGAGCAATTTTGATTGCTTTTTCCACTGATAACAACTCACTTGAAGGATCATACTCAATCCATAGGTAGTTACAGTGGACTATCATGGCAAAACTGGTTTAAAGGTGTTTGGATGCACAAGTAGTATTTCTACTTGATGCGGAAGTTTTGGCTAGTATGAGGTGGAAGCAAGCACCACATGTTGGAGGATCCATAACAATATAACTTCTATACAAATATACCCAAACTTACTCAATAAGTTGTCTTCCTTGTCCAATTTGAACTAATTTACTCGAGTTTGAAAATAATTAATGAGCTCACAATCATAGAATATGTCCAAGATAGTATATTTATATGTGGAATCTCTCCTCCTTCAATATTCTTTCATGAATTGTTCAAGTGACCAACGCGGTGTTTGCTAACTTTCAATAATTTTTACCACCTATACTTATTATGTGTGAAGTCATTACTCCCCATGGGATAAGTATATGAAGCATATTTAATTACAGATTTAGGATATTCAATTCATTCAACCATTTACTCATTGGATATAAGTGAAGCATGAAAGTAAATGACAGAACTACTCCAAAACATATAAGTGAAGATCAATGAGTAGTCAAACAATTAAGTAGATATGTGAGGACTTTCTCCCTCACGTAATAAAGATTTTCAGATCTGAGTATTTTATTTAAACAGCAAGCAAAAGAAAAATAGCACTCCAAGAATAGGACGTGTGAACGAATAAAAATTTAGGCTCAACATAGGCTAATTGATAGTTGACGAATAGAGGTGGGATGCGTAGCATCCCCAAGCTTAGATGCTTGAGAGTTCTTGAAATATTTACTTGTGGTGCCTTGGGCATCCCCAAGCTTGAGCTTTTATATCTTGTTCAATCCTCTCGTATCACGGTTTCACCTATTCTCAAAAACCTCATCCACACAAAACTTGCAAAGAACTCGTGAGATAGATTAGTGCACATAATAATAAATTAACTCTTTATGTACTCCCAAGACGGGTTACATAATAATTGCAAACATCATCTACTGTTTAATATCATTTCCATAATTTATATCTATCAATATAGGCTATGGAAACTATAGAATAAGTAGATAACAAAACTATCACAGAATTCTGTCCAAACAGAATAGTGTGTAGAAATTTATGAAAACAATGTACTTATATAACTCAAAAAATTATTTAAATTTAGGACATTCTATAAATTTTTTATGAACGCACTTTGTAAAAATTTCAGAATCTTTTCATGTTCGAGTAAAATATGAAAATTCAAATACTACAGCACCAGTTTCTATTTTTACACAGCACCAATCGAAGCATGCAATGCGAGCATCCTTATGCAATTCTTGGAACTTTTTATAGAAAAACAAGATTATAAATAACACCTAACAGGCAAAAACAAAGTAAAATGATGCTCAAAGCAAAACTCATATTATGTGACGAATAAAAATATAGCTCCAAGTAAGATATACCGATAATGTTGAAGACGAAAGAGGGGATGCCTTCCAGGGCATCCCCAAGCTTAGACGATTGAGTATTTCTTGTATATTACCTTGGGGTTCCTTGGGCATCCCCAAGATTAGGTTCTTGTTACTCCTTATTCTCCTCATATCGGTGTCTCACTCAAAACTTAACAACTTCAATCACACAAAACTTAACGGAACTTCGTGAGATGGGTTAGTATAATAAATAATGATCATTCCCTTAGGTACTGTCAAGACAAGATTCATAATTGTTCCCACATTATACCTAATGTATTCTACTATTCCCACAATTTATATCACTGAATATAAGCTATGGGAACACTAAAATAACCAAACTATGCATGCAAAACAGAATCTGTCAAAAACAGAACAGTCTGTGAAGATCTGTAGTGTAACCATACTTCCCTATCTCTAAAAATCCTGAAAAAATAGGAAAGTCCAGACAATTTGTATATAAATAATGCGTAATATATTCATATTAAAAGAACGTTCCAGTGAATTTACAAAATTCCTGGACTGAGATAAAATGTTTCTGTTTTTGCACAGAATCAAGTCAACTATCATCCACACTATCCCAAAGGCTTTACTTGGAACTTTATTAGAATAAAAGGCATAAAACATGATTACTATAGTAGCTTAATCATGTGAACACCAAAAAATAGGAAGTAAAAGTGTTGGGTTCTCTCCCAACAAGCGCTTTTTTTTAAAGCCTTTTAGCTAGGCATGATGATTTCAATGATGCTCACATAGGAATAATAATTCTAACATGGAAAAGAGCATCATGAATATCATGACAAGCACATTTAATTCTAACCCACTTCCTATGCATCGGGATCTTGTGAACCAACAATTTATGGGAGAAAAATCAACTAGCATAGGAAGGAAAAACAAGCATAACTTCAAAACTTTGAACACATAGAGAGGAAACTTGATATTATTACAATTCCTACAAACATATGTTCCTCCCTCATAATAATTTTCAGTAGCATCATGAAGGAATTTCACAATATAACCAGCACATAAACAATTCTTTTCATGATCTTCAAGCATAGAAATTTTACTACTCTCCACACAAGAAAAATTCTTCTCATGACTAATAGTGGGAGTATCATAAAAGAATTGAATACTACAAATTGGTTCCACGTTAAACGAGTAATATTCAGTAAAAGGATATTCATAATTATGACAAGTATCACAATAGTAATCATCACCCTTTTTCATCGCATAAGTATCATCACAATTGTCATCATAAGTAGGAGGCATGCTATCATTATAACAAATTTGATCATTCAAAGTAGGAGGAATAAAAAAAATCATCTTCGTTAAGTATAGCATCCTCAAGCTTGTAAAAAACATTAATTGCAGCAAATAAATTCTCAAACATGTCATTTCATTAAACATAGCATCCCTAAGCTTGTGTATTTGTATATCATAAAAATAATTACTCTCATCATTAATAATATGAATGTCACCAATAGTATAGCAATTATTATCATCATCCTGCAAGTTGGTGCCATAAAATTTTTCAAGATTATATGAAATATCATTATCTTCCGAATTATAACAATCGCAACAAGCAATAGGAATAAAAAAAGCATCCTCAAGTGTATCATCTTTCACAACTATTTTTGATTCATTCTCACGAGGCCTATCAATAATAGGAGCAACGTATAGTTCTTTTATTCTTCTTCACCGCATTATGTGTGGGTTTATTTGATTCCTCCAAGCTTCTTTGTGAAGAGGTTTGTTGAATAAAAAAGCTAGTCCTCGTTACTTGATTCATCATAAGAAAAAATAGGAGGATATTGGGAAACCTCTTCCCCTTTATTAGTATTCTATACATCTTCTATTTGTTTTCTTGTCTTTGAGTAATTGGTAATATAAGTATTCTCAATGCAATTTACGATGCAATACATATAGATTTTACTTAGATCAAAATCAGTCATTTTCATGAGGACCCAAGCTGGAACATCCTTAGTTTTATGTTTCATTTCTTCATACCCCAAAAATAGACTAAGTTCATTATGATGCTCAAGGGTAATGAGGTTATCACAATTTCTAGACACAATTCGGCCGTGAAATAATCCACATTGGAAATTAAAATGACCACTTTCATTGCAAAGTTCACAAGGACGGCGAGAAATATTAAGTCTTTTAGCACAAACATATAGCCTCTCTTGCAACCATTTAGTTTCTAAATAATTATGCCTCTTACAAAATCTATCTTCCCTTTTAGGCATGTCTTCACAAACTCTATGCACTGCACAAAAATTGACATGCTTATAAGAAATATTTTTATCATGATTAGTGCAATCATCATTAGTACTATGGATATTCAAAGAATTCATACTGACAACATTGCAACCATGCTCATCACTCAAAGATTTAGTGCCAAACATTTTAATAACTTCTTGTTCTAACACTTGAGCATAATTTTAATTTTCATCATTTTCATGAAAGACACTGAAAAGATAAAGCATATGAGGCAACCTCAACTCCATGTTTTTTTGTATTTTTCTTTTATAAAACCAAACTAGTGAAAAACAAGAAAGTAAAAGATTTAATTGCAAGATCTAAAGATATACCTACAAGCACTCACCTCCCGGCAACGGCGCCAGAAAAGAGCTTGATGTCTACTACACAACCTTCTTCTTGTAGACTCGTGCTCGGCCTCCAAGCGCAGAGTTATGTAGGACAATAGCAAGTTTCCCTCAAGTGGATGACCTAAGGTTTATCAATCTGTGGGAGGCGTAGGATGAAGATGGTCTCTTTGAAGCAACCCTGGAATAAAATAATAAAGAGTCTCTTGTGTCCCAAACTCACCCAATACAATGGTAAATTGTATAGGTGCACTAGTTCGGTGAAGAGATGGTGATACAAGTGTAATATGGATGGTAGATATAGATTTTTGTAATCTGACAATATAAAAAAGCAAGGTAAAAAATAGTAAACAATGAGGAAAATGTTGTATAAATGCTTGGAAACAAGGCCTAGGGTCCATACTTTCACTAGTGCAAGTTTTCCCAATAATACTAACATAGTTGAATCATATATTAATCCCTCACGTGCGGAAAGAGTTCACTCCAAAGTCACAAAAAGCGGAGAACAAACGAAGGAATTATTGTAGGGTACGAAACCACATCAAAGTTATCTTTTTCGATCAACCTTACGAGCTATCCCTATAAGTGTCATGAACAGCCCTAGAGTTCGTACTAAAATAACACCTTAAGATACACATCAACCAAAACCCTAATGTCACTTAGATACTCCAATGTCACCACAAGTACCCATGGGCTTGATCATACGATATGCATCACACAATTTCAGATTCATCATGTTCAATACAACACAAAGAACTTCAGAGAGTGCCCCAAACTTTCTACCGGGGAGTCAAGACGACAACATGTCCCAACCCCTATGCATAGATTCCCAAGGTCAAGGAACCCGCAAGTTGACCACCAAAACATACATCAAGTGCATCAATAGAACACCCATTGTCACCACGGATATCCCACCGTAAGACATACATCAAGTGTTCTGAAATCCTTAAAGACTCAATCCGATAAGAAAACTTCAAAGGGAAAACTCAATTCATCACAAGAAGATAGAGAGGGGCAAACTCCATATGATTTATCTATATTCATAAAGCTCGCGATACATCAAGATCGCGCCATTTCAAGAACACGAGAGAGAGAGAGAGAGAGAGAGAGATCAAACACATAGCTATTGGTGCATGCCCTCAGCCACGAGAGTGAACTACTCCCTCCTCGTCATGGAGACCGCCGGGATGATGAAGATGGCCTCCGGTGATGGTTTACCCTCTAGCAGGGTGCCGAAATGGGCTCCCAGTTGGTCTTTCGTGGCTCTGGAGGCTTGCAGCAGCGAAACTCCCGATGTAGGTTTCTTTTCAGAGGTTTGGGTATTTATTGGAGTACTTTGCGTTTGAATCACGTCAGGAAGGTTTGCGAGGAGATCACAAGCCATAGGGACGTGACCAGCGGGGTGGCCGCGCGTGGCAGGCTTGTGACCTCCTGGCCACTTCCTGGCCCAAGTCTTCGCTCTAGTATTTTTTATATTTTCCCAAAATATTCTCCGTAAATTTTTAGCCCATTCCAAGAACTTTTATTTCTGCACAAAAACAACACCACGGTAGTTTTGCTGAAAACAACATCAGTCCGGGTTAGTTCTAATCAAATCATACCCAAATCATATAAAATTGTTGTAAACTTGGCATGAATACTTCATAAATTATAGATACGTTGGAGATGTATCAATACCCATGCGACGGAGGTCGTGCATGAGTTTATTGTGGGCCTGCATAAATGGCCCCACAGCTGACTCTGTCTCCCGTACTCCTTCACGAGGGTGATGGGGGGCGACGAGCCATTGGGCCTATGGCTGCAGGAAGATGGATGCTACAACGGTCCCTCCTGGGTGGCGGTGAAGTTTTCTCCCCCGAAGTTCATGTTCCTGAAGCAGGGTTGGAAGTCATTCGCGTGCTCCCATGACCTGAAGTGCACACATGTCCTTCAGTTCAACTACGATAGAGCCGCACCCTCTTCGTGAAGTTCTTCAGGGTCGCTGGCGTCCACGTATAGTGTTGCACGGAGAGAGAGAGAGCAAAAGTTATGGGAGCCCCCGGAGCATCAAGAGTTAAGATGACGGTTCCAACTAGGCGCTGGTGCAACCTGCGGCGGACCCATGGGGTTGAATCCTTTCTTTTGCACTTGTGCAATCAATGTAGCTGGGCGGGGTGTGAAAACATCTTGTATGGCATTATATGTCTAAGTTCTTAATGTTTTACACACTCTCACTTTCCTCCCGAGGCCTTTGTTTCCCTTTTACATTGCCCTTATTCCATGCATCGCTGGACATAGCCCCCGAGGCGGGCTACACATTCGCTGGTATTCCTAGAGCATGTGCTCAACAATGCAAGAGGGTGTAGGGCTCCTAGGGCTGGTAGGAGTCCGTGAGGCGCGATGCCCATGGTTCCCTCCTTGATCCGTAGGCGGCTTGTGCCAAGCAAATCAGGATGCATCGAGAGGGAAAAGAGAGGGGAAAACACGAGCGGTGTTTTTAGACTTAGCTCCTTAAAGGTATGCGGTCTGGAGTTAGTCGTCCATAGGGAGCGGCTTGTGAGGAGCGGTCCCCCGTGAGGCGCCGCTCGTGAGGCCTCCCGAGGGGAGGGTGGCTCCTACGGGCTTTGATATCCTACACCAAGGAAATTGCCAAGTTTTTGCAAGTAATCCAGTAGGGCGCACTCGCGGGGTCACGTGTTGGTGTTATGCGAGGGAGACAAGAAGACCAAGGACCTCGTGAGGTTATGTACACGGGAGCAGGCCCGTGAGCCAGAGCCCGGTCGCTTGGATTTTGAAGTGTTGTAGGGACTAACCCCGACCAACACCGTGCCCAGCCACCGCTCGCCTGATAGGCATGGGAGGTATCACGAGCGCACACCCTTCCTAGATCATGCTCAAATGCAATAACATTTAATTTTGAAGGAAATAAGCTTTATTGATGCATGAAGCGGGTTTATTACATAACATAAAGATACATGTTGTCGTGTGTGACATGGGTCAGATTGAGGGTGTGAGGGTCGAGGGGCCCTCAGGTAGTAGGCCGCCACCGTGGATCTTGGTGTTGGAAATATGCCCTAGAGGCAATAATAAAGTGATTATTATCATATTTCCATGTTCATGATAATTGTCTATTCTTCATGCTACAATTGTATTAATCGGAAACTGTAATACAAGTGTGAATACATACACCATACCAAGTCCCTAGTAAGCCTATAGTTGACTAGCTCGTTGATCAATAGATGGTCATGGTTTCCTCATCATGGACATTGGATGTCATTGATAATGGGATCACATCATTAGGAGAATGATGTGATGGACAAGACCCAATCCTAAGCATAGCACAAGATCATGTAGTTCGTCTGCTAAAGCTTTGCTAATGTCAAGTATCATTTCCTTAGACCATGAGATTGTGCAACTCCCGGACACCGTAGGAACGCTTTGGTTGTATCAGACGTCACAACATAACTCGGTGGTTATAGAAGTGCACTACATGTATCTTTGAAAGTGTCTGTTGGGTTGGCCCAAATCGAGACTGGGATTTGTCACTCCGTATGATGGAGAGGTATCTCTAGGCCCACTCGGTAATACATCATCCTATTGAGCTAAATGTGACTAAGGAGTTAGTCACGGGATCATGTGTTATGGAACGAGTAAAGAGACTTGCCGGTAACGAGATTGAACAAGGTATGGGGTTACCGATGATCGAATCTTGGGCAAGTTATTTACCGATAGACAAAGGGACTTGCATACGGGATTGATTAAATCCCCGACATCGTGGTTCATCCAATGAAATCATCATGGAACATGTGGGAGACAACATGGTTATCCATATCCTGTTGTTGGTTATTGACCGGAGAGGTGTCTCGGTCATGTCTGCATGGTTCCCGAACCCGTACAGTCTACACACTTAAGGTTTGATGACGCTAGAGTTGTAATGAGCATAGTATGTGGTTACCAAAAGTTGTTCGAAGTCCCAGATGAGATCCCGGAGGTCACGAGGACCTCCGGAATGGTCCGGAGGTAAAGATTCGTATATAGGAAGTGGATATTTGATCACCGGAAATGTTTTGAGGATCATCGGTATTGTACCGGGACCACCAGAAGGGTTCCAGTGGTCCATCGGGAGGGGCCACCAGCCCCAAAGGGCCATGTGGGCCAAAAGTGGAAGGTAACCAGCCCCTAGATGGGCTGGTGTGCCGACCACCAAGGCCCAAGGCGCCTAGGGCTGGCAACCCTAGGGCGTGGAGGTGGCCCACCTCCAACTTGGAAGGCAAGCCACCTCCCACCTGGCCGCCGCCCCCTCTTTGGACCGCCGCCCCTCCCATGTATGGTGGCCGCCGCCCCGCCTAGGGTTTCCTAGGGTGTCCGTGCAGCCCTCCCCATCCTCCTATATATACCCAAGGGTTTTGGGGATGCAACACACAAGTTTTCCATCGTCCTCGGCGCAACCATGCCCTCTCTCTTCCTCCTCCTCCGCGGTGCTAGGAGAAGCCCTGCCGGAGAACCACATAGATGCACCGCCACCACGCCGTCATGTTGCCAGAGCTCTCCATCAACTTCCCATCTCTCCTTGTTGGTTCAACGTAGAGAAGACGTCATCGGGCTGCACGTGTGTTGAACGCAGAGGTGTCGTTGTTCGGCGCTTTGAATCCCATCTACCGCAATCTGAATCACTAGGAGTATGACTCCATCACCCGCGTTCATAGTAACGCTTCCGCTTAGCGATCTTCAAAGGTATGAAGATTCTCTACCCCTTGCTCGTTGCTAGCATCTCCTAGATTGATCTTGGTGTTTCGTAGGAATTTTTTTATATTTTCTCCCTCGAGCCCCAACAATGGTATCAGAACTAGGTCTATGCGTAGATTCTATGCACGAGTAGAACTCAAAAGTTGTGGGCGATGATTTTGTCAATTGCTTGCCGTTACTAGTCCAATCTTTTTTCGGCGGTATTGTGGGATGAAGCGGCCCGGACGGACTTTACATGTACGCTTACGTGAGACTGGTTCCACCACCTAACATCCACTTGTTGTTTAAGGTGGCTAATGGGTGTGTGTCTCTCCCACTTTAGTCAAATTGGATTCAATAAAATTGTCCTTATGAATGGTAAATAGCATAGGCATATCAACGTTGTGACTGTCACATAGGTATGAATCGTTCTTGCTAGAAACCCAAATCAGCCACGTAAAACTTGCAACAACAATTAGAGAACGTCTAACTTGTTTCTGCAAGGTATGCTATGTGATGTGATATGGCCAAAAGGATGTGATGAAATATATGTGATATATGAGATTGATCATGTTGTTGTAATAGGAATCACGACAACCAGTAGGTGCCAGAGGAGTTGTCTTAAAATTTTGTTTGACCTGCGTGTCAATCTTAATATCGCCATGTGATTACTTTACTTTATTGCTAACCGTTAGCCATAGTAGTAGAAGTAATAGTTGGCGAGACAACTTCATGGAGACACGATGATGCAGATCATGGTGTCGTGCCGGTAACAGTGGTAATCATGCCGCGCCCGAAGATGGAGATCAAAGGCGCAAGATGATAATGGCCATATCATATCACTATATGATTTGCATGTGATGTTTATCATGTTTTTCATATTATTGCTTAGAATGACGGTAGAAAAGATAAGATGATCCCTCATTAACTTTCGAGATAATTATTCCCCTAAGTGTGCACCATTGTGAAGGATCGTTATCTCCAAGCACCACGTGATGATCGGGTGTGATAGATTCTAACGTTCGAATACAACGGGTGTAAGCCAGATTTACACATGCAAAACACTTAGGTTGACTCGACGAGCCTAGCATGTACAGACATGGCCTCGGAATATGGGAGACCGAAAGGTCAAATATGAGTCGTATGGATGATACGATCAGCATGGAGAGATTCACCATTGATGACTTGTCCGTCTCACGTGATGATCGGACACGGGCTAGTTGACATGGATCATGTATCACTTAGATGACTGGAGGGATGTCAATCTAAGTGGGAGTTCATTAAATCATTTGATTAGATGAACTTAATTATCATGAACTTAGTCTAAAAATGTGTTTACAATATTGTAGATCCAATGGCCAATGCTCATGCCAACCTCAATTTCAACGCCTTCCTAGGGAAAACCTGTTGGAATTATGCCCTAGAGGCAATAATAAATGTATAGTTATTAGTATAATTCCTGTATCAAGATAATAGTTTATTATCCATGCTATAATTGTATTGAATGAAGACTCATTTACATGTGTGGATACATAGACAAAACACCGTCCCTAGCATGCCTCTAGTTGGCTAGCCAGTTGATCGATGATAGTCAGTGTCTTCTGATTATGAACAAGGTGTTGTTGCTTGATAACTGGATCACGTCATTGGGAGAATCACGTGATGGACTAGACCCAAACTAATAGACGTAGCATGTTGATCGTGTCATTTTGTTGCTACTGTTTTCTGTGTGTCAAGTATTTATTCCTATGACCATGAGATCATATAACTCACTGACACCGGAGGAATGCTTTGTATGTGTCAAACGTCGCAACGTAACTGGGTGACTATAAAGATGCTCTACAGGTATCTCCGAAGGTGTTAGTTGAGTTAGTATGGATCAAGACTGGGATTTGTCACTCCGTGTGACGGAGAGGTATCTCGGGGCCCACTCGGTAATACAACATCACACACAAGCCTTGCAAGTAATGTAACTTAGTGTAAGTTGCGGGATCTTGTATTACGGAACGAGTAAAGAGACTTGCCGGTAAACGAGATTGAAATAGGTATGCGGATACTGACGATCGAATCTCGGGCAAGTAACATACCGAAGGACAAAGGGAATGACATACGGGATTATACGAATCCTTGGCACTGAGGTTCAAACGATAAGATCTTCGTAGAATATGTAGGATCCAATATGGGCATCCAGGTCCCGCTATTGGATATTGACCGAGGAGTCTCTCGGGTCATGTCTACATAGTTCTCGAACCCGCAGGGTCTGCACACTTAAGGTTCGACGTTGTTTTATGCGTATTTGAGTTATATGGTTGGTTATTGAATGTTGTTCGGAGTCCCGGATGAGAACACGGACATCACGAGGGTTTCCAGAATGGTCCGGAAACGAAGATTGATATATAGGATGACCTCATTTGATTACCGGAAGGTTTTCGGAGTTACCGGGAATGTACCGGGAATGACGAATGGGTTCCGGGAGTTCACCGGAGGGGGGCAACCCACTCCGGGGAAGCCCATAGGCTTTTGGGGGACACACCAGCCCTTAGTGGGCTGGTGGGACAGCCCCAAGGGAGCCTATGTGCCAAGATAAGAAAATCAAAGGAAAAGAAAAAAAAAGAGGGAAGAAGTGGGAAGGGAGGGGGACTCCTCCCACCAAACCAAGTCCAACTCGGTTTGGGGGGGGAGTCCTCCCCCCCTTGGCTCGGCCGACACCTTGGGAGTCCCTTGGACCCCAAGGCAAGGTCCCCCTCCCTCCTCCTATATATATGGGGCTTTTAGGGCAGATTTGAGACGACTTTCTCACGGCTGCCCGACCACATACCTCCATAGTTTTTCCTCTAGATCGTGTTTCTGCGGAGCTCGGGCGGTGCCCTGCTAAGACAAGATCATCACCAACCTCCGGAGCGCCGTCACGCTGCCGGAGAACTCTTCTACCTCTCCGTCTCTCTTGCTGGATCAAGAAGGCCGAGATCATCGTCGAGCTGTACGTGTGCTGAACGCGGAGGTGTCGTCCGTTCGGTACTAGATCGTGGGACTGATCGCGGGATTGTTCGCGGGGCGGATCGAGGGACGTGAGGACGATCCACTACATCAACCGCGTTCTCTAACGCTTCTGCTGTCCGATCTACAAGGGTACGTAGATCACTCATCCCCTCTCGTAGATGGACATCACCATGATAGGTCTTCGTGCGCGTAGGAAAATTTTTGTTTCCCATGCGACGTTCCCCAACAGTGGCATCATGAGCTAGGTTCATGCGTAGATGTCTTCTCGAGTAGAACACAAAAGGTTTTGTGGGCGGTGATGTGCGTTTTGCTGCCCTCCTTAGTCTTTTCTTGATTCCGCAGTATTGTTGGATTGAAGCGGCTTGGACCGACATTACTCGTACGCTTACGAGAGACTGGTTTCATCGTTACGAGTAACCCCCTTTGCTCAAAGATGACTGGCAAGTGACGGTTTCTCCAACTTTAGTTGAATCGGATTTGACCGAGGAGGTCCTTGGATGAGGTTAAATAGCAACTCATATATCTCCGTTGTGGTGTTTGCGTAAGTAAGATGCGATCCTACTAGATACCCTTGGTCACCACGTAAAACATGCAACAACAAAATTAGAGGACGTCTAACTTGTTTTTGCAGGGTATGATTGTGATGTGATATGGCCAATGATGTGATGTGATATATTGGATGTATGAGATGATCATGTTGTAATAGAAATATCGACTTGCATGTCGATGGTACGGCAACCGGCAGGAGCCATAGGGTTGTCTTTATACTAACATATTTGTGCTTGCAGATGCGTTTACTATTTTGCTAGGATGTAGCTTTAGTAGTAATACCATAAGTAGCACGACAACCCCGATGGCAACACGTTGATGGATGATCATGGTGTGGCGCCGGTGACAAGAAGATCGTGCCGGTGCTTTGGTGATGGAGATCAAGAAGCACGTGATGATGGCCATATCATGTCACTTATGAATTGCATGTGATGTTAATCCTTTTATGCACCTTATTTTGCTTAGAACGACGGAAGCATTATGAGGTGATCTCTCACTAAAATTTCAAGACGAAATTGTGTTCTCCCCGACTGTGCACCGTTGCTACAGTTCGTCGTTTCGAGACACCACGTGATGATCGGGTGTGATAGACTCAACGTTCACATACAACGGGTGCAAAACAGTTGCGCACGCGGAACACTCGGGTTAAGCTTGACGAGCCTAGCATGTGCAGACATGGCCTCGGAACACATGAGACCGAAAGGTCGATCATGAATCATATAGTTGATATGATTAGCATAGGGATGCTTACCACTGAAACTACTCTCGACTCACGTGATGATCGAACTTGGGATAGTGTAATTGGATCATGAACCACTCAAATGACTAGAGAGATGTACTTTTTGAGTGGGAGTTTAGCATATAATTTGATTAAGTTGAACTCTAATTATCTTGAACATAGTCTAAGCCCATTTTGAATATATTTGTGTTGTAGATCATGGCTCACGCAAGTGTCATCCTGAATTTTAATACGTTCCTAGAGAAAGCTAAGTTGAAAGATGATGGAAGCAACTTTGTAGACTGGGCTCGTAATCTTAAGCTAATCTTACAAGATGGAAAGAAGGATTATGTCCTTAATGCTGCGCTAGGAGATGAACCACCCGCTACGGCTGATCAGGATGTTAAGAACGCTTGGTTAGCGCGTAAGGAGGACTACTCAATAGTTCAATGTGCAGTCTTGTATGGCTTGGAACCGGGACTTCAACGTCGCTTTGAGCGTCATGGAGCATTTGAGATGTTCCAGGAGTTGAAGTTTATCTTTCAGAAGAACGCCCGGATCGAGAGGTATGAGACCTCCGATAAATTCTATGCTTGCAAGATGGAGGAAAACTCGTCTGTCAGTGAACATGTGCTCAAAATGTCTGGGTACTCAAACCGTCTAGCTGAACTGGGGATTGAACTCCCGCAAGAAGCTATCACTGACAGAATCCTTCAATCACTGTCGCCAAGCTATAAAGGCTTTGTGTTGAACTACAACATGCAAGGGATGAACAAGTCTCCCGGCGAGTTGTTTGCGATGCTGAAAGTCGCAGAGTCTGAACTCCGTAAAGAGCATCAAGTGTTGATGGTGAGCAAGACCACTAGTTTCAAGAGAAACGGAAAAGGCAAGAAGGGCAATTCGAAGAAGAGCGGCAAGCCTGTTGCCAATCCGCCGAAGAAACCCAAGGCTGGACCTAAGCCTGAAACAGAGTGCTTCTATTGCAAGGGTATGGGTCACTGGAAGCGCAATTGCCCCAAGTATCTGGCAGATAAGAAGGCGGGCAAAGAAAAATCAGGTATATTTGATATACATGTTATTGATGTGTACTTAACCGGCTCTCGTAGTAGTGCCTGGGTATTCGATACCGGTTCTGTTGCTCACATTTGCAACTCGAAGCAGGAACTGCGGAATAGACGAAGGCTGGCGAAAGACGAAGTGACGATGCGCGTAGGAAACGGTTCCAAGGTTGATGCAATCGCCGTCGGCACCGTGTCAGTTCAACTACCATCGGGATTAGTGATGAACTTAAATCATTGTTATTTAGTGCCTGCGTTGAGCATGAACATTATATCTGGATCTTGTTTATTGCGAGACGGTTACTCTTTTAAGTCTGAGAATAATGGTTGTTCTATTTCTGTGAGTAACATCTTTTATGGTCATGCATCTAATGTGAGAGGATTGTTCATATTGAATCTCGATAGCGATACGCATATACATAACATTGAGACCAAAAGAGTTAGAGTAAACAATGATAGCGCCATATTTTTGTGGCACTGCCGCTTGGGTCATATTGGTGTAAAGCGCATGAAGAAACTCCATGCTGATGGACTTTTGGAGTCACTTGACTTTGATTCACTTGACACGTGCGAACCATGCCTCATGGGCAAGATGACTAAGACTCCGTTCTCCGAAACAATGGAGCGTGCAAGTGACTTGTTGGAAATCATACATACCGATGTGTGTGGTCCAATGAGCGTGGAGGCACGCGGCGGATATCGTTATTTTCTCACCTTCACTGACAATTTGAGTAGATATGGTTATGTCTACTTGATGAAGCACAAGTCTGAAACATTTGAAAAGTTCAAGCAATTTCAGAGTGAAGTAGAAAATCATCGTAACAAGAAGATCAAGTTCCTACGGTCTGATCGTGGGGGTGAATATCTGAGTTTCGAGTTTGGTACTCACTTAAGACAATGTGGAATTGTTTCACAGTTAACACCGCCTGGAACACCACAGCGTAATGGTGTGTCCAAACGTCGTAATCGTACTTTGTTAGAGATGGTGCGATCTATGATGTCTCTTACTGATTTGCCGTTATCATTTTGGGGTTATGCATTAGAAACAGCTGCATTCACTTTAAATAGGGCACCATCAAAATCCGTTGAGACGACACCATACGAACTGTGGTATGGCAAAAGACCAAAGTTGTCGTTTCTTAAAGTTTGGGGATGTGATGCTTATGTCAAAAAGCTTCAGCCTGAAAAGCTGGAACCCAAAGCGGAAAAATGCGTCTTCATAGGTTACCCAAAAGAGACAGTTGGGTACACCTTCTATCTCAAATCCGAAGGCAAAGTGTTTGTTGCTAAGAACGGAACTTTTCTCGAGAAGGAGTTTCTCTCGAGAGAATTGAGTGGGAGGAAGATAGAACTTGACGAGGTTGTCGAACCTCTCATCCCTCTGGATGGTGGCGCAGGGCAAGGGGAAACCTCTGTCGTTGCAACGCCGGTTGAGGAGGAAGTTAATGATGATGATCATGAAACTCCAGTTCAAGTTTCTGTTGAACCACGCAGGTCGACGAGATCACGCGCTGCTCCAGAGTGGTACGGTAATCCCGTCTTATCAATCATGTTGTTAGACAACAATGAACCTGCAAATTATGAAGAAGCAATGGTGGGCACAGATTCCAACAAATGGCTAGAAGCCATGAAATCCGAGATAGGATCCATGTATGAGAACAAAGTGTGGACTTTGGAGATACTACCTGAGGGCCGCAAGGCTATTCAGAACAAATGGATCTTTAAGAAGAAGACGGATGCTGACGGTAATGTGACCTTTTATAAAGCTCGACTTGTGGCAAAGGGTTTTTTCACAAGTTCCAGGAATTGACTACGATGAGACTTTTTCTCTCCCGTAGCAATGCTTAAGTCCGTCAGAATCATGTTAGCAATAGCTGCATTTTTCGATTATGAAATCTGGCAGATGGATGTCAAGACGGCGTTCCTTAACGGTTTCCTTAAGGAAGAATTGTATATGATGCAACCCGAAGGTTTTGTCGATCCTAAAAATGCTGACAAGGTGTGCAAGCTCCAGCGATCCATTTATGGACTGGTGCAAGCATCTCGGAGTTGGAACAAATGCTTTGATGAGGTGATCAAAGCATTTGGGTTTATACAAGTGGTTGGAATCTTGTATTTACAAGAAAGTGAGTGGGAGCTCTGTGGCGTTTCTAATACTATATGTGGATGACATATTACTGATTGGAAACAATGTGGAGCTCTTGGAGAGCATAAAAGGTTACTTGAATAAAAGTTTCTCTATGAAGGACCTAGGAGAAGCTGCTTACATTCTAGGCATTAAGATCTATAGGGATAGATCAAAACGCCTGATAGGACTTTCACAAAGCACATACCTTGATAAAGTTTTGAAGAGGTTCAAAATGGAACAGTCCAAGAAAGGGTTCTTGCCAGTGTTACAAGGTACAAGATTGAGTAAGACTCAGTGCCCAGCAACTGATGAAGATAGAGAGCATATGCGCTCCGTCCCCTATGCTTCATCCATAGGCTCTATCATGTATGCAATGTTGTGCACTAGACCGGATGTTAGCCTGGCCATAAGTATGGCAGGCAGGTTCCAGAGTAATCCAGGAGTGGATCACTGGACAGCGGTCAAGAATATCCTGAAGTACCTGAAAAGGACTAAGGAGATGTTTCTCGTGTATGGAGGTAATGAAGAGCTTGCCGTAAAAGGTTACGTTGATGCAAGCTTTGACACAGATCCGGACGACTCTAAGTCGCAAACCGGATACGTATTTATTCTTAATGGGGGTGCAGTAAGCTGGTGCAGTTCCAAGCAAAGCGTCGTAGCAGATTCTACATGTGAAGCGGAGTACATGGCTGCCTTAGAGGCGGCTAAGGAGGGTGTCTCGATGAAGCAGTTCATGACGGATCTTGGAGTGGTGCCAAGTGCACTGGATCCAATAACCTTGTTCTGTGACAACACTGGTGCCATTGCCTTAGCAAAGGAACCAAGGTTTCACAAGAAGACCAAACACATCAAACGACGCTTCAACCTCATCCGCGACTACGTCGAGGAGGAGGACGTGAATATATGCAAAGTGCACACGGATCTGAATGTAGCAGACCCGCTGACTAAATCTCTTCCACGGCCAAAACATGATCGACACCAGAACTGTATGGGTGTTAGATTTATTACAATGTAAATCACATAGTGATGTGAGGGCTAGATTATTGATTCTAGTGCAAGTGGGAGACTGTTGGAATTATGCCCTAGAGGCAATAATAAATGTATAGTTATTATTATAATTCCTGTATCAAGATAATAGTTTATTATCCATGCTATAATTGTATTGAATGAAGACTCATTTACATGTGTGGATACATAGACAAAACACCGTCCCTAGCATGCCTCTAGTTGGCTAGCCAGTTGATCGATGATAGTCAGTGTCTTCTGATTATGAACAAGGTGTTGTTGCTCGATAACTGGATCACGTCATTGGGAGAATCACGTGATGGACTAGACCCAAACTAATAGACGTAGCATGTTGATCGTGTCATTTTGTTGCTACTGTTTTCTGTGTGTCAAGTATTTGTTCCTATGACCATGAGATCATATAACTCACTGACACCAGAGGAATGCTTTGTGTGTGTCAAACGTCGCAACGTAACTGGGTGACTATAAAGATGCTCTACAGGTATCTCCGAAGGTGTTAGTTGAGTTAGTATGGATCAAGACTGGGATTTGTCACTCCGTGTGACGGAGAGGTATCTCGGGGCCCACTCGGTAATACAACATCACACACAAGCCTTGCAAGCAATGTAACTTAGTGTAAGTTGCGGGATCTTGTATTACGGACGAGTAAAGAGACTTGCCGGTAAACGAGATTGAAATAGGTATGCGGATACTGACGATCGAATCTCGGGCAAGTAACATACCGAAGGACAAAGGGAATGACATACGAGATTATACGAATCCTTGGCACTGAGGTTCAAACGATAAGATCTTCGTAGAATATGTAGGATCCAATATGGGCATCCAGGTCCCGCTATTGGATATTGACCGAGGAGTCTCTCGGGTCATGTCTACATAGTTCTCGAACCCGCAGGGTCTGCACACTTAAGGTTCGACGTTGTTTTATGCGTATTTGAGTTATATGGTTGGTTACCGAATGTTGTTCGGAGTCCCGGATGAGATCACGGACGTCACGAGGGTTTCCGGAATGGTCCGGAAACGAAGATTGATATATAGGATGACCTCATTTGATTACCGGAAGGTTTTCGGAGTTACCGGGAATGTACCGGGAATGACGAATGGGTTCCGGGAGTTCACCGGAGGGGGGCAACCCACTCCGGGGAAGCCCATAGGCTTTTGGGGGACACACCAGCCCTTAGTGGGCTGGTGGGACAGCCCCAAGGGAGCCTATGCGCCAAGATAAGAAAATCAAAGGAAAAGAAAAAAAAGAGGGAAGAAGTGGGAAGGGAGGGGGACTCCTCCCACCAAACCAAGTCCAACTCGGTTTGGGGGGGGAGTCCTCCCCCCCTTGGCTCGGCCGACCCCTTGGGAGTCCCTTGGACCCCAAGGCAAGGTCCCCCTCCCTCCTCCTATATATATGGGGCTTTTAGGGCAGATTTGAGACGACTTTCTCACGGCCGCCCGACCACATACCTCCATAGTTTTTCCTCTAGATCGTGTTTCTGCGGAGCTCGGGCGGAGCCCTGCTGAGACAAGATCATCACCAACCTCCGGAGCGCCGTTACGCTGCCGGAGAACTCTTCTACCTCTCCGTCTCTCTTGCTGGATCAAGAAGGCTGAGATCATCGTCGAGCTGTACGTGTGCTGAATGCGGAGGTGCCGTCCGTTCGGTACTAGATCGTGGGACTGATCGCGGGATTGTTCGCGGGGCGGATCGAGGGACGTGAGGACGTTGCACTACATCAACCGCGTTCTCTAATGCTTCTGCTGTGTGATCTACATGGGTACGTAGATCACTCATCCCCTCTCGTAGATGGACATCACCATGATAGGTCTTCGTGCGCGTAGGAAATTGTTTGTTTCCCATGCGACGTTCCCCAACAAAACCAAGCTGAAAGACGATGGTAGCAACTATGCGGACTGGGCTCGTAATTTAAAGCTCATTCTCATTGCTTCCAAAAAGGTATATGTCCTTGATACACTGCTAGGTGACCCTCCCATTCCCGCGGCAGCCCAGGATATTCTGAACGCCTCGCATTCGTGTATTGATGACTACTCTCTGGTTCAGTGCGGCATGTTTTACAGTTTACAACCGGGGCTCCAAAAGCGTTTTGAGCATCATGGAGCATATGAGATGTTCGAGGAGCTGAAACTGGTTTTCTAAGTTCATGCCCGGTTCGAGAGACATGATGTCTTCGACAAGTTCTTCACCTATAAGATGGAAGAAAATAGTTCTGTCAGTGAGCACATACTCAGAATGTCTAGGTTGCACAGCCGTCTGTCTCAGCTGGAAGTTAATCTTTCGGATGACACGGTTATCGAAAGAATCCTCTAGTCGCTTCCACCTAGCTACAAGAGCTTCGTGATGAATTATAGCATGCAAGGGATGGAAAAGACCATTCCCAAGTTATATTCAATGCTCAGATCAGCGGAGGTGGAAATCAAGAAGGAACATCAAGTGTTGATGGTGAATAAGACCACCAGTTTTAAGAAATGAAAGGGTAAAAAGAACTTCAAGAAGGACGGCAAAGAAGTTGTCGCGCCCGGTAAAACAGTTGCCGAGAAGAAGCGCAAGAATGGACCCAAGCCTGAGACTCAGTGCTATTACTGCAAGGGAACCGATCACTAGAAGCGGAACTGCCCCAAGTACTTAGCAGATAAGAAGGCCAGCAACGTCAAAGGTACATATGGTATACATGTTATTGATGTGTACCTTACCAGCACTTGTAGTAGCTCCTGGCTATTTGATACCGGTGTTGTTGCTCACATTTGCAACTCAAAATAGGAACTACGGAATAAGCGGAGACTGGCAAAGGACGAGGTGACGATGCGCGTCGGGAATGGTTCCAAGGTCGATGTGATCGCCGTCGGCACGTTACCTCTACATCTACCTTCGGGATTAGTTTCAAACCTCTATAATTGTTATTTAGTACCATATTTGAGCATGAACATTGTATCTGGATATCGTTTAATGCGAGATGGCTACTCATTTAAATCTGAGAATAATGGTTGTTCCATTTACATGAGTGATATGTTTTATGGTCATGCCCCGTAGATCAATGGTTTATTCTTGATGAATCTCGAACATGATGTTACACATGTTCATAATGCGAGTACCAAAAGGTGTAAGGTTGATAATGATAGTCCCACATACTTGTGGCACTGCCGCCTTGGTCATATCACTGTCAAACGCATGAAGAAACTCCATATAGATGGACTTTTGGAGTCTCTTGATTTTGAATCATTTGACACGTGCGAAACGTGCCTCATGGGAAAGATGACTAAGACTCCGTTCCGGAACAATGGAACGAGCAAACAACTTGTTGGAAATAATACATACTGATGTGTGCGGTCCAATGAGCGTCGAGGCTCACGGTGGCTATCGTTATGTTCTCACCCTCACTGATGACTTGAGGAGATATGGGTATGTCTACTTTATGAAACACAAGTCTGAAACTTTTGAAAAGTTCAAGGAAATTCATAGTGAGGTAGAGAATCAACGTGACAAGAAAATAAAGTTCCTATGATCTGATCGTGGAGGAGAATATTTGAGTCACGAGTTTGGCACACACTTAAGAAAATGTGGAATTGTTTCACAACTCACGCCATCTAGCACACCTCAGCGAATGATGTGTCCGAATGTTGTACTCACACTCTATTGGATATGGTGCGATCTATGATGTCTCTTACTGATTTACCGCTATCATTTTGGGGATATGCATTGGAAACTACTGCATTCACTTAAAATAGGGCACCGTCTTAATCCGTTGAGACGACATCATATGAATTATGGTTTGGAAAGAAACCTAAGTTGTCATTTCTGAAAGTTTAGGACTGCGATGCTTATGTGAATAAACTTCAACTTGAGAAGCTCGAACCCAAAGCGGAAAAATGCGTCTTCATAGGATACCCTAAGGAAACTATTGGGTATACCTTCTATCTTAGATCCGAAGGCAAAATATTTGTTGCCAAGAACAGATCCTTTCTAGAGAAAGAGTTTCTCTCGAAAGAAGTAAGTGGGAGGAAAGTATAACTTGATGAGGTAATTGTACCTCCTCTCGAACCGGAGAGTAGCGCAGCACAGGAAAATGTTTTTGTGGTGCCTGCACCGACTAGAGAGGAAATTAATGATGATGAGCATGAATCTTCGGATCAAGTTGCTACTGAACCTCGAAGGTTCACAAGGACACGTGCGCACCAGTGTGGTATGACAACCCTCTGATGGAAATTATGTTGTTGGACAACAGTAAACCTTCGAACTATGAAGAAGAGATAACTGGCCCGGATTCCCACAAATGGCTTAAAGCCATGAAATCCGAGATAGGATCCATGTATGAGAACAAAGTATGGACTTTGGTGGACTTGCCCGATGATCGGCGAGCCACGGAAAATAAATGGATCTTTAAGAAGAAGACTGACGCGGATGGTAATGTGACCATATATAAGGATCGACTTGTTGCTAAGGGTTATTGACAAGTTCAAGGAATTGACTACGATGATACTTTCTCACCCGTAGCGACGCTGAAGTCCGTCTGAATCATGTTAGCAGTTGCCGCATTTTATGATTATGAGATGTGGCAAATGGACGTCAAAACGGCATTCCTTAACTGCTTTCTTAAGGAAGAATTGTATATGACACAGCCGGAAGGTTTTGTCGATCCTATTAATGCTGACAAGGTATGCAAGCTCCAACGCTCCATCTATGGGCTGGTGCAAGCATCTCGGAGTTGTAACATTCACTTTGATGAGGTGACCAAAGCGTTTGGGTTTGTACAGACTTGTGGAGAAGCATGTATTTATAAGAAAGTGAGTGGGAGCTTTGTAGCATTTCTCATATTATATGTGGATGACATATTGTTGATGGGAAATGATATAAAACTTTTGGAAAGCATAAAGGCCTATTTGAATAAGTGTTTTTAAATGAAGGACCTTGGAGAAGCTGTTTACATATGAGGCATCAAGATCTATACAGATAGATCAAGACGCCTCATTGGTCTTTCACAAAGCACATACCTTGTCAAGATATTGAAGAAGTTCAATCTGGATAAGGCCAAGAAGGGGTTCTTGCCTATATTACAAGGTGTGAGGTTGAGCACAGCTCAAAGCCCGACCATGGTAGAAGATAGAGAAAAGATGAGTATCGTCCCCTATGCTTCAGCCATAGGCTCTATTATTTATGCCATGTTGTGTACCAGACCTAATGTGAACCTTGCCATAAATTTGGTAGGGAGGTACCAAAGTGATCCAGGAGTGGATCACTGGACAGTGGTCAAGAATATCCTTAAGTACCTAAAAAGGACTAAATATATATTTCTCATTTATGGAGGTGCCGAAGAGCTCGTCGTAAAGTCTTACGTCGATGCTAGCTTCGACACAGATCCGGATGACTCCAAGTCACAAACCGGATAGTGTACATTTTGAATGGTGGGGCAGTCAGCTGGTGCAGTTGCAAGCAAAGCGTCGTGGCGGCACCTACATGTGAAGCGGAGTACACAGCTGCTTCAGAAGCAGCACAGGAAGGAGTCTGGATGGAGGAGTTCATCGCCGACCTAGGAGTGATTCCGAGTGCGTCGAGCCCGATGACTCTCTTCTATGACAATACTGGAGCTATTGCCATTGCCAAGGATCCCATGTTTCACAAGAAGACCAAGCACATCAAGCACCGCTTCAACTCCATATGTGGATACATCTAGGATGGAGATATAAATATTTGCAAAGTACATACGGATCTGAATGTCGCAGATCAATTGACTAAACCTCTTCCACGAGCGAAACATGATCAGCAGCAGAACTCTATGGATGATCGTTTTATAACAATGTAACTAGATTATTGACTCTAGTGCAAGTGGGAGACTGTTGGAAATATGCCCTAGAGGCAATAATAAAGTGGTTATTATTATATTTCCTTGCTCATGATAATTGTCTATTGTTCATGCTAGAATTGTATTAACCGGAAACCGTAATACATGTGTGAATACATAGACCATACCAAGTCTCTAGTAAGCCTCTAGTTTACTAGCTCGTTGATCAATAGATGGTCATGGTTTCCTGATCATGGACATTGGATGTCATTGATAACGGGATCACATCATTAGGCAAATGATTTGATGGACAAGACCCAATCCTAAGGATAGCACAAGATCGTGTAATTCGTCTTCTAAAGCTTTTCTAATGTCAAGTATCATTTCCTTATACCATGATATTGTGCAACCCCCGGACACCGTAGGAATGCTTTGGGTGTATAAAACGTCACAAGGTAACTAGGTGGTTATAAAAGTGCACTACACGTATCTCCGAAAGTGTCTGTTGGGTTGGCACGAATCGAGACTGGGATTTGTCACTTCATATGACGGATAGGTATCTCTGGGCCCACTTAGTAATACATCATCCTATTGAGCTCAATTTGACTAAGGAGTTAATCACAGGATCATGTGTTACGGAACGAGTGAAGAGATTTGCCGGTAACGGGATTGAACAAGGTATGGGGATACCAACGATCGAATCTCGGGCAAGTTATATACCGATAGACAAAGGGAATTGCATACATGATTGATTGAATCCTCGACATCGTGGTTGATCCGATGAGATCATTGTGGAAGATGTGGGAGCCAACATGGATATCCAGACCCCGCTGTTGGTTATTGACCGGAGAGGTGTCTCGGTCATCTCTGCATGGTTCCCAAAACCGTAGGGTGTACACACTTAAGGTTCGATGACGCTAGACTTGTAATGAGAATAGTATGTGGTTACCGAAAGTTGTTTGGAGTACCGTATGAGATGTCGGACATCATGAGGAGCTTCGGAATGGTCCGGAGGTAAAGATTCATATATAGGAAGTGGACATTTAATCACCGGAAATGTTTCGAGGATCATTGGTATTGTACTGGGACCACCGGAAGGGGCCACCAGCCCCAAATGGCCACGTGGGCCAAAAGTGGAAGGGAACGAGACCCTAGATGGGCTGGTGTGCCACCCACCAAGGCCCAAGGCGCCTAGGGTTGGCAACCCTAGGGCGTGGAGGTGGCCCATCTCCAACTTGGAGGCAAGCCACCTCCCACCTGGCCGCCGCCCCCTCTTTGGGCCGCCACCCCTCCCATCTAGGGTGGCCTCCGCCCCTCCTAGGGTTTCCTAGGGTGGCCGGGAAGCCCTCCCCATTCTCATATATATACCCAAGGGTTTTGGGGCTGCAACACACAAGTTTTCCATCCACCTCGGCGCAGCCCTGCCCTCTCTCTTCCTCCTCCTCCGTGGTGCTTGGCGAAGCCCTACCGAAGAACCACGTAGCTCCACCGCCAGCACACCGTCATGCTATCGGAGCTCTCCATCAACTTCCCCTCTCTCCTTGCTGGTTCAAGGTAGAGGAGACGTCACCGGGCTGCACGTGTGTTGAGACGCAGAGGCGCCATTGTTTGGTGCTTTGGATCCCATCTACCGCAATCTGAATCGCTGCGAGTACGATTCCATCACCAACGTTCATAGTAACGCTTCCGCTTAGCGATCTTAAAAGGTATGAAGGTGCTCTACCCCTTGCTTGTTGCTAGCATCTCCTAGATTCATCTTGGTGTTCCATAGGAATTTTTTTGATTTTCTCCCTCGATCCCCAACACTTGGGGCATCCACCAGCGTTGAGCAAGGGGCTTCCACGAGAGTGGGTTGGAGTAATCTGCCAACACTGAGCATGGGACTTCCATGAGAGTGGGTGGGAGTTATCCGACAGCGCTGAGCATGGGGCTTCCGCCAGCGCTTAGCATGGGGCTTCCACGAGAGTGGGTGGGAGTTATCCGCCAGCACTGAGCATGGTGCTTCCACGAGAGTGTTAGGGAAGTCCCATGTGTCAAAGGTAGTGCCAATAGAGAGAGCTCTGAGGCGTGTACATCCCCATCTCGTTCTTATCCGTGGGGTCACGGATAGAACTTGCGGAGAATTTGGATGTTCCACATGTTTTGTGCCGGAACACCATCCTCTGTTTCGAGTCGTACCACATCGGGCCTAGAGATGTGTGTAACCCTCAAGGGGCCCTCCCACATGGGTGAGAGCTTGTGGAGTCCCTCTCTGGAGAGGATCCGACGCAGGACCAGGTCTCCCGCATCGAGGGTGCGGGGACGTATGTTGCGGCTTTGGTAGCAATGCAACACCTCCTGGTACCTTGCCGTGCGGAGGGCAGCCTGGAGATAGGCCCCTTTGAGGAAAAGCAGGTGATCCTCGTGTAGGACACCCTAACAAGATTTGTCGAAGGCCAAAACCCGTGGGGACTGGTGCTTTACCTCGGTCGGGAGAATCACTTATGCCCTGTACACGAGGAACAAGGGTGTCTCGCCGGTGTGCTTGGTCATCATGGTGTGGATGGATCATAGCACCTACGGGAGCTCGTCTAGCAAGCCCTTGTCATATGCCGTGAGATGCTTCTTGAAGCTCCTGGACTTGAGTCCCTAGAGGACCTCCCCGTTGGCATGCTTAATGTGACCGTTGTTTCGAGGGTGTGTCATTGAGGCGAAGAAGATCTGTGTGCTATTGTAGGCGCGGTTGATACTGAAGAGGCCTCTAGTGAAGTGTGAGCAGGTGTCCATGATGACGCAGTTCGGGACACCAAAGCGGCACACCAAAACCTTCATGAACTTGACTGTAGAGCATACCTGTATGGCCCAGACAAGCTCCACCTCCACACACTTGGTGAACTTGTCGATGGCGACATAGAGGAAATGGTAGCTTCCAGCCGCGCGAGGGAAGGGGCCGAGGATATCCCGACCCCAGACCACGAAGGGACATGAGAGAGGGATGGTGTGAAGCCCTTGTGCTGGCTGATGAATCTGCTTGGCGTGGAATTGGCAAGTCTCGCATGCTTAGATCAGCTTCATGGCATCGTCGAGCATTGTGGGATGACGTCAGGTGTGCTTCCCTGGCAATGGCTCCAGAAAAGGGTTGATCCTGAAATCTCTCGCATTAGCTATACGAATGCTTATAACAACTAACCTTCTCCTGCAATGGCAGCAGAAGAATGCTGATAGCACTCCCCGGCAATGAAACTGGAAGAATGTTGTTGATGGCCCACCAGCGCGTGGATTCGCAGCAGTTTTCGAGGGTAGAGTATTCGACCCAAATTTGTAGATCGCCTAAAGGAGGTGAGAGTATACTCTCAAGTATTAGCAGCTGAATTTGTCGAATCCAACCACACCTGAAAGATTAGTATCTGCAAGCACAATAGTAACAGGAAAGTAGTATGATAACAACGGTGTTAGAAACGATCTGCTGATGGCACACTATTCCTAACGATTGTATCAATGGCGCTTCCGTTGCCGCGTTAACTGAAGTTGTCAATTCCCGTCAACGGTCAGGCGAATCAGCAGTGTAACAAGTAGTAGCAGTGTAACGAGCAATAGAAGTGGCAAGGAACATCAGTAGTGACAGCAGTAGCAAGTAGCAACAGTAGCAAGCGACAGTAGTAGCATTAGTAGTAGCAGAAGCAGCAGCAGAGCAAGACAAGTAACAACAGTAGCAACGGTAGTAGCAGCAGCAGAGCAAAACAAGTAACAGCAGTAGCAACAGTAGTAGCAGCAGCAGAGCAAGACAAGTAACAACATTAGCAATAGTAGTAGCAGCAGCAGAGCAAAACAAGTAACAACAGTAGTAGGACAAACTCGTAGGCAATGGGTCGGTGATTTGTTTGGATGATATTCATCATGCAATAGCTATAACACGGAGAGGTATGTGGCTAGCTACCGTTCGTCAATGTGATGTAGGCATGCATTCTGTGCGTCGTCATACGCGCTTAGGGAAAAGAACTTGCATGACATCTAATGTCCATCCCTCCCGTGGCAGCGAGGTCCAAAAGGAAACTACGGGATATTAAGGTTCTCCTTTTAATAAAGAACCGGACCAACGCATTAGCACTTGGTGAACACATGAACTCCTCAAACTATGATCATCACCGGGAGTGCTTCCGGTTATTGTCACTCCGGGGTTGCCGGATCATAACACATAGTAGGTAACTACAACTTGCAAGATCGGATCTAAAACACACATATATTGGTGACAACATAATAATTTCAGATATGAAATCATGGCACTCGGGCCCTAGTGACAAGAATTAAGCATGGCAAAGTAGTAGCAACGTCAAATCTCAGAACATAGTGGATACTAGGGATCAATCCCCATAAAAACTAACTCGATTACATGATAGATCTCATCCAACTCATCACCGCCCAACGAGCCTACGAATAGATTACTCACGAACGACGAAGAGCTTCATGGAATTGGAGAGGGAAGAAGGTTGATGATGACGATGGCGACGATTTCCCCTCTCCGGAGCCCAAGACGGACTCCAGATCTGCCCTCTAGATGAAGAACAGGTGGTGGCGGCACCTCCGTATCGAAAACACGATGAAAACTTCTCTGTTTTATTTTTCTAGGACGAAAGACAACTTATAGAGCTGGAGTTGGGGGCGGCAGGTGCCTGTGGGCCCCACAAGCCTGCCCACCGCCACCAGGGGGTGGTGGCGGAGTAGGGGCTTGTGGCCCACTAGTCCACCCCCTGAGGTGGAACTTGGCGCAGATATTTTTGGTATTTTCCAAAACTGCTCCCCGTAAATTTTCAGGACATTTGGAGAACTTTGATTTCTGCACAAAAATAACACCAAGGCAATTCTGCTGAAAATAGCGTCAGTCCAGGTTAGTTCCATTCAAATCATGCAAATTAGAGTCCAAAACAAGGGCAAAAGAGTTTGGAAAAGTAGATACGATGGAGACGTATCAACTCCCCCAAGCTTAAAACCTTGCTTGTCCTCAAGCAACTCAGTTGACAAACTGAGAGAGAAAGAAAAACTTTGACAAACTCTGTTTGATCTTGTTGTTGCAACTATGTCTAACTCATAACCAGAATTTCAGCAAGATCACAAGTTAACCACAAAAGCAAATGACACAAAGGTCTCACGGTAAACTAATATCAATGGCATAATCAGCTAACGAGAAAATAATAATGAGTTTCAAATACCAACACTTCAATCAAAACAAGCATGAAGCAATATGAATAGGTGGTATCTCGCTAGCTCTTTCTAAGACCGCAAAACATAAATGCAGAGCACTTTCAAAGATCAAGGGCTGACTAAACATTGTAATTCATAGCAACAAAGATCCAGTTATAGTTATACTCAATATCAATCAAAAGCAAAGCATAAAAATGACAGAGGTGCTCTCTAATTGGTGCTTATATAAGAGGAGGATGACTCAACAGGAAAATAAATAGACAGGCCCTTCGCAGAGGGAAGCATTGATTTGCAGAGTTGCCAGAGCTCAAGCTTTGAAAACAGAGATAATAATTTTGGGTGGCATGCTTTCATTGTCAACGCAATGACCAAGAGTTCTCAATATCTTCCATGATACTCATGCTATAGGCGGTTCCCAAATAGAAAAGTAAAGTTTTAACTCCCCCACCACCAATAAATCACACTCCACGGCTAGCCGAATCCTCGGGTACCGTCCATACTAACATCAATCCGGGGGGAGTCTTGTTTTACAGTTATATTTTTGATTTAAGCATGGAACTGGCATCCCAAATACCGACCCTTTCTCGTGAAGGACTGCGAATAAAAACATGTCGAGGATAACACTCCTAGCATGGAAGATACCAATAGCCCTCTGTCACCACATGAGCGGTTCGGGCATGCAAAACAGATTTATTTCTTGAAGGTTTAGAGAATGGCACATGCAAATTTACTTGGAACGGTAGGTAGATACCGCAAATAGGTAGGTATGGTGGACTCTCATGGAAAAACTTTTGGGTTTATGGGAGTGGATGCACAAGCAGTATTCCCGCTTAGTACAAGTGAAGGCTAGCAAAAGACTGGGAAGCGACCAACTAGAGAGCGACAACAATCATCAAGATGCAATGAGTTTGACTAACATTGAATGCAAGCATGAACATGATATAAATCACCATGAACACAAACATCATAGAGGCTATGTTGATTTTGTTTCAACTACATGCATGAACATGCGCTAAGTCAAGCCACTTGAAACATTCAAAGGAGAATATCATCCTATCATACTATATCATAGTCATCTCAAAATCTATGTTGGCAATCAAGACAAACCATTATAAGCTCTCAGCTAAATAAGCATGGCATCAGATACTATGATCTGTAAGTTGTCATTGCAAACATGGTTCTCTCACAACAAAGCTAAATCTGGGTCGGCAAGCTAGTCATATTTACAAAAACAAAATAGATAGAGTTCATACCAGTTTTTCAGTCTCAATCACTTCATCATATATCATCATTGTTGCCTTTCACTTACACGATCGAACGATGTGAATGATAATAAGCGCATTGGACTAAGCTGAATCTGCAGGCAAACACAAAGGAGAAGACAAAATAATATGGCTCTTTGAACGCTAAACAGGTAAGCATGTAAGAACCACTAAGCATTGTAACCAATATCTTCTACCTTGACACAAAGAAACGGAAAACTATTTACACGGGAAAGCTCCCAACAAGCAAAAGAAGAAAGAAAAATCTTTTTGGGTTTTCTCAAAAGGACACAAAACAAGAAAACAAGAAAACGAAAAGAAACTAGCATGGATAATACAGTGGCAAAGTGTAAACACCGGCTAACAAAGTGAAAGCATAAGCATGAATGTAAAGTCAGTGAGAACACGTACTCCCCCAAGCTTAGGCTTTTGGCCTAGCTTGGTCTACTCCCAAGGTGGGAAATAACCAGCTCCAGGATACTCCGAAGCAGACTGTGGATTCCACTGTTGTGTGAGCTCCTCTGGCTCCCACTGATAAACTGGCGTCTGGTACTCGACTGGCGGCTCGGGCACGGGCGCCTGTAGTTGGGCCAAGCCCCAATATGCATAGATGTCCGCGGGCATAATAGTGTACCTGCCTGCATGAAGATCAAACAAAGAAGGAGCAGGCAAAGTAATAGTCTCTCGAGTACCCTGACTAAACACCAGGTTATAAATCATCCGTCTACTAGCATCTCTATCCAAAAAATCATGGCGAACAATGCTGTCATAATCCAGATATCTCTCAGGGAGAAGCATCTCTCCTTCCTCTCCCGGTCTAATGGGTATCTCAAAGTGTCTGGCAAGACGGGTAGCATAGATACCTCCATAGACGACACCTTTAGAACGGTTCAGGTTCAACCGTTGAGCTACTATAGCGCCCAAGCTATAAGTCTTATCGTTATAAAGGCCTTCGTGCAAAACCACAAGGTGTGGAGAACTAAGTGATCCAGCCTCCCCACAGCCAATCAAACATTTTCCCACAAATAGTGAGAAGTACCGAAGCACAGTTAAATGTATGCTAGCAATTCTAGCATGAGACACTCCTCTCTCCTCTCCAACAACAATAGAACCAATGAAATCCTCAAAGTCCCGTGGACGAGGGTCACGGATATCCCCAACATAAGGTAATTTGCATACATTGCAAAAATCCTGCAGCGTCATGCACTGGGGGACATCGTATATCATGAACTCAACCATGGGAGGATTCTTCCTCGGATAAAAGTTGAAGCTTTGAATGAAAATATTGGTGAGGAGGACATATTGTGGGCACTTATATTCAACAAACGCAGTAAGACATGCGTTCTCCACCAAGTAATAAAAGTCTTCATAAAGTCCAGCGGCGCGCAAAAATTCATCACTTGGCCACTCGCACGCTCGAACTTCTGTGACTCGAGGGACTACGTACTTGGGGTGGTTCTTCTCGTCCTCCTTGGGGTTACGGCTTGAAGAGCCTCTCAAGAACCTCCTCATCTTTTCCTTTTTCTAGCTCTGAAAAATTCTGAAATTTTTAGAGACTTTGAAAGAAAAGTGAATAAATATTAACCCAACTTGTAGTAACTACTCCTACTAGTGCCTAGAGACCGTATCACGCGCTAAAACTACTTGGGACCAGCTAAAATCAACATTTCTAGCTCAAGAATAGGGTCACCAAGGTAGCAAGAATACGCGAAGGATAAAGCACTAGAGCAAAAACTAATTGGACCAATGGAGGAGTCACTTACCAAGGAGTAATTTCCCCAAAACAGTTCGGAGAATGGTGCTTTGAGCAAGGAGATCAAAAATCACAGCCAAATGAGCAAGAATACGGGTTTGAGCTACGAAACAATTTTTTCTGGAGGTGGAAGAAGAGGCTGGGAGCTGGAATGAGTGGATGGGGTGCCTGTGGGCCCCACAAGCTTGCACCCAGCCACCAGCGGGTAGGTGGCGGTGGTAGGGCTTGTGGCCCACTGGTCAGTCCCCCTGACCAGCTCTCAGGCCCAGAATTTTTCAAAAATTCGAGAAAAAATCATACTAAATTTTCACGACCATCGGAGAACTTTTATTTTCGAGGTATTTTTCACCGGGACGCTAAAACAGAAAACAGGAAAAACTAAACTAATTCTATCATTTTTCTTCTAAGCAAAAGAAAAAGAAAGCTTAAAACAGAGGTATGTGACTCCTTGACTCATCCATTTCATGGTCATCGAAAGAAATCCGTCAATGGGATTGATCAAGTCCTTATGAGAAAACCTTCTCGAATCGCAAGAGAGGACGGAGAATTTTTGAATAGCCACTAAGTCACCTCAATGGGGATATGAATCTCCCCAACAAGCAAATCATACTTCATCTTGACACGAGGAATAGGGCATTCAAAGCTCCCAATGAGAATCGGTGAAGTCTTTTCGATAGCATTAATGGAATGTTCTGGATATCGTTTCTTCAGAAAGTGCACTGTGTGCTCATTACCGTTGACGTGGAAAGTGACATTGCCTTTGTTGCAATCTATAACAGCCCCTGCAGTGTTTAAAAAGGGTCTTCCGAGGATGATAGCCATCGCATCGTCCTCGGGAATATCCAAGATAACAAAGTCTGTTAAGATAGTGGTGTTAGCAACCACAACAAGCACATCCTCGCAAATGCCGATAGGGAAAGTAGTTGATTTGTCGGCCATTTGTAGAGAAATTTCAGTGGGTGTCAACTTATCCAACTCAAGTCTACGATAAAGAGAGAGCGGCATAACACTAACACCGGCTTCAAGGTCACATAAGGCAGTTCTTACGTAGTTTCCTTTAATGGAGCAAGGTATAGTGAGCACTCCGGGATCACCAAGTTTCTTAGGAGTTCCACCTTTGAAAGTGTAATTGGCAAGCATGGTGGAGATCTCAAGATCTGGTATCTTCCGTTTATTAGTCATGATATCTTTCATGTACTTGGCATACAGAGACATCTTGAGAATATCAGTTAACCGCATTTGCAGAAAGACGGGTCTTATCATCTCAACGAAGCGCTCAAAATCCTCATCATCCTTTTTCTTGGATGGCTTAGGAGGAAAGGGCATAG
This sequence comes from Hordeum vulgare subsp. vulgare, assembly GCF_904849725.1. Classification (NCBI taxonomy): domain Eukaryota; kingdom Viridiplantae; phylum Streptophyta; class Magnoliopsida; order Poales; family Poaceae; genus Hordeum; species Hordeum vulgare. Next base: position 247,401,969 of record NC_058521.1, on the reverse strand, counting down.
GTCTCTGAACCCATGGCTCTCTTTCTTTACCATGCTTCCTAGCAGTAAAGTCATTCTTGTCGTATCTCTTAGGTTGTGGATTATCAGGATTAACCATAGGTTCAATCTCCACATCCTCATCATGGCTAGGTTGAGCATTATTATGAACCTCACTGTCCACATTGTCACCAGGTTCATGTTCATCACCAGATTGTGTTTCCACATCAGACGCAGAAATATCATTAGGTTCTTCTGGTGTGGCAGTATTTGGTGAACTGGCGTGCAGGTTTCTATCATCCTTCTTCTTCTCCTTAGGATGACTAGGTGTATCAGCATTGATTCCTTGAGAATCTTGATCAATTCTCTTAGGATGACCTTCAGGATACAAAGGTTCCTGAGTCATTTTGCCTCCTCTAGTAATGACTCTGATAGAGTTGTCATTTAATTCATTGAGCAAGTCATTCTGAGCTTTAAGTACTTGTTCTACCTGAGTAGTAATCATAAAGGCATGTTTACTCAGAAACTTCAGAGCATTGACATTTCTGTCTACACAAGCACTTAAATGGCTAAGCATACGAGCACTTTGTTCCAAATGTCTGCTAACATAATCATTGAAACTCTGTTGTTTGGCAAAAAAGTTGTGAAATTCATCAAAGCATAGGCTAGCAGGTTTATCAAAAGGAATATCACTCTCATCAAACCTACGCAGAGAATTCACTTCTACTAACTGTACCGGGTTATCGAGACCTTGGATCTCTTCGATAGGTGGTAGATTATTGACATCTTCAGACCTAATGCCTTTCTCTTGCATAGATTTCTTAGCTTCTTGCATATCTTCGGGCTGAGGAATAGAATACCTCTTTTCTTAGGAGTTGGCTTAGGAGGTGGTTCGGGAATACTCCAAGCATTATCGTTGATCAAGATGTTATTCAGTAGAGTCTCATCTTGTTCTAGTTCGTTCCCTAAAAACACAACCCACACAACTATCTAGGTGGTCTCTAGAAGCATCGGTAAGTCCGTTATAGAAGATATCAAGTATCTTGTTCTTCTCAAGAGGGTGATCAGGCAAAGCATTGTGTAGCTGGAAGAGCCTCCCCCAAGCTTGTGGAAGACTCTCTTCTTGGAGTTGAGCAAAGTTGTATATTTCCTGCAAGGCAGCTTGCTTCTTATGGGCAGGGAAATATTTCTCACAGAAGTAATATACCATCTCCTGGGGACTACGCACACATCCAGGAGCAAGAGAGGTGAACCAGGCTTTAGCATCATCCTTTAGAGGGAAAGGAAACAACTTAAGGATATAGTAGTGGCAGATCTTCTCCTCATTAGTGAAAAGGTTGGCTATTTCGGATAGTTTGGCAAGATGGGCTATGACCGTTTCAGACTCATAACCGTGAAAAGGATCAGATTCGACTTGAGAGATTATCTCAGGGTCGACAGAGAATTCATAATCCTTATCGGTGACAAAGATAGGCGAAGTGGCAAACTTCGGGTCATTTTTCATCCTAACTTCACGAGATTTTTCCTTCCACTTGATAATTAATTTCTCAGCGTCATAGGCATCCTTACACGCAAGAAAATCCTCAGCTATCTCTCCCTCCATAACGTAACCCTCAGGTATATCAGGCAATTCATATCTAGGAGAGCTAGATCTAGCAGGAGCAAAAGGGTTGTATCTCAATAGCATCGGCAATTTCAGAAGCATCACGAGCATTGGCAGTAACTCTAGCAATATGAGCATCAAGGAACACTCCTAGTGGAACATGCAAAGGAGCATCTCTAGCAGTATCAAGCATATCATCATTAGGAAAAATAGCATCTCTAGCATCATCAGGCAAAGCAGTATCAAGCATAGCATCTCTAGCAGTATCAGTCACAGTATCAAGCATAGCATCTCTAGCAGTAGTATCAAGCATAGTATCAAGCATAGAATCTCAAGCAGTAGTATCACAAGCATCATTAAGCACAGGCGGCATATCAAGATTTCTAGCAGGAGGTGAAGTCGCAAACTTACTCATAACTGAAGGTGAATCAAGTGCAGAGCTAGATGGCAATTCCTTACCTCCCCTCGTAGTTGAGGGCAAGACTTTGGTCTTCGGATCCTTCAGATTCTTCATAGTGATCAGCAGATATAAATCCCAAGTGACTCAGAGAATATAGCAATACCACCCCGGCAACGACGCCAGAAAAATGCTGACGTCAGCTGTGCTTCCTTGCCAATGGCTCCAGAAAAGGGCTGATCCTGCAATCTCTGGCGTTAGCTAGACGAATGCTTATAACAACTAACCTTCTCCTGCAACGGCACCAGAAGAATGCTGATAGCACTCCTCGGCAATGAAACTGGAAGAATATTGTTGATGGCCCACCAGCGCGTGGGTTCGCAGCAGTTTTCAAGGGTAGAGTATTCGACCCAAATTTGTAGATCGCCTAAAGGAGGTGAGAGTATACTCTCAAGTATTAGCAGCTGAATTTGTCGGATCCAACCACACCTGAAAGATTAGTATCTGCAAGCACAATAGTAACAGCAAAAGAGTATGATAACAACGGTGTTAGAAACGATCCGTTGACGGCAAACTATTCCTAACGATTGTATCAATGGCGCTTCCGTTGCCGTGTTGACGGAAGTTGTCAATTCCCATCAACGGTCAGGCGAATCAATAGTGTAACAGGTAGTAGCAGTGTAACGAGCAATAGCAGTGGCAAGGAACAGCAGTAGTGACAGCAGTAGGAAGTAGCAACAGTAGCAAGAGACAGTAGTAGCAGCAGCAGCAGGGAAGACAAGTAACATCAGTAGCAACAGTAGTAGCAGCAGAAGAGCAAAACAAGTAACAACAGTAGCACAAGTACTAGCAGCAGCAGAGCAAGACAAGTAACAGCAGTAGCAACAGTAGTAGCAGCAGAAGAGCAAAACAAGTAACAACAGTAGTAGGACAAACTCGTAGGCAATGGGTCGGTGATTTGTTTGGATGATATTCATCATGCAACAGCTATAACACGGAGAGATATGTGGCTAGCTCCCGTTTTTCAATGTGATGTAGGCATGCATTCCGTGTGTCGTCCTACGTGCTTAGGGAAAAGAACTTGCATGACATCTATTGTCCATCCCTCCCGTGGCAGCGGGGTCCAAAAGGAAACTACGGGATATTAAGGATCTCCTTTTAATAAAGAACCGGACCAACGCATTAGCACTTGGTGAACACATGAACTCCTCAAACTATGATCATCACCGGGAGTGGTTCCGGTTATTGTCACTCCGGGGTTGCCAGATCATAACACATAGTAGGTAACTACAACTTGCAAGATCGGATCTAAAACACACATATATTGGTGACAACATAATAATTTCAGATCTGAAATCATGGCACTCGGGCCCTAGTGACAAGCATTAAGCATGGCAAAGTAGTAGCAACATCAAATCTTAGAACATAGTGGATACTAGGGATCAATCCCCATCAAAACTAACTCGATTACATGATAGATCTCATCCTACTCATCACCGCCCAGCGAGCCTACGAATAGATTACTCACGAACGACAAAGAGCTTCATGGAATTGGAGAGGGAAGAAGGTTGATGATGACGATGGCGACGATTTCCCCTCTCCGGAGCCCAAGACGGACTCCAGATCTGCCCTCCAGATGAAGAACAGGTGGTGGCGGCGCCTCCGTATGGAAAACGCGACAAAAACTTCTCTTCTTTATTTTTTCTGGGACGAAAGACAACTTATAGAGCTGGATTTGGGGGCGGCAGGTGCCTGTGGGCCCCACAAGCCTGCCCACCGCCACCAGGGGGGTCGTGGCGGAGCAGGGGCTTGTGGCCCACTGGCCCACCCCCTGAGGTGGAACTTGGCGCATATATTTGTGATATTTTCCAAAACTGCTCCCTGTAAATTTTCAGGACGTTTGGAGAACTTTGATTTCTGCACAAAAATAACACCAAGGCAATTCTGCTGAAAACAATGTGAGTCTAGGTTAGTTCCATTCAAATCATGAAAATTAGAGTCCAAAACAAGGGCAAAAGAGTTTGGAAAAGTAGATACGATGGAGACGTATCATGGGCCAATAGAAGCCGCTGCGGAATACTTTGCCTACAAGAGTGCGCGAGGACGAGTGATGGATGCATTCGCCTCCATGGATGTGGGAAAGAATTTTGTGCCCTTGCTCCTTGCAGATGCACTGCAGCGCAACTCCGTTTGGGTGGTGGCGGTACAGATCACCGACTTTCGAGTGGTAGAGCACAACTTGGCAGACCACATGCTCTGACTCTGTGTCGATTGCTGAGAGGATGTCGCCTTCTAGATAAGCCTTGATCTCCATTGATATGGACCATCCCCATGGATACATCGCCAACATATCAATATCTAAGTTGTCCCATGACGAGAGCCCGTACACGTGCCATTGAAACCGAGGTGACATCTCTCCTTGATCATCCATCATTTGATCCATTCAAGACATGGTCGCTACCACAAACAAAGACTCTCTGCATACACAGCTACTCAGAAGGAGGCCATGGATCCACCATGGAGGAACACAAAGATGCTGAGCTGAATGTTCTAGTGGCCGGACGACCAGGCCTGTCCAGACGTCCAACACATCCCCGCACCCAAACATGTGAACTCGTCCGGACGACCGATGCCTGGACTCTCACCACGCCACATGCTATAGCACCCAACTAGTTGCCCCCTCACGGACGTCCGACCTCACCAAGACAGAACTGAAATCTCAAAAATCTGGACCTCGCTGGACGACCGAGCCTTAAATGGCCGACAACTTCCGGAAATCTGGGGTCAACGCACCCGATTCAAAACCTTCGGACGATCGGACCGCGTCGGCCTACCGAGCCCTCCTAAGCCTCCGGTCGACCGTCACTTTTCGGACGTCCGAGCCCTGTCTCCGTAGAGGCCCTTGAGCCATAGCCCATGTACCCCTCTATTTTGCCTAGTGCTATAAATACTTAGCCCCCATCTCCATCTAGGGTTAGCTAATGTATTGACAATCACTTGTTGAGCTTAGCTCCCTCGGCCGCTCTCTTAGGGAAGACTACGGGTTACATGTATCCTTTTGTTGACTTTGGATCTATGTATCTCTTGTGTTTGAGTGGTTCTAGTGGCTGTGTGATTGCAGAATGTTCTTGAGTTCATGTGCTTCTCTTGGTTTTCTCCCTCTTACCCCTCCAAGGGTGAAAATATCGACCACTGTGGGTGTGCCCCGTATCATAGGTGGTCCAGCTCTTAGGTTATGACTCGGACTCAGGATGGTCCATGGTCCGGTGCCCCCGTGGGTGGCACAGGAGGGAGCTCCCAATGAGGTGCCACGTGGCTGATGGCCGGAGGAGTTGCACAAGTCTTTAGGAGCCACTCCTCGAAGATGCCAAGGCTCTGGGGCTTGCAGCGAGAATCGCTCTTGGTGATCTCATCCATGTTGTTGTTGTCACTGCAAGGGATGTGCTGGAGCTCCATGCCGATGAAGCGTTTCTCTAGCTTGTGCACCTCCTCCAGGTAAGTTGCCATGTGCTCATCCTTCGGCTTGTACTTATTGTTGGAGAAGTTGACGAGGAGTTGTGAGTCCCCCTTGATGACAATGCGCCTGACTTCAAGCGCGATGGGAGCCTTGAGCCCAATGATGAGTCCCTCTTATTCGGCAATGTTGTTGGAGACCTTTTTAGTGCACCTGAAATAGAAGTGCACTGTGTAGTAAAGCTTGTCGCTTGTGGGCGTAGTGCGAACCACACCAGCCCCCGTTCCCTAGCACGCGAAGGCCCCATCGAAGTGCATGCTCCAGCCTATGGAAGTGGCCTCCTCAGGCAAGGGCAATTCCTCTTAAGGCTCCTCCTAGAGCGGGTCAATCCACTAAGTTGTGAAGTCCGCTAAGTCCGCGCCCTTGATGGTCCTGGTGGTGAAGAGCTACACCTCAAAGGTATCCAACTCGATATTCCATTATGTGACGCCGGCGATGGAATTCGGGCTCCGCAGGACATGCTTCGACGGGTAGGAGGAGATCACTCTGACTGGGTGCCCTTGGAAGTTGTGGCGCAACTTCCTTGAGGCCATGATGAGCTTCTGCTACATGGGGTATCGCTCACGCATGTCTTGCAACATCATGCTGACGAAGTAGGAGGGTTGTTCGACGAGGCGCATGACCATGGTGTCCAAGTCATGCTCACCAGGGAGCTCAGGTAGCGGCGATTCGGGCACCTCCGGAGGTGAGACTATGGAGGCCCCCTAAGGAGGTACTAAGGCCTCCCGAGGAGGGCCCTTGGTCGTCGTCGGCTGGGCCTTCACGAGTGCAGGCGATGCCTCCGTGGGGGTGGCATGTGTAGGCGCGGGCTTCTTCTTAGCGCAGGCTCTCTCCTACTGCTCCACTACAAGGGTTGCGCATGCCATTTGGGGTGGCCTCCAGGTACAGGAGCAGGTGCTCGCGAGGGCGCGGGGCGACCATGATGGGAGGGCTCGTGACGTACCTCTTGAGGTCCTCCAAGGTGGCGGCGACATCAGGGGTCCACTTGAATGGGACAAACCTCTTCATGACCTTGAAGCGGCTCAGCGAGGCCATGCACCCCTCCATGCGATGCATCTCTTTGAGCTTATGGGATGCCCGCATTTTTTTGATGGCCTTGATCTTCGTAGTTTCATCCTCAATGCCACAATGGGAGACCAAGAAGCCTAGGAGCTTGCTGGAAGGGACACCGAAGATGCACTTGGCAGGGTTGATTTTAAGGTTGACCTTGCGCGGGTTGGCGAAAGGTTCCCCTAGTTACTCCATGTGGGTGCGTGCCTTGCGTGTTTTGATGACGATGTTGTCAATGTATGCCTCCGCATTTCTCCCCATTTGGCATCCCAAGAAGATGCGCATTGGCCTCTAGAAGGTGTCTCTCGCACTCTTCAGTCCAAAGGGCGTGCATACGTAGTAGAACACCTCGAAAGGGGTGATGAAGGCGGTTTTCTCCTCATCATCATTTGCCATCTTGATCTGATGACAAACTCAGAAGGCATCCAGGAAGCAGAGCAGAGTGCATCCCACAGTGGAGTCTACTATTTGGTCGATCCTTGGCAGTGGAAAGCGGTCCTTGCGATAGGCCTTGTTGAGGTTGGTGAAGTCGACGTACATACGCTTGCTATTGTGTGGCTTGGCAATGACAACGGGTTGGCATCCACTCTGGATGGAGTACTTCGTGGATGACTTTGACATCTTGGAGTTTTTTGACCTCTTGAACGATGATGTCTTGTTTCTTGGTCACCTCGCGCCGTACTTTCTACTTGGCGGGGCGTGCATTAGGGCATACTGCCAGGTGGTTCTAGATCACTCCCCTTGTCACACCTTGCATGTCCGAGGTTGTCCATGTGAATATATCAACATTCGCCCGAAGGAAGGTGACGAGTGCGCTCTCCTTCTCAAGGGGGAAGGCTGCTGGCGATGTTGAGAAAGGGCCCCGCACCGCTCCCATCCAATGACAATTTCTTGGCCTCGGCCCGCTCTTTGGAGTCCAAGAGCTTCTTCCTCGTGAGCGTTAGCTCGACAGGCTCAAGGGCATCCTCCTCGGTCAAGATACGGTTACGACCGCCTTGTAGGCATGTGCGAGGGTGTCCGTCGCATCCTTCTCATCACAATGGACAGTGTGGGCGTGGTGGTTCGCGGCCATCAACTTGGAGAGCGCCAGGTTTCCCAAGATGGCATTGTAGGGCCCGATGTGAGCCACATTGAAGTCGATGAACTCCGTGTGGTAGTTCCTACGAGTGTCAAAAGTTACACGGAGGCGCACCTGCCCCAGGGGCAGGACGAAACCTTGGGTGACACCCAAGATGGGCTTGGTGGGCGTCAGGTTATTATTGGGCACCTGGAGCGGCTTAAAAGGCTCCACCGAGAGTATGTTTAGGTTGTGACGTCGTCGATGAGCCTCTTGGAGATGGCAACACCGCTGATAGTGGAAGTACACAACAAAGGGATAGCACCCACAACTTTATTAGACATGGGTTAGTCACTAGCCTGGAAGGCGATGGGGGACTCGGACCCCTTGAGGTGACCGACGGACTCGGACGCATGCAGGACCGCGTTCGCCGCGTGCGAGAAACGCTTGAGGTTGTGATTGTATGGAGGAACCTGGGCCCCACCGGGGATTGAGGCCACCATGTGAGGCTCTTGGGAGCCGTCACTGGTAGCAACGCCCCTGGTTGGAGCCATGCAGCCACCACGCTCAACCGCGGTCGCACCGTGCGGGACGTTGATACGTCTCAAACCTATCTATAATTTATGTTTGTTCCATGATGTTTTGGGTGACATTGTTATATGTTCTTCTATGCTTTCATACCTTTTTACGCATATTTGGACTAACCTACTAACTCAATGCACCGAGTGCCAGTTTTTGTGTGCTGATGTCTTTTTTTGCAGGGAGTTTTACCACATTTTACAGAGTCCCAAAAATCCCGAGAAAAATATATATAAATCAGCGTGACAGAAGCTTTCGGAGCACCAAAGGTGGGCCAGAGGGGAGCCAGGGCCTGCCCAGGCGGCCTCCCTACGCGGCTTGGCTCCTGGCCGCGCCCACAGGTTGCCTGGGTGGGCCCCACCTCCTCTGAAGCCCTCCTTTGTCCTATACTTACCCCTCCGATCGGAAACCCTTCCACGATATCCAGAATCGTGAATTTCTCCACAGTTCCACCGCCGCAGCGCTTCCGAGATTGGGAGCGTTAGGAGACCTCTTCCCGTTACCCTGGCGGAGGGAGGATTGACCTCCGGGAGCTTCTCCACCGCCACGGACGCTTCCCGGACATGCCGTGATTAGTCCTCCTTAGACCATGAGTCCATGACCAGTAGCTATGTGATGTCTTCTCTCCAATCTTGTGCTTCAATGATTAGCCCTTGTGAGGTGCCATACATGATCAAGGCATGTATGTCATTTTCCTGCTATTGCTATGCTTGGTTTGTTGGGATCCGATGGATTATGAGATTATGTTCAGATTATGATGAGTTATATATTTGATTATCCTTTTATATTATGTTCTTTAGTGATTCATGCATGTTCTCCATTTCTCTTTATTGCTTTGGCCGAGTAGTAGATTGTAACTCCAAGAGGGAGCGTTATGCATGATTGTGGGTTCATGCCCCCTGATGTCTAGCTTGAGTGACAGAAATATGAGACTAGGGGATGTGTTGTTGCCACCAGGGAGAAAACAACGGTGCTTGTGACCATGGTTGCACGTATTGTTTACCTTACACAAATTTTGTTAATGCAGTTGTCCGTTGCTTTGTGTTTACACTTTGGGTGGGGCTCGCAACTTAATTCCAGCGAGATGTTTTGGATAGATATCTCAAGCTGGATGATTAGTATGTAGATGTTGATGAATAAACGGTCTACTTATATTGGTGTACTTCCCATTACTATTGAGCCTCTAACTTTCAAGTAGCATAATTAGCATTGTGGTGCATTTATAATTCTGTCAATTTCCCAGTTGTAATTTGTTTACCCATGCATAGTTGTTTATCGTCTTTTGGGAGAGGGACATCACTAGTGAACATCATGTGATCAGGTCCGTATTACCACCATTGTTTACACCTCCTCCATTTACTGCTTCTGTTTACTTTTTCGTTGCAATCACTATCGCTATTCCCGCTGGTGTTTTGATCCTTTGCAAACTACAAGGCCGGAGAGATTAAAAACCTCTCTGTACTCGTTGTGAGAAAAGTTATTTGTTGTGTGTGCAGGTGCACGTCTTCTGCTAGCGCCAGAGCAGCGGACACCTACTTGTTGATCCTCGGAGTCCTCCTGGTTCGATAAACCTTCAGTCCCCGTGTAAGGGAAATCTGCTGCTGACTACATCTCCACCTTCCACTTGGGGTAACAAACGAGGGGCGAGAAGTATATCCATCAACTCGTCATCAAGCAAATTTCTGGCGCCGTTGCCCTGGACTCCAATCTTCAAAATAGGGGAGTTGCACACTATCCTTTACCTTTGCTTTTTAGTCTTGTTAGTTTGCTTTCTAGTTTTTTATTTAGAGTCTTATACCAAAAACCACAAAAAAAATTAGTTACTTTTGCTTTGTTTAGTCAGTATGTCTAAGTCCGTTGCCTTTGGTGTTCTCCCAAAGGAGAGATTCTCACCTTCAATCAAAGGGTTGGAGAAATTTTGAAAGATGCTTGGTATAAAATTAAAGATTCTCAAGATAGATCCACCAAGAAGCAATCCACCACTATTTTGCTTATAAATTTTTATATTGGTATTACTTCTTGGCATAGGTTCATTCTAGACACGGCAATATGTGGGAATTTCTTGGAAGCTCCCGTTTGGGAGGCTCTTAACGTTATGGAAAATCTTGTCGGAACCCCACCTATTGATGAGATAAAGGATGATGTCACTTTAGCTCACATTATGACTAAACTTGAGAATATAGAGCTAAAAATGCCAAGCATGAGTAAAATAAATGGTGTAGATCTTATGATTCAAGGGAACTTAAATAGACTTGATAGCTCCATGCACAAAATTTATAAAAATTTTGAGACCCTTAAATCCCACGATGTGGATCCTTCTAGGATTGATAAGATCGAGGATATTATTGATACTTTAGGAAATACTCTATCCTCCATCAATACTAAAAAGGTAGAAACCCCCGCAAGTAAGGAACCTAAGTTCGCTCCCGTACCCAAGGTTCCGCAACCCAAAACGAGTATACATATTGCTAGGGGTGTTGAAACTATGAAGATGTTGGAAGAGATACCTCTCTTAAATAGAATTAGAAATGAAATTCCAATTGGTCTTACTACCTTTGCTTTTGTTCCTAGAAGTGTTGCCACTAGGCCTCTCTTTTGGATTCCTCTAAAGATTAGTTGTACTATTGAAGAGCTTTTTGATGATGTTTGTGATGGTTCAATTGATACAACTTGATTTTTTGCATCATGCCTTGCTCAAAGGAATAAAAGAAACCGCTTGTTGGGAGGCAACCCAATTGGTTTTTACTTTCAGATTTAGTGGTCTTGCTGCTTGTTACTACTATATCAACATCATTGTATCTTTATTTTCAAGCCTTGTGCCATGTTTTAGCCTCCGATTGCAAGAAAGTTCAAAAGTTGTGACATGCCGTCGAGAAACAGATTATGTCTGCTTGACGAAAAAATCACGAGATCATGTTTTTTATCTGAATGTTTCTGACAGCGTGCTCTATATAATTGTCTATCTGGAATATGTTCTAATTTGTTTGATTTGAGTTGCAGAAGTGCCCTGAAAAAATTATCTACTACCTGTTGTTCTGTTTTTCACAGATTCTGCCATGTTTTGCGTTTTCATCGTTTTGCAAATCTTAAGATTGCTTTTCCTTTGCAAAAATCTTTTGGAAATCATGAGAAATAGTATATTTTCATGAAAATCTTTATTTCCAGTAGGTAATGAATTATTTTATCATGGGCACTAACCACTCTAATCAGCTTATGATGAGTTTCGTATGAAGGGAGTTTTCAAGTATGCGATGGAAGATGATGAAAGAAGATCCATGAGTGTCAAGCTCTCAAGCTTGGGGATGCCCCCATACACCCCCAAGAAATATTCAAGGAGACTCAAGCGTCTATGTCTGTGGATGCCCCCGTGCATCCCCTTCTCCATCAACAATCATTAGTTCGTCCATCTCCATGCTATATTTTTTATCACTTCATATGTTATGTGCTATGCTTGGAGCGTCCCGCTCTTTACTTTTTAGTTCGTTTTAGTTTTTCTTGTTGTTCATAACAAGTTAGAACCTAGACTTCTTTGTTTGGGAGAGAAACACAATCCACTCCACCCTAGATAACAACATAGGTTTTCATGCTTATCTTTTTGTATGTTCTTTATCTTTTCATAGCTCCTGTCATGCTTAGCTCTTAGTTTTCATGCTTTATCTTTCTAAGAGCTATTATTTAGGTTGATTTTGGAACTCTCTTGATTTATCATGCTTATCTTGTTTAGAGAGTTGGCTTGTTGCACTTAGTTGTGTGTCTTGCACGAGTAGGTAATTGAGGTTGCTATTTAAGTATAGTAGTAACTTGCAATAGTTTTGAGGTATTGATTTGAGTAATGTTTGGACTATTGGCGCCAAGAGCTTGAGCCTATTAGTGATAGGTGTCATATTTTGGAAATCCGTGTGTTTTTTAAAAACTAAAAAATAGTTGAGAACTCTAGATACTAGATTGATCGCTAACCTCTGGAGGGGTTGGAATATATAGAGCACCCTCACGTTACCATGCGTCGAGGATATGCAAGGATAACCAAACCCCTAAACACTCCTCTTCGGGGTGCTTGTCTCTTTGTGAATCTCCTGACTAGATAGAGAGTTACCGATAATAAGTGTATGGGTTCTTCATACTAATGCGAGTATTCGATTGTTGGCACTTCCACCATCCATATTTTTCTAGCCTGCTCAGTACCGTGCATTGCCCTTTATCATCTTGAGAGTTGGTGCAAACCTCGCCGGTGCATCTAAACCCTTGGCATGATACGCTCTATCATCATAAGCCTCATTTTATCTTTCCTCAAAACAGACACCATACTTACCTATTAAGGCATTTCCATAGCCTTTCCGAGATACATTGGCATGCAACATCCACCATCTCATGACTTGATCTTCATATCATACATGCTTTTGCTAGATCGAGGAGCCGCATGCTAGTTGGGCATTGCCCTTATTATTGCTACATGACGCACTAGTTTCATTGCATATCCTACTACACTCGCAGAGGAATACATTTGCATACATCATGATAGTTTTCATTTGTCTTTATGTTGAGTACTTCTTATAAAGTGTGATGACCTTCTTTTTACTCTTGTAAAACATAGAGTGTTGCCATTATGTGAGGAAAATATCCCAAAGAGGACAAATTAAAAAGATCCCAAAGAGGACAAATTAAAAGATCCCAAAGAGGACAAGTGAGAGACAAATAAAAGAGCCAAATTGGCCACAAAGAAATATAAAAAAAGAAATAAAAAGAGAGAAGAGGGCAACACTACTATTCATCTTGAAAGATCCACACTCGTACTCCATTTTTAATTTGCACTATATATAGATTATCAGTCATGCATAACTAAGTGGGGACCCTTACACTATAGAACTTGGCTTGTATATTCCAATGATGAGCCTCCTCAAATGATCTCTAGGTCTTCATGAGCAAGCAAGTTGGATGCACCCCCACTAGTTCCATTGGAGAGCTTACCTTGGCTCATATGTGCATCCGTTGCATGGCAATCCCGACACCTCACATCCTATCTATCATTTGACTTTCCCTCGCCTATGGTTGTCCTCATTGATGTGAGCATTTCACACCTTTTTGTCTTCCTTCCCAATCAATATTATATTTGCCATCCTAAGAGCCAACATATCTTGCTTGCGCTCATCCATTGCATGAGTGCTCAAAGTCAAAAGGGAGAGGATCATTTTGACTTGTGCCTGACTAGTGGTCTCGGGATGAGTCAAAATAAGATTCCGAAGGAGACCAAGTGTGATGTTTTAGTAGATTGAGTTCTCAATTAAAAAATATTTTTATGCTCTCAACCCATCTCCCACTTCTTGCACGCAAACACCATTTGGAGACATTCGAGTCAAGGATAGAGAGAGCTCTTGCACCTTTATGTTCTTACTTTGCTAATTTAAATACTAAATATAGACACTTGCTTGTTATTGTCTTGACTTGAATTGCATATCTTACTTGATTTGCTTTGAAGTTATTATATGTGTGTTAGCATGTCACCACAGAAATTATTTCCGTTATCATTTACCTACTCGAGGACGAGCAGGAATTAAGCTTGGGGATGTTGATACATCCCAAACGTATCTATAATTTATGTTTGTTCCATGATCTTTTGTGTGACATGCAATGCTAAAGAACATAAACGCATCAATGGCAAATGTATTGTCAGATTATACCATTTAAGACTGGCAAATAAAGAGACACGATTTAAATAACATTAACATAATATGGCATTATTCATAGTTTGGACATACCAGGATATGCCATTGTGCCGGAGTCGGTAATTTCATCACACCACTAGATTACAACTTTACAAGTCAAGAACACAAGCATACATGCACTCTAAATAAGATCACTTGCTCTGTTTCATCTAATTTTCATGGTACGAATAAGGAACTTTGTTGTACAAGTAAAACAAACTTATGTTTATGAACTTCTTCATAATGAACTTTAAGCATGCAATTTGAAGCAAACGCCAAAAATAAACAATCCCTGTAGTCATGCCTATCAAAATATACACAACAAAGATTGAAGGCCAGTAGGCCCAGTGGGAACAAAGGTACCACGACCCGTATTTATCTAGCCCAGGAGGTGACAGTTGGGTCGGCCCGTGCGGGGGGGGGGGGGGGGTAGCTTGGTCTTGTACATTTCGGAAGAGGCCACCTTATAAGGGGGCTATCCTCCTGAGGCTCTTCACCGCTAGGCTAGGCCTAGCCTGGATCAATAAGCATCAGATCACCTCGCGAGGCTCCCCTCATGAGGCTTCTCCATGAGGCTCGACATACGACACCAGCCGCGAGGCAACGTATACCATCACGTGGGTGATGCACCTGCATGGACAAGGACGGCAGAGGTCGTGCTAGTAGGCGTGGGCAGGGAGGGTTTCCTCTTTGATGATTAAAGTGCAGCATCCGCTGCCTACCCCAAACCAGACTCCCAAAGCTTGCCATTTTGGTGAAATAAGACCACGCTGACGCTGCTCGCCAGGACAAAGGTCATCGCTGAGCCGACCTCGGCATTAGCCTCTGTGCTTGTCCCCCTTGGGTTTGCCGACCTGTGGCCACCCTTTCCAGCTCATATTTTCGGGGAAGAGGACCAAGGCACTACAACAGGGGATGGGCCACTTCAATATAAGGGATGGAGCCTTTCTCTCCCCACACCACATGTACCTCGAGCATAGCTCTCCATTATAAAGCAATCCAACACAGGCAGGAGTAGCGTATTACACTGCACGGTGGCCCGAACCTGGGTAGCTCGCGCGTACCTTTCATGCTCGGAGAGATTGAGTGATCTTGCCGTAGTTATCATCGTGTTGCAGGTTGCCAAGCCAAGCCGCCCAGTGCTCGAACCTTAGTTCTTGAGAGAGTTTCTTGGATCAAGATCCTCGACTTTGACAATTGGTGTGTCAGATAGGCGGACTTGCCATCTTCGCACCTTCGACCTCGACGACAGCTTCAACATGCTCAATGTCGCCGCTTGCCGAGCGAGTGATGTGCGTCGATCTGCCGCCATGGTCCACACAACACATGCCGCCTGATGTGCCCCGTGACACGTCCTCGCACAGTCACAAAGCTTGTTGGGGACTAGGAGGCCTCCTTTGTCTACCCGTCGGTGGATAGGCACACGCTTGGCCGCTCCGTCGCCACCTCCTCGCATGGCAGCCGCAGCTCCCCCACTCTGCAGGCTGCACTGCTTATGGTGCAGCGGCTGCTGCACCGTTGCCCTACAAGGGACGGCCGCGACGCCTTGCTCGAGCATGTCACCGAGCATGTCTCATCCGAGCGCGATGGCCTGGTGCCCCCTCGCCCCTCGCTCTCTTCACCACCGTGCATCGACTGACCCGGACACACTACTTCTCCTCCTCCTCTGATCCGTGGCACGGCCAGATGGTGCCACGCGACATGTGCCTCCGAGCTAACCCCCGGTTAGTCCATGCTGTGCGGCATTGGCGGCCGTTGTTGAATTACCCATGACGCCTCATGACGAGTTGATGGATATACTTCTCGCCCCTCGTTAGTTACCCCAAGTGAAAGGTGGAGATGTAGTCAGCAGCAGATTTCCCTTACACGGGGACTGTAAGGTTTATAGAAGGAGGACTCCAAGGATCAACAAGTAGGTGTCTGCTGCTTTGGTGCTAGCAGAAGACGTGGACCTGCACACACAACAAATAACTTTGCTCCCAACGAGTACAGAGAAGTTGTCAATCTCTCCAGCCTTGTAGTTTGCGAAGGATCATAACACAAGTGGGAATAGTGGTAGTGATTGCGACAGAAAAGTAAATAAAAGCAGTAAATGGTGGAGGTGTAAACAATGGTGGTAATACGGACCTGAGTCACATGATGTTCACTAGTGATGTCTCTCTCCCAAAAGACGATAAAAAACTATGCATGGGCAAACAAATTACAGCTGGGCAATCTCCCAAAAGTAGCAATCGTAGTGGTGCTCCCTTTACACCCTTAGCCGAATAGTTAAGAAAAGTAAGGGGTAAGAACAGTAGCCGGGAACCTAGTTATTGAGCAAAGACACAACTCAAAATCGAGGCATATAATGTGAAGTACCTCGCGTGGGCCCGAGGACTTTCTAGAGTACCTTAGATTTTGCGTGGGTCGGCTCGATTTATAGACCCCGTCAAGGTGTATCTATAAATTATAGATCAAGTGGTGTGGTCAAGTTGGTCAATCTTACACAATGTCATTTCATGCGATCTCTTAACTATGAACAATGCTATATTATATTAATTCTACTCTAAACTATGTGTCTTTATTTCCCAATAAGAAATGAGATGAATTGGCAGCATTGATGTTTATACATGCAAACTTGTTGTTTGTAAATGCCAAGAAGAACTACCACAATGATAGTGAAACGAACCCATTGCTTGTTCTCGTAACATATATTACAGGGAAGAATGAAAAACATCTTGGAGATATCAGTCATGTCTTGATATAGTGTTAAAGTTACTCGATAATAGCAGTGACACAAACTCGATAAAGTCCTCGTCAGAATTCGTTTGGCTTCTTCACTACCAATTTCAAGAAGAAAGAGATGGTTCAGCTCAACTCCTACTGGAAGTCCAATCTCTATGGAAGATCAACGAGAAGTCCAATGCATGCATTGATGTTATGCAGCTAGAGTTGGATGATATAAGTGTTAAAGAAGCACAATCTCATGAGCTTTCTCAAATGCTTGTGTTGCAGCTCTCGGGCAGGGCTAACCTTTGTTGAACTGTGTTGAAGTGTTGTCAGTTCTATGTATTATTTTTTTAGTCCATTCATTTACACTAGTAGAGAACTTTGATGTCCAACGTATGTAATTTGTTGTCTTGTTGCACTTTATTATCACTTGTGACTAATTTTGATGCCTGGTGGATGTAATATGCCGCGATTTCTATATTGTATACTCTAGGTTTATTCTTAGTCACTAAGCTATAATTCATTTATTGTATTTTCTATTTTCGCGCCCTCAAAAGGTCATAATATTTGATGGGGATCGATGGGACAAAACATTATCATCTCATGTGTGGTATATAAAAAATTACATTACACAAATGGGACGGCTCGCAACTCACTGTATATAGGTCGAGCCATTAGCAGGCCTAAACATAAACTAGGCCTAAGTAGTTTCGGGCCTTTAACTGGATGAGTAAACTGCGGACCTTTGTTTGGCCAGAAAATAACATGGGCTTTTAAGAGCTAAAAAGTACATTGGGCCTGAATTGTGTCGAACAATTCACGGGCTCACAGCAGGACAAAATATGTCGCGGCCCATGATTGGCCCAATTATTTGATGGGCCCTTAATAGGCCAAAATTTATCTCACGCCTTGGTTGGCCCAAGCACATTATGTGATGTAAGTAGTCCAGATGTAAAGTGAGCCATAGTTAGGCCCAATTATATCAAGGGCCATTATGAGACCGATAGTCACGTTGGGCTAAAATTTAAGAAAGAAGACTATGGACGTTAAGAAACCAAAAGTAACTTTGGACCAAAAAGGGGCCCAAATGGCACACTGGTCATTAAATGGCCAAAATTGAAACTGAGCCAAAAATAGCCCAATTACACCAAGGGTCACTAAGAGGCCAAAACAAACATTAGACTAGACTGGGTCAAACTATTCAATGGGTCTTTATCAAGTAGTATTACAAACCAAGCCTTCAATGGCCCCAATTAACGGAGTGGATATGGGTCGTAATTTGTCCCAAAACATGGTAGGTTGTTAACATGTCGGTCCACTAGTATCTCACGAAATCTTGTGGGCCTTTGGCCAGGCTGGCCCTTTTAACCTCAATAGACCATTGTTGGGCCGCTCCACGTGTCGATGTTTCATTAGCGTGTCATGTCCATTGGATGGATGACATTTGTCGCAATGCCGAGCTAACATGTGGTTCCGTTGGCAAATGAGAATTTGACACATGGAAAATCGTCACTGGTTGGGCTCTTAACGGGCATTGGATCCAAAATCGGCACGTGATATCTTAATGGAGACCCATTATGGTGCATGCCACGTGTCGGTTACCCTGGACAAAAACACTTGATGACACGCCATTTATCTTCCTAGAAGTGGACACTTTCATGACAATAATTTGAGTATTGTCATGGAACACTTCTATGACAAAACAAGTATGACTATCTTCATTTTGTCATAAAATCAACACGGGTGTAAATGCGTGACAGAAGTTGTGACCGAGTGTGAGAAACATTATTATCATGAAAGTTTTTTTTTCTTGAAGTGGAGGTCCCTCTCAAGAACAAGAAGGTGGAGCAGAAGGCCAAGGAAAAGAATGGACAGAAGACGAGAGCCAAGAACCTATCCATACGAGGAAGTACCTCAGATGCCCTTTTAGAGAGCCAATGCACTTCTTTTAAATACAACACCGCGGAGGGATAGGAGGCGGAGGAGGAGGAGCTCGGCAAGGCTCACTCTTCTTATGGTGAGAAGAGGTCCGCATTCAAAGATGACGAACAAGTTACCCCCTCCTCGGACTTTCAAGTGTCTAAGTAAGTAACGCGTCGCACTATCAAACCAGAAGGCACCCAAAGAGATAGTCAGTTTGAGCTCGCCCAAGAGGGATTGAAGTCGTTGTCGGGAATACCCAACCCGAGCTAGGTGAATTTCAACACTTTCTATTTTTAATTTGTGAGATGCTTTTAACCTGATGAATTTCATATCACTCTTCCATTGCTTTTGACAGCCTGCAACGGAGCTTGCCTGGTTGGGCTGACTCCTCTAATGGACTTCCACCGGCCAAGCTAGCTAAAATCTCCATGGAGGTAGCCTCAGATCTCCTCCCTGCACATGACCGATCGGGAGAGGCCACATCCCACTCCTCTCCTCCAGCTCCTGATATTAGTGGCTACAAAGTCCTTATGGCCAACGTTGACCCCTTGGACACGTAGGGGAACACAAAGGACTAGGGATGCAAAATCCTTCCTGGTCAGGAGGAGCTAGTGCTCAAACACCCAACATCCTCGGTCATGATGACCATGGCATGGAGTAATCGGACCTACAAAGGTTGCCCCCTTATCCGTTAACCGGAGATGGGGTAACGATTAAGTCATTGCCTGCGTGCGACCTCAAAGGGGAGGAGCTACGGGGCGACAACGGGTGATAGAGGAAGCCTTGAGTAGCTCCTCTATTCTTCCTGATCACCTTGCCATGCTCCGTACGACCTTTAATAAATTCCCGCCTGCCAAGACCAGAATTCTAGAAGTCTTTCTCGGCCTTGAGAAAGGCTTTGAGTTAAGTATTTCCTTTTAGTAAACGGTTGTTTTATGACTCGAATAATTTACCGAAGTATAGCCAGTAGCCTTCTTCGGAGGATGTCCACGTATCATCCGAGGAATCACATGCTTGAAGTCATGTCTTTAGTTTTTCTGTCATGAAAGCGCCAATCAGTAGGATCCGAGCCTCAAGTTAGTTTACCAAACTGGCTTGAGAGTTGATGATTTTTTTTTAGTTTCAAGAGATAAAAGTAAATATGCAGTAGCCCCTAAACCTCAATTTGGCTTACAAAATCTGAACAGAGGATCGATTCCATACCCAGAGTCTCATCTGATCTTATGTTTATTCTTTGACAAGCCTCCACCTCCTATTCGACCACCAATTTAGCAGAGTTGGACGAACTAAATCACAAGCTTTTGCGATCCGAGGAGGATATGCTTCTGTTTCATTAGCAGATGGAGAAAGCATAGGGTGAAAACCTCACATTATTTGATGTTGACACATCCATAGAATGGTTCTATCACTAATGCAAGTGTATCTCGTTCTTTTTTTTTTTTCTGACAGCGGCCAAAAAGGACATGTCCTTCTTGCACAGCAAACTTGAGCAGGCTTTGTCTAAGGCGAAGGAGCAAAAGGCTGCACCGCTGAAAAGTGCACCTAACCTTGCCGAGGAACAAAGATCCTAGATACCCCATCAATATCGGTTTCTGAGATTGAGGATGATTTGAAGAGTGTTGTTGATAAACTTGAAACACTCAAGTCTTCGAAGCAGGAACATGCCGATGAGCTAAACAAGTTTGAGGTGGAGAATCAAGAAGCTCCTTCTGTGGCTAACACCGCAAAGGAGGAGCTTTGGCAGGCTACTAACATACTCCCTCCGTCTGGAAATACTTGTCATAAGAATTAATGTATATAGATGTATTTTAGTTCTAGATACATTCATTTTTATTCATTTGTTTAACAAGTAATTCTGGAAAGAGGGAGTAGTTGTCAGTAGGTAGTACTTATTATAGTGCACCTTCCGTTGTCGAGCATTTCCTAAGCTCACACAACATTTGCGTGAATCCAACGCCTTCTCAGACCTTCGGATGAGTGTGGCAGACGCATGTCACTACTTTGGCGTGCGCGAGGATGCGACCGAGTAGAAGGCTTTTTGGGTGCAGTTCCAGACGTTAACATCTTCTTCAATCCTCAGCGACCAAATGAATTAGTTGGTGGAGTAGCATGGCATCACCAAGTCCACCATGGAAGACCTCTCCTTAGTGGTGTGGCCCAACAACTCGCTGCCGACCAGTTTCTTTGGATAGGTTCAGCGCCTGCAAGGGGCGGTTTCTCAAACCAAACGATGGAAGAGGTCTACCTATTTGGAGGGTGCCCATGAGGCATTTGCCACAGCGCAGACGTGGTGCGTGAATCTCAATTTGGAGCCCATGGCGCAAAGTAGCCTTCCTGGTAAGGCACGCGACCCCAAGGATTACATCAAGATGGTAATGTCGGTTGGTCAAGTATTCTTGGCTAAGTGCATGCTTGAGAAGATCCTAGAAGGTCTTTGAGTAACCATGCTTTATATTATCTTGGTATGCTGAGGCGTATGTATGTAAAAAAGACAAGTTTTACTTTGTTACAGAAGTATCTTTTTCCCATGTGCTTTATGGTTATTTTGACTCGATTATTACTCTTTGAAGATGCAGTTGGCTAGTTGTCGGCTTTAACACCTAGTGTATTTCCTTCTGAATTAAGACCCTTAGTCGATGTCTTCGAAACACAGGTGGTTGAATTGGCCAAAACAAGGCAATCAGACCATGGGGCTAAATCATTAACTTAGTCTTAGGAGCAATGGTGTTGGGGCAAATTAATAGCCTCCGATAGATGTTGAGTCCTCAGTATTTTTTAGGATGGACCACCTATACTAAGGATTTCCGAGGACTAACCACCTATACTTCGGTCCTTTCAAAGAAAAGGACGCCCTTCATTTTATAGAAAAGACCACTATCGGCAATGCTTTAGTTTGACATTGTCGTTGGTTCACTAACCAACTTACACATGTTGTGACAGACAACTTTCGGCTTTCTCCAACTGAGGTATTGACCGGTTAAACCAAAATTAGCAATCATAGTGATGCTCCCTTTACACCCTTAGCCGAATAGGTAAGAAACGTAAGGGGTAAGAACAGTAGTCGAGAACCCAGTTATTGAGCAAAGACACAACTCAAAATCGACGCATATAATGTGAAGTACCTCGCGTGGGCCCGAGGACTTTCTAGAGTACCTCAGATTTTGCGTGGGTCGGCTCGATTTATAGACCCCGTCAAGGTTGTTTGTGCTTTTAGTGGCCTATGTTGTGTGTATCGCGAGAGTTATGATCGGGTTGTAAAAAGTGAAATTGAGAAAAGGATGCACCATTAGCGTACTCGTGGACCGTCCAAATGGTTTGTCTCTTTATTCATTAATAGGATCGAACCTAACAATTTGAGCTAAATATAGATGTGAATGATACGAAACCTTGGAACAAGTAGATAACCATGGAGGAGATGCATCAAGATCTAACCCACTTGCTTTATATACATCCTTGTTTTCCTAGCGCCTTATTTGGTTCTCCTTGTTGTTGCTTCCTCGCCTGACCCGAGGGTAGTCCTCCCCATTTATGGTTCCGCATCTTGTTGGAAGGTATTTTAAGTGGTTTTTTGCTTTAGGCACGAAGATCAGCGGGGGTTTATGATGATCAGCTTCACATAGTTTGGCCAGCCCCCGGTCAAACCAATTATGCTTTAAGGAAAGGCATGGCTTCAGCAGTTTGAGATATTTGGATACACTCTTCGGATGGGTAGAGTCATTCATAGTGTAAGCATGTGCTCCATTGTTTCCATGGGATTTTTAACGCTAAGTTATTCACCCGGGGAACATAATCCTCGATCGTATTAAGGGGACAGTGAAGCACGTACCCCTATTTAGGGGTGCTATCTAGTTGCCGCGAAGATAAGTCTATACTCTGTGAGTGCTTCACAAGGTCATGCCGGCTTAATGCACCTCAGGCTTTTGATGTGTCCTCGAAGCTTGAACCTCGGCTGCAAAGGCCACCATCTCTGCTTGTGTTTGGAGGGAGCGCTCCGCATTACCATTGACTGTAATGATGCCTCTAGGCCCCGACATTTTGAGCTTCAGATAAGAGTCGTGCGGGACGGGGTTAAAATGGGCAAAAGCACTCTTCATGAGTAGGGAGTGATAGCCACTTTGAAAGGGCACTATGTTTAAGGTTAATTCTTCACTACGAAAGTTCTCAGGTGTGCTGAAGACCACGTCCAAGGTAACACTTCCCGAGCAGCGCGCCTCTATACCAGGTATGATACCCTTGAATTTGGTATTACTGGGTTTGATCTTGCTGGATCGATATTCATTTTCTTGATTGCATTCACGTATATCAAGTTGAGGTTGTTACCTGCATCCATGTGGACTTGAGTCAAGTGGAAACCGCCCACTATGGATTCAAGAGCCAGTGTCATTCTACCTCCGTGATGGATGCTTGTCGGGCGGTCTCTTTGGTCTAAGATGATCGAAATTCCGACCATGGGTCATATCTAGCCGTTGCTAGCACTATAGCATAAACTTATCGAAGCGCCCTTGTCATCTCCTTCTTAGTGACATGAGAAGCATATATCATGTTGACATCCTTGACTTCGAGGGGGAACAACTTTTAGCCACCATTATTTGTCTTGGACTAGTCACTGCCTCATTACGACATTCTGAGTATGATCCACTCACTCTATGCCAAGCACTCAATCACAGGATCAGAATCACATCTAGATCATACCTTTCACGGGGTTGGTGCTTGCCCTAATTTTTGGCTATGATCTTGACGGCTTGCGTGACCACCCAACAGTTCATGTTAGAATGAGTAGTGGGCTTGCCTTGTTCAATGAATGGCACCTGGATTGTCCAAGATTTTATCCAGCATTCACTGGCCATCTCTATTCCCTCTAAAAGGGTTTCCTTTTATTACATCTACGCCAGTTGCTCAACCGGGCTTTAGTGATCCTTCATTGGTGTTGTTGTTGTTTCATCTGTTGTGGTGTTTGTTATTTTTATTGCACCGAGGCTTACCATTTCTGTCTTGTACCTTGGAGGTTCCTGGGTTTACCATTATGGTTGCTCCTATGAGACAGTCAGTTATCTTCACCTACGCAAAATCAATTCATCAAATGCATGAGAGTTGTCATTGATTGACACTTTTCCTGTCCAAGCTCTCGAGGAAGCCATTCATCATGGATGTTGTGCTTAAAAGCGGTTGTCGCCTTTGCCTCCCGACAGCCTACTATTTGTTTATTTTACTGACTCAATTCTAGAATTTTCTAGTTGATCCCCCTAGTTTTTGCACGATATGAACAAGGTCATCGCCATCCCGGGTCAGACATAAGTGCCCAGGAAGTTTTCTCGAAAAGCATCTTTGAGGTCCTACCAATTTCCAATTGAGTTCTCACGAAAGCTATTGAACCAATGCCTAGCTAACCCCTTGAATTTTGATGGCGGGTACTTAATGACATGCACATCATCACCTCGTGCCATGTGAATATGCATGAGGAAAGCCTCGATCCATACAGCAGAGTCCATTGTCCCATCATATTGTTTAATGTTTTTAGGTTTAAAACCTTCCAGGGATTGATGCTCCATCACCTCGTCTGTGAAGCATATTGGGTGGGTTGCTCCTTAGACCCGAGTTGTTGTATGCCGGAGATCAGATGGCATCGTGATACGATCGTCATGCCTAGCTAACCAAGCTTGGCTGTCGTCTGACTGACAGATGAGCGCTCCCTCCACCGTAGATGGATCATGATGGGGCGGCTCGCTTTGAAGCCAACTTTTTCCACGATTCATAATGTTGCAGCGGTGGAAGTGGATCATTGCCCAAACGGCAAGGTATGTGTAGGATCCGAAGTATGTCTAGAGGGGAGGCGATTAGACTACTTGACCAAATAAAAATCTAGCATTTTCCTAATTTTAAAGGTTGGCAAGTTTTAGCAATTATATCAAGTCAAGCACAACCCACACATGCAAGTCTAAGAGTATATAAGTGGATGGTAAAGGCATGCACTTGTAAGTAGAGGGTAGGGATAGGATGATCAAACGCAAAGATGGCATGGAGATTTTTTGGTGTGGTTCTGAAAGGTGGTGCTATTGTACGTCCATGTTGATAGAGACTTCAACCCACAGAGGGTAACAACTGCGCGAGTCCATGGAGGACTCCACCCACAAGGGGTCCATGAATAAGCAATCTTGTATATTCCACCACGGCTTACGTCCACGGAGAACTAGCCTCACTCGGGGTAGATCTTCGCGAAGTAGGCAATCTCCTTGACCTTACAAACTTCTTGGTTCAACTCCACAATGAATTGGAGCCTCCCAAGCGACGCCTAACAAATCTAGGAGACACCACTCTCCAAAAGGTAATAGATGTGGTATGGATGATGAACTCCTTTCTCTTCTGCTTCAAAAGATAGTCTCCTCAACACTCAATCACTCTCTCATACGTTTTTCTTGGTAGAAGAGATTGATTGCATGGGGAGCAACATGGGGAGTTAGAAATCAAAATTCATATGGTTGGAGTGGAAGATCCTGATCTCAACACATGAGTATGTGGTTCTCTCTCAGAAAGTGGATGGGGCAAGTGTTGGCTTGTTATGAGTGCTCTCTCTATGAAAGAGAGGGGGTGGATGGGTATATATAGGCATCTCAAAAAATCCAACCGTTACAACGTTATTGTCCAAATCGGTGGAACCAGAGAAAAAACTCGGTTACACCGACTAGTGCAAAATGTGGCAACTTTTGGAGTTTTGGCGAGACTGGTATATAAAACTCAGCGAGTCTGATTTTGGCTGGCCTATGTAGTTTCACACACTCAGTGGCACCTATTTGTAAAACCCATAAATTTTGACTTTTAGCAAATGGATACTAGAGAGTTAGTCACTGGATTTTAGGTGCACCGAAATAGAACTTGGTGTCACCGAGTGGCTAGGGTTTGCCTCTAGATTTTGTCTAAGGAAAACTCGGTAGGGTTGAATGTGTAAACTTGGTGTCATCGAATTTAGGCTTTGCGGTTTGGACATAATATATTTGTGGGAGAATTTATGAGGGTTTTTAGTGTCTAATCTCTAGGCATTTTTCACATGATAGATACCTCATCCCCTTTTAATAGTATTGGCTTTCCTATGGACTCAATTGTGATTTCCACATAAAATGTAAAATGTAGAGTCTTGAAGCTTTTGCCAATTGATGTTCCAACCATCTAGGGGATCTCCTCACAATCCTTTGCCAATCCATTCATTGAACTCTCCCTAAAATATGCATGGTAGAATCATTAGTCCAATGAAATATATGTTGGTATTCATTACAAAAACCATCTAGGGAGAAGTTTTGCTTTCAATCTCCCCTTTTTTGGTAATTGATGACAATATATAGATCAAAGCTCCGACATAAAATATAATCGATGTATAGTATCGTCGCTTTGAGAAGTATGTGATAAGCAAGATATCCCCTAAATTTGTGCATTATTTTAAATTTTTGTTTGAATGCAAATGTGTAACCGATTAGAATTATTGGTGACTCTTCCATGTCACATACATTTTGGTGGTGCGCATAACTGATACGAATGGATTACAATGCACATAACAGCAAACATCAGTGAATGATCATCATTTGAATATCACAAGTGTTAGGGAATATTTAAGCCTAAGTAATTTTGGTGATTGATGACAGTACCTTAGTGGACTAATCGTGTGCATTGAGCGTTTTAGATAATACATGACAAAGGCACAATACGATTCGGCACCCTCCATGGAATAGAAGCACGGTGTCTTCTACGATTCTCATTGGTGGTTTTGAGTCGTAGGAATGATGTACTATTACGAGGGGATCTGTATTGGGAAGGTTTGGGTGGAATCAATCTTGCATGCACACACTTTATCTCCATCTCCTTTCCCTTGCAACTATGGAGTTTTTCCCCTCTCTGGTCTTTCTCTCCATGAAAAATGTCCTCTGGCGGTAGTACCGCTGGACCTAGTGGTAAAACTCCTCTGTCCCTAGTGGTAGTACCGCTGGAGCTGGCGGTAGTACCGCAGGGCTGGCGGTAGTACCGCTGGAGCTGGCGGTAGTACCGCTGGGCCAGCGGTAATACCGCCCGTTGTCAGTAGTAGTACCGCTCCAGGACTTTAGTACCGCCATCCTTGCGGCTATACTACGTCGTACTTTTTGCGAAGACTTTCTTGGCAGGTGCTTGGCCCGGTAGTATCTTTGCGCTACCATGGGCTCAGTGGTAGTACCGCTCTGGCGCCCATCGATAGTATCGCTGAGCCAGCGGTAGTACCGCCAGAGCCAGCGGTAGTACCGCTGGAGGGTCAACGGTAGTACCGCTGGGCTCGTGCTGTGAGTAAGGGTAACGGTTGGATTCGTTCCCTCACTATATAAAGGGTTCTTCTTTCTCAAGAACCCACCTTTGACCCTCCAAGACTCCATTGTTGCTCCCTAAGCTCATAAGTGCCCGATCTCTCTCCCTAGCCAATCAAACTTGTTGATTTTCTAGGGATTGGTGGAGAAGGCCTAGATCTACACTTCCACCAAGATAAATTTGATTCCCCCCACTAATCCCTTGCGGATCTTGTTACTCTTGGGTGTTTGAGCACCCTAGACGGTTGAGGTCACCTCGGAGCCACATTCCATTATGGTGAAGCACAAGATCAAGAACAAACCAGTGAGCCCACTCAAGTCGAAAATCAAGTTGATCAGGATGCTGTCTCTCAATTTCCTTCTGCAGCACCTAAGAGGGATATTGGTGCCTAGGGAGGATCAAAACGCAAGGCCAAGCAAAGTAATCAAGTCGATGCTCCCGAGTTATCAAATGCATAACTCTTGGAGCGTTGCGCAGCCAAGATTGCAAACAGGTTGAGAATCAAGTCACATCTTATGAAGAACGTGTTTCGTAGTTTAAAAAGGGGAGTATCCACTCGTCAAAAAATTTCAAATTATTGTGAGCATCACGCGTTTGTTTCGTATTGTGAACCTCAACAGGTATAGGAAGCGCTCAATGATGAGGATTGGCTTATGGCCATTCATGAAGAACTCAACAACTTCGAGCATAATCAAGTCTGGAAATTAGTGCCAAGACCAAAGGAGGAACATAATGTCATCGGGACCAAATGGATCTTCAAAAACAAGAAAGATGCCAATAGGATTGTGGTTCGAAACAAGGCAAGATTGGTGGCTCAAGGCTACTCCCAAGTCGAGGGTATCGACTACGGTGAAACCTTTGCCCCTGTTGCTCATCTAGAATCTATTCGCATGCTGCTTGCATTTGCTTCTCATCATAATTTCAAATTACAACAAATGGATGTAAAAAGTGCTTTCTTAATGGTCCTTTAAATGAGTTGGTCTATGTCAAACAACCCCGGGATTCGAACATCCCAAGCTCCCCAATCATG
This sequence comes from Hordeum vulgare subsp. vulgare, assembly GCF_904849725.1. Taxonomy (NCBI): domain Eukaryota; kingdom Viridiplantae; phylum Streptophyta; class Magnoliopsida; order Poales; family Poaceae; genus Hordeum; species Hordeum vulgare. The sequence continues at coordinate 247,374,113 of NC_058521.1, read as the reverse complement.
TGTACAGACTTAATAAGGCACTCTATGGCCTTAAACAAGCCCCACGTGTGTGGTATGAGTACCTTACTGAGTTGTTACAAGATCGTGGGTTTGAAATTGGGAAGATAGATCCCACTCTTTTTACCAAGAAGGTCAAAGGGGATTTGTTCATATGCCAACTATATGTTGATTATATCATTTTTGGTTCCCCTAACGAATCTTTCAATGAAGAATTTGCTGCACTAATGACCGAGATATTTGAGATGTCAATGATGGGTTAGTTGAAGTTCTTCCTCGGGTTCAAGATTAAACAAGGTTTAGAAGGGACCTTCATCAAACAAGCCAAGTACACTCAAGGCATGCTCAAGAGGTTCGAGCTAGAGGATGTCAAGCCGGTCAAGTTTCCCATGCCAACCAGATGCAAGCTTGACAGTGATCCCAATGGTAAAGCAATGGATCAAAAGGTATATCGCTCCATGATTGGATCCCTTCTTTACCTTTGTGCATCTAGACCGGATATCAAGTTGAGTGTAGGGATTTGTGCACGGTTTCAATCTGCACCAAAAGAAAGCCATTATATGGCTGTTAAGCGAATCTTTTGATATTTGGCTCATACCCCAAACTTTGGCCTATGGTATCCCAAAGGAGCAAACTTCAACCTAATGGGATATTCTGACTCGGATTGGGCGGGAGACTGTGTGGAGCCGAAGTAAACTTCTGGAGGATGTCAATTCCTTGGTCGTTCACTGGTAAATTGGTCTTCAAAGAAGCACAATTGTGTCTCACTATCTTCCACCGAAGCTGAGTATGTGGCAGCTGCAAGTTGTTGTGCACAGTTTCTATGGATGAGGCAAACTTTAAAGGATTATGGCGTCACTTGTGACAAAGTGCCTCTTCTATGTGAATATGAAAGTGCTATCAAGATTTCCCTCAATCCGGTGCAACATAGCAAGACCAAGCACATTGATATTCGCCATCACTTCATTCGTGACCAAATCAAGCGAGGTGATATTGAGATTCACTTCATCAACACTGAAGAGCAACTTGCAGATATTTTCACTGAGCCCCTAGATGGAGCAAGGTTCCGGGAGTTAAGGCATGAGCTAAATATCATTGATTCAAGTAATGTGGATTGAAACTAGGCATTTTGCACCTCACTCTGCATTATATCTTGTTCTAAGTGTAGGCATGGACATAGTGGGAGTGTTGTTCTCTCAATGAACTTTCCCTCCCCCCATTATGCATATATCGATCAAGTCTTTAACTTTGGCCATTATTAAATGGCACTTGTGCTTCAAAGACGAGCGTTGGTCATGAACCCAAGTATAATTCTTCGCGGTGTCATACCTTTGTCTCAAACATAGGTGGCTCCGGTCACCGCCCACCTTTCTCTCTTGTTGTAGAAACGATACAAAATGACTAGTCATTATATCTTGCTGGTGTTACCCTTTTCTCTACACTTACTAGTCGTTGCCCACATCTTTTACATGAAGCCCTAAGTCTCTATGTGCTTTTCTGGAGCGGTACTACCGCCAGGGGGAGCAGTACTACCGCCAGGACCCCAGCGGTATTACCTCTAGGGAGAGCGGTACTACCTCCAGGATCCCAGCCTATCGTGGCTTGTTAGGGCTTTTTAGGGACGCCTCAAGGGGGAGAGGTACTACCGCCAGGGAGAGCGGTACTACCACTATGACCCCAGTGGTACTACCGCCAGGGGGAGCGGTACTACCGCCAGGGGAGCGGTACTACCGCTATGAGCCAGTGGTACTACTACTCTGCGCGTGACCTGAGGGCTATATAAAGGGAGAGGGGGCCGTTTTTCTTGCCCCTGTTTCATCTTATTCGTGGTGCTTTCTCCCTCTACCCGAAATCTCCCTGCTTGGATCTCCTTCTGTGGAGCCTCCCCTCTATTTCTAGTTGGAGGGCTTGCTCCCCTCCCCCTTCCTCCTTCAAGTGCCATGGAGTCCAGTACAGCTCCTCCCCTTCCTCTCTTGGTTGGTGTGTTTGTTTCTAGGGTTAGGAGCTTGTTGCATTGGATCCATGGATATGCTTTATGCTTAGTTTTTGGATGGAATGAGGGAGAAATCTTAGGAGATTTTAGGTCTAATGTTCTTGATTGCAACTATTTTGACATGCCCTATTTCTCCATGTTTTAGATCTGGTAGCTCTTATCATACATCTCATGGATTTGATCTAAACTTGGATCCCATTGACTAGGTTTGTCTCCATCTAGATGATCTAGAGTTCCACATGTTTTAGAGCTATGGTGATACTTGTGATAAGTTTATCTGTTAGCCGTGGATCTCTTGAAACGAATCTAGTAATTTTAGTTGCTTCAGATCTGACTAGATCTGAAAGTCCATCCCTAGCGGTACTACCTCTCCACTCGTGTGGTACTACCGCTAAGGAGGCACTGGTACTACCACCATCCTGGCAGTACTACCGCTGAGGGGCAGCGGTACTACCGCTAGTCTCGTGGTACTACCACTATGACCCCAGCGGTACTACCGCCGCTCGGCATTTTATTTTTGATTTCCCTTGGCAATGTGTGTTACTTCTTATGATTTTTGAACATTGCCATGACTCCTTTTGTCGCACTTTTTGTGTGTGTGTCTTGTGTGTCACAGGTGGTTCTCGTCACTCGAATCTTGTACGTGACACTCACTCAAAGAAGTACCACAATCCAGATGCTCCATAAGGTTCCGCAACTTCCAGTCTGAACCCTACAAAGAAGTCATTCAAGAAGGTTGCCACAAAGACCAAAGGGACCAACATCCGCACTATGCCTCCTAAGGACTTTCAGGCACTCTGTCGTCGTGACCCCTATGTTAATGAAAAAGTTCAACTCAAGGGCTGCAATCATGTTTGGTCACGGGAACAGGCAATGATCTTTCGTGACATCATCGTGCCCTTCAAGAAGATCTATGTCCCACTTCAGTGGATCGACATTGCTCACCTTCAGTGGCATCATGAATACTTTGGGGAGGCCCTCACCTTGGTTGAGAAGCTTGGCATTGCGGAAGTCATCACCTTCAAAAATGACTTCGATCCAGATCTTGTGGCCCAGTTTTATGTAACCGTTCACTTTCACTCAGATGCCGAGCGCACCATGACCTGGATGACGTGTGGTCAGAAGTTGACTGGTACCTGGGTGGAGTTCATGCAGCTCCTGAAGGTCGTTGACAAGGGGCAAGAGACAGTTCTTGGGCTGCGTCCTCATGCCCCATCTACGTCTACTTCCACCCCCAAGGACAGGCTGCAACATCTTTACGTAAAAAAGGGTGTGATCCCCACGCATCTGAATGTCATGCATCAGATCTTCCGCAACACCCTTTTCCCTCGTATTGGCAACAAGGACGAGATGCATGGATATCTGGCTGAGATGCCTCTGGTGTGTGAGGAGGCAAGGACTAAGGACACTGCGCCTCTCGACATATCTGATGTGATGTTCTGTGAGCTCTGGAATTGCATCATGAACCGTAAGGTTCCCATCTATGGGCCTTACCTGATCGCTTTTATTCAGAAGAAATGGAAAGACACCTATCCGGACGAGGCCCTCACTATTGAATCTGACTACTTTGTGCATGATCCTATCAAGTTGCGTCAAAAGGACAAATGGGCCAACACCTCGACTTCTTCTCAACACATGGAGACTGACACACAGACTGCTGCTCGAGGAGGACCTGCTTCGCATACCCGCTCTTCTTCTATGCCATCTTGGGCTGTGAAGCTGAAGGATCAAATGAAGACTCTCTTTTGTATGCAACCCAAGGGAGAGTATCAGTCTCATGTGGCCCAGAAGGGGAACCGTCAGAGGCACAAGTGTGTCTTAAGGACACTTGCTGTGGCGATCTCGAGCGGCTCAGAGGACGACATCACTCCGGAGACTGACTGGCTGAAGGCTCAAGGTTACCAGTGGGATGGGTCTGATGCTGAGGAGGAGGTTTCTGACGAGGACATTGAGGAGGAGCAGGACAAGCAGGATCCAGATGCCACTGATGAGTCTAACGTTGAGGAATGACCACCTGTGTCTAAGGTGTGCCCCTTTTTGGTTTCTTGGTTCCAAAGGGGGACAGAGTCTAGGAGTTGGATTTGCTTTCTTTATCGTGTTTGCTTTGAACTTGGTTTGATCGTGTTTGCTATCTTTACTAGGTGTGATGTGAGACTTGTTTTTATTGTGAGACCTATTTTAGTCATATGTTGTGAGTCATATGCTCTTCATTTATCTCTATTAAGTTATCTTTATGCTCACCTACTTGCTACTGTGCAAATCTGGTATTGTCATCAATCCACCAAAAAGGGGGAGATTGTTAGGCCATATTTATGCCTAAGTAATTTTGGTGATTGATGACAGTACCTTAGTGGACTAATCGTGTGCATTGAGCATATCAGATAATAATGACAAAGGCACAAGACGATTCGGCACCCTCCATGTAATAGAAGCACGGTGTCTTCTACAATTCTCTTTGGTGGTTTTGAGTCGTAGGAACGTCGTACTATTAAGAGGGGATCCGTATTGGGAAGGTATGGGTGGAATCAATCTTGCACGCACACACTTTATCTCCATCTCCTTTCCCTTCCAACTCTGGAGTTTTTCCCCTCTCTCGTCTTTCTCTCCATGCAAAATGTCCTCTGGTGGTAGTACCGCTGGACCTAGCGGTAGTACCGCTCTGGCCCTAGCGGTAGTACCGCTGGAGCTGGCCGTAGTACCGCTGGGCTGGTGGTAGTACCGTTGGAGCTAGCGGTAGTACCGCTGGCCTAGCGGTAGTACCGCCCTTGGTCAGCGGTAGTACTGCTCCAGCACTTTAGTACCGCCATCCTTGCAGCTGTACTACATCGGACTTTTTGCAAAGACTTTCTTGGCGGTGGTTGGCCCGGTAGTATCTTTGCGCTACCATGGGTTCAGCGGTAGTACCGCTCTGGCCCAAGCGATAGTACCGCTGAGCCAGCGGTAGTACCACCAGAGCCAGCGGTAGTACCGCTGCAGGTTTAACGGTAGTACCGCTGCTGCCAGCGGTAGTACCGCTGGGCTCGCCCTGTGAGTAAGGGTAACGGTTTGATTCCTTCCCTCACTATATAAAGGGTTCTTCTTTCTCAAGAACCCCACCTTTGACCCTCCAAGACTACATTGTTGCTCCCTAAGCTCATAAGTGCCCGATCTCTCTCCCTAGCCAATCAAACTTGTTGATTTTCTAGGGATTGGTGGAGTAGGCCTAGATCTACACTTCCACCAAGAGAAATTTGATTCCCCCACTAATCCCTAGCGGATCTTGTTACTCTTGGGGATTTGAGGACCCTAGACGGTTGAGGTCACCTCGTAGCCACATTCCATTGTGGTGAATCTCCGTGGTCTTGTTGGGAGCCTCCAAGCTTTGTGTGGAGTTAGCCCCAACCTTGTTTGTAAAGGTTCGGTCGCCGCCTTCAAGAGCACCCATGGTGGAATCACGGCACCTTGCATTCTGTGAGGGCATGAGGAGAATACGGTGGCCCTAGTGGCTTATTGGGGAGCATTGTGCCTCCACACCGCTCCAACGGAGACGTACTTCCTATCCAAGGGAAGGAACTTCGGTAACACATCCTCGTCTTCATCGGTTCCACTTGTTGTTATCTCTAATCTTTACATTGTGTATGTTATTGTTGTAGGCTATTTCTTACTTGCCTTAGCGATTATAGTTGGTAGCATCATATAGGTTGATCACCTAGTTGTCATTTTAGAGAACCTTTATGTTGCTAATCCTAACTTGTTAAGAATAGTTTAAAAGTGGTAGTTGCCTATTCACCCCCCCCCCCTAGTCAACCATATGGATCCTTTCAACAAGGATAGGAAATAGTAACATCAATCACAAAGCGTATGATCAAATACCATGAAGTTCAAGAAAAACAAAAGATAGGTCAAAGGTTTTAAAAATGAGAAGAGCGACCAAAATGCAACTCGCTGTCAGCCAAATGATCTATACAACTTCTCCCCCTTTTGTAACAGTTTACCATAAAGCTCAAAGGTATAGAGCTAAGCATCACTATGGGCATGGTCTCCTCCGTGTGGCGATGAAGTTGCTCCATTAGTCATGGAAGGACTCGAGATCGGAGTGTCGTGAATGCTTCAGCGAAACTCCTCTGGGCTGGTGGAGTTTACACTGGAGGTCCTGAGGGAGGCACAGTAGAAGTAGCAGCCAATGCACACACTAAGGGTCTCACATCCTCAGCACGCACGATAGCAGATCGAGTTTGAGTCCTAAACTGAGTCTGCACTAGCAGTGTGGGGCTCTCATCTTCATCATCTGAGCTGGCAATGGAACTTCATCTACCTCTTGCTTCAGCTGATTGACCGTGGTGGTCAGTTCAGTCACCTTGTTATCAAGGTCATGAAACTTCGTCTCTGCTATCCTCTCGGGTCTCGTCTGGTTCTTCAGCAGCTCGGAGATGTCATTCTTCATTCCTTGAATGGTTCTACAAAGCTAAGACATTTTTCACCTTTTGTCTTCAAAACTGGAACACTAGCGGCTCTAGATGCCTCTCCCTGGGCCTCAGCCTGAGTGTCAGCCTATGCAATCAGGGAAGTGGGATAAGAAGGATCCATCACCCAACATTATCCTCATAATCCGGCTAGAGGGGCAGGTGTGGTCGGTCAAGTAGATATAGGCGCTTTCCAACTTTGGACTTGATGAGCATCTGAATGTAGGGAGCATATACACAATATCTCTTTTGATCGGTAGCTATTCTATTGATGGTCTCAACAATCAGGTCCATCACTCTAATCTTAGTGTGGCTATCCACATGATGCAGCATGTTCATGCAATAGCCTCGGATCATCTTCTCATCTCCAGATTTTGGCATCAAGGTGTGCCTTAGTACTGTGTTGGAGGTAGGAAGACCAGCTTGCAGAAACTAGACGGGACCAAGCTTATGGGTCTTCATATATTCCTTGGGGCTGGTGTGTCCATGTTTGTCATACAGTTGTGATCCATCTTAGACTCAGTGTACACATTCATATCTCCTTCCTTCACCTTTGATGCTCCTAAAATGGTATCCCACTCATCAACTGTTGACTGGTATCTGGTGCCTTCAGTCATCCATGCTATCTTTTCATCGGGATAAAAGTGTGTAGTGGAATAGAATTGCATGATCATCTCATCATTCTAGGCAGTCATCTCTCTACCAACAAACTCATCGGTGTCAACCATCTTGAGGTTCTCCTAGACATATGGGAAGTAATCTTCATTCGACTTGATGAACTTCCAATCAATGCATCTCATGTCACTCATAGTTGGGCTCTTTCAAGCAAAACAGTCTCATAAAAGTCCTACTTCTTCTTGGTATGAATGCAACCATCAACAACAATCCTTCTCCTCACTGCATATGGATCATTGGCTCTCCCTCCTCATACTTTGATCCTTCCTCTCCTTCATGTTCTCTGCAACAAGATGGTCATCGTTGTGATCAGGCACGTGAGTCTAAGTTTCCTCAAAACATCAATCTCGTCATCTTCCTCCACAGCATCTCTGGAGGTAGAACTCTTGTTCTTTTCTACATCATGATATATCTCATGGTCCTCTTTGGCTTGGAGGCAACTGGCTTGGTCTTGGGAGCTGAGGGTTTGGCCATTGATACTGGCTTACTAGGCATAGCATCCTTCATTAACTTCATTTTCTTGGAAGGAGGAGGATTAGCAGCTTCCCCATCTTCCTCTTCCTCTTCCTCGTGCTCACTAGGATCTTCATACATTTAGGTTGGCCTGCCAACCACATGGACAATTCTCTTCCCGCCCCTTGTTTTTGTTGACTTCTTAGCCAATGCCTTGGTTTGCTTGGAGGTGTTCGGGCTTCAAGAGATTTCATTCATCCCTTTTCAACTGACTCACGTGCCTTCCTGGATTCAGTGCTGGCATATTTTTTCCAGACAAGTTTCCTCTTGGATGTATATTCCTCGTCCATGAAATAAGCATCCTCTTCATCCGAGTTCCTTAGTTTCCTTGCTCTAGAGGCTGCCTGGGGAAAGTCATGGGAGCTAGGAGTCCCTGGGTCTGATTGGCTTGCCTCTAGACTAGTAACAGCTTCGAGATCTACACTTTGTTCTCTGAGATTGTTCCGGCTGTCGTCTCAACCTAACATGGCCGAGCACTAACCCTGTGAATAGATGTAGAGGAGCAGAATGGATAAGCATCACAAAATACAAAGGTTTTTGCAAATTTGAAATCAAAAATATAGTTTTAGATTTCCTCAGTGTGAGACTCGGTTCCACCGAGTTTCCAATTTTGGAGCTTCAGACGCACGTGGTATCGGTGGAGACGGTCATGTTGATGGCGATGAACTCCTGCAGCTAGGGTGCACAGGAGGCAATGGAAATTATCCGGAGATGCACTCGGCAGTGGAAGTGGGGTGTGCTGCGGCAACAGACAACAGCGCCAGAGATTGGCACGTTGACGGAGGCTGGGCTTGCGTTGGTTTTTCCCTTGAACAGGAAAGGGTGGTGCAACACAGGAGCAGTAAGTATTTCCCTCAGTTTGAGAACCAAGGTATAAATCCAGTAGGAGAATCTGGTCAAGTCCAGAGTACCTGCGCAAACACAAAAGAGCTTGCACCCAACGCTATAAAGGGGTTGTCAATCCCTTCAAGATTGATTCCAAAGTGAGATCTGAAGGCAGAAAGTGCAACGAATAAAAAGAGTAACGCTGAAATATGGTGTGAAGTAGACACAGGGGCCATAGTGTTCAGTAGAGGCTTCTCTCAAAATAGCAAATATTACGGTGGGTGAACAAATTACTGTCGAGAAATTGATAGAACCGTGCAAAGTCATGACGATATCTAAGGCAATGATCATACATATAGGCATCACGTACGAGACAAGTAGACCGATACTTTCTGCATCTACTACTATTACTCCACACATCGACCGCTATCCAGCATGCATCTAGTGTATTGAGTTCATGACGAATAGAGTAACGCCTTAAGCAAGATGACATGATGTAGAGGGATAAACTCAAAACAATGATGAAAACCCCATCTTTTTACCCTTGATGGCAACAACATGATGCGTGCCTCGCTACCCCTTCTGTCACTAGCTGAGGTCACCGCACGGTATGAACCCAAAACCAAGCACTTCTCCCATTGCAGGAATCATACATCAAGTTGGCCAAACAAAACCCACAACTCGAAGAGAATTACAAGGATATGAAATCATACATATAAGAGAGACCAGAAGAAACTCAAATAAGATTCATAGATAATCTGATCATAAATCCATAATTCATCGGATCTCGACAAACACACCGCAAAAGAAGATTACATCGGATAGATCTCCATGAAGATCATGGAGAACTTTGTATTGAAGATCCAAGAGAGAGAAGAAGCCATCTAGCTACTATCTATGGACCCGTAGGTCTATGGTGAACTACTCACACATCATCGGAGAGGTCATGGTGTTGATCAAGAAGCCCTCCGTATCCGAAGCCCGCCTTCGGCAGGGCACCAGAACGTGCCCTAGATGGGATCTTGCGGAGACAGAACCTTGCGACGGCGGAAAAGTACTTTCGATGATCTCTTGTTTTTTCTGGAATTTTTGGGAATTTATAGGCGAAAGACCTAGGGCAGAGGTGGCCCAAGGAGCTCACAAGCCTGGGAGGCGCGGGCCCCCCTGGCCGTGGCTAGGGGGCTTGTGGGGTCCCTGGTGGCCCCCTGACTTGGTTCTCAAGTCCCCCGATCTTCTTCTGTTTCGGAAAAAATCTTTTTGGAACTTTCGTTCCGTTTGGACTCCGTTTAAAATCCTCCTCTCAAAAGGGTCAAAAACACGGAAAAAACAGGAACTAGCACTTGGCACTGAGTTAATAAGTTAGTCCCAAAAAAGATATAAAAGGCATACAGAACATCCAAAGTTTGACAAGATAATAGCATGAAACCATCAAAAATTATAGATACGTTGGAGACGTATCAGGGTGCGGGGCATTCGATTTGAAGTGAAATTTCAAAGTTCGTCCCGGTGGAGATATAAGTACCCACCTGTTGTCGGTGGCACCGAGCCAAAAATGTCGGTTCCACCGAGATGCGTAACTGCATGTAGATAAAGCAAATCACTGATGCCGAGATTAAGACTGGTGGTGTCGAGATTTAATACCTAGATCAACCCTAGTATTTCGGCGACACCGAGATTTGAGAATTGGTCACACGGAGAAAAAATTGGGAGGTTTTGTAAGTTAACCCTAGTCGAAACGTAAGTCCGAGTGCACCTCAACCAAAGGGTTCGAAAAGTGCTTGCTCAAATTTTGTGATGAAGCATGCATATAATTTGAGACAAGAAACGTAGATAGCTAAAGGGCTATCTAGGCATTCTTGTACATCACATTTTCCAGAAACATTTAAAGCCAAAAGAACAACAATTGGATGTCCTCGAATGGATAAATATATGCATACCAACATGCTCACATAAGAATATGTCAAATACAATATGTCAAACATACACAACCGCTCTAGTATCTACCATGCACTTTGGCGATGTCGAAGTCATCTATATATGAGTATATTGACTTAAGGAGCGAAGCAAGAATGTTTGATCATAGGTCATACTCATCGTTTAAACAGAAGTGGGGTTACCACTTTTACATAAAGCTTTTAATGTGTTCACACCTTGTGAGATGCATTGACTCAAGTCTTAGAGTAAATCTCCCCCTTGATGTGATATCCCCCCTAACAAGGACAAACTAACCTTGGGATTTGTTGTTGAAGACTTCATGGAGGTGAAGTAGTAGTGGATGCTCTATGTTGATGAAGATCATCTTGAAATGGGATCTTTTCGTATTATTTTGTACCCTCCACAAGTACATGTTGATACATTAATTATCTTGTCCCTTTCTTATCAACAAGGGAATCCGTGACTCCTTGAACTATTGCACAGGGTTGGAGTTGATTGCAAATATCTCTTGCCAAAAATGAGTGTGAGTGAATTTTGTTGGCGGAGTCACCCTCGAGAACCTATCTAGTTCTTCTTCTTGGGGACCCACATCAACTTGATGGGGATCCTTGAATTTTCGGTAGCACTTGATGAAGTAGATCTAGTATTGGCCTTGGGAACCCACTTGACCATGGCTTGAGATTCTTCTTTGAATGAGTCAATCTCCTCTTGAATCTTGTCTTTGCCCTTGATCTTGTGGTCTTGTGGTAGAAGATCATCTTGAGCTTTTGTTCCCTTAGATATAATAGGGTCATACTTCCCCTTTTGGTAAACAAACTTTGTCTTGGGGTATTTACCTTCTTCCCATTCAACTCCATTGTTATTGAACTTTTGTTCATAACCAATACCTTGGTTCTTCTGGTGCCATCCTTCCTTGCACACAATCTCCTCAAAGCGCTTACTTCTAGCAAGACTCTTGTAGACATCTTTCTCTATAATTCCTTTTAACAATTTGTTTTCTTGCTCAAGTATAACTTGGCTAAGAGAATCATTATTGGAATCAATAGAACTACCAGAAGCAACATCATTAGATTTAGCATTTATATTGTTGCTACTAGATGAAGAACCTTTCTTACCTTTGTTACTAGTTTGCTTAGATTTAACTTGTGGGACGAATGTAGACAAGAGTAATCATTTGGTTAGATAAGAAGAACTTATCTTTCAAAGATCACCATTGATAGCTTTAAGAACCTCATGTTCTTGCTCTAAATTTAGCTTCTTGAAACGTAACTTCTCATGAGTTCTTAGAATCTCCCTATGATCTTCTTGAGTAGACTCATGAGCTAACTTAAGAGTGTTAGATTCCTTATTTAGACACTCAATTTCCTTCTTATCATCTTCACATGACTTATTTGGACTAGCGTGATTATTATAAAGTTCATTTTGACTAACGTCACTAGTTTGATCAAAGAGCAAGTCATCATCTCCTAGTAAGTGATCCTCATCACTATTAAAGTCAAAGTATTCTGGGTATGATGCCTTGGGGCCTTTAGCCATGAAGCAACTTCCGATTCCGTGATTTACTGAATCAAACAAATCAAAGGAGTTGTAGGAAACAAGTGCTAGTCCGGCAACAACTTCATCTTGATTATAGTCCGAGTTGGAGTGGTAGCTTCTCTCGGATTGGTTTTCGGACTCGGGGTGAGATACCCATTCACCAACATAAGCTTGATGTCTTATTCTTGTGGAGCTCTTGGTGTACTTGTCCTTCTTCTCCGAGTCTTTTCTTCTCGACGAGGGTCTTTGTTCACAGTGATCGTCTCTACTCATTCTCCCTCTTTGAGCTTCATCTTTTAGATGCTTCTTCTCTTCTCTTGGAGGGGGTTGTACACTCATTGGAAAAGTGTCCGCGTCTTCCACAATTGCAACAATTTCGGTCACGACTTGACGAAGACTTCTCTTCATATCTTGAGTTGGAGCTTCTCTCTTTGCCTCTATTCTCGCAGAACTTGTTGAATTTCTTGATCATGAGTCTTATCTCTTCATTGGTAACAAGGCTGTCACTTCAGGTAGCAGGAGTATCACTTGAATCTTTGTGTGCAGCGCTTTACTTGTTGTGGAGCACTTCCTTGTCTTTGAGTGACATTTCATGACCAACAATCCCACCAATGAGTTTCGTAGGCTTGAGATCTGTCAGGCCCGTGGAACCGGAGGTATCTAGGCACGTCGGCCTGCGGCCCCAGCGCAACACGCTATACAGGACTGGTTTGGCCCATCGGCAAGCCCAGCAAGGAAGACCCTTGCGAGGGCCCTCGACTCACGAGGCAAGCGCCAGAGGATCATTGCCAAGGACCACGAGAGGTCACCGACTGCAAGGACACATCCTGAGGCCACCCATGAGGCTCTCGCGGGACGGGCTCGTCAGGGGCGACCAGGCAAGGTCTCGTGATCCTACACCTCCACGTGGGTGACGGAGGTTGTGCAGGAAACACAAGAGCGGTGCCAGCAAACACGGACAAGGAGGATTTCCACTTTTGTGCTAAGGGAGCGGGCCAGCTGGCGGGCTCCCAGAGCAAACCCCAAAGGCTTCCCGTTTGGTGCAAGAGGACCAAGGATTGGGGCTCGACAGTACGGAGGTCACCCTCGATCCCACCTATGCATCACGGTGAAGAGCTTTGTCAGACGAAGACCACTTTTGTCACGATGGACTACAGTCTTCTCCCCTGTCTAAATGGCCTTTGTGGCAACCCTTATTGTCAAGTGTTTTGGGGGAAGGGGACCGCGGCCAGTATAAAATAGAGGCCCGGCCTCCGTAGCAAGAGATCCGCCAATTCCACTAGGGAAAGAACTGCCCTTTTGTACTCATCTTCCACCTCAAGCAATCCAGACAAGGCAAGAGTAGAGTTTTAGACCGCAAGGTGGCCTGAACCTGGGTAAACTGCGCCTGTGTTCTTGTTCGTCTTCCTTAGCTCAAGGCATCGGAGAGTCGCAGTGAAGTTCAAAGGTGGAAAAGGGCAGGAGAGCGAGCGCACCCTAGAGTTTGAACCTTTCTGGATCTGCAGATCCCCGATTCCAGCATTTAGCACGCCAGGTAGCGGTGCGCAGTCGTCCTCCAGCTCTAGTTTTATCTCCATCTTCATCGACCCCATGGCCGACGCTCGTCGCGAGCGCCACGAGCACTCAATGTCGGACGGCTGTCACCGACCCACCAGCACCGCAGCCACCACCATCGTTGCCCGTGCTGCTCGCGAGCAACAGGGCTCCCCATGGCCCCCGGTGCGGCAAGGCGGCTGCCTCGCTGCATCCCCCGTAGAGTCTTTCTCAGCATATTTCCATATGGGAGACCTGAACGCGTAGGACGTGCTGCTCATGGCAAGCAAACTGGTCCGCCACAGCCTGACGGACGGAAGCTATGACGCCTAGGCAGACCACATTGTCGAGCTCGTCACTGTCACTAGGAGGGCCCTAGCGACCTACGTCCTGCTTTGGCCCCCCGCACCAGAAGAGGGGCTTGGCCAGTGAGCCGCCTCCACCATCACGCGGTGATTCGCTCGGTCCATAACCTGAGTGGCCTGAGCAGGGTCCACCTTGTGTTGTACTACTGCTCCTCAGGGTCCTAGTGACCGGCTTTGAGCTATCGCCGAGCCCATGCGGCGAGCGCCCAAAACAGTCGGCGGGATGTTTTGCGCTCACCACAACGCACGCACTCACAACTCGGAGGACTACCGGGCAATCAGCTCTTTCCGTAGTGAGCGCACCATCCGGCGCTGGAACCGCATTGCCCGCACTGTCAGGTGTGAAGGTCACGGTGGCAGCGGCGGACAGGACGACCGTAAGGACCACCCTTACTAGGGCCGGCGCGACCAGTCCCACGGCGACAGTGGGAGCAGTCTGCCTCAAGAAGACGCTTGGTGCGAGTGGCCTCACATCACACACCACTAGGACGGTGCCACCCTCCTACCATGACCTCGAGCCCCTGGGGGGAAGGGTGCCGCAACAGACGCTGGTATCATGGGCCTCACGCCCCAAGTTGGCGCCCGCCACCCACAAGCATACGAGGCCACACCCTTCGTCGAAACAGGCTCGGGGCTCCCGCCTGGAGCCGCATGGTTTGGTCGGTGTGAAGAGGGGGTGCCCGAGAACCCATGGAGGTACGCCCTAGCACGCGCCCTCACGAGCCAGGAGTGTGGCACCGAGAGCCAAGGGCACATGCGTTTGCTGGTCAGGACATCAGCAAGCTGCAAGAGGTGTGGGCCATACATGCCTCGCGAAGCGTCGGGACCCCATTGGCCCATGAAGCCTCACGAGCCAGCCGCTCACCACCATAGGGGTAGACCCCCACGGCGTGTGTTGTCAAGCAGCCTGGTCGTCAGGTGACTTTATGCGTTGTTCGAATCAAGCAATTCTCTATATTTTGCATCCCCCCAAGCGGGTGTTTTCCTGGATATGTAAAGAACTTAATTAACCTTCACTTGAGATGGTGTTGTTTGTCTAAATCTTAAGCTCCCGTGTCTCGCCGCTGTCGGGGGCTGGTGCGCCCCCTGAACCGCCCTGTGATGGTTCTGTGGTGGGAGTTAGACACGGCGTCTGTGTTAGGACTTCCCTCGCAAAATCGAGAAATCTAAGTGAACGAGCTCTGGCTCATGGGCTGGCCACCCGTGCTAGTCATCACGCCAAGGTCCTTAGTGTCACGCCCTCCATAAGAACCTTCGCGGGCAGATGGAGGGAATACGGCTTGCCTCATGCTACCGCAGGGCAGGTGCCTTCCCGTGTCCCATAACAACTTTCATGACAACGTGCTCTTGTGCCCATGGGGGGTGCGATGGCGCTCTTGTTTGGGCCACAGGAGAGTTGTGCCTACATGCGCACTCTCTCGCCAAAACGCGTTGGCGCACCTCAAGACCGGGTTAGGCACTCCTAAGCCTTGGGCATGGGGTGTCCGCCCAATCATCATCGCTCGTGACACTCTCACGTAAGAATGAGTGGGATGTATATGCCCAGAGCCTCCTAAGTGGAAGCCCAAATCGAGCCGCGACGTGGCCTTGGTGGAGGGTTGCCACCCACGCCCAAGTGGAAGT
This sequence comes from Hordeum vulgare subsp. vulgare, assembly GCF_904849725.1. Lineage (NCBI taxonomy): Eukaryota > Viridiplantae > Streptophyta > Magnoliopsida > Poales > Poaceae > Hordeum > Hordeum vulgare. The sequence continues at coordinate 247,358,676 of NC_058521.1, read as the reverse complement.
CCCTATGCTCCGCGCTGGCGGAATGACTGTCGAACCGCGACTATGCCCACGCCCTAGTGGAAGCCCCTTGCATCGCGCCTGGGAATGATCGAAGAAGACGTCCTGCAGGCCACAACTAACCCACGTTGACCCGTGCTGGACACAACAGTCGTACTTCTTTTAAGCTCACCCTTACTGGATATGGCAGCCGCATTTCTTTCTAGGTTGACCGGTGCAAGATGCGACAACTCCTTTTCTTCCCTTCCTTTTTTTGACTTGTGAACAAGCTCACCACACGGACCCGTTAAGGATAGGGCACCCACGCCTCCCCTTTCTGGGCTCGTAAACAAGTTCGCCTCGGGTTTTAATGAATGTCTTGGTCTTCTGGTTTTCGCGGAGTTTCCTTGGTTTTCTCTCTTCTTACCATGCCCACGCCTAGTGGAAGCCTCTTGTATCATGCTCGGGAGAAGACGAGGAAGAATGCCTCGGGGGCCGCACCAGCTTAGGGTGGAAAGCCCTCGGTTCGACAGCCACAGGCCCCCCCACGCTGCACGCACCCGCTGGCTTTACCTTGGGCCTTACGCTCACAGCGGCTGGGTAGGGTGCCTCTGCCTGGGTCTGTTCCGACGGCGCTAGGAACTCCAAAAATTGGGTTCTGGCTTGCAGGCACACCCATCCGCATGTCACCTCGCCAAGGCCCTTGGGGCCTAGACTTCTCGCATAATGCCCAAATGCAAGAGGGCAAGCTTGTACCATTCGGGACAAGGCGTTTTATCTATGAGACTTCCATCAAGAGGCCTCGTGGGGCGGGCCCCGCTAGCAGCAACCCCTCGCGCAAGCCGCTCGCGCGCTGAAGGCGATCCCCAGAGCGTCGTGCCTCGTGAGACCTTGTACCCACACTCGGGGACTGGGCCTTAGCAACACGAGGCGTCGGGATGACCTTGGAGAGGGTTAAAGTTCAACAAACAGTACTAAGGAGAAGTATATTTTCGACCCAAAATAGCGTTCGATTTGAAGCATGAAGGACATAACCCATTTTTATGCACCTCCATGGAACCATCATGTTGCATTACAAGAAAGGGAAGACAACGCAAAAGAAGAAAGATCGGGATCTTGAAGCACCACCGCCACGAACTTCAACACCGACGTGGCGCGCGATTAGTCAGAGCCCTCCTCTTTGACGTGGGCACCCGGGGAGCAATCATAGTCATTGTCGCCCCTGCTACCCCTGGAGGAAGAGCCCTCGCTCCCATCGATGTCGGAAGGTCTGCTCCTGCCACTACTGTCACCTTGCATGCACCAGTCCACGCGGCCGTCGACGCTCCGGAAGGCCTTCATGAAGAGTGTGGTGGCTTCGTCGAACTTGAAGTGGAGAATGTGCCCTTCCTGCAAGCCCTGGGCAAGGGCGAACGACTTCCACCCATACCTCCAAAACATGAAGCCGAGGGAGTTGAACTCCGTCGCCACCCAGGTAGGCCCATTACAACAGTCGTGTGGTTGCTGCCATAGGCCCACGGGCGCGTGCTCCTCCATCTCCTTTGTGAAAGAGTTCGGGACCCAGAGCAAGATGCGAGGCCAACCCTCCACCCATACGATGAACTCGCGGGCCGTGTCGGCGGAGCGACTTCGCGACTTAGGAGGCTGGGTATCTGTGTCGTACCACTGGCCCCGTCCACGGCCACCTCATTCGTCGTGCCCGCACCCGCAAACAGAAATCCTCCCGCGGCTTCTCGGGCCGGCACGAGACGTCGATGGGGAGCGCCTGCATCCCCCGAGAGGTATCTCAAGCGCGGTGACGGGCACACAGGGATGCTCTGCTTAGCCTGCGGGCTGCTTTTCTTGGCGTGCGGGCCTCGGGAAGCCTAGGAACATCTACTCGCGACCTTGTGGCACGTTCCATGGCTTGGGATTGGTCCATTGCCAAGTTGCAAGGACAAGGCCCTCGCGAGGGCACCAGCCTCATGAGGATTGCACAAGCAACCATCATCAGGGGCCGTGCCGAGAAGCTGCCCCCGAGGACTTCGTGGGGTAGCATGGCCAATGGAACGTGAGGCAACAGCCTAGCCAGGTAAGGGCAAGTACTAAGAAGCCTCCGGGGTTGTTGTTCCAAGGCCCTTGTTTGGGATATTATCCCACCATATGACCCACCCTAAGAAGCCGGGTCAAGATGGTCGCGGCTCTTCGTTCATACTCAAGATGGTCCCTGACCTACAAAGCGGGAGGTGCAAGCCGGTTTACCAACGAGAGCTGGCAGCGGCCCAACACACGAAGATGGCGGGTCATGGCCCACAAGGGAGAAGGTCGCTAGGAGTTCCCTTGCTTAAGGAGCAAGGCGAGTTAGAGACATAACGGGTCATGGAACATAATGTGACCCGGACTCTCGTAAACCTAAGGGTCTCGACCTATATATAAAGGTGAGTCTCTAGGGATGGTAGACTTAGGTTACAATCAATCGAGAGTTGGGTCAAGCAAAACCGCATCCTTGTAATCTATTTCATCATCAATACACACAAAGGAGGACGTAGGCTTTTACCTCCATCGGAGGGGCCGAACCTGGGTAACTCATCTCTCGTTCCCGATCAACCCCTTTGAGTCGCCACGTAGTTGAGATGGCTTCACCACTAAGTCTTTTCACGAGGACATCTATCGTGACAAAACCACGACAGTTGGCGCCCACCGTGGGGCAAGCGCATGGTGGAGTTGAGTTCTCAAAGGGACCCCTTCCAGTGTTCGGGAGCTATGCGGTTGGTCTCATGACTAAGAGCTGCCGTGGGAAGTGCTACATCGACAATTCGAGCTGGGGTTCCAAGGCCGGTTCGATCGAATCCGATAACGGGTCCCCTTCGACAAGATACACGTCTTCATCGGCAATATCGGCGTACCCTTCCCGAGCCGGACATCTTCACTGACATCGTCGAGCCAGCTCGGTTCGCCCAACCCGCCAAGCATAACATCACGCAGCGTCACGTATTTGTCGGCTTTACGCAGGGGGTGAGCCTAGCAGATGAGCTGACGACTGATGGAGACACACTAGTCAACTCAGACAGCGAATCATCTATGGGGGACACAGACTCGATCTGCCCTCTCTATGAGGGAAGACTTGGGGGCTTTCCTGAGGCAGCGATCTCTGAAGGTCCGCAAGAGCCGCCTTGTCAGGTCGCCATCTACATGGTCGGGGCAACGCCGGTTCAGAATCAGCCAGATGCAGCGACCGCCAATGGAGCTAGCGGGTCAGGAAAAACACCGGCCCACGCCATGGCGGATCTATTGGTCGAGATGTCAAAACTCGTGGCGGTCGCCGTTACTGCTGACAATCAAGAGGAAATCAATGCCGAGAAGGCAAAAATGCGTTAAGAGATGGCCAAGATACAATGTGAGATCGATGTTGAGAACACCTGGATGGTGAATCAGCAGGTTCAAATTAACGAAGAGGTGGAATGCTTGAAGCCTGAGGCATGGCGGCTCGAGCGTCGGCAAGTCGCCTTCGATGTGGTGCCTCAGAGGAGGCATCAGTCATTTCCTGACCAATATTAACCCCACGCATTTATTTGACAGCCCACACACGCGTGGTGTGGAGCATAACCGACCCCGACAGGCTAATCAACTTGTGGAGCCAGCTCAACCGTTTGCGACTCAACAGCCGACCCAACCTCCGCTCGACCAGCCGTCGGCTCAGCGTTTTCAAACACTAGAGGGTCACTTCTCCAATCCTGTGGACAATGTGCTGGCTGCAACCCCTAATTTGGAGTCTCTCTCCATTCATGGAAACACGCTAATCGAGGTGGTAGCAAGGAACCTCATCGAGATGCAGAATACGGTGGTGGTTCAACAGGCGCAATTTTCTTACAGTCGTGATCGGCTGCATTCCACACACCCCTCTAGTCATACCAAGAGTTGTAATGACGATCCTCCGGCGGTTTCCAGCAGCCTCAAGCCAACCCGCCCGGACTGCCAATGTCGAATGCTCAGACGCTTGTGGATGCGGCCCGAGCCGCCCGTCAGGCAGAGGCAGAGGCCGCGGCGGCGATGGCGGGTCAGATGGTTCCGACTTCCGTCCAGTCGGTGTCTGCGTACAGTGAGTCGGGAGGAAGCAACACAGGCATCCCGTGCTTATAGTTTGCTCTTCGCAATGGGCGCATGCCAGTGACTTTAAAGGCCCTCGCAAGGTGCCCAATTACACACCCGATCTTGAGCCCGGTGGATCGATTGAGAGTTATGAGCTTGCCATGGATATGCTCGATGCGAGCGATGCAGTATGCGCCAAATGTTTCACGATGATCTTGGAAGGACCGGCTCAGATGCGGCTGAAAATCCTACTACCCAACTCCATCAACACTTGGGCAGAATTGAAAGAGTGAATCATTAAAAGCTTCCGTGGAACTTGCAGGCACCCAATGACGATCATAGATCTACAACATTTTGTTCAGCGTGTGGATGAGTCAGCCCAACATAGGACATGGTAGGTTGCGGAGATTATCCACTCGTCGGATGGCATCACGGCGGCTCAGGCTGTGCTAATCTTGGAAAAGAACTATCACTCTCAACCTCTGGTATTGAAGCTTGGTCGTCTCAAGCGAAAGGTGTAGGATATGGGCGAGTTGATGGACACCCTCACCAGATATGCCGAGTCAGACGGTATGAAGGATGCCAGCTCAGATGATGATAAAGCTGGTGAAGTCAAGAAAGGAGATGGGGCCAAGAGTCATCACCAAGCTCAGGGACATAATGGCAACCAGGGAGGTCAAGGAAAGAGAAGCCAGCAAGATGACGTGTACGATTTTCTTGCCAATACCAGCATCGGTATACTGGTCAAAATCGGGGCTTTAGAGGGAAAAAAATCACGTAATTACGAAGAGATGCTCAAGGGACCCTGCCCTAAGCATAGTACTCCAGATGCCCCGTCCAACCACTCTTAGGAAAACTACTTTCTGATGCAGGAATTTCGTCTACAAGCGTCCATAGAACACCAAGGGGGAACAATGATGGACATCCGGATCAGTTTGGTCCTGGCGGATAACAAGGGGGCTCGTTCGGCGGGTTCCCTAGTCTCGGCCCTCATGGGCAAGGCGTTTCAAATAATAGCACTGGACCGCTACTGGACAGGGTAACCAGCAGTACAACAATCAGGGTGGCTCTCAACAGCAGAACAACCAAGGCGGTTTTCAGCAGCCAAATAACCAGGGCAGCTTTCAGAGCAACCCTAAGCAGCTGAACAATGGTCAGTACCATGTTTTGACCACTAACGCTGTTAAAAGGGACAAGAAAATCATACAGAGGGCAATCAACATGGATGAGCCCGCGGTTCCTAGATATCTCAATTGGTCTGAATAGCCCATTACGTGGAGTAGAGTTGATCACCCGCCCCAAGTTGATAATCCTCGCGACTTAGCATTGGTGGTTGCACCACGGGTTGGGGGATACACCTTCTCTAAAGTCCTCATGGATGAAGGCCACATCATCAACATCTTGTACTATGATACCTTCCGGCGGATAAACTTCTCTGAGAGCGACTTGATGCCTTCGACCACAGTATATCACGACATTGTCCCCGGCAAGTCGACATATCCAGTTGGGCGGATTAAGTTAAATGTGGATTCTGGCGATGAATGCAATTATAGGAGGGATGCTCTAATGTTTGAGGTGGTCAAGATCAAGAGCCCTTATCATCCTCTGTTCGGGCAGCCGACTTCTGCCCGTTTCATGTCCCAACCCTGCTATGTGTACCTCAATCTCAAAATTCCGGGTCTTAAAGGTACCATCACAATCAATGGAGATCGAAAGATAGCACGGGAATGCGAGGAAGGAGAAACCGCTTACGCTGAGTCGGCAAGCGCCGCTGAAGTGTTGAGTTTCACAAGGCCAATGTGGATCCAGCCGACATGAGTCCGCTCAAAAAACCAAATGTTGATTCTGAGACGCCCCTCATGTTCAAGCCGGGAGATGACACCAAACAAATCCCCATGGCGACTCTTCTAAGCAGTTTACTATTGGGACAAGCCTGGATCCCAAATAGGAAAGCGCGCTCATTGAATTCATCTGTGAGAATCGGGACATCTTTGCATGGAAGCCTTCTGACATGTCGGGAGTACCGAGAGAATTCGTTGAGCACCATGTAAATACAGATCCCAAGATGAAGCTGGTTCGGTAGTACCTCCGTCGTTTTAACGAGGAGAGACGTAAAGCAATTGCGGAAGAAGTCGCCCGGCTCTTGGCTGTCGGGTTCATCATCGAAGTTTTTCATCCTGGGTGGTTGGCTTGTCTTAGTTCTCAAGAAGAAAGGCACTTTTCGTATGTGCATTGATTATACATATCTCAACAAAGCTTGCCTGAAGGATCCATTTGCCCTCCCTCGTATCGATCAAATCATTGACTCTACGGTGGGTTGCGAGCAGTTGTGCTTTCTGGATGCGTACTCTGGTTACCACCAGATCAAGATGGCCAAGGAGGATCAGGAGAAGACAGCTTTCGTAACTCCCTTTGGTGCTTTCTGCTATGTCTCTATGCCCTTTGGGCTTAAGAGTGCGGGGGCGGCTTATCAGCGGTGTATTCAAAATTGTTTGCATAGTCAGATTGGGCATAACGTTCATGCCTACGTTGATGATATCATGGTCATATCATAGAAGAAGGATACGCTTTTAGGCGATCTCAGGGAGACATTTGACAACCTTTGAGTGTACAAGATGAACCTTAACCGGACCAAATGTGTTTTTGGTGTTCCGGCATGCAAGTTGTTGGGTTTCCTTGTGTCAGAGCGAGGCATCGAAGCTAACCCAGATAAAATCAAATGATAACCTCGCTTGCTAAACCAGCCAACGTCAACCAGGTCCAGCACATGGCGGGTCGAATTGCGGCATTTAGCCGTTTCATAAGTCGCCTCAGTGAGAAGGCCATCCCCCTTTATCATTTGCTCAAGAAAATGGATCATTTTGTTTGGGCTGATGCAGCTAAGGAAGCTTTTTAACCCCTCAAGGAACAGCTTGCGGAGCCGCATGTGTTAGCTGCCCCGACTGATAAGGAACCGATTCTCCTTTACATTGTTGCTAACTCTAAAGAAGTAAGTGTGGCGGTGGTTGTTGAGCGCAAGGAAGAAGGAAAAGAATATATGGTTCAGTGGCCGGTGTATTTTGTTAGTGAGGTGTTTACTCTGTCTAAACAATGATACCCACATTGGCATAAGTAGGTCTTTGGGATTTTTATGGCAAGACAGAAACTGAAGCATTACTTCCAGGAGCACCCAATCATTGTGGTCAGTACGGCGCCAATTGGGGACATTATACAGAACCACGAAGCTACTTGGCGGATTGCTAAGTGGGAAATTGAGCTTGGTCCTCACCATGTGAAATATATGCCTCGCGCGGCCATCAAGTCTCATGCTTTGGTGGGTTTCATCAATGATTGGACCGAGTTGTAGATTCCAGAAGATAGGCCTGATAACACATACTAGACTATTCACCTTGATGGTTCTAGGCAGTTGGAAGGCTCATGAGCTGGCGTGGTGTTATCTTCCCCACGAGGTGACAAGTTTTGCTATGTTTTACGACTCATGATTCCTTGCACCAACAACGCGGCTGAGTATGAGGCTCTGCTTCACGGGCTCAGGATAGCTAAGGAGATGAACCTTAGCCGGGTCAGATGCTTGGGCGGCTCAGATTTAGTGGCTCAACAAATCTCCGGAACTTGGGACTCCAAGGATCCGCTGATGGTGGCTTATAGGCGTGCAATAACCGAGGTGGTGGGTCATTTTGATGGTTACTAGGTTGATCATATTGATCGTCGACACAACGAGGCGACTGATTCTTTGTCACGACTCGGATCTCAACGCAAGCCTGTTCCCCCCCCCCCAATGTGTTCCTGGATGTCTTGCATAACCCTTCTGTGAAGTTGCCTTCTGAAGAGGACATAGTAGTTCCTGACCCAGAAACACAACTGGTGGCGGCTCTCCGGGCGGTTCTTGACTGGACAGTTCCTTATATGGCTTATCTGGCCCGAGGCGAGTTGACAACTGATGAAATATTGGCTCGACATATCATACGGTAGTGCAAGTCTATGGTTATTCATAAGGACGAGTTACACAAAGAGAGCACCTATGGGGGTCTTTCAACGATGTGTTTCCCTGGAGGAAGGATGAGATATTCTCAGTGAGATACATGCTGGCGACTGTGGGCATCATGGTGGGTCATGATCCTTAGTGTCAAAGGATATTCGACATGGTTTCTATTGGTTGACGGCTCATGCCGATGTAGAGGATATAGTGCGCAAGTGTGATGGGACTTAGAAGTTTGGCTGCCAAGTACACTTGTCGGCTTAGGAATTGAGATGATCCCAATCACACGGCCTTTTGCAGTCTGGGGGCTTGATATGGTTGGCCCGTTGAAGATGTCTTCCGACAAAAACACTCATCTATTGGTGGCGGTTGACAAGTTTACCAAGTGGGTTGAAGCACAACCGGTCAGCAATGGTGAGGCAGAGACGGCAGTCAAGTTCCTCAAACGACTGATTTTTTGTTTTAGTTACCCCCACATCATCATCACTAATAGTGGTACAAACCTATCCAAAGGCGCCATGAAGAAGTTCTGCCAGCGGGAGCACATCCCGCTTGATGTATCTGCCGTAGCTCACCCACAGTCCAATGGTCAAGCTGAGCGAGCTAATCAGGAGATCTTGCGGGGGATTAAGCCCCGGCTTACGGTTCCTTTGCAGCGCATTCCGATTTGTTGGGTCGATGAACTCCCCTCGGTGCTTTGGAGCATCAGGACTACACCTAACAGATCCACCGGTTACATCCTTTTTTCCTGGTCTATGGGGCCGAGGCGGTTCTTACAAGCGATATAAGGCATGATTCTCCCCGAGTGGTTGCCTATGTGGAACAAATAATGAGCAGGCGCATCAGGATTCCTTGGATGCTTTAGAGGAAGAACGTGATTTGTTGGAAGCACGGTCATCTATATATCAACAAAACCTCCGCCGATATCATAATCGATGGGTTAAAAGCCTATATTTCCAAGAAGGCAACTTGGTGCTTCGATTGATTCAAGATCACACGGGCATGCACAAGCTATCACCTCCATGGGAAGGACCTTTTGTCATCAGCAAAAGTCTTCATAACAGCTATGTAACAACCCCAATGCAATTCCTCCCCCCTCTTGTAATATCTTTCCTTGTATGGCAACCTTCCTTTGTTGACATGTTGGATTTGAATAAAGAGTTTAAGTTTGGCTTCATCTCTTGCTGCATCATGGCATCATAGCATCATTTCATTTTGTTCTTGTCTTGTGTTGCTTGTGTTGCACCTTGGTATGAAGTGAGAGTGCAATGTGTGGGTGTGATTGGGCATTTGCAATGTGATTGGGTGCAACAAGAATCCCCTCGAAAACCCCTTGTTGCACCATACCTGTTAATCCCTTCTTTCCAATTATAATTGAGGCAGATGTAAAAGTTTCTATTTTTGACTCAATAAAACGTTCCTCCTCTTCTAAAATTCTTCCTATTAATTGTGGAGTGCAACCCCTCTCGTTTATTTCGTTTTTTCCTTTTGGTTTTATTTTAAATTAGTGCCTCAATTTAAATAAAGGTCATTTATTTTGCTCTTCTAAAAATGCCGACTTATTTTTACAAATAGTGGCATAATTTTAGAAGACACAAGGTATTTTTTTCTACAAAACTCTTTTCCTTTAAACCCTGTGATTTAAACTAAGTACATATTCTATTTTTTAAAACCCCTTTCAAATCGCAGAGAGAGAGATTTGGCCTTTTTCGAGTTGGTTTCGGCCCATGGGCCGGTTGGTGACTCTCTTCTTCCTCCCGACGTCATCCACTGTATGAAGAGTGTTGCCACCGCTAGATCAACCTACTCCTTAGTCAGACGGCTCCTGGAGCAGGGTTCGAGCTATTTAGCGGTCCTAGCGCCTCTCCTAACCCTAACCCTAGTGTGTCTCCCCTCCTCTCCCCTCCTAACACCGTCGAGGCGATTCCCCGAGCTCCACCGCGCCATGGCCGACTCCGGCAAGAGCCCGGTGTCGTCGTGATCCGTCGCCCTCTTCTTCCCCCGTCTGGACCAGGAGCACGCGGAGTACCCTGGGGTTCCATTTTCGTGGCCTGCTGGTACCAAGGTCTGCTACCTCGATGTCCTAGACGTCCTCTTATCCAGCTACCTCCGGCGAGCCTTCTCCTGCGCTGAGCCTTGTCAACATTCCTCCTCTCCATCGTCGGGTCCTTCTTCTCCGCCCTCTCGATGAGCAGGCGCATCCCCTCCCCTCCGCTTCCCCTTCTGCTATCCGTCGTCGTGCGTGAGATCGATGCCCTACCTGAGTTGCACCGGCAGGTGTGTGAAGAATACTTGCGGTGCTCGCTCGCATAGTATATGCATGCATGCATGCACAACGCACGCCCTCAGCATCGTGTCCGCGTAGAGCTAGCCGTGTAGCCCTGTGTAGGACCGAGTGCGTGCGATTGCACCAGCGAACCTCATAGCCGACGTCTCTCTGTTTAAATAGAGTAGGCGCCCGCTTTTAGATATCAACTATGGTGGATCTCCCTCTATGGGCAGACCCACCGCACCAGCCTAGCTGGTTTGCACCCTACGCTGTGACCAAGAGGTCGAGGGTTCGACAACCTGTGCCCCCCTTTTATTTCTTGTGTGTTAGCTTGGTGAATTTAGTGACTGAGGCATGTATGTCTTGGTTGTCGCCCCTGTCAATGAAGTAACTCGTAGCTAGTGCAGTTGCAACAGAGCAGCAGCCAGTGTAGGAGAAAGTGGGTTCGAGCCCTGGAACTCCCCCTTTTAAGAATGTGTATTTTTTTGTGAGTTAGTAGTGCATCTACTACTTATTGCATTTTCCCCGTGTAGTGCAACTACACTGGCTCATCTTAGTGGTAGAGTGTGTGTGGGGGGTGAGATGGTTGATCGAACCCCCACCAAACCCCTTTCGTCTTTCCTTGTTTTCTGTGTGTGTAGGTGCCACTGACATGTGGGCCATCGGACCCACCTGTCATGTTCTAAGGCCCTTGGTGCCTATGACCAGTGAGGACCCCCTATTAAATTGTGTGTGTTGTTTTTTTGTTGTTTGTGTGTTATTTCCATATCAGGATTAATTCCAGAAGTGAAATATGCCAAATCTGGCATGTGCTAAATCTGGCATTGTTTGACATATAGATGATTTATGATTAGAGTAGAGTTTTGTTACTATTTTGTGGTGTTTTTATGGATGCTAGTGATATATGGAATTGGGGTAGAAAAACCCAAGGAATCCAATGCTGGCATTGGATATCACTTTTGAGCAATTCTGCTAAAGTGCCATTTTGATGAGGTGGCATTTTGTCATGTGTGTAGGATTATTTATGTGCGTGCTTTAAAGTTTGTGCCACACATGCATTATATTGATTGTTGCATTATCATTTGCTGGTGTTTATTTGCTGTTTGTTTCTTTTGAGTATCATCGAGAGCTGAGAACGAGTTCGAGGATTCTCTTGATTACGTTCAGGAAGATCAAGAGCAGTTCCAGTCTGAATATCTCACACGCAATATGATCGTGACCTTGACACCGTTTCTAGCTTTGTTATGCCTAGTAGAATCGTTTCCTTCGTTATTCACTATTTCCTACCACCAGATAAATAAGCCTCCAAACATTGACATGAAACCTCCAACATTCACATCCTAGCAAATATTGTTTGGCTAAGTTAGTGCTTGCTCAACCCTTTTATTAGTGTTGCTAGTTGCACGTGCAAGCTGTTCCATGTGATAACATGGGAAATTTGATTATAGTCTTATTTAAATGCTATTTAATTAATGCACTTATATACTTGGTAAAAGGTGGAAGGCCTCGCCTTTTCCTAGGTGATTTGTTCCGCCTTTGCCACCTTAGTTTCGGCTACCCGTGTTTTATTCCATAACTGAGCGCTCCTAACACGTTCGGGGTTGTTATGGGGACCCCTTGGTAAATCGTTTAGTGTTAAGGCTTGTCTGGCAAGACCCAACTTTGGTGTTAAATTTGCTAACAACTTAATAAAAACATAGGGAATAGTTACCTCGAGGAACTTAGTCAACCCCCCCTGGGCCAGAGCTCCTCATGAGTGTTGGTCCAAAATGGGCAGACTATGGGGCCACCACGGGGAAACTCGAGGTTTGGTTTAACTTGTAGTCTGACTCATCCGTCGTGTCCCGAGAACGAGATAGGAGGCTCCTATCAGGTTCGTCGACACGTCGGGTGGTCTTGCTGGACTTGTCTTACCTTAACGATATATCTTGTCCATTGGGATTCTGGTGAGACTTTGGGTCTTCTCAAAGTTGACGTTTTACACTAACAAACCGACAAGATCACAAGTTTCGTGGTCGAGGATTTCTATGCGTGTAGGGTAAAATCTTTCGGAAAGCCTTGACTGGGGTTATGCGGCAAACATGGGAACTTGTTAACATCCGGATCTAGATAACTTGAAGTAAATTAATTAAGACCTGCCAAGTGTGTGCGTAGCCGTGACTCTTTCCTTCAGAGTTCCTTCTCTAATCGAGAACACGGTGGGGTTATGACTGATGTAAGTAGGTGTTCAGGATCACTTAGTGATTATTCTTAGTTCATGGCCGTCATGCATAGACCACTATATCTTTAATTCTTATTCAACGTAAGTTAGCCACCATAAATGCATAGGTTGCTGCAAACTCAAACACACACCCCTTCCTTACCCAACAACTTAGTTAGTTTCGCTGCCATAGTCATGAGATTGCTGAGTCCTTGTGGCTCACAGATTACTACAACTACCTACAGGTACAGGTACCTCGGATACAAATGCTTTCAAGGATACCCAGCTGAAGTGGGAGTTTGACGAGGACAGCGGCCGGCTGTACGTGACGTACCCCGAGGACTAGAGGCACTTGGTCGTGATCGTATGCCTAGCAAGGAGAGATAACATTAGCTTTTCTCGTTTATCCTGTTCGTAGTCAGACCTTGTTTTCTATTTGAATAATGAATGACTGTGTGGATCTGTAATTTAGCTTGTGGCGAGTGTAAGCCAAATCTTATTACTCTTCCATATATTATGTATTTCAATGTTTATCCTGCTTGTGAAGCGCTTAGATGCGACTCTTTCAACTTTTGAGGCCTCGCCCCCAAATAAGAAAAGTGTCGCATCTTAGACGCTACAGGCTCCTATTATCTTATCGACCTTCGTCCAGACAAACCAACCTCGGAGGAGGAGACGACCCGGCCATGGAACATCACCGACCTTCGGCCTTACTACACTTAGAGCAATCGGCTCCTTACCCATGTACATAGTTTAGTATTTTGTACTATCTTTATCAAGATAATAAAGCCAGCGCCCACGAAATTCGGGGTTTCTATCGTTTCATCCTACATATTGAGCATGAGTCTTTATTGTTCCTATAAGCCGCCCAAGAGGATGAGCCGCCGCTAAGGAGGTCATTCAAACATGGGTGCTATTAGTATCAAAGAGGAAGAGCCGCCTTGTTGCGATCGTCCAAACATAAATACTGATAAGCCAAAGAGGACCAGTTGCCATGACGCCCAGTTCAAACATAGGCGCCAATTTATGATCTTGAAGAATCAAGCCAGCTTACTTGGGGGCTATTAGTCCCCGGGTTGTTTAGCAGTAATAGCATCGTCTTCTGCAATCCTTTGCTCGGCTTTTCCGTGATCATAGGTCACTTGGGGGCTTCCAACTCATTGAGTTCAGCTTTCTCACCCTCTTGGCTTGTGAAAAATTAATGTTATACAATGGTTACACTCGACTGTATGTCTTTGTGACTCACCCTATCGGCCCCATGTACTCTTGGCGAGTCAATCCATTTTGGACCCTCACTTGCCAAGGTTAAAACATCGAGGTGTCCAGCGAGAGCTAGCATATGGAGAATAGATAAACCATGGGTTCATGGAACCTTCTTCACTGAAGCCTGACTTGAGTCTGATCCGCCAATCTAAATCATAAAGGATATTGGACAAACCTCTTAGAGTACGACTAGAGCCTTGCAAGCCCATCTACCCGCCCTAACTCACTGAGTCGGCTTATTCATAATAATTCAATACCCTATACTTACCGGCTCATGCAAAGCATGGTGACTATGAAGTTTATCTTTCTCATAATGGGGAAACCAAATTTGGAAGGAAATAAAATCTCACAAAGGCGGCTTACATTACAAGGTAATGACAAAAGTTTCAGCATCCATAATGGTTTTGTGCAATCATAGCAGGTTTTTACACCTAAAAATATATTACATGGCTCGAAAAGGCCAAATTATTCTTTGTTATATCAACCCGGTGGCCAGTTCCCTCGGGTTAATATCCTCAGGGTTAATCTTGGCGAGAAGTCACGGTTAAGCCGCCTCCAGGTTACCCTATGCCGAGCCTTTGAGGTCTTGGATCTGGAAGTTTCCCATATCCAAGTTGCAATGGATTAAATCATGGAATTCAGCTTCTTTTGTCAAGATGGTCGACGGATCAGCATCAGAGGTAAAAAGGTGCTTACGGTGCTGAGGAGTAACGTCCACAGGTGCAAATGTGGGAGGTGGCACACACTTGTGCCGTTAATCATAGGCCGCCTGATATTTAGTCAAATCAAGACCTTCAGCAAGCTGACTCGTCGCTGGATGAACCGCCCTCGTACAATGGGCGTAGTCTTCCTGAGTAAATTCTAAGCCATCGTCCTTATATTCGCGAAACCCGCCTGCTATCTTCTCTGGCTTGAGTTCCGGTGCATAAGCCAAAGATCGGCTCCGAGAAATAATTAGCCCTTTCCATGCAACTGATTTGTTAAATTCTTCAATGTGCTTAGGCATGGTCGAGAGGTGCCTCAACATGTCACTAATATACTGCACCGGTTGTCTATCACCCCATACAGCTTTGATGGTGAATAAGTCGTGAGCATAAAGTTGCTCTGTCCACGTATATAAATCTTTCAATTTTAGCACACAGTCGTCTTAAAGATTGGTTGATCGAGGGCCTGCAACAAAAATATAGTGTGAGTCGCCTGGCAGGCTTCTGTTCTTTACAATGGTTGCAATTGACTATCTTACATACAAAGTGCTCACCAAACAAAGCACTGGTCATCCTAGAGATATGTAGTTTTAGATCAGTTAACTCTTCAGTAGCCAGTTTCAGCTGACCCCCGGCGACTTCAGCACATTTTAACAGGGGGGCTTTTCAGCTTCGGCCGTCTCTTTATATAATGTTTGCTCAGTCTTGATTTTTTCAATTTCTGCCAACGAAATCCGAAGTTTTTCCTAAGCTTCAGCTCTAGCGTCTTGTTGCTATGCTAGGTTTTTCTTCGTACTATTGAAGTATGAGTCAGCTTGGCCTACAGATTCCCACACAATCTAAAGAAGATGGGTAATTAGTTCAAAGCTGAGCCGCCAATATGGACTATAAAATACTTTTGTGCTTGCATAGAAGATTGGTATCAAGTCTCAAGCAGATTGCAGGCAATATACTTGACACTTGGGGGCTAATGCATGTTGGTTTTCTTTCACATTATTTATACAGACGCGGCTCATCTTCAAGAAGATGACCTGGCCCTTGGGGGCTACAGGTTGAAGTTTCAAGTAAAAAATGATAAGACCCGACTCATATTCAAAAAGATGACCCGACCCTTGGGGGCTACAGGTTGAAGTTTCAAGTAAATACTGATAAGACCCGGCTCATCTTCAAGAAGATGACCCAGCCCTTGGGGGCTACAGGTTGAAGTTTCCAATTAATGCTTACAAGACCCGCCTTATCTTCAAGAAGATGAACCGGCCATTGGGGGCTACTGGTTAAAGTTTCAAATTAATACTTACAAGACCCGCCTCATCTTCAAGAAGATGACCCGGCCCTTGGAGGATAGAGGTTGAAGTTTCAAGCAATTATTAACAAGACCCGGCACATCTTCAAGAAGATGACCCGGCCCTTGGGGGCTATACAAGGATATATGGAATGAGTTATTGAAGAGCAGCATACCTCATATCTTTTCTTCATCATATACATCGGGTTGGCTTCCATATCCCGTCTCATGGAGAGGCGTCTCAGATATCCAGCATGCAGTTATTCAAAGTCAAGTTTTTCCATATTGGGAAGCTCAAGTTTAGCTTTCCCTTTCTCCACTTTGGTTGTCGCACCCTTGGCAGTATGCTTAACCAGCACGGTGTAGACGGGCACAGTGTGACTCGTCCCAGTAATGACAATTGTCCCAGTATTGACGATCGTTTTTCTGACTCGCCTCCATGGCTGTATTGTCAACTTCTGCCATGTTAACTTGGACATTAGGAAGACCGTAAATAACATTTGTATAAGTTTCAGGAAGCTCGGTACGAGTACCAGTTGGTTCAATTGGAGCTTCAGGGATAGTAACATCCACTTCCTCCGCTCCAAGCGCTTCACGATTGTGAAGTGACCCGCCAGTTTTTCTTTTCTTGGCCTGAGCCCCAAAGGATAAAGGTTGAGACATACATAATGTAGTACAAGTACTGAGGAAAGTGTTGGATATACAAATAAGGATTTACCCTGGGAGATGAACAAGAGTTGGCAATTTTGAAGATACCGAGTCGCCCGATGAAGGCCCGGATACCTATTAAGGTGAAACCCAGAAAGTTTGAGTAGTCAACAAACAAAATTAATGATAGGAAAAGAAGAGTTAGGATGAAAAGCACCTCATCTCGGCGTTTACGACTGGCTGTTTTCTCGGGAAAACCCGCCATAAGATCGCCTGAGGAACTACGGGTGTGGCGTTTTGTAGTATAGATACCTTCTTCAAAAGGAAGTCAGGATCCAAATAAGCATCAGGATGAGTCATAAGAACTTTCCTACAAACCCGCCTTTGAGGCCTTATGAATAAAATATCTGAGTCAGAAGAGATTGAAATTACCTCGACATTCTCAGCAACACTCTCAATGTCATCCTCCTGAGATTGAACAAAATGGTTGGTACAACACACATCAAAATAAGGGGATAGATGGAACATTTACCTCAGTTTGATCTTCGGCGGTTGATGACCCACAAGTATAGGGGATCAATCATAGTCCTTTCGATAAGTAAGAGTGTCGAATCCAACGAGGAGCAGAAGGCTCTGATAAACGGATTTCAGCAAGGTAATAACTGCAAGTACTGAAAGTAGCGGTAACAGGTGATTGTGTAGCGAGGTGAAACGTAGCAAGCAAAGAGTAACAAGTAACAAGTAGTAGAAACGGTGCAGCAAGTGGCCCAATCACTTTTGAAGCAAGAGACAAGCCTGAACAAAGTCTTATAGGAGGAAAAACGCTCCCGAGGACACACGGGGATTTCTGTCATGCTAGTTTCATCATGTTCATATGATCCGCGTTCGTTACTTTGATAGTTTGATATGTGGGTGGACCGGCGCTTGGGTACTGCCCTTACTTGGACAAGCATCCCACTTATGATTAACCTCTCTCGCAAGCATCCGCAACTACAAAAGAAGAATTAAGACAAAGTCTAACCATAGCATTAAACTAGTGGATCCAAATCAGCCCCTCATGAAGCAACGCATAGACTGGGGTTTAAGCTTCTGTCACTCCAGCAACCCATCATCTACTTACTACTTCCCAATGCCTTCCTTTAGGCCCAAATATGGTGAAGTGTTATGTAGTCGACGTTCACATAACACCAGTAGAGGAAGAACAACATACAACATATCAAAATACCGAACGAATATCAAATTCACATGACTATTATCAGCATGACTTATCCCATGTCCTCGGGAACAAAAGTAACTACTCACAAGACATAATCATAATCATGATCAGAGGTGTAATGAATAGCATCAAGGATCTGAAAATAAACTCTTCCACCAAGTAATCCAACTAGCATCAACTACAAAGAGTAATCAACACTACTAGCAACCTTACAAGTACCAATCGGAGTTGCGAGACGAAGATTGGTTACAAGAGATGAACTAGGGATTGGAGAGGAGATGGTGCTGATGAAGATGTTGATGAAGATGCCTCCTGTCCGACGAGAGGAGTGTTGGTGATGACGATGGTGATGATTTCCCCCTCCGGGAGGGAAGTTTCCCCGGCAGGATCGTCCTGCGGGAGACCTAGATTGGATCTGCTCAAGTTCCGCCTCATGGAGGCGGGGAAACCACGAAAAAGCTCCCTATTGATTTTTTCCAGACCAGGACGCTTCATATAACAAAAGAGGGGGGCTAGTGGGCCTTCAGGCAGCCCACAAGCCTGCCCTGCGCCACCGGGGGGTGGTGGCGATGGGCAAGCTTGTGGGGCCCTGGTGGGCCCCCTCCGGTAGTTCTTTCACCCAGTATTTTTAATATATTCCATAAAAATCCACGTAAATTTTCAGGGCATTTGGAGATGTGCAGAATAGTGGACTAGGATTTGCTACTTTTCTAGTCCAGAATTCCAGCTGCCTGAATTCTCCCTCTTCAAATAAACCTTGCAAAATAAGAGAGAAAAGGTATAAATATGGTACCACAAGTAATATAACAGCCCAAGAAGCAATAAATATCAACATGAAAGCATGATGCAAAATGGACGTATCAACTCCCGCAAGCTTAGACGTCGCTTGTCCTGAAGCGAAAACCAAGTTCCATAAACATGTCCACATGTTGAGGGACGAAGGTGTCGATAAAACATAATATGGACATGAGGGCATCATGATCACACATAGAACAACAATATATCATAAAGATTCTTATGGGAAAGTAACAATTCCATCACAAAGCAAAGCATGAAGTAAAAAACCTTACCGATAAGTAACCAACAATAGTCCATAGTCATTGAAGCAATTGCAATTTATCACAACATCAGAAAGAGTCAAATAAGAGCTTGTAAGCCAAACCCACATACTCAATCATCTCTTTTGTTTTCCACAATTGTTACAACTCACGTGGTACTCATGGTGTCAAAGTTTCAGCTGGACACAGAGGAAGATAGGGGCTTATAGTTTTGCCTCCCAACGGTTTACCTCAAGGGTAAAGTCAACAATAATAAAGCATGAGTACTCAACTCCAAGTTGATATATGAATATAGATCTTTCCAAAGCATGTGACGGTAGCCAAGACAAAGGCAAAAATGGAATTGGTGATGATCACCATGACTCTTGCAAGGGTAAAAAGTAAAGGTACAAGATAGGCCCTTCGTAGAGGGAAGTAGAGGTTGTCATGCGCTTTTGAGGTTTGAATGCTTGTCCTCTTAGTGCGGAGGAACATCACTTTATATTGCCCCGTGTGACAAAGAACTTTATTATGCAGTCTGTCGCTTTTATGTCCTCCTCATCACAGGTTCGTACAAAGCTTATTTTCCACACACTAATAGATCATACATATGAGAGAGCAATTTTTATTGCTTGCACCGATGACAACTTACTTGAAGGATCTTATTCAATCCATAGGTAGGTATGGTGGACTCTCATGGCAAAACTGGTTGGAGGTTTATGGATGCACAAGTAGTATCTTTACTTGGTGCGGGAGTTTTGGCTAATATGAGGTGGAAGCAATCGTCACATGCTAAGGGATCTCTAATCATATAACATTGTTTGGAACCAAGCAAACACAATTCATTATGTTATCTTCCTTGTCCAACATCTACTCCTAGGCATGTAATAGTTTGGTGAGTGCTCACAATTGTAAAAAGTGTCTAAGATGATATATTTATATGTGAACCTCTCTTTCCTTATTACGTCTTATTAATTGCAACAATGACTGAGGTCTATGTTAATTTATTCTCAACAAGTTTCAATCATCATACGTGTCATAAGTGAAGTTATCACTTTCCATAAGATCGTCTCATGATCTTTCATGCTATCGTTCTTTTCATACTCTTTGATCATGGCACAAAGCAAAGCCCTTGACTAAGACACTCTTTATTATATAGCTCGTAAGCTCGAATACATCGGGGGAGAGACAAAAGCAAAAGACTCAAACTAAAAACTAAAGACTTATTCCTCTAAAAGAAGAAATAAAAACTGAAAAGGAAAGAACTAAAACAAAGGTAAAAGCAAAAGATATAAAGGTGATACGGTACCAGGGCAACTCCCCAAGCTTGGCAGAAGCCAAGGGGATTTCCCATACCAATGCTTAGTTGTCTTCCTTTGGCGGTGATGGTGGTGTTGTTGTCGCCTTTGATTCCAAGAGAGCTATCAACCTTTGATTTATACCTTTGAGATCTGTGACATGGTTTTCCAGCAAAACAACTTCACGAGAAAGATAAATATTGCGAGCACGAGTTGTTTCGCAAAACCTCAAGACTTCAATCAAGGAAGGAGATAGTATGTGGATGAAGGGTTGGAGAAAGTCTACTCCTTCAACGTCTTCAATGTTGAACCTAGGTTGAACTTCCTCCCTAGCTTGGGTTTTCTCCTTAGCTTGGTCCCTGGCTTCCGTAACTTCTACTCTTTTTAGACATCATCTACTTCCTCATGAACTTGGTGAAGATCATTCTCCCCAACAGATTCCTGAGACATCTTTGCTCGAAATCTGCAGCAGACAACAAGCTCGAAACGAAAACAGAGGAAAACTACGCGATACGGAGATCAAAACCTTCGGGCAACTATATATTGATTTTTTTCTGGGCCAGAAGGAGTCCTCCGCAAGAAAACAGAGTCCGTGTCGTGGGTATAAGCCTGACAGTAGATGTGTAGGGTACGAATGAGATGGGCAGAGTCCTAGCTACGGCGAGGTTGTATGAGTTCAGGCCCCTCTACGGTGGAGGTAATAGCCCTACGTCTTAGTGCTCTTGGAGCTTGTTACCGAGTGTAATATGGAGTACAATGTTTTTCTAACCCTTTTACCAGTGGGGGAGGGCGGCTTATATAGAGTGCGCTGCCCTCCACAACGGTTCTGATTCAAGGGTGGAGTAGTGGTGATTGAATGCATGCGTTACGGGTAACGTATGCTATAAATGCTAGTTAATGCACCCGGAAACATACGGCAGTTTCCCTCCAGGGAGGTTACGACGCACCGAGTGTATCCAGTCGGTAGGTCCAGTGTCCTCCGAGTCTTAGTCTCCGACTGGATGATTCTGGGCCCGTTACCGACTGGATGATGGGGGCACCTTAATACAGTCGGGCATACTTAAGGTCCTGTCCCTTGCGTGGGGTAGTCCTTGGGTAGGACCTGTAGGATAGGCCTATGACCCTACCCTAGGACTATGACCCCATCATTAGTCCCTGAATGGATTGGGGTTGAAACGTCAAAGAAGTGCTCGATGCTCAAATCCGACTGGACTAGGTTCGGCTTGGGCGTTGCTTACCTCTATCAATTCTATCTCTCCTGGCCAATGATCCGAGTGAATGTGTTCTGCGGAACGGACTGTCGGGAACCGAATGCTTTTGCGGCATCTTTTTACACGACCGGTCAACTGACAGCGGCGGATTTTCCGGGATCTCAAATTTCGGGTTCCGCGCGCTTAGCGGGGGCGACGTCAGCACTCTCGAGTAGCGCCTGACTCCTCGATCCTCGCGCCTTCAACTCTTCCGCCGATATCGCCGCGGCTGGTTGGGCGGATAAGATTTCGGGCCCGCTCGCCAGCGACCCAGTCGGTGTTCTATTTAACTCTGGCCGACGAGACCCTTCGGTTACGCTCGCCGAATCCTCTGCTCTCGCTTGCTCCGTCTTCCTCGCCACCTCTTGCGCTCATACACCTTTCCCTTCCCATCCTTCTCGAAAGCTCGCCATCGCCGCCATGACCAAGGGCCAGACCAGCAAGATGGAGGCAAGGAAGAAGAAGGGCAAGGCGGCGGCTGCTCAGTGGCGGCAGCGTCCATTGCCAGCGGGATGGATCCAGGGAGACTTTCTCCCCTCCAAAGTGACGGAGGGGGACCTGTTGGAGCTGGTTGAGCACGGCCAGCTCGTGCATAAATCTTGGAGGTTGCCGGCGGACGACGAGGTTGAGCCGGCGCCACGGGAGGGGGAGCGCGTCTTGCTCCTCAGCCATGTTCACAGAGGTTTTTCTCTCCCCCCGCACCCCTTCTTCAAAGGCATCATGAATCATTTTGGTGCTCAACTCCATCACTTCCCTCCGAACGCCATCGTCCACCTTTCAGCATTCATTGTCTTGTGCGAATGCTTTATTGGTTGTCCTCCCCATTGGGGTTTATTCAAACACATCTTTTCCGTCCGCTCCCAAACCATAAAACGTCTTAGTCAATCGGATGACAAGACGCATCTCCTCCAGCTCTGTGGGGGTTTATGGTTTCAGAAGAAGAATCGGAGTATTTACCCTGCTTTGTAGTTGAGTGAGTTGGTTAGGAACTGGCAGTCGACGTGGTTCTACTGCCAGGACATAGCCTGTCCGAACGCGTCGACTAGGCTGCCTCCATTCAGTCTAGACCGCCCTGCTCCACCCAAGCAACTCGCTCTCTCGAAAGCGGAGAAGAAAGACATCCAGCCTTTGGTTGAGGCACTCACGGATGTTGTCAGGAGGGGGTCACTGGGATGGACTTGCTGGAAGTCTTCATCGGTCGGCAAATCCAGACTCTGCAAGCTTGCCACCACGCCATGTGGCACTACGCAGGACCTGAAGACTCCACTCGGACCAACGTGGAGGGCATTCTCGAGGAGAAGGTGACCTCAGAGGTCCCAAGGGGGCCTGCCGAGTGGCGCCTTATGGTGCGGACAACCCTCCACCGAATCAGGTGAGTAGCAGTAGCCGAGTGCGTTGAACTGCTTTGATTTCAGCAACTCATTTATATCTCCGTGTGATGCTTAACGTTTCCGACTGCAGGCGTGGACCAACTGGTTCTCCCCCGTCTCGAGCGGGAAACTGGAGGAGGAAGATGAAGAAGGCAGCCAGGAGGGAAGCGTGGAGAGCGACGAATACATCTTCGATAGCGGAGAGTCGGAGGAGGAAAACAGCGAGGAAGAGGAAAAGGATGAAGAGCCAGACTCGCCGCCTCCGCGGCCAGAGCATCGGAATAGGCGTCGGCAAGAGTCTGCCGTCCCTTCAGTTCCCCTTGTGTCGCCGAGTGCCCCGCCTACTTCCCCGGCTGCACCGAGTGTTCGAGGTACCAAAAGAGCCAGGGATGCAGCCGCTGAACCTGCGGGCCAGTCTTCCAAGGCGCCCAAAACGAGCGGGTCCAAACCTCGGAAGGCTCTGCCGCGGATGAGGGTGGCCATCCCCGTCACCTCCATGTAAGCGAATCTAGTTTTCGGTCCTTTCTGTTGACCGAGTGAACTCTTGTTTTACAAGTAGAATGGTCTTCACTCGACAGGGTTGCCACTTCTGCGACCTCGCCGGCTCGCCAAGGGGACGACCCCATGGACGCGTACAATGTCATTTCATCACAGCCAGGTACGTTGTGGGAGAGTCGGGTACTTAATTCCTGCAGACTGCGCCATCTCTTTCTTCTTCTGAAGCACTGTGTTATTGGGCTTGTCAGGAGGGAGAGCTGACCCGACCGCGGAGCCCGTCGAAGAGCCTGTCCCTGAGGCTGCTCCTCCTGCCGCCGCCCCTGCCGCCAACGCTCTACCAAACGAAGTGCCTCCGCCGACTAAACCGGTGCTGACGGGTGAGGAACCTACTAGGGCAAACCTTGGGATGAACCAGTATCTCCCCCCGATTCCCGGTTCGTCAAACGCCGAATTCAACATTCGGTGTGTCCCGGAGGAGCAGGTGGGAGCGGTCAAGGGGACCATGGTTCAGGCGGAGCTGATGGCCGGAGAGGCCAAGAGGGTTTATGACTCCGCTGCAGCTTCATATCAGCGGAGCTTGGAGCTGCGCGATGACATCCGAGTAAGTAACCTAGTAAGTACTTACTTTTCTTCTGTAACCCACTGGGTGTTGTCTGCTGTTTGCAATGGGTTCACTCCGAGTGAACCTAGTGGGTGTAGTCCCCAAGACTTCTGTCGAGTGCTTGCACCGACAGTTGTCTTTATACGTTTGGCCTTTATGTTTATCGTGTCTGTAGACAAGATTTCCGAGTGCGAGTATTTACTGCAGTCGGAGCACTCTTGCGGTAAGAGTCCCTAGAGTAAACTACACACAAGTCGAGTAGTTTTAGCCTCGGAGGCGTAGGTGAAAACGTGCACCTCAATAGGGCAGGCCTGCTTGAGGTGCATGCCAGTGGGGTCACTCTTAGTGAACCCACTGGGTGTAGTCCCCGAGACCGCTGTCGACTGCTTGCGTCGGCAGGGGTCTGAAAAACTTAGTGTGTGAACTGATAAACTTGCTGGCCGCCCTTTGTTTGTTTGGTGCAGAAAACTTGTGAAATGGGAACTTCTTATGAAGCCCTCAGAGCGGAAAGGAATCAATATGCTGGTGAACTGGAAGCTGCAATGCTTGCCATGGCTTGTATGAAGGACGCTCTGGAAGCGCGAGAAAAGTCCTTGGAAGAAACTCGAGAGGCAAACAGGGTATTGACAGCGGAGACGCAGATGATGAGGAAACATAGGACCGATCTGCATAATCAGATGGGCGTCCTGAACAGAAGGTGCATAGCTCAAGAGAAGTATGTCACCGACTGGGCTGAGCAAATGATGACTTGTCTGGCTGGTAAGTCTTATGTTTTGTCGAGTGGCTTTATCGTGTGCCATACATTCGGTTTTCATTGCCTGCTTGCTTGTTGGTGGCAGACTTTTGCGGAGACCCTGAAGCTGAAACGGCGGCTGTGGAACGGTCTGTTATGGAGAAAGTTCCACTCGGTGAGGACGCCAATCGGGATCTGCTTCGAGCACAAATCCGCGCTAGCAAAGTAGGTCCTTTCATCGGTCGACTGAGAGAAGTCGTCGGCCGAATTAACAAGGAACTTTGGCCAGAAGACGAGTCGCGGGAGGAGATGGAGACCCTAACGAGCCGACTGGAGGAGGTGCCGAACCAAGTGCAATCTTGGAAGAAATCGGCAGCGCGGTGCGGTGCTGATGTTGCGCTGTCGTTGGTCCGAGTCCATTGCAAGGAGGTGCGGGAAGATAAGCTGAAAGCGTTGAAGGTCGCCAACACGAAGAAACTTCAATTCGAAGACTTCATGGAGACGTTCCTCGAGACTGCCACCCGCATTGCTGATGGAATTGACTTGGACACTTTTGTGGAGTCCTCTAGGCCTGACGCCGGCCTAGCTGACGTGTAATCAGATGTTATGCTCGGTATGCCGAGTGTTTGCCTGTAAGATATTCTGGCCACTTCTGTTGGCTGTCATACTTTTAGATCGGTGCGGGTAAGCTTGATCCACACCGAGTCTGTTATCGTGTGTAGACTGTTGGACTCACAACGAAAACACTTATTCTTTTGCTTGAATGTTGTTTGGAGTTGAACACTTAATGTGTACTCGTAGAATATTAGGACTTAGGTGATTCATGATCAGTGCTAAGTTCCCGAGTGTAACGTATAGAGCACACTCGGAGGAGCGATTAGTACTTAGGCGATGCAGGATCGCAGCTAAGTCCTTGAGTGTGACGTGAAGTGCACACTCGAAGGAAGATTAGTACTTAGGCGATGCGTGATCGCAGCTAAGTCCCCGAGTGTGACGGAAAGTGCACACTCGGACGAAGTTAATACTTAGGCGATGCGTGATCGCAGCTAAGTCCCCGAGTGTGACGTAAAGTGCACACTCGGAGGAAGTTAATACTTAGGCGATGCGTGATCGCAGCTAAGTCCCCGAGTGTGACATAAAGTGCACACTCGGAGGAAGTTAATACTTAGGCGATGCGTGATCGCAGCTAAGTCCCCGAGTGTGACGTAAAGTGCACACTCGGAGGAAGTTAATACTTAGGCGATGCGTGATCGCAGCTAAGTCCCCGAGTGCGACGTAAAGTGCACACTCGGAGGAAGTTAATACTTAGGCGATGCAGGATCGTAGCTAAGTCCCCGAGTGCGACGTGAAGTGCACACTCGAAGGAAGATTAGTACTTAGGCGATGCGTGATCGCAGCTAAGTCCCCGAGTGTGACGTAAAGTGCACACTCGGAGGAAGTTAATACTTAGGCAATGCAGGATCGCAGCTAAGTCCCCGAGTGCGACGTGAAGTGCACACTCGGAGGAAGTTAATACTTAGGCGATGCAGGATCGCAGCTAAGCCCCGAGTGCGACGTGAAGTGCACACTCGGAGATAGTTAATACTGAGGCGATGTAGGATCGCAGCTAAGTCCTCGAGTGCGACGTGAAGTGCACACTCGAAGGAAGGTGTTACTTAGGCGATTCGGGATCGCAGCTAAGCCCCCGAGTGCGACGTAAAGTGCACACTCGGAGGAAGTTAATGCTTAGGCGATGCGTGATCACAGCTAAGCCCCCGAGTGCGACGTGAAGTGCACACTCGGAGATAGTTAATACTTAGGCGATGCAGGATCGCAGCTAAGCCCCCGGGTGCGACGTGAAGTGCACACTCGGAGAAGGGTGTTACTTAGGCGATTCGGGATCGCAGCTAAGCCCCCGAGTGCGACGTAAAGTGCACACTTGGAGGAAGTTAATACTTAGGCGATGCAGGATCGCATCTAAGCCCCCGAGTGCGACGTGAAGTGCACACTCGGAGGAAGTTAATACTTAGGCGATGCAGGATCGCAGCTAAGCCCCCGAGTGCGACGTGAAGTGCACACTCGGAGATAGTTAATACTTAGGCGATGCAGGATCACAGCTAAGTCCTCGAGTGCGACGTGAAGTGCACACTCGAAGGAAGGTGTTACTTAGGCGATTCGGGATCGCAGCTAAGTTTTTTTTCTTTTTTTTGTGACCGTAGTCGGCAACCACGGAAGAACTCTGAATCTGCAAAAGAAATTGAATCTACTGTATATTATTTCTCCAAAACTTGTTCATTACACTACTTCAGTCGGCGATTACGTATAGAAACGCTTGAGGAGGTCTCCGTTCCACGCGCGGGGTTCGTCGGTCTCCTTCTGAATGTTGTAGAGTCTGTATGCCCCGTTTTTCAGCACCTTTGAAATGATGAAAGGACCTTCCCAGGCTGGAGCCAACTTGTGTGGTCTTTGCTGATCCACTCGGAGCACCAAATCGCCAGCCTGGAACGTGCGGCTTCTGACATGTCGTGCATGAAAACGTCGCAGATCTTGCTGATAAATTGTTGAGCGAGTAAGTGCCATCTCGCGCTCCTCCTCTAGAAGATCGACTCCATCTTGCCTTGCTTGTTCTGCTTCGGCTTCGGAGAAGAGTTCGACTCGCGGGGCATTGTGAAGAAGGTCACTTGGAAGGACCGCTTCTGCTCCATAGACGAGGAAGAACGGTGATCGCCCTGTTGATCTGTTCGGAGTGGTGCGGAGGCCCCAAAGTACTGAAGGTAACTCGGTTACCCACGCACCAGCAGCATGTCCTATCTCTCGCAAGAGTCGAGGCTTCAAACCTTGAAGGATAAGTCCATTTGCACGCTCAGCTTGTCCATTGGATTGCGGATGTGCTACGGAAGCAAAATCCACTCGGATACCTTGACTCGCGCAGAAACCTTTGAATCTGTCCGAGTCGAAGTTTGTCCCATTGTCCGTGATTATGCTGTGAGGCACTCCGAGTCTGAAGATGATGTCTCTGACAAACTTCACGGCTGTGGAGGCGTCGAGTTTCTTGATGGGCTTGGCTTCTATCCACTTCGTAAACTTGTCGACTGCCACCAACAGATGTGTGTAGCCTCCTTGGCCTGTCTTGAATGGTCCGACTGTGTCTAATCCCTAAACTGCAAACGGCCACACAAGTGGGATTGTCTTTAGTGCAGATGTTGGCTTGTGGGACTTGTTGGAGTAGAACTGACAGCCTTCGCATCGATCGACCATAGCTTTGGCCATTTCGTTAGCCTGCAACCAGAAGAATCCAGCCCTGAACGCCTTGGCGACGATTGCTCTTGAAGAAGCATGATGGCCGCAGGTTCCCGAGTGGATATCCTCTAGGATCAACTGCCCTTCCTCTTGGGAAATGCAACGTTGGAGAACGCCTGAAACACTCTCCTTATACAATTGACCGTCAATGACAGTGAACGCCTTCGACCTGCGAACTATTTGTCGGGCTTGGACTTCATCTTCTGGAAGCTCTTGCTTTAGGATATATGCTATAATCGGCACAGTCCAATCGGGAATGATTACCAGAATCTCTGTGACCAGATCAACCATAGCAGGCACATCGACTTCAGTCGAGTCTGTTGCGCTCTTGGGTTGTACTGGCTCTTCCGTGAAGGGATCTTCTTTTACTAAAAGAAGATGGAGTTGCTCGAGGCAGACATCACTCGGGACGGGTCTCCGAGTGGATCCGAGCTTCGCCAACTCGTCCGCCGCTTGGTTCTTCAGTCTTGGAACATGATGAAGTTCTAGACCTTCAAACTTCTTCTCCAGCTTCCTGACTGCATTGCAGTAGGTTGTCATAGTGGGGTTCCTTACGTCCCACTCTTTCATCACTTGGTTGACCACCAAGTCTGAATCGCCGTAGACCATCAGGCGACGGACGCCGAGTGAGATGGCCATGCGCAATCCGTAGAGAAGAGATTCATACTCTGCCTCATTGTTAGAGGAATCAAAGTGTATCTGAAGCACATACTTGAGCTTGTCACCCTTTGGTGATACGATCACAACACCAGCGCCGGATCCATTCAACATCTTAGACCCATCGAAGAACATTGTCCAATGAGCCGAGTAGATGTGAGTCGGTTGCTGTTGTACTACCCATTCTGCTATAAAGTCGGCCAGGGCTTGAGACTTAATAGCTTTCTTGGCCTCGAACTCGATGTCGCAGTACAACATCTCCATCGCCCACTTTGCCACTCGGCCTAATGCGTCCCGATTGTGGAGAATTTCCGACAACGGAGCATCAGAAACGACAAATACCGAGTGGTCTTGGAAATAATGAGCCACCTTCTTTGCAGTCATATAGATCCCATAGATAAGCTTCTGATAATGGGGATACCTCTGCTTGGAAGGTGTCAGGACTTCGGAGAGGTAGTACACTGGCCGCTGAACTTTGTAAGCTTTGCCTTCCTCCTCTCGCTCGACTGTAAGAACAGTACTAACCACTTGATTTGTGGCCGCGATATATAGAAGAAGGGGCTCTTTACTGAGCGGAGCAGCAAGAACCGGCTGGGTGGAAAGTAGGACTTTGAGATCGTCGAAAGCGACTTGGGCTTCGTCTGTCCACTTGAAGGTATCTGATTTCTTCATGAGTCGGTACAGAGGAAGTGCTTTTTCGCCGAGTCGACTGATGAACCTGCTCAAAGCTGCTAAGCAACCTGTGAGTCGTTGAACATCGTGTATTCTGACCGGCCTCTCCATTCGGACGATGGTCCCGATCTTTTCGGGGTTAACATCGATCCCTCGTTCGGAAACAAAGAAACCGAGTAACTTTCCACTGGGAACACCGAATGAACACTTGGCAGGATTTAGCTTGATATCGTACCTACGAAGGTTGGCGAATGTTTCTGCCAAGTCAGTCAGCAGGTCGGAACCTTTGCGGGACTTGACTACGATATCATCCATGTATGCCTCCACATTGCGACCGATCTGGTCGAGGAGACATTTTTGGATCATGCGCATAAAGGTAGCTCCTGCATTCTTCAGACCAAAAGGCATGGTGATGTAGCAGAAGCACCCAAACGGGGTGATGAAAGCTGTTTTCAACTCATCGGGACCATACAGACGGATCTGATGATAACCCGAGTAGGCATCAAGAAATGATAAACGCTCGCACCCCGCAGTCGAATCGACAATTTGATCTATGCGGGGGAGCGGAAAATGGTCTTTCGGGCAGACCTTATTGAGGTGCTTGAAGTCAATGCACATTCGGAGTGACTTGTCCTTCTTGGGCACCATGACTACATTGGCAGCCACTCGGAGTGGTGAACCTCGCGAATGAATCTGGCAGCTAGCAGCTTAGCCATCTCTTCTCCGATTGCCTTCCTTTTGTGCGTGGCGGATCGGCGCAGGCACTCTCGGACGGGCCGAGCAGCGGGATCCACATGCAGTCGGTGCTCAGCCAACTCCCTAGGTACACCCGACATGTCAGATGGCTTCCATGCGAAGATGTCCCAGTTCTCACGGAGGAATTGGGTGAGCTCGGCTTCCTATTTGGGATCCAGGGTGGTGGAGATGTTCGTCGGGGCGGCAGATTCGTCCGTCGGGTGGATGCTGACCTTCTTAGTCTCTCCTGCCGACTAGAACGCGGACTCAGAAGCTGGCTTCTTTGAGCGCATTAAGTCGGCGGGGTCGACTGTCTTCTTGTACTCTTCGAGCTCGAGTACAGCCATCTGCTGGTCGGCGATCCTCGACCCCTCCTGCAGACACTCCTCGGCTCGCTGGCGGTTGCCGGTGATGGTGATAACGCCTTTTGGACCCGGCATCTTCAGCTTCAAGTACACATAGCACGGGCGTGCCATGAAACTCACATATGCCGGGCGGCCCAGAATTGCATGGTAAGCGCTCTGGAAGTCCACCACCTCAAACGTGAGCTTCTCCTTGCAAAAGTTCTTGTCAGAGCCGAAGATGACCTCCAATGCGATCTGGCCGAGTGATTTGGCCTTCCACCCTGGGACGACTCCGTGGAACTGCATATTGCTCTCGCTGAGTCTGGACATCAGAATTCCCATCCCCTTGAGAGTGTCGGCGTACATAATATTCAACCCGCTGCCGCCGTCCATTAGGACTTTGCGCAGTCGGACTCCTTCCACCACCGGGTCGACGACCAGAGCCTGCCTTCCTGGGGTGGGGACATGTGTTGGATGATCCGACTGATTGAAGGTAATCGCAGTTTGAGACCAATTGAGAAACTTGGGGGCAGTCGGAACGGCCATGTTGACTTCTCTGTTCACTAGCTTCAGTCGACTCTTGCTTTCGACGTCAGTGAAGATCATGAGGGTTGCATGGACTTGGGGGAACGGATCCTCCTTGTCCTCCTCATCCTGTTCAGGATTCTGCTCACTCGGCTGCCCTTCGCTGAACCCCTGGATCAGGATACGGCACTGCCGAGTGGTGTGTTTTGCGTATATGGGGTTACCTTCCTCATCCATCTTCGTATGGATTGGACAAGGCTGGTCCAGGATGGGATTGTTGAAAGGCTTTTTCTTGGGGGTGAACTGGGTTTCCCTTTGCCCTTGAATTTGGCGCTGGTGACAGCTGCAGCTTCTGCTTACGGTGTGGGCGGAACCTTCGGTTTCTGCTTCCGAGTGTTACCTCCGTCGGCGTCGCCGACTGTCTTGTATTTACCGCTCCGGATGCGGTCCTCTTCTTCGCCATTTGCATAGCGAGTTGCTATCTCCATCATCTTGCTCATGGAGATGTCGCCGGTTCGACCAAACTTCAAGTACAGCTCCCTGTACCGCACGCCTGCCTTGAAGGCGCAGACTGCTTGATGCTCGGTGACGTTCTCCACCGTGTGGTACAGAGTCGTCCATCGCTGGATGAAGTCGCACAAGGGCTCATTCGGCTTCTGGACACAGTGCTGAAGCTCCACAAGACCTGCAGGGCGCTTGCACGTTCCTTCGAAGGTTCTGATGAACACTCGGGCTAGATCTGCCCAACTGTAAATGCTTGAGGGGGCCAACTGGTTCAGCCAAGCTCGGGCCGAGCCATCGAGCATCAGAGGGAGGTTCTTCATAGCGACATGGTCGTCTCCTCCTCCGATCTGGACCGCCTCTCGGTAGTCGTCTAGCCATGTTTCGGGCTTGGACTCTCCTGAGAATTTACCGATTCCCGCAGCCAATCGGAAGTTGGGCGGGATATCAGCCGAGCGGATGGCTCGACTAAAACACTCGGGGCCAGATACGATGGCCCTGCTTCCACTCGGACGGTCCATATCGCGGCCATCGCCGTGGGCTCGACCCCTGTCAACTCTTCGCTGGGCGATTCGGCCCCTTGCGTCGGGTCTTGAGTCGTAAGTGTCGCCGACTGAATGCCGATCATCATGATGCCGGGACCCGTAGGGCCCACCCCGCGGAGGGGTGCGTGAGCGACGGCGATACTGATGAGATCCAGGGCTGTGAACCGATCTATGCGTGTTTGCATGGACGGAACTATTGCGGATCCGATTGTGTGACTGGGAGACTGCCGAATTCTGCTGCTGCGCCGTGCGCAACAGGGCTTGGATTTGTTCGATTCCTCTTCCTGCCTCTGAATCAGTCGGCTGGAGGGAATCGGCAATCTGGGCAGCCGCGGCCAGGTTGAGGAGAGGTGTGCGGAACACCTCCACGTTGCTCCGCCGAGTGTGTCGGCTGGCAGAACGACGAGGCAGACGACGCGCACCGGATGCTTCGCCAACTTCACCTCGGTCAGCTTGACGAGGATCTTCATGGGAGTTGGCCATGTGTACTTCTGCTGCAGGCCCACGACCCACGTACTCGGTAGGAAGCTCAGTCGGAACCGAGTCCGAGCACTGGGAGCGTGGGGCGACTACAACAGACTCCAGAACTGCCACCTGAGAGGAAGCGACCTGGCGCGCTCGGGCATGCTGCACCCAACGTTGGAGACGCGGACTGCGGAACCGCTTACTGCGACGAGTGACGAGGGTGTAATCTGGAAATGGAGCCGATTGCTGGAGAAGAAGAACGCCACGAGCGCCGGCACGGAAGTGCGTGGCCCCGCGACGGGGATGCGCCTTGATGTCAAGGGGTGCCTCCCGAAGCCACGCCGAAGCCTCCCGAAGAGGATCTGGTGACCCATGCTCGAAACTCCACCGGACGACATGACGAAAGGAAGTAGTCGCAAACTCGCCGGAAGTCGCTTAGACGCCTGCCCCACGGTGGGCGCCAACTGTCGTGGGTATAAGCCTGACAGTAGATGTGTAGGGTACGAATGAGATGGGCAGAGTCCTAGCTACGGCGAGGTTGTATGAGTTCAGGCCCCTCTACGGTGGAGGTAATAGCCCTACGTCTCAGTGCTCTTGGAGCTTGTTACCGAGTGTAATATGGAGTACAATGTTTTTCTAAACCTTTTACCAGTGGGGGAGGGCGGCTTATATAGAGTGCGCTGCCCTCCACAACGGTTCTGATTCAAGGGTGGAGTAGTGGCGATTGAATGCATGCGTTACAGGTAACGTATGCTATAAATGCTAGTTAATGCACCCGGAAACGTACGGCAGTTTCCCTCCAGGGAGGTTACGACGCACGGAGTGTATCCAGTCGGTAGGTCCAGTGTCCTCCGAGTCTTAGTCTCCGACTGGATGATTCTGGGCCCGTTACCGACTGGATGATGGGGGCACCTTAATACAGTCGGGCATACTTAAGGTCATGTCCCTTGCGTGGGGTAGTCCTTGGGTAGGACCTGTAGGACAGGCCTATGACCCTACCCTAGGACTATGACCCCATCAGTCTGGGAGGCACACGAGGTGCCCACAAGCTTGCCCACCGCCACTAGGGGGGTGGTGGCGGAGTGAGCCCTTGTGGCTGCCTCGTTCGCTCTCCGGACTGCTTTTTATTTTTCTAATTTTCCAAATATTTCCAAAACTGAGAAAATTTCCTATTGGAAAAGTATCGGAGTCCAATTTCTTGCCGAAACAGATACATCTTCGTTTTCAAGGTCTAAAACAGGCTGCTAAACATCCTTTATGTACTCCTCTGGAGTTATGACATTGATGATATTGGTCTCTACATTTATGGGAGTACCAGAGATCTAAAGCTTGATTCTTTGCCCATTTACCACTCTAGTAAAATTTACTTCCGTGTTATTGATTTTGATGGCACCGGAACGATATACTTCCTCGACAACATAGGGAACTTCCCATTTAGAGAGAAGCTTGCCTGCAAAGAATCTCAAACGAGAATTGTATAGCAAGACATAATCACCTACGTTGAACTCTCGTTTTTGTATTCGTTTGTCGTGCCATCTCTTAACCTTTTCCTTGAACAACCTGGCATTCTCATATGCCTGGGCTCTCCTTTCATCTAACAAGCTGATATCAAACAACTGCTTCTCATCGGCAAGTTTGAAATCAAAGTTGAGCTCTTTGATTGCCCAATAAGCTTTGTGTTCCATCTCAAGAGGTAAATGACAGGATTTACCGTAAACTATTTTATACGGTGACATGCCCATGGGATTCTTATAAGAAGTCCTATAAGCCCATAGTGCATCATCAAGTTTGCTAGACCAGTTCTTTCGAGATCTATTGACGGTCTTTTGTAGGATCAACTTGATCTCCCTATTACTCAACTCCACTTGACCACTAGACTAAGGATGATAAGGATATGCAACTCTATGGTTGACATCATACTTAGTTAGCATCTTGCGGAAAACACCATGAATGAAGTGTGAACCGCCATCAGTCATCAAGTATCTAGGGACTCCAAATCTTGGGAATATGACTTCTTTAAGCATCTTAATAGAGGTGTGGTGATCAGCATTTTTAGTGGGGATAGCTTCTACCCACTTAGTAACGTAATCCACAACAACTAAGATGTGAGTGTACCCATTGGAACTCGGGAAGGGTCCCATATAATCAAAGCCCCAGACATCAAATGGTTCAATGACAAGTGAATAGTTCATAGGCATCTCTTGACGCTTACTGATGTTCCCTATCCTTTGGCATTCGTCACAAGACAAGACAAACTTACGAGCATCCTTGAAGAGAGTGGGCCAATAGAAACCTGATTGCAATACCTTATGGGCAGTTCTATCTCCAGCATGGTGTCCTCCGTAGGCTTCGGAATGACACTTCTGCAAGATATGTCCCTGTTCATGTTTAGGCACACAAAGTCTAATAACACCATCTACTCCTTCTTTATAAAGGTGAGGATCATCCCAAAAGTAGTGTCTCAAATCAAAGAAGAATTTCTTCTTTTGTTGATAGGTGCAACTGGGTGGTATGTATTTGGCTACGATATATTTTGCATAATCGGCATACCACGGTGCACTAAGTGAAGTGCGGATGACATTTAATTGCTCATCAGGAAAGCTGTCATCAATAGGTAGTGGGTCATCAAGGACATTCTCTAGTCTAGACAAGTTATCTGCTACAGGGTTGTCAGCACCCTTTCGGTCAACGACGTGCAAATCAAATTCCTGTAGCACGAGAACCCATCTAATAAGCCTAGGCTTAGCGTCCTTCTTCTCCATGAGGTACTTAATAACAGCATGATCAGAGTGAATAGTGATTTTGGAGTCAACTATGTAAGATTTGAACTTTTCACATGCAAACACGACTGCTAAAAATTCCTTCTCCGTGGTGGCATAGTTTCTTTGGGCAATGTCTAGAGTTTTACTAGCGTAGTGAATGACATTCAACTTCTTGTCAACTCTTTGTCCTAGAACAGCACCAACAGCATAATCACTAGCGTCACACATGATTTCAAAGGGCAAGTTCCAGTCAGGTGGTTGAACAATAGGTGCGGTTACCAAAGCCTTCTTAAGTATTTTGAAAGCTTCCTCACAATCCTCATCAAAAACAAAAGGAACATCCTTCTGCAAGAGGTTGGTAAGAGGCCTAGAAATCTTAGAGAAGTCTTTAATGAACCTTCTAAAGAAACCAACATGACCTAGGAAACTTCGTATACCTCTGATATCTGTGGGGCAAGGCATTTTCTCAATTGCATCAACCTTAGCCTTATCAACTTCAATGCCTCTTTCAGATATTTTGTGTCCTAAGACGATACCTTCATTAACCATAAAGTGGCACTTCTCCCAATTCAAGACGAGGTTGGTGTCTTCGCATCTCTGTAAGACTCGATCAAGGTTGCTGAGGCAATCATCAAAGGAAGACCCGTAAACGGAGAAGTCATCCATGAAAACCTCGACAATCTTTTCACAAAAGTCAGAGAATATAGCCATCATACATCTTTGGAAGGTGGCAGGTGCATTACATAAGCCAAAAGGCATACGTCTATAGGCAAAGGTACCGAAAGGGCAGGTGAAAGTGGTTTTCTCTTGATCAGATTGTGCAACAGGTATTTGCGAGAAACCTGAATAACCGTCTAGAAAGCAGAAGTGTGTGTGTTTTGATAGCCTTTCAAGCATTTGGTCAATGAACGACAAAGGATAATGATCTTTCCTGGTTGCCTTGTTTAGTTTCCGGAAGTCTATCACCATTCTATAGCCGATAATAATCCTTTGTGGGATTAGTTCATCCTTATCATTAGGAACGACGGTGATACCTCCCTTCTTGGGTACGCATTGTACTGGACTTACCCAATCACTATGAGCAACAGGATAAATGATTCTTGCTTCCATAAGCTTTAATATTTCTTTTCTAACGACCTCTTTCATCTTAGGATTTAATCTCCTTTGATGATCAGCAACTGGTTTAAAGTCAGGATCGGTTTTAATCTTGTGCTGACAAAGAGTAGGACTAATACCCTTAAGATTATCAAGAGTATATCCAATAGCAGCGCGGTGCTTCCTAAGAGTTTTTAGTAACTTCTTCTCTTCGTGCTCTGAGAGGAGAGCACTAATAATGACAGGATATATCTCCTTCTCGTCAAGATAGGCATACTAAAGAGTATCCGGCAACTCTTTAAGCTCGAACACAGGATCACCCTTTGGTGGGGGAGGATCCCCAAGCAGTTCAACACGCAGATTATTCTTGAGAATAGGATGTTGTTCTAAGACAATTCTATCTATCTCATCTCTCTCCTCCATATGCATATCATTTTCATGCTCAAGCAGATATTGCTCTAAAGGATCCGTAGGAGGTACGGCAATAGAGGCAAGAGCAATG
Source organism: Hordeum vulgare subsp. vulgare (assembly GCF_904849725.1). Taxonomy (NCBI): domain Eukaryota; kingdom Viridiplantae; phylum Streptophyta; class Magnoliopsida; order Poales; family Poaceae; genus Hordeum; species Hordeum vulgare. The sequence continues at coordinate 247,322,202 of NC_058521.1, read as the reverse complement.
ATGTCATCTCTACTAGACGACTCTCTTTCATGGGTTTGTCTTCCAAACCTGGAGAAGTTAAATTCATGAGACACACCCTCGAAACTTACTCTAACAGTCTGCTTAATGCAATCAATGTGAGCATTGATAGTGTTGAGAAAGGGTCTACCAAATATGATAGGACAAAAGCTATCTTGTGCAGTGCCAAGGACGAGGAAATCAGTAGGATACTTCGTCTTACCACACAGGACTTCTACGTCTCTCACAATTCCCAGAGGGCAGATAGTGTCTCTATTGGCTAGCGTAATAGTGACATCAATGGGTTCTAACTCAACAGGTGCAATCTCATCTTTGATTTCATCATATAGAGAACGGGGTATTGCACTAACACTAGCTCCCATATCACATAAACCATGGTAACAGTGATCTCCTATCTTAACAGAAACAACGGGCAGGCCAACTGCAGGTCCGTGCTTGTCTTTCATGTGAGGTTTAGCAATTCTAGCGGAGTCCTCACAGAATTTGATAACATGCCCATCTATGTCTTCGGCTAAGAGATCTTTGATAATAGCAACACTAGGTTCAACTCTAATCTCCTCAGGGGGTGCAAGTGGTGTAATGTAACCCCTACGTATCACAGTTGGAGCTTTAGAATAATCCTTCATCCTAGCAGGGTATGGTGGTTTCTCAGTGTAAGCACAAGGAACAACAGGATCACTAAAAGCTATGATTTTCTCCTCAACAAGATTGGTTTTGGCTATGTTGCTTTCTACAGGAGGATGATATTTAAACAACTTCTCTTTGGGAAGATCAACATGAGCAGCAAAATATTCACATAGAGAAGCTACTATCTCAGAGTCAAGTCCATACTTAGCGCTAAAATCTCTAGAAGTGTTTGTGTCAACAAAAGATTTAACGCAATCAAACTGGAAATTCATACCTGACTCCTTACCTTCCTCCAGCTCCAATAAATTCAGAGTTGCGCTTGATTCTCTCCAATAAATTCCACTTGTGATCAATATCCTTCTTCATAAAAGAACCGGCACAAGAAGTGTCAAGCATGGTACGATCTTCATGAGAAAGCCGAGCATAAAAGTTTTCAGTGATGATTTCTCTCGAGAGCTCATGATTGGGGCATGAATATAGAATTGATTTAAGCCGCCCCCAAGCTTGAGCTATGTTTCCCTGTCATGAGGCCAAAAGTTATAAATAAAGTTCCGATCACGATTTACTAAATGCATAGGATAGAACTTTTGATGAAATTCAATTTCAACCGATTGTAGCCCCATGATTGAGTATCATCACATAGACTATACCATGTCAACGCCTTATCCTTCAAAGATAAAGGAAAGACTTTCTTATTTACCTCATCCTCAGGCAAACCTGCAAGCTTAAATAAACCACAGACTTCACCTACATAGATTAGATGAAAGTCTGGATGTGAAGATCCATCTCCTGTAAAAGGATTAGCCAGGAGTTTCTCAAGCATACCCAAAGGAATTTCATAAAAGATATTTTCAGTAGGTACCTCAGGTTGAGGACCAACTCCTCGTGCTTCCGTTCGTCGTGAAGATACCCCGAACAAACTCCTCAAAGGAAGAGTTTCCATAGTGACAAGTGACAATAAATTTCAGCACAGTATATAAATGTTTCCTTACCAATTTCCACTTACCAAAGGCACTTCACTCCCCAGCAACGGCGCCAGAAAAGAGTCTTGATGACCCACAAGTATAGGGGATCAATCGTAGTCCTTTCGATAAGTAAGAGTGTCGAACCCAACGAGGAGCAGAAGGCTCTGATAAACGGATTTCAGCAAGGTAATAACTGCAAGCACTGAAAGTAGCGGTAAAAGGTGATTGTGTAGCGAGGTGAAACGTAGCAAGCAAAGAGTAACAAGTAACAAGTAGTAGCAACGGTGCAGCAAGTGGCTCAATCCCTTTTGTAGCAAGGGACAAGCCTGAACAAAGTCTTATAGGAGGAAAAACGCTCCCAAGGACACACGGGAATTTCTGTCATGCTAGTTTCATCATGTTCATATGATTCGTGTCTGTTACTTTGATAGTTTGATATGTGGGTGGACCGGCGCTTGGGTACTGCCCTTACTTGGACAAGCATCCCACTTATGATTAACCTCTCTCGCAAGCATCCGCAACTACAAAAGAAGAATTAAGACAAAGTGTAACCATAGCATTAAACTAGTGGATCCAAATCAGCCCCTCACGAAGCAACGCATAGACTGGGGTTTAAGCTTCTATCACTCCAGCAACCCATCATCTACTTACTACTTCCCAGTGCCTTCCTCTAGGCCCAAATATGGTGAAGTGTTAAGTAGTCGACGTTCACATAATACCACTAGAGGAAGAACAACATACAGCATATCAAAATAACGAACGAATATCAAATTCACATGACTATTATCAGCATGACTTATCCCATGTCCTCAGGAACAAAAGTAACTACTCACAAGACATAATCATAATCATGATGAGAGGTGTAATGAATAGCATCAAGGATATGAACATAAACTCTTCCACCAAGTAATCCAACTAGCATCAACTACAAAGAGTAATCAACACTACTAGCAACCTTACAAGCACCAATCGAAGTTGCGAGACGAATATTGGTTACAAGAGATGAACTAGGGATTGGAGAGGAGATGGTGCTGATGAAGATGTTGAGGAAGATGCCTCCCCTCCGACGAGAGGAATGTTGGTGATGACGATGGCGACGATTTCCCCCTCCGGGAGGGAAGTTTCCCTGGCAGGATCGTCCTGCCGGAGCCCTAGATTGGATCTGCTCAAGTTCCGCCTCGTGGTGGCGGCGGAACCACGAAAAAGCTCCCTATTGATTTTTTTCCAGACCAGGACGCTTCATATAGCAAAAGAGCGGGGCTAGTGGGCCTTCAGGCAGCCCACAAGCCTGCCCTGCGCCACCAGGGGGGTGGTGGCAGTGGGCAAGCTTGGGGGGCCCTGGTGGCCCCCCTCCGGTAGTTCTTTCGCCCAGTATTTTTAATATATCCTAGAAAAAATCCACGTAAATTTTCAGGGCATTTGGAGATGTGCAGAATATTGGACTAGGATTTGCTACTTTTCCAATCCAGAATTCCAGCTGCCTGTATTCTCCCTCTTCAAATAAACCTTGCAAAATAAGAGAGAAAAGCCATAAATATGGTACCACAAGTAATATAACAGCCCAAGAAGCAATAAATATCAACATGAAAGCATGATGCAAAATGGACGTATCAGCGGACTATGACTCGCCCATAACATATGACTCACCAATAGCTGCTTTGTTCTTCTTTTTCTTCTTCGGGGCGGCTTTGACCTTCTTGACAGTCGGTTCCACAGGTTTCCGCTTCCAGAAGGGTGGGTTTTCTACAGCAATATTGATAAAAAAAGCAAGTTCTCAAAGGAGTAAAGGAAAGAATAAGCAAGGCAAGTAATGGCTAAAGATATCTACCTTGAGAGTTGGGTTGTGGATACATAATGGCTTCAGTCCAGTGTTGGAACTGATTTCTTTGGGCTCGCCACATAGCTTCTTCACAATGCTATTGACTTCATCAAAGTCAAGCATAACATTGGTGAAATGTTGTGCATTGTTTAAATTACCATCATATTTGCACATCAATCCATCCCGACGGCTTAAGGGCATAATCCACCACTCCACCCAGCACCGGATCTAGTTAATTCGGGTTAAACAATTGGCGCTTAAGGCCCTGAGTCTCAGCCAGACAAAATTAAGGGTGGTATGTTCTTTTGTAGTCAGTGAGCCGGGAAGTTTAAAGTCCATCAGAAGGCACTCCTCTGTGAATCCTGGCACGGGATTCTTGGTGGCAAGTGCAGTATTCTTACAATAAAACCAAGTTTTCCCCTAGCATTTGTGATGACTAGGAAAGGTAACAGCCGGAAAGCCACATTCTCGCCACCTTTGGATTGTGACTCAGCCAAGTTCTAAGCTGGGACCATAGGCAAATTCCGTCTGGCGGTTCAAGTAGAAGAATTCCCTAAACAAGGGAAAGTGGGCTCTATCTCCAAGTATGCTTCGCAGAAAACTTGAAATTGGCATAAATTATTGATGAAGTTGGGGCCCAGGTATTGAGGGTGAAGATTGTAGAAGTGCAGGGCATCTCGAAAGAATTTTGATCCAGGGGGAGATAAGCCTTGTTCAAGGTGATCGGTGAAGACCACAACTTCTCCTTCGGCGGGTTGCGGACATACTTCTCCAGTGGCGGCTCGCCATCTGATTATTTCCTTAGGAGACAAGACTCCTACGGTTACGCATTGCTGAAGGGAGACGTCAAAATTTTTGAGAGTAGTCAATCACATTTGGATGGCTTTGACATACTGACAGGTTCAGGAAGGAAAAGAGTTCTAGGAATACGTTGGAGGGTTATCCGGATGAACAAGATTTGTCTTGAAAAAGCAAGGGACTTGACAAATAAGGTAGCCTGCAATGTTCCAGTCGCCCTAACGTAAAGACGGTTTCTCAAGATTGTGAGTTACAATCCTATCAAGCAAGCCGATGTGAATATATGGGCTGCTTAAAGGAGAATAGTGACCTTAGTTTCTGCTAAGATCGGGACAAACCGATTTCTACCAAAGGGCATAAAAATATGGATCTACGATGGTTCCATAAAAAGAAAAAATTCAGTGGCAATTGGATGACAGTATAATATGGAGCAATAGCAGCTCATTATCGGAATCTAGATTCTGGAAGGCTTTACAGAAAAATTACCGAAATAGATCCCTACATCTACTGCAACTAAACAGGGGGAAAGTTCAATCTAAGAGCTAAGCAAGTCTGTAATGGCAATGAACACGAATGAACTCCAGACGAACCCTACTAAGCCATGATGGATTCACGAATGAATCTAGGGAAGCATAGAGCTTACCTGACAGCGCTGATGGCGACGGAGTAGACCCGCGACTCGAAGGAGGAGGAGTATGGTGAAGGGCTCCTGGACCAGATCAACTGACGATGGGGGTTCTCCAGCGGCGGTGCGGTGAAGGTATAGGCTCGAGCAGGAATAAGAAGATGGGAGCAAGGTAAAAATAAAGATGCCCTCATGAGTATTTAAAGGCCAAAGCTGAAGTGAAAACGGTAGGCGCGGGAATCCAAGAGGAGCAATAAATTTTGGAACTGATGGTGCCTTGATTTTAGGGCTAAGAAGATAAGCCAAAAGATCGGTTGGAATGATGTCACTAAGATTAAGAGTAAACTCTATTGACATGAATAAATTTAAGTCAATCTGGGGCCCAATGTTGGGGATATTATCCGGCTATATGACCCACAAGATGGGTCGTGACCTACAAAGCGGGAGGCGCAGGGCGGTTTACCAACGAGAGCCGGCAGCGGCCCAAGACACGAAGATGGCAGACCATGGCCCACAAGTAAGAAGGTCGCGAGGAGTTTCCTTGCTTAAGGAGCAAGGCGAGTTAGAGACATAACGGGTCACGGATCATAATGTGACCCAGACTCTTCTAAACCTAAGGGTCTCAACCTGTATATAAAGGCGAGTCTCTAGGGAGGGAAGAATTAACTTACAATCCATCGAGAGCTAGGTCAGGCGAAACCACACCCTTGTAATCGATTTCATCATCAATACACACAAAGCAAGACGTCGGCTTTTACCTCCACCGGAGGGGCCGAAGCTGGGTAAACTCATCTCTCGTTCCCGATCAACCCCTTTGGGTCGCCACGTAGTTGCGATGGCTTCGCCACTAAGTCCTTTCATGAGGACATCTGTCGTGACAAAACCACGACAGCCCCCGTCACGCGTCACGGGTCAGGGCCTCGGGAGCCACGTGCTACGGGACCCTTGATGCAAGAAAGAAATAATATTTCAGGAAAAGTTCAAAAGATGCTATGGCTAAAAGGTTTATGTGGAGATGCCCCTTGATGCAAGAAAGGAATAATATTGGCTCAAGCTTCAAGCTAGAAGACTCTTCATTTTCTATTTTGTGAGAAATCACATTTGAGTCCATATGAAAGTCAATACTATTAAAACGAGGTGAGGTAGTAAAATGAACTGCTTGCTCAAAGTGCTCTAAGTTAGCCACCAAAATACTCAGTCATTTTTCCCACAAATCATTCTGTCAAATTCCACATACACAAATTCGGTGTCAGAAACCCTAGCCATTCCCACCAAATCGGTGCAACAGAATCCATATCGGAGCTACCGAGTTTGGGTGACCAACTTTCGGGTACCTTGGTACAAAAAATCGGAATTTCCGAGTTTGAGTATCGGTGCCACCAAGTTTGGCCATCTGACCGTTAGCCACCTTTTCGGTGCCACCGAGTTTCATATATCGGTCTCACCGAGATTCAAAAGTTCACGCCTTTATGCTAATCGGTACCACCGAGTTTGTCACTTTGTGTGTAACTGTTGGATTTTGGTTGCTGCCTATATATACCCAATAACCCACCTCTCATTCGTGGGAGAAGCACTCAGAACACATACTTCATATCCATATCCATTTTCTGAGAGAGAACCACCTACTCATGTGTTGAGACCAAGATATTCCACTTAATTCATTTGAATCTTGATCTCTAGCCTCCCCAAACTGCTTTCCACCAAATCAACCTCTCCTACCCATTCATATTCTATGAGAGAGTGATTTTGTGTTGAGGAGACTATCTTTAGAAGCACAAGAGCAAGGAGTTCATTGATCTACCACATCAATTACCTTTTGGAGGGTGGTGCCTCCTAGATTGGCTAGGTGTCGCTTGGGAGCCTCCTACTTCGTGTTGTGGAGTTGAACCAAGATGTTTCTAAGGGCAAGGAGATCGCCTACTTCATGAAGATCTACCGTGAGTAAGGCTAGTCCTCCGTGGATAGAAGCCGTGGTGGGATAGACAAGGCCGCTTCTTTGTGTAACTTTCGTCTGTGGAGCCCTCCCTGGACTCTCGCAGCCATTACCCTCCGTTGGTTGAAGTCTCCACTAACATGGACATAAGATAGCGCCACCTTTCAGAACCATGCCAAAAATCGCCGTGTCAACCTCATGTGTTTGATCTCCCTACCTTACTCATGTACGTTATACTTGCATGTTTTAATTTCCACTGCTACACTCTTAGAAATGCATGGTTAGGTGTTACTTGACTTGTTATAACTGCCATAGCTGCCTCTCAACTAAAACTGGGAAAATGGAAAAAAAAATCTTGGCAAGTAGTCTAATCAACCCCCCCCCCTCTATACATACTTTCGATCCTACAAGTGGTATAAGAGCTTTGGTCTCCATTTCATTGATTTAACAACCTAGGGGAGTATGGCGTCTAGTGAGGAAAATTATCATCATAGAGGTCCTTACTTCGATGGCACTAATTTTGCTAGTTGGAAGCATAAGATGAAAATGCAAATACTTGGCTTTAATCCTCATGTTTGGGTTGTTATTCGTGTTCGTGTGCAAGGTGATTTCTTCGGAGAAGGGCATGAACTAGAACGTGATGCGATAGCTAATGAACTGAAGATGTTGTAACTTAATGCACAGGCCTGCGACATCATCTTCAACTATCTCTGCCCCAAAGAATTCAACAAAATCAGCCGCCTTTAGAGTGCAAAAGAAATTTGGGATACTTTGATCGATATGCACGAAGGTACTGATTCTGACAGATAATCTAAGTTGGATGTGCTTCAAAGTTAGCTTGACAAGTTCAAGGTGAAGGATGGTGAAGGTGTCTCTAAAATGTACTCTAGGCTAGCTCTCATCACCAATGAGATTGTCGGTTTAGGAAGCGAAGAGATGACCGACAAATTCATCATCAAGAATATACTTAGAGCTCTTGATGGAAAGTATGACACAGTATGCACATTGATTCAAATGATGCCAAACTACAAAGATCTCAAGCCAACTGAAGTCATTGGTAGGAGTTCACTCATGACATGTCACTCAAGGACAAAGATGAGCTGCACAACGAGTCAAGCGGTCCTTACAAAGCTTCATGTGATGCTCCCGCTACTTCAAAGGACAATCTTGTCACTGATGAAGAGATAAGCCTCATGGTCAGAAAATTCAACAAGTTCTACAAGAGTAGAGGCAAACAGAAGAGCTCAAGATCAAGACATGATGAGAAGCGTTCGTCCAGTCGTGACCGAAACTGCTACAATTGTGGGAAGCCTCGACACTACTGCAATGAGTTCTCAACTCCCTACGAACAAAGAGATGAGTCACCGCAAAGATGAAGCTCAAGAGATGAGTCACCTCGGAGAGAGAGAAGGAGTAGCGACGATCGTTGTGAACGAAGACACTCACGGAGAGGCAAGGAATCGGAGAAGAAGGACAAATTCACCAAGAGCAGCTCAAGAAAAAGACATCAAGCTCATGTTGGTGAATATTTTTCTGGCTCCAAGTCTGATCACCACTCCAGGAGAAGCTATCACTCCAACTCCGACTATAGTCGAGATGAAGGTGTTGTCGGCATTGCACTTGTTTCCTCCAACTCTTACGACCTGTTAGATTCACCAAATGAGGGAGTCGGAAACTACTTCATGGCTAAAGGCCCCAAGGTATCACACCCCGAGTATCTTTATTTTAACAGTGATAAGAATGACTTGTTACGAGAAGATGACTTTCTCTTTGATAAAACTAGTGATTGCACTGAAAATGAACTTGCTAATTATCATGCCAGTCAAGAAAAATCAAATGATGATGATAAGAAAGAGATTGAATGACTAACTCAAGGATTATACACTCTTAAGTTAGCTCATGACACTACTCTAGAAGATCATAGAGAGCTTGCAAGAACCCATGAGAAGCTACGCTTCGAGAAGCTTAATTTGGAGCAAGAGCATGAGTTCCTAAAAGCAATCAATGATGATCTTCAAAAGAAGAGTTCTTATCTAGCCAAACGATTACTCTTGTCTACTTTTGTTCCACAAGTTAAACCCAAGAACACTGGTAAAAAAAACAAGAAAGTTTCTTCATCTTGTAACAACAATGCTAAAGCTAAACCTAATATTGTTGCTAGTAGCTCTCTTGATTCCACTAATGATTATCTTAGCCTAGTTACACTTGAGCAAGAAAATGATTTATTGAAAGGGATTATAGAGAGGTGTCTTCAAGAGTCTTGCCGGAAGTAAGCTATTTGAGGAAATTGTACACAAGCAAGGGAGGACATCGGAAGAAATAAGGTGCTGGCTATTTCAACGTCAACGGAGATGATTGGGAAGAAGGTCCATATCCCATTCCTAAGTTTGTTGCTCAAGAGGAGAAGTATGATGCTACTCCTCCCAAGGGAACGGGCTCACAAGATGACCTTCCAGCACAAGACTACAAGGCTAAGGGAAAGCTTCAATAAGATATTGACCTATATGAAGAAGAACCCCAAGTAAAGGTCAAGTGGATTCCCAAAGACACTTCTAGCACTGCCTCAACTAGTGCTACCACAACTCCAAGGATCCCCATTAAGTTGTGGATTCCCAAGAGGAAGAACTAGGGAGTTCTTGAGGGGTGACTCTGCCAATGAAATTCACTCTTGTTCATTTTGGCAAGAACTATATGCAATCAACCTCAACTATATGCATTAGTTCAAGGAGTCACACATTCCCTCAAAGTTAAGCAAAGGACTAGGTAATTAATGCATCTTTGGACATCATCCCATTTCTGTTTCACTCCATGTCCATAGATATTCTTGCATATGTTCCTTTTGCTTTGGGACTAACCCATGTAGGTGAGAAGCGTAAGAAACAACAAGGATTGCTCCCAACTCAAGATGATCTTTAACAACATTGAGCATCCACTACTACTTCACCTACTTGAAGTCTTCTACGACAAAACCCAAGGTTAGTTTGTCCCTCTTAAGGGGAGATGTCATATCAAGGGGGTTCTTTACTCTAAATCTTGAGTACAAGCATCTCCTAAGGATATGAACACGTTACTGCTTATGTAAAAGTGGTAACCCCACTTGTGCTTAACGATGAGTATGACCTATGATCATGTATTCTTACTTGGCTCCTAAGTCAAAACACTCATATATAGATGACTTTGTCATCGCCCATGTGCTTAATAGATGCTAGGATGTTTGTGCATGTTCGCCATATTTTCCCTATCATTCTTATTGTGTAAGCATGTTGGTGTGCATGTGTTTGCTCATTCGAGGACATCCAATTGTTGTTATTTGGCTTTTGATTTATCTTTTGCCAATTGGATGGACAAGAATGCCTAGGACCCTTCTCTAGCTATATATGCTATCTCATCTCAAGTTCTATTCATGCTTCATCACAAAACATGAACAAGCACTTGTCGATCCATCTATGTGAAAGAGCACTCGGAGTTCCTTATCGTCAATGGGTGACTTCCAAAACCTCTCTCAGAATGAACTCGGTGAAACCAACTTCACAAACTCAGTTCCACCGATTCCCAGAGTTCATCTAGGATTTCATCTTGGTACCACCGAAATTGTAAACTCGGTTACACCGAGTTTCCCTGTCAACTAATAGTAGAGGAACTCGATGACACCGATTTTGTAATCTCGGGAACACCGACAGCAAAAGGGTATAAATTCCATCAGGACGAATATTTGATTTCAGTTCCTCAAAGTTGTTTCGTCCCAAACCCCTATGCTTCTTCTGGACCCCTCGTCGTCGCCCTTGACTCCCCGAGCATCTTCGCCGCTGGGATTTGCCGCCGCCGCCAGATTCACTCGCCGTCGCCGTAGCCCGACCACCACCGAATTAGGGTATGGTTCGGATTCACACACATTCGAAAGTCTTATCTATGTTCCATCATGTGCAAACCTCCCCATCCACCAGAAAATCCCGTAGGTTAGCGGACGAGGAAGTTTTTAGGGTTAGTTGTCCGCAAACCCCATCTCGGTGCTTCCGAGTTGCAAAACTCGATGCTACCGGTTTTGGACCTATGGCTCGTGAGAATGATCTCGGTGAAACCGAGTTGTCATTTTTGGTGCCACCGAAAATGATGACCAAGTTTCTGTTAAGGAGTTCATATGTCTCGGCGACTCCGAAAGTTCAAACTTGTGCCACCGAAATGTGTTCTGCAAAAAGTTAAAACTAAGAATTTATTTGTTCAAATTTTCTAAAACATATGAATTTTGTGATGCTAAATCCTTCTATCTTTCCTATATCTTCTTCACAGGTTTTGCTGCTTGGTGCTGAGGTTCTGCTTGCTTCACAGAGATGTCTGGTTCAGATGACAGTCAGAATGATTCCAGAGAACCCAGTGTTGAATTGAGTTCAGGCACTAGTCTAGAGAAGTCTAACTCTGACCCTGGATCTTACAACTCCCATGACTTGCCCAAGGCATCCACGAGGCAGAGGAAGAAACTTAATTCTAATGAAGAGGACTCAGACTTTGTGTCGGATTTCGGACTCCACAAAAACTCTAAAGATTCGAACTCAGGGGAGTGTACGACGATCTCTCGTGGCCTCACCTCGCATAGCTCTCTACTCGATGGACAGGACAAGGAACTCACTCGATGGTGAGAAAGACACAGAACACGGCAGTTTACCCAGGTTCGGGCCCCTGAGAAGTGTAATACCCTACTCCTGCTTTGGTGGATTTCCTCTCTTCGAGGTGGGTGGATGAACTAGTACAGTGTTCTTGAGGGCCTCCGGAGGCTTGATGTTGTGCCCGTGGGAGAATGGAATGAGTAGGGCCCCCTCTCTACAAAGTAACCTACCCTCTATATATAGTGGCGCCCCCAGTCCTCTTCCCTTATCATTTCGGCAGGAAGGGATCCAACAACAGCCAATTTTGAAGGGGGATAGGTGAACATGCTTCCCTTGTCCAAAAGTGGTCTTCGCATGCAAAGTGGTTGCCACCGCTGCACGGGAGGGTTCAGGGATGACGTCCGTCGTGCCGGCGGGTGGCCATGGTCTTGTTGCACCAGAATGGAAACCTGTTGGAGATGCCTTGGGAACCTCTCGTACATCCTTGCCTCCTTTCCACTAATGGGGAAACTGCGCCATCCCGATGTCTGCTGCTCGCCTGTCCTTCCCTTGCGTCATCCTTGACTCCTGAGGCCGGGGCTCGCCTCGGAATATCCGCCGCTACGGAGGGGTCCTGAGGAGGCCCCCCTGCGGGTCTTGATGTCGTTCCTCCTCGTGAGTCTTGGCCCCTCACGAAGGCCTTGCCTTGAGTGATGTCGGGCCCGTTAGTTTTCTTGATGAAGTGGGCCAGCCCTGGGCCGTAGGTAGGCAGGTCTGGGTACCCCATTCCCAAAACGCCGACAGTAGTCCCTGAGCCCAAGGCGCGCCTGGGTTGGCTTCTCGGCGAAGCCTTGAGGGCGGCCCGAAGAGTCACGGGCCCTAGTTGCTTGCGGGCCAGGCGGCACACATGTCCAGCGGCCATGTGGTGACACTCTCGCTCCTCAAGGCGTCCGTGGTGCGCCAGGCCATGATGGCACGATCTCCAAGAACCACGCAGGCCAGCATTGTTCTCATTGAACGGCGTTGGTGCGGCGTGACCACAGCCAACGGCCCTCGCGGATGTGCCCGCTTGACGGAGAGGTGAAGCGACGTGGGCGGCAGCGCTCCCATTGGCCCACCTCGTGAACCCCGTGGGGCGCGGAATGCTCGTGCTCCCACGATGGTTGGTGGTCGAGGTTCGCCTATAAATTTGCCCCGCCCCCGTCAAGGGGGAGGCACTGCAATCCTGAGCTTCCTCTCTGCTTCCTTTCGCTCCATCGAGAAAACCTCCTCTCCTCTCCGTTTCCCTATCTTCCATGGCGTCTCCGGGGAGCGAACCTGGCAGGGGGAAGCGTGCGGGTCCGCCCGCGCCACCGTCCGCCCCCGTGAGAAGAAGCGGAGGGCCCTCGGGGCCTCCGTGTGTCCTTCACCGCGGGGCTCTGGCCTACGAGTAAGTCACTCGCTTGCGCTTCTTTCCCTGATTATCCCGTGAGTTTCTTGTTGGTTGATCTCTCCTCTTCTCCAGTGTGCGCTCCGCCAAGAAACCCAAGCTTGGCGAGCTTCAGGAGGAGGTGGGGGGCTGCGGGCCTAGCTCGAGAGCGCCGAGGCCGCCCTCCAGGCTGCCAGACAGGGCGAGGCGGAGGCCAAGGCAGAGCTGGCGTCGCTGCAGCAGCAAGTCCAGGAGGTGACCGACACCGTCCAGGTCGCCCAGGACAAGGCGTCGTATGCTCGGATGATGGTGTCCCAATGCACCAAACAGTTCAAGGGCATCGCCTGCCGGGTAGCTGACGTGATGCGCCGATTTGCAGGGGAGGCCCCGACGCTGCCAAACGTGAGGAGCAACAGGGGCTACCTCGCCTTCTTCCAAAAGGTAGTGGAGGCGTCGAAGGCCGGCTTCTCCCGCGTGGAGGAGGACAGCGCGTCTGGTGCGCGCGAGCTTCTGGGCCTTGCCTTCACGCTCGTATTCTCTAACCTGCGTTGCCTCGTCCCGGAGCTCGATCTCCAACGCATCGTCGAGCTGGTGCCTGCTGCGTCCCAACGTTCTCCCTAGGACAAAGTCTGCCCGCGGTGGACGCCCTGGTGGAGCGGTACATCCAGGTGCCCGCCTCCAGCGAAAGGAGGGCTCCGACGCCGAGCCTGCACGCGCCATGGGGGACGTCGGAGGCCCCTCCTCCTAGGCGCCCCCAGCTTCTGTTTCCTTCCCCTGTAATATTGGATCAAGAACTTTGCCCTGTTGGGCATTGAACTTTTGTTCGTTACCTTCGTCGTTCTCCGTTTCACTCTTGAATTGATGGCTTGCTCGCTGGTGGTCATTGCGGCTTGGCTTCGAAGCTTAGGGCCCGCCGCTACCCCAGCCACTTCTCGGGGGTATCGGCTGCCAGGGCCTCAGGAGGTCCCGTTTTCTCGAGGCACCGCTCGCGCCGCTGCACGCTTGGTCGATGGCCTCGTTCCTCGCCACAGCCGAATCCTTAGGCCCTGCATTCCTTCGTTAATACACGCGTTTGTAATTTATTGTTAGTTTGGCATGAAATCGAATGACCCCCGTCTGGGCTTGCGGGGTACTTAGCTCGTGGGTTTGTGTCGGTCCCTTTCGTAGCTCCTCCTGAGTAGTTCCTGCTTTGTATGCAGGATGGGGTGGAGACCCTTTCGTCACTCTATGTTTGCGGGCCCTTATCCCGCACTGTGTCCGGTGAGGCTCCTGAGGCTCGATGCTCACAAGCCCCTTTGGCGCTTGAGTAATTCCTCTTCCCGTTTCTTTGGTCATTGTCTCAGGAGGCCCCGAGGCCTCCTGAGACTCTTTGTGGTGATAGTGTGCTTCGATCCAGACCCCCGAGCGGGGGTTGATCGCCAAAAATGTTCGCCCCTGGGACGGGAAGTCCTTGCTTTCGCTCCTTGGCCCCTAGGTGCGGTGTGGAGCGTTCAGCTCCTGAAAGAATATCATCCAGAAAAGAGGCTTCAAAACATGCGAAACAAGAAAGCGCAAGAGAAAGTTCCACCCCCCTTTTTTATTTTTCAAACATCAACTTTTAAAATTGACAGATGTAAGTCCAGCGAAAGATAGTTCGAAATCTAGGAAAAAGCAAGCAAACACCGCGTCCGGCACCTAGGCTGGCATAGTCATTGGTGGACTATGTGGGTTTCCTTGCCAGCTCCGGGCATAGTCATTGGTGGACTGAGTTGATTGCCTGTGTCTCCTCCCTAGCACGGAGCATAGGGCTTCCACTAGGCATGGGGTGGACCCCGTCCGCGTCCTCGGGGGGGCCTGAGCGTATATAGCCTTGGCTCGTTATGACGTGAGAGTGTCACCGTGGGGGTGTATCTGGGAGTTCGCGAGGACGCTTTGGCCTCGTGAGTGTCCCTACCCCCGAGCCATAGGCGGCTGATTCCGGAAGTCATTGGTGGACTATGTTGATTACCGCCATTTTCCCCCAGCGCTGAGCATAGGGTTTCCACTAGGCGTGGGATGGACCCCTTCCGCGTCTCGAGGGGCCCTGGGCGTATACAGCCTCGGCTCGCTATTACGTGAGAGTGTCACGGGATGAAGTAGGTTCCGGGAGGATTGAAGGACGATGCAGAGGTGCAACGGGTTGATGCAGGTCCTGCGCGCTCCTTCTCATGAGGCCGGTTGAGGGCTTTTCTATTGCTCTACGTCGGCAGGTCCCAGTCCCGCGCATTTCCCTACCGTCATGGGGCGCCTCATAGGGCAAGGCCCTGGCTCCCCTGATGCCGACCAAATGTGCCTGGATGGCACCAGGGTGGCCAAGTGGCTTTGTGATCGGTAAGGCTCCTGAGGTGCGATGCTTAGGAGCCCCCTTTAACGTTCGAGCGGCTCTGCGTCACTAAGATCCAGTCCCGCACATTTCCCAACCGCCGTTGCGTGTGACCGAATGAATGGATGTAGCTACGGGGTCAAGCCCTGCCACCCCTGATAACGACTGAATGTCCGCGAACAATATCAAGGGTGGCAGGTGGCCTTATGACTGGTAAGGCCCTCAGGCGCGATGCTCAGGAGCCCCCTTTTGACGCTCAAGGGGCCCCCATCTCATTCCACTAATTCTGGCCCTGGGAAGCCCCGAGGCCTCCCCAGGTCCCGCGACGGGGTGTCGTGCACGGCCGGAGCCCCCGAGCGGGGGGGGGGGGTAGATCGCCCGAAGATGCAAGCAAGGCAAGATGTCAGGTCGTCGAATGGATGCAGCAGAAGTTATGGAGACATGAGTAAATGATATGATGGGCAGGGGTCTGTCGTGAACACTTGAAGTTCATGCGGTCAGCAGGCACTCCCTAGAGCAGTGAACCCAAAAAATTACCTTGCATAGCTTCTTCACATATGAGGGGCGCCTCTTGAGGACCGGCCCTTGGCGCCTGCTCCAACTTTGTGGTTGTTGCGGGTGGCCCGCACCACTTGCGTCTTGTTGCTTCATATGACTTGTCCTCTTGAGGCCTGGGGTATGGTTCTTCGTAGTTTCTCCGTGGGGGTGACGGCTGGCATCACGCCCTGCGGCGTGGGGGCGCTGGGGGCCTCCGGGGCGCTCCTTACTCCTTAGGAGAGTCGGCGCCCGGGGTGAGCGCTTGAGGCTCTTCTTCGTCGGGAGGGTCACGCGGCATCGCATACTCCGGTACGTAGGGCTCCATGTAGGCGTTCGATCGACCTCCAACGTCGTTCAGCAATGCGACGGTGGTGGTCCCCCTCAGCGGTAGAGGGGGGATCCCCCCCGGCCGTGTTGCTCAAAGATCTTCCTGCGATGGGCCTCCTTGCGAAGCCACTTGTTCCTGTTGCCACCGTTGGTTGGTCCCGGTATTGCTCGGTGCAGACTCCTCCCTTGGTGCCCTGGCGTGTCTCCGTTGCCGTAGCTTGCTTGCGCCCTCATCTCCGCCGCCTGCTGGCTGCACCTGAAGAAGCGCTCCCGCCTGGCTGCTCTAGGTTGTCTCGGACCGACCCGGTCTTGGCGATGTGCGCCGGCGTGTGCATCAAACGCCCTATATTTCTCCTCGCGCCCGTGGTGGTCGTCATCATGTTGCGCCTCGAGGCTGTCCGCCGGGACTTGAAGGAGGCGGAGGGCAACGCGAGATGCTCCCCTCTCGGCCCCGCCCCGCATAGGAGGGGCTCCGTCGCTTGATGGGACAGGGACAGGCACGAGGTGCGAGCTCTCGGCGACCGGCGCCTGCGGCCTTGAAGAAGAGTGGGGTCGGATGGACTTCTGTGTGATGGCAATCAGTTCCATGTCGTGGTCTATCCAGACGTCGAAGCCCCCTTGCATCGGTCGTTGGAGGGGCATCTCGCTCGCCATCTCCAACGCGTCGTGCGCGCGAGGTCTGCCAAGTTTATGCGGCACGTTGGGGATGCTGGGGTCACCTCCCAGCCACTGTGCGCCTGGGTAGCGCGGGTAGTCGTCACGATGGAGGTGATGTTGATGATCTGGTACGAGCCGCCTGGTACCACAACGCCGGTAAATGTTGCGGCCACTATGGTATGACGGTTGGAGGTCAGGTCAACGAGGCTCGAAGAAGCTTGTTGGGCACCGATCATTGTGGCAGCGGGCTTAGCGAAGATGAAGCTCGAAGAAGACCTCAACACGCCCCCCTACCTTGCGCGCCAAATGTCGGATTTCGGGATCCGCAAAACCCTATAGATTGGAACTCAGGGGCATGTACAAAGATCTCTTGCGGCCTAACCTCGCCTAGATCGCTACTCGATGGACGGGGCAAGGAATTCACTCGATGGTGAGGAAGACACACAACACGATAGTTTACCCAAGTTTAGGCCACTGAGAAACGTAATACCCGACTCCTGCTTTGGTAGATTGCCTCTCTTCGAGGTGGGTGGATGAACTTGTACAGTGTTCTTGAGGGCCTCCAGAGGCTTGGTGTTGTGCCCGTGGGAGAATGGAATGAATAGGGCCCCCTCTCTACGAAGTAACCTACCCTCTATATATAGTGGTGCCCCGGTCCTCTTCCCTTATCATTTCGGCGGGAAGGGATCCCACAACGGCCAATTTCGAAGGGGGACAGGGGAACATGCATCCCCTGTCCAAAGTGGTCTTCGCGTGCAAAGTGGCTGCTAGCGCTGCACGGGTGGGTTTAGGGATGACATCTTTCCTACCGGTGGGTGGCCATGGCCTTGTTGCACCAGAATGGAAACCTTTTGGAGATGCCTTGGGAACCTCTCGTACGTCCTTGCCTCCTTTGCACTAAAGGGAAAACTGCGCCACCCCGTTGTCTATTGCTCGCCTATCCTTTCCTTGCGTCATCCTAGACTCCTGAGGCCGGGCCTTGTGTAACGCCCAAGATGTGATCCTATCCTTATTTTGGCACGAGGGCCTCGACAGGGATGGAATCGCATCTCGTCGTTTTGCAAAGAATGGATATCGTTACAACTACATGTACTGAAGAGAAGAGTATATGGAATTGGCTTACACTCACCACAAGCTACATCAGAGTCACATCAGTACAATACATAAAATCATGTGGGGACCCCCGACTTACTAGTCGAGAATCGCCGTGCTCAGTGATCCCAGAGATGAATGCTCACCGAACACAGATATTGAATAAAGAGTCTTACATCCGAGTACCGATTATTACAACACGTGACTGAAAGGTCAAGTTCACAAGACATGGCCTAAGGCCAAATCACACGGATACACCAATAGCGGAAAACAAAGGAGCTAAGAGGGTGCCCATGCCATCAAGCCTACACCGACAAGCATTCTGACTCGGAAGCGTCCTAGTTCGCAGGGGTGTCGCCGAACACATACTCATCTCCAAACTCCGGTCCTTCCATGTCTGGTCAATAACATAACCAGTGGCAAGCCAATGAGTACTTTGAATGTACTCGCAAATAGCCCATGATATGAACAATGAAAGTGAAGGATAACAATATCATGCATTTCTAGTATAACTCATCTTGGTGGAAATGAACAAGAATATGCATCAAGTTAAAGAATTACTCTTGAAGAACAGGTTACAGATATCGATATATCTGTTGAGGGTTGAACCATATGGGTTCACCCTATATGCCAAGTCACCGAACTTGGTCATATCATTGCTATCATAGCAACACCTTTCTCAACACCACACACACTCACTCACACACACTTGGTTTATGCGAAAATGTCAGGACGTACTTTAAGCAGGATTACCCAATTGTCCTTGACCATGGACATGTCTATTCAAATAGTTTACACTCTGCACAGGCAGTACGCTCGACCCACGAGATCCGGGAAACTTCCGTTTCATCCACGACTCGCGGTATATCACATACCCGAGGTAAGTACCCGATCAATGCCTTTCCCCTAACGATACTAGACAAAGA
Organism: Hordeum vulgare subsp. vulgare; assembly: GCF_904849725.1. Lineage (NCBI taxonomy): Eukaryota > Viridiplantae > Streptophyta > Magnoliopsida > Poales > Poaceae > Hordeum > Hordeum vulgare. The sequence continues at coordinate 247,303,549 of NC_058521.1, read as the reverse complement.
GATCCACTCTATTGGTACTCAGCCCACATGTCGTACGTCTTACGAGAACCAACTCTGGATAGTACCGACCATGCAGGGACCAACGGTGTGATTGGAACTCATAAAAATGGCATAGTCGTCCTACCCGGCATGACCCCATCACGAGAGTGACTAGATATCACTCCCGCCACTAGTAATGTGGCTCTTTGCTAGCACCGACTAGAGTAATTAACATAGCCCCGTCCCATAAGGGGTAACGTGGTCGTACTGGTAAGGTTGGGACGGTCGACACACCATAAATCTAATCCCATTTCCGAAACCTTACTCACACAAATACCGGGTGCATCACTTCACCAAAAGTGACCACCTAACTCATCATCACCCTCGGGCATTAGTGGCACCCGACGGGTTTTCGTAAACTCTTGCTTTATGATAACAACATGCTCACGATAGTTCTACTTCTACTTTTACTTGTCAACATGGTATTAGCATGACCCTCAAGGGATAGAGTCAAGCTCAATGCAAATGCTCGGGGGGAGCCTTCGGTGAAATCATATCAAATGACTACCGACACTTATGATCATATGCAACGGGAATACTTGCTATTTTAACATGCAAAGTAACATATGCTCAGTCATGGTCAAAGGGTTGCTTGCCTTGGTCAGCTAAGTATCCGGGGTCTTCGAGGTCTTCCGCTCCGATTCCCTCGTCACACGGGCTTTCTATCGTCGATAAAGCAATAAATATGGAATAGCTCACACAAAAACAGTCCACAAAGTCATTTTAAAAATGTTCCCTATTCCTGATAAATCTAAGATGTCATTTTAAAAATACTTTCCTTAATTTCCCCTCAAGGAATATTTTTGAAAACAACCAAGCAGAAGCAAAACTATTCCATTTTAGCCCTTTTTAATACTCTAAAATAGAATAGTTGCTGGAAAAATTCATCTAAGCATACCATTAAATACTACATATTTTTAGAAAAATAACAGTGGAAGAATTATATTTTTACACTGGTTAAATGTTTTTATAAAAATCTTAGAAATCCAGGTTTTAAAAAAAAAGAAAAACAGGCCAGCTCCTGGCCTGGCTCGGCCCAGAGCTGGGCTGGCCCATGGCCAGCCGACGGCCTGCCCAGGCGCACGCGCCGTCAGGTTTGAACCTGACGCGCGGGGCCCTGCGGTCAGTGGTCGAGGCCAGCGCGGGGGAGGAGGCTGGGCCACCGACAGGTGGGGCACACCTGTCAGGGTCGTCTCCTACCTCCAGCCAGAGAGGAGGAGGAGGATGCCGATGAGGTTGCCGACGCGCTCATGCCCTAAGGAACACGGGAATGGGTCCGCCTGACCGTCGCCTACCTGCTGGTGGTCGAAACAACGATGGGGAAGCAGGGGTTCGCCGACGACGAGGAGGCCATGGCGGAGGGGTTTCGGGAAGTGGTCGAGGGGGTGGCTAGAGACACGGAAAATCTCGGGCGAGTTGGGGGAAAGCTTCCTGGGATCAAGGGGGACAGTTTGGTTGGTCGAGGGGCGCAGGAGCCGATGTGTAGGCAGAGATCGACCGGAGCTCCGAGGCGGAGGGGCCTTGGTCTATCTTGAGCACTGGGGCTCTGCTGGTTTGCTGGGGTGGCTAGGGAGGTGCTAGTGGATGTGACGAAGCTACCTGAGGGGTGCTAGAGCAAGGGGAGGGCTATTTATAGGCCCGCGACGGTGAGCAGATTCGCGAGCGCCAGTGAGTCACCATGGCGCGCATGGGGGTGCAGAGAAACGTTGGGGTTGAAACCACGGTCTCAGGACATGGTATTAGACTGCCCGAACCGTCTGTTGCACAGAGAGAGAGAGAGGAGAGTCGTACATTCGTTGCCGCGCGGGCTTGGCCGATTCTGGAGCGCGCGGGCACGCGTCGCGCGAGCTCTAGCGCGAGAGAGGAGGGGCCATGAGGCTTGTCCGACGCAGAGGGGCTGTCAGGGAGGAGGTTGGACATCTCGGGGGAGGCTGGAACTGACCGAGGGCGTCGCCCCCACCTCGGTGACTTCCTGTAGCGCCACTAGAGCGCAGTTTTGGCATGCCACGGCATGCTGGTGCGCTCTGAGGCACTTTGGATGTGTCTAGCATGTCCTGGCACTTGCTGGGGGTGTGGCTAGCGGTTTGGTTTTAGTGGGAGCTTCGGCTGGTCAAAGGAGGCAAGAAATACTGGTGCTGTCAGCCATGAACTGAGGTCTAAATTGGGGTTTTTGGCCTTTCCACTTTGAACCAATGAGGGGCCAGTTGACTGGGGTTAGATACAGGTGCTGGCTACTTAATCTAAGAGTTTGAAGCAAAGGAGTTTGGTTTAGCTGTGGCTAAGGTGGCTTTTTCCTATCTGTCAAAAGGTGTTCGACAGTGGTGACAGGGGGTTGCATCCCACCACTGGTGCTGAGACTTAACAGGTTTGGTTTTGGTGGTAAATCATGGAGTTCCACCAAATTTGAGCTCAAAAGGACAAGTTTAGCTTTGTAAACATGAAATCACTCCAATATGACCAGATATGTTCCTTCCAAAGGGAGTGTGGGCAAACTAAGCCCCACAAATCCCGTTTTTGGTGTAGAACCCTCATTTGAGGTATTAGGCACTCCTGCAAAGTTTTAGCCCCATTGGACAAACCTTGCTTTGTAGAGTTGCTCTAACTTGATTCTAGACAAACAGTGTTTTTGGGTTATTTGGGGTCCTTATCCACCTTTGATCAAGGTGAAATTTTTATGTGGACACCAAAGAAGGCTTAGGGACATCACTAGAATTTTCTAGGAATTTATTGAGAATATTTCCTTTGGAAATATTTCAAAATGCCAAAACACACAGAATAGCTTTTATAGTTTTAATCAATAAATAATATATAAAATGGGGTTTTAAAATCCTATGTATGGAAAATATATGTCCTTCTGATCATCTCTAAATTTAATCAGATTTTTCCAAAGCAGAAAAGTATTTTTTTCCATGTTGGAATATCAATTCTGACCTTAGAAATGGACGGGTTATTTAATTAGGAAAATACTCACAAAAATAATTATTTTTGTGGTTTTGAAATATAAAGATAGGTAAAAATCAGATTACCAAATATGAGTAGTAGCACTGCTTGTTATCAAAGACATGCAGTGCAATCTCAAGGTGGTTTTACTTTGGTTATCAAAGGTTTTTGGAAATTAGTAAAATACCAAAAGGAATTTAGGGTATTAAAACCTCACATGATCAAGCATACAAGCATACAATGTCAACCATGGCACTCAAAACATTAGTTTTGAAAAAGTTTTAACAAGCTCAGAATTTTACAATAAAGACAAGTGATAGCAAAAACAGGGTGCGACAGACCTATCCCCCTTACAAGAATCTCGTCCCCGAGATTCCTAAGCTAGGTGCTAAAAAGGTCTGGAAACTCGGATCGAAGATAGTCTTCATGTTCCCAGGTAGCTTCGGCTTCGGTGTGGTTGCTCCATTGAACCTTGAAATACTTGATAGTGCGGCTTCTCATGCATCGCTCTGCTTCATCCAAAATGCGGATTGGCCTCTCGCGGTAGGTGAGATCAGACTGAAGGTCAATGGCCCGGTGATCAATGTCCTTGAAAGGATCGGAACGACTTGGCGTCTGGAGAGACTTCCAAAGTTGTGACACGTGGAAAATGTTGTGCACACCCGAAAGTTCCGGAGGTAGCTCCAACTGATAAGCGACCTCTCCGCGCCTTGCCGTGATCTTGAATGGCCCAATGAACCTTGGAGCGAGTTTCCCCTTAACGTGGAAATGCTTGGTTCCCTTGCGAGGTGTGACACGGAGGTACACCAGATCTCCGGGAATGAATTCCACATTCCTGCGGTGAGAGTCCGCATAACTCTTTTATCGCGACTTGGCTGCCTTCAGATTTTCTTGGACTAGTTGCACCTTCTCTTCTGCCCGATGCAAAACTTTTGGTCCAAAAATCAGCCCATCTCCGGTTTCTGACCAGTTGAGCGGGGTGCGGCATTTCCGTCCGTACAGCACTTCGAACGGGGCCATCTAGAGACTAGACTGGTAGCTGTTGTTGTATGAAAACTCACTGGATGACAGACAGTCTTCCCATTTGGCTCCATGCGCTAGGACGCATGCACGGAGCATATCTTCGAGTATCTGGTTCACCCTTTCCGTCAGTCCTCCCGTCTGCGGGTGGAAGGCGGTGCTGAAAGAGAGCTTGGTACCGAGGGCTTCCTGAAGTTTCCTCCAAAACCGTGAGGAGAACTGCGTACCTCGGTCATATACAATCTCCTTGGGAACTCCATGAAGGCTTACTATGCGCTCGATATAGAGACAAGCCAACTTGTTCCCGTCATAAGTGGTGTTGACACGGATGAAATGGGCTACTTTGGTCAAATGGTCGATAACAACCCATTTCGAGTTATGGCCCTTGCTAGATCTTGGTAGACCGGTAATGAATGCCATCCCTACCTTGTCCCACTTCCATTCCGGCACCTAGAGAGGTTGTAGCAGTCCTGCGGGCCGCTGATGCTCAGCCTTAACTTGCTGACACACAACACACTTGGCCACATATGACGTGATTTCCCTCTTCATGTCGTGCCACCAGAATCTTTCTCGGAGATCTTGATACATCTGGGTACCACTAGGGTGCATGGAGTATGGTGTATCATGAGCTTCCCGTAGGATGAGTTCCTTGAGTTCGGCCTTGTTGGGTACGCATAAATGTTTCCCAAACCACACCACTCCTTGATCATCCTCCAAGAATCCTGGGGCCTTGCCTTCTGGAATCTTCCTCTTGATACCTTCGATGCTCTTGTGACCCTTCTGGGCCTCCTTGATGTCGTCTTCCAGCGTTGGTTTGACTTCGAGATTATCTAGGAATCCTGATTCCACCAGTTCCAATCCAAAGTTCTCCAATTCTTCGTATAAGGCGGGCTGCCTTTCCTTAAGCATGACGTTTAAGGTGCTGGTCTTCCGACGCAAGGCGTCGGCCACCACATTTTCCTTACCGGGTTGATATTGAATGCTAAGGTCGTAGTCTTTGATCAACTCCAACCAACGTCGTTGCCTCATATTCAATTCCCTTTGGGTGAAAATATACTTCAGACTCTTGTGGTCGGTGTATATTTCACATTGCTTCCCCAGAAGATAATGTCGCCATGTCTTCAGGGCATGCACTACTGCTGCCAACTCGACATCTTGGGTGGCATAATTCTCCTCATGTGGGCGCAGTTGCCGCGACAAGTATGCCACGACCCTGCCGTCCTGCATCAGAACCCCACCTAGCCCGGTCCTTGAGGCATCGCAATACATCACAAACTCCTTGCTGATATCTGGAGCGGCCAATACTGGGGCGGTGGTTAGCCTCTTCTCCAACTCTTGGAAGCTTGCCTCACATTCCAGCGTCCATTCGAACTTCTTGCCTTTCTTCAAGAGCTGAGTCATAGGTCGCGCGATGTGGGAGAATCCTTCTACGAACTTGTGGTAGTACCCTGCGAGTCCGAGGAAGCTCGTGACTTCCTTCACGTCGATTGGCGATTCCCAGTTTGTTACCATGGTAATCTTAGAGGGATCAACTGCCAATCCACTTTCCGTCATGATATGACCTAGGAATCCAACTTCGTTCAGCCAAAACTGGCATTTGTTGAACTTGGCATACAGTTGGTGCTCTCGATGCTTTTCCAATACTAACCTCAAGTGTTGCTCATGCTCTTCTACAGACTTGGAAAAGATTAATATGTCGTCAATGAATACGACGACAAACTTGTCCAAATATTCCATGAAGACCTTATTCATGAGGTACATGAAGTAAGCTAGGGCATTCGTCAATCCGAAGGACATGACAGTGCATTCGTATAGACCGTACCGGGTGACAAATGCCATCTTCGGAATGTTTTCGGGTCAAATCTTTAGTTGGTAATATCCAGATCGGAGGTCGATCTTGGAGAATACCTTTGCTCCATTAAGATGATCAAACAAGTCTTCAATCTTGGGGAGTGGATACTTGTTCTTGATCGTGACCTCATTGAGTGAACGGTAATCGACGCAAAGTCGGATTGTCCCATCCTTCTTGGACACGAAGAGAACAGGCGACCCCCAAGGTGACGCACTTGGACGAATAAACCCTTTCCTGAGTTGCTCATCCAGTTGCTTCTTCAACTCTGCTAGCTCTTCGGATCCCATCGTGTAAGGATTCTTGTAGATAGGCCTTGATCCGGGCATGAGTTCGATGATGAACTCGATGTCTCGGTCAGGAGGCATCCCTGGTAGCTCATCAGGAAAGACATCCGGGTACTCACAGACTATTGGCACTCGATCGAGTCCTTCCTCTGATAGACTGTTAACTCGTGGCACCCGAGTGGGTACTGGCTCAGAAACATACTTGACTTTGACGCCTTGGTCACTTGTCATGGTAATGGCCCTGTTAGCACAGTCCAAGATACTCTAATGCTTGGCCAACCAGTCCATACCGAGGATTACTTCTAGGCCTTGCGACTTAAGCACAATGAGATCCGCTGAGAAGCTCGTCCCATTGATAACTATCCCAACCTTTCTACACCCTAGGTTGGTTCGCAAAACTGCTCTCGGGGATAGAATTGCCATATGCCCATGAAGCAAAGTAGGTTCTAGTCCACACTTTTCCGCAAACTTTTGCGTAACAAAGGAATGTGAAGCACCACAATCAAACAATACTGTTGCTGGGGTAGGGTTGACGAGGAACGTACCCAGAATGCAGTCCGGGTCTTCTTGTGCCTCTTCTGCGGAAATATGATTAATCCGCCCCTTGTTGTGATACTGCTGATTGCGGGGAACCTGGTTCCTGCCTGGTGCTCCTTGGCCTGGAATTGGTGCATTGGGGCGCGGAACATCGGGTTTCTTATTGGGGCACTGCCTGGAATAGTGCCCTGGTTGTCCACACCCGAAACAAGTAACTTCCGCTAGAAGGTTGGTCTTGCTCCCACCGTTGTTTGGCGGAGTGCTTGCTGGCTTCACGCTGACTTGCTGAGGTTGGTAATTCTGGCAAAATGTTGGATGCTTGTACTGCTGCAGCTGATAGTTGGGTCTTGCTGGGGCTGACTGCCATGGTCGTGGTTTTGAGTTGATTGGTCCTCCACTACCCATTAGCTTGCGCTTACGGGTGTCGTCCATTGCACGACGCTTGTCTTCCAACATAAGAGCCTTATTAACCAGGTCACTGAAGGTTCGACATTCACAAACAACCAGTTGATACTGGAGTGATTGCTGCAGTCCTTCCATAAAGAGCTCCACTTTGGCAGCCTCACTGCTGACATCTTCAGGTGCATACCTTGATAGAAGGTTGAACTTCTGCAAATACTCCTTGACTGATCCACTGCCTTGCCTTAAGGCTCGGAATTCCCGCTTCTTAATGGTCATCATTCCCGGAGGAATGTGAGCGGCGCAGAATCCATCCTTGAACACGGCCCAAGTGATGACTTGCCTGGCCCGCATGATCTGAAATCCATCCCACCAGGCTCTGGCTGTGCCTCTGAGACAGTGGGTTGCATAGAGAACTTTCTCGTTGTCGTCAGTGCACTTGACCAACGCGAGAAGGTCTTCGATAGTGCGGATCCAGTCGTCAGCATCCAAGGGCTCAGTCATCTCCGTGAATATGGGCGGCGTAGTACGCATAAACTCAGAGAGAGTTGAGCGACCGTTGCCATTCCCGTTCTGCGGCGGGTGGTTCACCAAAGTTTGAGCCAGTTGCCGGATAGCGGCATTGTTGGCTTGACGCTCCTCCCGAAGAGCTTGAAGGAACTGAGCCATGGTCAAGCTTTCAGGGGGAGGCGGCGGCGGAGGAATATCGTCTTGCTGCACGTGGTGATCTCCAGCTTGAGCTTACCCTCCGGTTCCCTACTGCTGTCCTGAAGAGGCAGAGCCGGGGTTGCTGAAAGTGTTATTGTGAGTTGTATTCACCATCCTGTCAGGGGAGTAGACAGGTCAAATTCTGCTGAACCGGTTGCACTCGAAAGGGATGACGTTCTAGTAAAGAGGGGGTCTGGTGTGTGCTACTGTGCAAGGTCTTATGACAAAGGTTTTTGAAAAGAACTACTGCATTAATTTAAAAGCAAGCGATGCAGTCGCTCACAAGCTGCTCAAGGCAGAATGCGACTTGCATCCAACAGGTTCACACAACATCCGGATCATAAAATCCTGATACAAGAACTCCTACGTTCAGTACATCCTACGCTGCTACGCGATCGACTGCGCGGTCTCATAAGCCGACTCTGTGGGATCTTCGTCTTCATCTTCATCTGTGTCTTCATCTTTATTAGTGCTTCCTTTCCTCGAAGGGGTAGGGGAAGGAAGTAAACCATCTTGACGTCTCTTGGTTGGTGAGGTAGCGAAAAGCTCGTTGTACTCTTCTGCGGTTAAACGTCGACTCTGAAGAGGAACAGCCTGAAGCGGGGGTATTCCTCCTCGGAAAGCAAAGCTAGGTGATATCACAGGTGCTCCTTCTTTCTTCACCTTGCGGTTCTTCATCTTCTCCATATGGAGTATGTCCTTAACTTGGTGCAGCTCTTGGCGAATCCTAGTTGACTCCTTGATCAAAAGATGCGTCAAGGTGTATGAGGAGAGGCTGAAGTAGGTCTGAAACCTTAGTGGCATCCTGTCCTCAGATGAGGGGTTGAGTGTCTAGCTTCCGTCTATCTTATCCTTAACAAAAGGTAAGTGACGAGTAGCGGGTTCGTTTTCCATCTCAGGAAGGATGTCACAGAGTCGCACGAGTGCCTCTCGTGTTGCAGTCTCCACGGCCAACATCAGATCCTCCATTTGTAGCCCATCAAAGAACCAGCTAGTTGGGGAGTCATTAGCCTTCACTATCACGTCCATGTGATACTCCTTGGTGTCGGTGTTGACCCAGTGTTCGTGGTAGAGAAAGACGGGCGTACGACGCACTTGACACTTCTCGAGGCTATCACAAAAAAGCAGAGGAAAGCATGTTTCCGGAAGCGTCTCGGGTACGGCAGCCATCTACAAGGTGTATAGGAGAGGTTTAGAAATATATAGTGGGTGCGGTTCCCGGGTCACTCTATGCGCACTAATTGTCCGGCTATCGCCCATGCTACCTAAGGCTTCCTATAGTTAGGATGGCTCTCATACCAGCTCTGCGAGAACCCCGACTTACTAGTCGAGAATCGTCGTGCACAGTGATCCCAGAGATCAATGCTCACCGAACACAGATATTGAATAAAGTCTTACATCCGAGTACCGATTAATACAACACGTGACCGAAAGGTAAAGTTCACAAGACAGGGCCTAAGGCCAAATCACACGGATACACTAATAGCGGAAAACAAAGGGGCTAAGCGGGTGCCCATGCCATCAAGCCTACACCGACAGGCATTCCGACTCGGAAGCGTCCTAGTTCGTAGGGGTGTCGCTGAAGACATACTCATCTCCAAACTCTTGTCCTTCCATGTCTGGTCAATAACATAACCAGTGGCAAGCCAATGACTACTTTGAATGTACTCGCAAATAGCCCATGATATGAACAATGAAAGTGAAGGATAACAATATCATGCATTTCTAGTATAACTCATCTTGGTGGAAATGAACAAGAATATGCATCAAGTTAAAGAATTACTCTTGAAGAACAGGTTACAGATATCGATATATCTGTTGAGGGTTGAACCATATGGGTTCACCCTATATGCCAAGTCACCGAACTTGGTCATATCATTGCTATCATAGCAACACCTTTCTCAACACCACACACACTCACTCACACACACTTGGTTTATGCGAAAATATCAGGACGTACTTTAAGCAGGATTACCCAACTGTCCTTGACCGTGGACATAGTTATTCAAATAGTTTACACTCTGCATAGGTAGTACGCTGGACCCACGAGATCCGGGAAACTTCTGTGTCATCCACGACTCGCGGTATATCACATACCCGAGGTAAGTACCTGATCAGTGCCTTTCCCCTGACGATACTAGACAAAGAGATCCACTCGATTGGTACCCAGCCCACATGTCGTACGTCTTACGAGCACCAACTCTGGATAGTACCGACCATGTGGGGACCATCGGTGTGACTGGAACTCATAAAAATGGCATAGTCGTCCTACCCGGCATGACCCCATCACGAGAGTGACCACATATCACTCCCGCCACTAGTAATGTGGCTCTTTGCTAGCACCGACCAGAGTAATTAACATAGCCCCGTCCCATAAGGGGTTACGTGGTCGTACTGGTAAGGTTGGGACGGTCGACACACCATAAATATAATCCCATTTTCGATACCTTACTCACACAAATACCGGGTGCATCACTTCACCAAAAGTGACCACCTAACTCATCATCACCCTCGGGCATTAGTGGCACCCGACGGGGTTTTCATAAACTCTTGCTTTATGATAACAACATGCTCACGGTAGTGCTACTACTACTTTTACTTGTCGACATGGTATTAGCATGACCCTCAAGGGGTAGAGTCAAGCTCAATGCAAATGCTCCGGAGGAGCCTTCGGTGAAATCATATCAAATGATTACCGACACTTATGATCATATGCAACGGGAATACTTGCTATTATAACATGCAAAGTAACATATGCTCAGTCATGGTCAAAGGGCTGCTTGCCTTGGTCAGCTAAGTATTCAGGGTCTTCGAGGTTTTCCGCTTCGATTCCCTCGTCACACGGGTTTCCTATCGTCGATAAAACAATAAATAAGGAATAGCTCACACAGAAACAGTCCACAAAGTCATTTTAAATATGTTCCCTATTCCTGATAAATCTAAGATATCATTTTAAAAATACTTGCCTTAATTTCCCCTGAAAACAACCAAGCAGAAGCAAAACTATTCCATTTTAGCCCTTTTTAATATTGTTAAATAGAATAGTTGCTCGAAAAATTCATCTAAGCATACCATTAAATACTACACATTTTTAGAAAAATAACAGTGGAAGAATTATATTTTTACACGGGTTAAATGTTTTTATAAAAATCTTAGAAATCCAGGTTTTAAAATAAAAGAAAAACATGCCAGCTCCTCGCCTGGCTCGGCCGAGAGCTGGGCTGGCCCATGGCCAGCCGACGGCGTGCCCAGGCGCGCGCGCCGTCAGGTTTGAACCTGACGCGCGGGACCCTGCGATCAGTGGCCGAGGCCAGCGCGGGGGAGGAGGCTGGGCCACCGACAGGTGGGGCACACCTGTCGGGATCGTCTCCTACCTCCAGCCAGAGAGGAGGAGGACGCCGACGAGGTTGCCGACGCGCTCATGCCCTAAGGAACACGGAAATGGGTCCGCCTGACCGTCGCCTACCTGTAGGTGGTCGAAACAACGACGGGGAGGCAGGGGTTCACCGACGAAGAGGAGGCCGTGGGGGAGGGGTTTCAGGAAGTGGTTGAGGGGGTGGCTAGAGACACGGAAAAGCTCGGGCGAGTTGGGGGAAAACTTCCTGGGATCAAGGGGGTCAGTTTGGTGGGTCGAGGGGCGCAGGAGCCGACGTGTAGCCGGAGATCGGCCGGAGCTCCAAGGCAGAGGTGCCTTGGTCGACCTCGAGCACCGGGGCTCTGCTGGTTTGCTGCTAGGGAGGTGCTAGTGGATGCGGCGAAGCTATCTGAGGGGTGCTATAGCGAGGGGGAGGGCTATTTATAGGCCCGCGACGGTGAGCAGATTCAGGAGCGACGGTGACTAACCATGGCGCGCCTGGGGTGCAGAGAGAAGTTGGGGTTGAAACCACGGTCTCAGGACGTGGTATTGGACTGCCCGAACCGTCTGCTGCAGAGAGAGAGAGAGAGGAGAGCCGTGCATTCGTGGCCACGCAAGCTTGGCCGATTCTGGAGCGCGCGGGCACGCGTCGCGCGCGCTTGCCCGACGCAGAGGGGTTGTTGGCGTCGCCCCCACCTCGGTGACTCCCTGTAGTGCGCCTAGAGGACAGTTTTAGCATGCCACGGCATGCTGGTGCGCTCTGAGGCACTTCGGACGTGTCTAGCATGTCCTGGCACTTGCTGGGGGTGTGGCTAGTCGTTTGGTTTTAGTGGGAGCTTCGGCTGGTCAAAGGAGGCAAGAAATACTGGTGTTGTCAGCCATGAACTGAGGTCTAAATTGGGGTTTTTGGCCTTTCCACTTTGAACCAGTGAGAAGCGAGTTGACTGGGGTTAGATACAGGTGCTGGCTACTTAATCTAAGAGTTTGAAGCAAAGGAGTTTGGTTTAGCTGTGGCTAAGGTGGCTTTTTCCTATATGTCAGAAGGTGTTCGACAGTGGTCACACGGGGTTGCATCCCACCACTGGTGCTGAGACTTAACATGTTTCGTTTTGGTGGTAAATCATGGAGTTCCACCAAATTTGAGCTCCAAAGGACAAGTTTAGCTTTGTAAACTTGAAATCACTCCACTATGACCAGATATGTTCCTTCCAGAGGGAGTGTGGGCAAACTAAGCCCCACAAATCCCATTTTTGGTGTAGAACCCTCATTTGAGATATTAGGCACTCCTGCAAAGTTTTAGCCCCATTGGACAAACCTTGCTATGTAGAGTTGCTCTAACTTGATTCTGGACAGACAGGGTTTTTGGGTTATTTGGGGTCCTTATCCACCTTTGATCAAGGTGAAATTTTTATGTGGACACCAAAGAAGGCTTAGGGACATCACTGGAATTTTCTAGGAATTTATTGATAATATTTCCTTTGGAAATATTTCATAATGCCAAAACAGACAGAATAGCTTTTATAGTTTTAATCAATAAATAATATATAAAATGGGGTTTAAAATCCTATGTACGGAAAATATATGTCCTTCTGATCATCTCTAAATTTAATCAGATTTTTCCAAAGCAGAAAAGTATTTTTCCATGTTGGAATATCAATTCTGACCTTAGAAATGGACAGGTTAATTAATTAGGAAAATACTCAAAAAAATAATTGTTTTTGTGGTTTTGAAATGTAAAGATAGGTACAAATCAGATTACCAAATATGAGTAGTAGCACTGCTTGTTATCGAAGACATGCAGTGCAATCTCAAGGTGCTTTTACTTTGGTTATCAAAGGTTTTTGGAAATCAGTAAAATACCAAAAGGAATTTAGGGTATTAAAACCTCACATGATCAAGCATACAAGCATACAATGTCAACCATGGCACTCACAACATTAGTTTCGAAAAAGTTTTCACAAGCTCAGAATTTTACAATAAAGACAAGTGATAGCAAAAACAGGGTGTGACAAATAATTAGGTAGAAGAGCAGGGTACGACTATGAACAAAAAACAAACAATAAAAGAACGACGTCCATCCTTGCTATCCCAGGCTGCGGCCTGGAACCCATCCTAGATCGATGAAGAAGAAGAAGACGAAGAAACTCCAAATGAACAATCAGCGCGCTCACGTCTTAATATCACTTTACCTATACCTACAACTGGTATTGTATTAATCTGTGAGCTACAAGGGACTCAGCAATCTCATTTCCAAAGGTATCAAGACTAGCAAAGCTTAATGGGTGAGGTATGGTTAAGTGGTGACGCTGGAGAAAGCGCCTAAGCATTTGTTTGAGGTGGCTAACTTACGAGTACAAGAATAAAACAGGGGGAATGATCTACGTGTATCGGACGTGAACTAGTAGTGATCAAATGAAGAATCCTGACCACCTACTTACGTCAAACATAACCCCACCGTGTCCATAACCGGAGAAGGATCTCACGAAAGAGACAGTCATGGTTACGCACACAGTTGACAAGTGTTAATTAAGTTTACTTCAGGTCGTCTAGAACCGGATTTTATACAAAGTTTCCAGGTTGGCACATAACCGCGGGCACGGCTTTCCGAAAGATTTATCCCTACAGGGGTGCTCCAACTAGTCCATCACAAATTACCACAAGCCGCATAGAAATCCTCTATCACGAAACTCGCGATCTCGTCGGACTCCCTAGTGGAAAACCTCAACTCTGAGATTACCCAAAGTTTCACCGGAATCCCGATGCACAAGATATTTCATCAAAGGTAGAACTAATCCAGCAAGGCCGCCCGACGTGTCGACGATCCCGATAGGAGCCTCGTATCTTGTTCTCAAGACACGACGGATGAGCTAGACGTCGGGTTGGCCAAACCCTGGGTGACAAGAGGGCGCCGTACATCGCTCAGGTTGGACCAGCACTCATGCGGAGCACTGGCCCGGGGGTTGATTTCTGCAGAACTGTTACACTTCTGCAGAACTGTTCAAAACTGGAATCCAGTACCACCATTGGACTCGTTGAGTTCTTATACCCCAAATCCATATATCACACTACTATATATGCATGTACAAAAACACCACAAACAGCAAAAGATATACTACACAAGATTAAAACTAACTCTGCCAAGAACATGATCTGTTCTTGCCCTGCCATATGTGGTATAAACCAGATTAGGCAATTCCACTTCTGGAATTAATCCACAGAAGGTAATATCACAGCCACAAATAAGAACAGAAATAAACATGGGTCCAAAACATCTGTAAGTCAAAACTGCCTAATTTGGCATAGGCCAAATTTGGCTATAACCTATTTGGACTATACCTAAAATGGAGAACAACTCAAAAAAAAACAACAATAAGGCATGGGGCCCACTGTTCATTGCACCAGGGTCCCCTAGTGGGTGTATGCAAGTGGGCCATGCCCCACAACACACACACACAGCCACACACACACAGCTGCACACACACTCACACACATAGGGCACATGGGATCCCCTGCACTCACACACACACACGCAAACCACACAAAATAAAAGAAAAGGTGCAGGTGGGGGATCGAACCCTGCACCTCACGCACGCACACACGACACCACACCACTGCGTTACAGCCTCGAATCTGATCACAGAGGGGGGCTATCCGACTAAGCTAACCATAGTACTACTCGCAACAGGTAGGAAAAACAAAATAAAAAGGGGGGCGCCAGGCGGGGATTTGAACCCACAACCACGGGGTCGAGGCACAGCGCTGGAACCACTGGGCTAGGAGGGGAGGATCTGAACAAAGAGGGGGTCTTGCTCTTTTGAGCAGGCCCCTCTACGTTGCACTGCTGCTCCAGCGACCGAAACAGAGGCGATCGCCGGTGAGCACACGGGCCACCAACGTCAGGGATGATCACCGACGGGGGTTGCGGGGTACATGGGGATCCATTCCCGAGGCTAGCGCGGGGAAAGTTGCGCGCTTGGCACTGCTGCTGCTGCTAGGTCATGCTGCTGCGGCTAGGTTTGTTGCTGCCACTGCTAGCTCGCGCACCTGCCGGTGCAACTCCGACAGGGCACCGGCCTCGACTAGCTACGACGCGGCTAATAGAGAGGGGAAGGGGAGGAGAGGGGCGTTGCGGCTCACCTAGGGGCAGAGGTGACGATCCGGTGCAGGACAGGAGGGAGGCGACGAGTCAGAGCAGAAGAAGCTTGCCGGAGGGAGAGGAAGAAGCCGTCGTCGTGGACGTCGTGGATGGAGCTCTCAGCGTCTGATCTGCGCGGGACCGGGTCGGCCTTGCCGTCCGCGTCCGTCGGGTGTAGTTGGGGAAAGAAGGGGATGCCACCTACGCCGGCACCGAGCTGCTGCAGGAAGCTGCCATGGCGAGACGATTGGCTTGGGGGCTTACCCTCACGGAGCGAGGGAAGGAGGAGGGGGGAATGGGCGCTAGGGCACGGAGGAGAGCTGGGGCATGGCTAAATATCCTCGAACCACGCGCCTGGAGCCGTTGATCGATAGAAAAAAATTCCATCGGCGGCCGCCATGGCGTCGTACGACGCTAACGTCGCGAGGAGGGAGACACATCGCGCTACCGGGCTTGTGTCGCAACAAACAAAGTTGGGCCGCTCTCTCTCTCTCTTAGGAAAAGAAAAGGCTTCACGAAATAAAATAGAGCTAGTTTTGAAATAACGCCAGAGGCAAAAGAAAAGGAATTAAACAAAATAAAAAATACTTTTTTGCTCCTAAAATCATGCCCCAATTTATAAAAATAAATTGGGCATTCTATAAGAATAAATATTAAATGCCTTTTAAAATCAAAAGATCTTGTTTTCGAAATAAAACAAAAAGAGAATAATTTCAAATAAGTGAGTGTTCCCACCCACAAATATTTAAAAGGATTTTAAAAGAAGATGAACAATTTTAGTGGGCCAAAACAGGAACTTTAAACAGACACAATAAATTGAAAAGAGAGGGAAGTGTTTTATGGTCATGGTGCAACAAGGGTTTTGAAGGTTTCTTTTCGCACCCACACAACTCAAAGATCACACATGAGCACATGCGCTCACATACATCACCAAGGTGGCAACACACAACAACAAGACAAGACAAAGGACGATGCCATGCATGATGTCCAATGCACATGGAATGAAGACACAAAGATGGGCTCACACCACAAATAATAGCATATCAAGGTTGAAAAACAAGGAAAGAATAACAAAAGAAGGGAAGAATTGCAATGTGGCTATCACACCTCGCCTCGGGATATCCGCCGCTCCGGAGGGTTCCTGAGGAGGCCCCTTGTGGGTCTTGATGTTGTTCCTCCTCGTGAGGCTTGGCCCCTCACGAGGGCCTTGCCTTGAGAAATGTCGGGCCCGTTAGTTTGCTTGATGAAGTAGGCCAGCCCTTGGTCCTAGGCAGGCAGGTCTAGGTACCCCCATTCCGAGAACGCCGACACTTTGTGCCAAAGGAATCTTCAGCTCCTCCAAGGAAAGTTGTCAGGAAGATATCGGCTAGTGCTGCTAATCTGAGAGCACCTGACTATGTGAGGAAAACACAACACCTTCCAGTGATGATGCCCCTAAGAAGGTTGGTACTAAGAGAGCAAGGAAGAGAGTAGTTCGTGTTGTTGGAAGACAAACCAACATGTTTGATGACCCTAAAGATTCTACTGAAGAACAAGATGAGATTCCAGCTCCTCCCAAGAAGAAGCTCGTGGCTGATGCTATGAAGTCTGCTCCAAAGCCTCCTAAGGACAAGAAGTATATACCTCACCGAAAGACTACAAAGGACATTCCTGCAGCTGCTAAGAAGAAAAGCCATGTTTCAAGTGCCCGTGCTATAGAGTTACAGGATGATGAGGATGCAACCATTCTCAAGAAGCTCAGACCACATCTGCCTATTCATAATGATGCTCATCCTATAGGTGAAGATATGAAGAAGACAAAGGATGCACGACTAGGAAAGTGGAGAGTAGTTGACCCATATGTTGTCAGAAGAAGAATTGTTGTTGATCCAAGGTTTCACACCAAGGAACAACAAGATTTTTATGAGACTGTCATGTTTGACAAGAGTCCAACTATCCGTGATATGAGGTATGTTGACTGGTCATATATCAAGGAGAATGAGAATTTATATCCCCATGTCCAAAAAAATCAGGCTAGTGGACATTGAGAAGTTTGTTGGAAAAGAGATGACCCCATGGAATGATGAGCTCATCATGCAATTTTATGCACCTGTTCATTTCTATGGAGATGATTCTTTGATCTGGATGACTGATGGTCACAAGTATGAAGCTACAATTGATGAGTGGGCCACTATCATTGGTGCCCCTAAGCAAAAAGAGAGTGATGTTGATGTGTATTCTGAAGCAAAGAATAGTCACAACTCCATGGCCAATATGTACAAGCCAATTCCTCATGATTATTTGGCTAGTCACAAGATGGGCTCGGTTTACTTCTTACAAGTAGGAATACCCACAACTAACACTATTCTGAGATACACCTTGATGCCTAAATCAGGTGATGAGAAGATGATCAGAGGAGACTCCATCAACTTGCTGCACCACTTGGACACTCATACGAGATTGAAAGTGAAGGATTTGATAGTAGAGACTATCTGAAGGACTGCAACTAATCAAAAGAGATCATGTGGATATGCCCCATACATTCAAATGCTTATCAATTCCAAGCTAGGCAAGCATGTATATCTACTTGATCGTCACCATCTACCTCTTCAACCAAAGTTTGAAGATAATGAAGTGGTTATGGATGGCAATGATCCCAGTTCTGTTGAAGCCAGTATGGCAGTAGAGGCAGCAGAAGTTGAGGCTGCTAGAAATAGGCCACCACCAGTTCCACAGCTCACGACTCAAGCTGAGCAAATGGCATTTCTAGTTAGCTTTGTTCAATGCATGGAGAAGAACATTCAGGAGATTCTGCAAAACCAGAAGAGCCTTGAGAGAGTTATGGAGTCAAAATTTCATGACATGGATGAGAAGGTCATGGAATTGAACACTATAGTCAAACAACTTCAACATGAAGTTGACTCAATGCAAGTTCCTCGCTCATATGAAGATGATGACAGTGATGATTATGATGAAGAGTCACCTCCTCGCACTACCACTCAGTTGAACATGAAGCCCAAATCTGCTACTGTACATGCTTCGGAGACACGACAAACTTCATCAGCTCAAGCATCTACACCTTTAGGTCCACCTCCAGCATCAACTCAAGAACCTCTAGTACCACTCCTCCAGCTCCAGGACATTCTGTAGAAGACTTCGCGAACGCTCTTCTATCAACCCCGTCATCAGTTGCCCAAAGAGACGAGCAGTTCTATACCTTTTAAACTTTTTGGTAACTTGTTGCCAAAGGGGGAGTAATGTATAGATCATAGACTTCGTGTGGGAGAGAGCTTTTGATTTATTTACTCCCGTTTGATTTCAAAACTTTGATCTTTTGGATGACTTTATCTAGTGTGTGATCATACGCTTTATCTTGTGTGATGCTACATTACTATCTTTTAGCTATACTTGTGATGATCATTCACTTATCTTGTTGGTGTCATGTGCTCACTATTCATTCTTATCTTGTTTACACACCACCAAGATGTATGTGACATGGAAGAGTGACCCATGAATCTAATTGATTGTGCATTTGCATTCAAACACAAATTTCAAATACTGCACAAATTTAGGGGGGCTCTTGCTTTTCACATATTTCTCAGAGCGTCGATGCTAATCATTGATTTATCTTTTGTCGAAGCTTTGATCTATATTTGTCATCAATTACCAAAAAGGGGGAGATTGAAAGCACAATTCCTCCCTAGGGTGGTTTTGATAATTGATCGCAACATATGCATCATTGGACTAATATGTTTTCCAAGTATATTTCAGAAAAGTTCAAAACATGCTATGGCTAAAGGTTTATGTGGAGATGCCCCTTGATGCAAGAAAGGAATAATATTGGCTCAAGCTTCAAGCTAGAAGACTCTTCATTTTCTATTTTGTGAGAAATCCATTTGAGTCCATAGGAAAGCCAATACTATTAAAAGGGGGTGAGGTACTAAAATGAACTGATTGCTCAAAGTTCTCTAAGTTAGCCACCAAAATACTCAGTCATTTTTCCCATAGAACCATTCTATCAAATTCAACATACACAAATTCGGTGTCACCGGCTTTCATATTTTGGACCCACTGAGTTTCTCCTCAAACATAAACCCTAGCCATTCCCACCAAATTGGTGCAACCGAATCCATATCGGTGCCACCGAGTTTGGGTGACCAACTTCCGGGTACCTCGGTACACAAAATCGGAATTTCCGAGTTGGAGTATCAGTGTCACTAAGTTTGGCCATCTGGCCGTTAGCCACCTTTTCTGTGCCACCAAGTTTCATATATCGGTCTCACCGAGATTCAAAGGTTGACACCTTTGTGCTAATCAGTACCATCGAGTTTTCAACTTTGGTGTCACCGAGTTTGCCACTTTGTGTGTAACGGTTGGATTTTGGTTGCTGCCTATATATACCCCTTCACCCACCTCTCATTCGTGGGAGAAGCACTCAGAACACACACTTCATATCCAGATCCATTTTCTGAGAAAGAACCACCTACTCATGTGTTGAGACCAATATATTCCACTCAATTCATTTGAATCTTGATCTCTAGCCTCCCCAAACTGCTTTCTAGCAAATCAACCTCTCCTACCCATTCATTTTCTATGGGAGAGTGGTCTTGTGTTGAGGAGACTATATTTAGAAGCACAAGAGCAAGGAGTTCATTGATCTACCACATATATTACCTTTTGGAGGGTGGTGCCTCCTAGATTGGTTAGGTGTCGCTTGGGAGCCTCCTACTTCGTGTTGTGGAGTTGAACCAAGATGTTTGTAAGTGCAAGGAGATCGCATACTTTGTGAAGATCTACCGTGAGTAAGGCTAGTCCTCTATGGACGAAACCCGTGGTGGAATAGACAAGGCCGCTTCTTTGTTGACACTTTGTGGGTGGAGCCCTCCATGGACTCTTGCAGTCGTTACCCTCCGTGGGTTAAAGTCTCCACTAACGTGGACATACGATAGTGCCACCTATCGTAACCATGCCAAAAATCACCGTGCAACCTCGTGCATTTGATCTACCTACCGTACTCCCTTAAGTTACACTTGCATGTTTTACTTTCCGCTGCTACACTCTCAACTAAAATTGGGAAAAGGAATACAAATATCTTGTCAAGTAGTCTAATCACCCCCCCCTAGACATACTTTCGATCCTACAAGCGTGGCGTGGACTTCCGCCCGACCAGGGACTCGATGTGCTTGCGCATCTCATCCCTGAGGGAGCTCCGGAGCTCCGTGGGCATCGGCTCCACCATGCGGCGGAGGCCGAATGTGCGGTCGCGGCGGCGTAGGTTGGAGAAGACGCACAACGACACGATGTCTAAAAGGTCGCGCGCCCTGGCCTCAATGTCTTCGTCCACCTTGGAGACGCCCGATTCCAGTGCCTCCACCACCTTCAGGAAGAAGTTGAGGTAGCCTCCCTCGCCATGCGCATGGGGCAGTGTCGGGGCATCCTCGACAAATCGGTGGAGCGCACCACTCGCGCGGCGGGCTAGCACCAGGAACAACTTGGCGCACTATGCCTCCATCAGTTGTGCATGTGTCGCGTCGTCCCTGGTTGCCTGCACGGCATCGGAGACTTCACCAAGTTGGGCCTGAAGCGATGCTAGCTCCTCCTTAACGCCCTCCTCACCCCTGAGGGCGGCCTGGAGAGCGGCTTGGGAGTCCTGTAGCTGGTCCCTGAGCACACTCACCTCCTCCTGAAGTGTGTCGCACCTGAGCTGGAGGCGTGTTTCCTGCCGGGTGAGCTCGCAGTGATAGTCCTGCGGGGCAGCCGCCCACTCTCGGGCCACCCTCGTGTTCACATTGGCAAGGGCTTCCTCACGCAACGTCGCGAGGGTGGCCCCGTCCGTGAGAACGAGCCCCTCCAGGGCCTTGAGAACCTCATGCTCTGCCTCCTGATCATTGGCGGTCCGGGCGGCCTCCCGCTTGCAATGAGCCACGTCTTCCTCCCGCTCGACGATGGCCACCTCCCTGAGGGCCAGGTCTGCCTCGTGCCTGACGCTACGAGAGGTGGATGTTGGAATTATGCCCTAGAGGCAATAATAAATGTATAGTTATTATTATAATTCCTGTATCAAGATAATAGTTTATTATCCATGCTATAATTGTATTGAATGAAGACTCATTTACATGTGTGGATACATAGACAAAACACCGTCCCTAGCATGCCTCTAGTTGGCTAGCCAGTTGATCAATGATAGTCAGTGTCTTCTGATTATGAACAAGGTGTTGTTGCTTGATAACTGGATCACGTCATTGGGAGAATCACGTGATGGACTAGACCCAAACTAATAGACGTAGCATGTTGATCGTGTCATTTTGTTGCTACTGTTTTCTGCGTGTCAAGTATTTATTCCTATGACCATGAGATCATATAACTTACTGACACCGGAGGAATGCTTTGTGTGTATCAAACGTCGCAACGTAACTGGGTGACTATAAAGATGCTCTACACGTATCTCCGAAGGTGTTAGTTGAGTTAGTATGGATCAAGACTGGGATTTGTCACTCCGTGTGACGGAGAGGTATCTCGGGGCCCACTCGGTAATGCAACATCACACACAAGCCTTGCAAGCAATGTAACTTAGTGTAAGTTGCGGGATTTTGTATTACGGAACGAGTAAAGAGACTTGCCGGTAAACGAGATTGAAATAGGTATGCGGATACTAACGATCAAATCTCGGGCAAGTAACATACCGAAGGACAAAGGGAATGACATACGGGATTATACGAATCCTTGGCACTGAGGTTCAAACGATAAGATCTTCGTAGAAAATTTAGGATCCAATATGGGCATCCAGGTCCCGCTATTGGATATTGACCGAGGAGTCTCTGGGGTCATGTCTACATAGTTCTCGAACCCGCAGGGTCTGCACACTTAAGGTTCGACGTTGTTTTATGCGTATTTGAGTTATATGGTTGGTTACCGAATGTTGTTCGGAGTCCCGGATGAGATCACGGACGTCACGAGGGTTTCCGGAATGGTCCGGAAACGAAGATTGATATATAGGATGACCTCATTTGATTACCGGAAGGTTTTCGGAGTTACCGGGAATGTACCAGGAATGACGAATGGGTTCCGGGAGTTCACCGGGGGGTGGCAACCCACCCCGGGGAAGCCCATTGGCTTTGGGGAGACACACCAGCCCTTAGTGGGCTGGTGGGACAGCCCCAAAGGGGCCTATGCGCCAAGGATAGGAAATCAAAGGAAAAGAAAAAAAAAGAGGGAGGAGGTGGGAAGGGAGGAGGACTCCCTCCCACCAAACCTAGTCCAACTCGGTTTGGGGGGGGAGAGTCCTCCCCCTTGGCTCGGCCGACTCCTTGGGGGTCCTTGGACCCCAAGGCAAGGCCCCCCTCCCTCCTCCTATATATATGGAGCAATTAGGGCTGATTTGAGACGACTTTCCCACGGCTGCCCGACCACATACCTCCACGGTTTTTCCTCTAGATCGCGTTTCTGCGGAGCTCGGGCGGAGCCCTGCTGAGACAAGGTCATCACCAACCTCCGGAGTGCCGTCACGCTGCCGGAGAACTCTTCTACCTCTCCGTCTCTCTTGCTGGATCAAGAAGGCCGAGATCATCGTCGAGCTGTACGTGTGCTGAACGCGGAGGTGCCGTCCGTTCGGTACTAGATCGTGGGACTGATCGCGGGATTGTTCGCGGGGTGGATCGAGGGACGTGAGGACGTTCCACTACATCAACCGCGTTCTCTAACGCTTCTGATGTACGATCTACAAGGGTATGTAGATCACTCATCCCCTCTCGTAGATGGACATCACCATGATAGGTCTTCGTGCGCGTAGGAAAATTTTTGTTTCCCATGCGACGTTCCCCATCAGTGGCATCATGAGCTAGGTTCATGCGTAGATGTCTTCTCGAGTAGAACACAAAAGTTTTTGTGGGTGGTGATGTGCGTTTTTCTGCCCTCCTTAGTCTTTTCTTGATTCCGCGGTATTGTTGGATTGAAGCGGCTTGCACCGACATTACTCGTACGCTTACGAGAGACTGGTTTCATCGTTACGAGTAACCCCCTTTGCTCAAAGATGACTGGCAAGTGAGGGTTTCTCCAACTTTAGTTGAATCGGATTTGACCGAGGAGGTCCTTGGATGAGGTTAAATAGCAACTCATAGATCTCCGTTGTGGTGTTTGCGTAAGTAATATGCGATCCTACTAGATACCCTTGGTCACCACATAAAACATGCAACAACAAAATTAGAGGACGTCTAACTTGTTTTTGCAGGGTATGATTGTGATGTGATATGGCCAACGATGTGATGTGATATATTGGATGTATGAGATGATCATGTTGTAATAAAATTTCGACTTGCACGTCGATGGTACGGCAACCGGCAGGAGCCATAGGGTTGTCTTTATACTAACGTTTGTGCTTGCAGATGCGTTTACTATTTTGCTAGGATGTAGCTTTAGTAGTAATAGCATAAGTAGCACGACAACCCCGATGGCAACACGTTGATGGATGATCATGGTGTGGCGCCGGTGACAAGAAGATCGTGCCGGTGCTTTGGTGATGGAGATCAAGAAGCACGTGATGATGGCCATATCATGTCACTTATGAATTGCATGTGTTGTTAATCCTTTTATGCACCTTATTTTGCTTAGAACGACGGTAGCATTATGAGGTGATCCCTCACTAAAATTTCAAGACGAAATTGTGTTCTCCCCGACTGTGCACCGTTGCTACAGTTCGTCGTTTCGAGACACCACGTGATGATCGGGTGTGATAGACTCAACGTTCACATACAACGGGTGCAAAACAGTTGCGCACGCGGAACACTCGGGTTAAGCTTGACGAGCCTAGCATGTGCAGACATGGCCTCGGAACACATGAGACCGAAAGGTCGATCATGAATCATATAGTTGATATGATTAGCATAGGGATGCTTACCACTGAAACTACTCTCGACTCACGTGATGATCGGACTTGGCATAGTGTAAGTGGATCATGAACCACTCAAATGACTAGAGAGATGTACTTTTTGAGTGGGAATTTAGCATATAATTTGATTAAGTTGAACTCTAATTATCTTGAACATAGTCTAAGTCCACTTTGAATATATTTGTGTTGTAGATCATGGCTCACGCGACAGTCATCCTGAATTTTAATACGTTCCTAGAGAAAGCTAAGTTGAAAGATGATGGAAGCAACTTTGTAGACTGGGCTCGTAATCTTAAGCTAATCTTACAAGCTGGGAAGAAGGATTATGTCCTTAATGCTGCGCTAGGAGATGAACCACCTGCTACGGCTGATCAGGATGTTAAGAACGCTTGGTTAGCACGTAAGGAGGACTACTCAATAGTTCAATGTGCAGTCTTGTATGGCTTAGAACCGGGACTTCAACGTCGCTTTGAGCGTCATGGAGCATTTGAGATGTTCCAGGAGTTGGAGTTTATCTTTCAGAAGAACGCCTGGATCGAGAGGTATGAGACCTCCGATAAATTCTATGCTTGCAAGATGGAGGAAAACTCGTCTGTCAGTGAACATGTGCTCAAAATGTCTGGGTACTCAAACCGTCTAGCTGAGCTGGGGATTGAACTCCCGCAAGAAGCTATCACTGACAGAATCCTTCAATCACTGCCGCCAAGCTATAAAGGCTTTGTGTTGAACTACAACATGCAAGGGATGAACAAGTCTCCCGGCGAGTTGTTTGCGATGCTGAAAGTCGCAGAGTCTGAACTCCGTAAAGAGCATCAAGTGTTGATGGTGAGCAAGACCACTAGTTTCAAGAGAAACGGCAAAGGCAAGAAGGGCAATTCGAAGAAGAGCGGCAAGCCTGTTGCCAATCCACCGAAGAAACCCAAGGCTGGACCTAAGCCTGAAACAGAGTGCTTCTATTGCAAGGGTATGGGTCACTGGAAGCGCAATTGCCCCAAGTATCTGGCAGATAAGAAGGCGGGGAAAGAAAAATCAGGTATATTTGATATACATGTTATTGATGTGTACTTAACCGGCTCTCGTAGTAGTGCCTGGGTATTTGATACCGGTTCTATTGCTCATATTTGCAACTCGAAGCAGGAACTGCGGAATAGACGAAGGCTGGCGAAAGACGAAGTGACGATGCGCGTAGGAAATGGTTCCAAGGTTGATGCAATCACCGTCGGCACAGTGTCACTTCAGCTACCATCGGGATTAGTGATGAACTTAAATCATTGTTATTTAGTGCCTGCGTTGAGCATGAACATTATATCTGGATCTTGTTTATTGCGAGACGGTTACTCTTTTAAGTCTGAGAATAATGGTTGTTCTATTTCTATGAGTAACATCTTTTATGGTCATGCACCGAATGTGAGAGGATTGTTCATATTGAATCTTGATAGCGATACGCATATACATAACATTGAGACCAAAAGAGTTAGAGTAAACAATGATAGCGCCATATTTTTGTGGCACTGCCGCTTGGGTCATATTGGTGTAAAGCGCATGAAGAAACTCCATGCTGATGGACTTTTGGAGTCACCTGACTTTGATCCACTTGACACGTGCGAACCATGCCTCATGGGCAAGATGACTAAAACTCTGTTCTCCGGAACAATGGAGCGTGCAAGTGACTTGTTGGAAATCATACATACCGATGTGTGTGGTCCAATGAGCGTAGAGGCACGCGGCGGATATCGTTATTTTCTCACCTTCACTGACGATTTGAGTAGATATGGTTATGTCTACTTGATGAAGCACAAGTCTGAAACACTTGAAAAGTTCAAGCAATTTCACAGTGAAGTGGAAAATCATCGTAACAAGAAGATCAAGTTCCTGCGGTCTGATCGTGGGGGTGAATATCTGAGTTTTGAGTTTGGTGCTCACTTAAGACAATGTGGAATTGTTTCGCAGTTAACACCGCCTGGAACACCACAGCGTAATGGTGTGTCCGAACGTCGTAATCGTACTTTGTTAGAGATGGTGCGATCTATGATGTCTCTTACTGATTTGTCGTTATCATTTTGGGGTTATGCATTAGAAACAGCTGCATTCACTTTAAATAGGGCACCATCAAAATCCGTTGAGACGACACCATACGAACTGTGGTATGGCAAAAGGCCAAAGTTGTCGTTTCTTAAAGTTTGGGGATGTGATGCTTATGTCAAAAAGCTTTAGCCTGAAAAGCTGGAACCCAAAGCGGAAAAATGCGTCTTCATAGGTTACCCAAAAGAGACAGTTGGGTACACCTTCTATCTCAAATCCGAGGGTAAAGTGTTTGTTGCTAAGAACGGAACTTTTCTCGAGAAGGATTTTCTCTCGAGAGAATTGAGTGGGAGGAAGATAGAACTTGACGAGGTTGTCGAACCTCTCATCCCTCTAGATGGTGGCGCAGGGCAAGGGGAAACCTCTGTCATTGCGATGCCGGTTGAGGAGGAAGTTAATGATGATGACCATGAAACTCCAGTTCAAGTTTCTGTTGAACCATGCAGGTCGACGAGATCACGCGCTGCTCCAGAGTGGTACGGTAATCCCGTCTTATCAATCATGTTGTTAGACAACAATGAACCTGCAAATTATGAAGAAGCAATGGTGGGCCCAGATTCCAACAAATGGCTAGAAGCCATGAAATCCGAGATAGGATCCATGTATGAGAACAAAGTGTGGACTTTGGAGATACTACCTGAGGGCCGCAAGGCTATTCAAAACAAATGGATCTTTAAGAAGAAGACGGACGCTGACGGTAATGTGACCGTTCATAAAGCTCGACTTGTGGCAAAGGGTTTTTCACAAGTTCCAGGAATTGACTACGATGAGACTTTCTCTCCCGTGGCAATGCTTAAGTCCGTCAGAATCATGTTAGCAATAGCTGCATTTTTCGATTATGAAATCTGGCAGATGGATGTCAAAACGGCGTTCCTTAACGGTTTCCTTAAGGAAGAGTTGTATATGATGCAACCCGAAGGTTTTGTCGATCCTAAAAGTGCTAACAAGGTGTGCAAGCTCCAGCGATCCATTTATGGACTGGTGCAAGCATCTCGGAGTTGGAACAAACGCTTTGATGAGGTGATCAAAGCATTTGGGTTTATACAAGTGGTTGGAGAATCTTGTATTTACAAGAAAGTGAGTGGGAGCTCTGTGGCGTTTCTAATATTATATGTAGATGACATATTACTGATTGGAAACAACGTAGAGCTTTTGGAGAGCATAAAAGGTTACTTGAATAAAAGTTTCTCTATTAAGGACCTAGGAGAAGCTGCTTACATTCTAGGCATTAAGATCTATAGGAATAGATCAAAACGCCTGATAGGACTTTCACAAAGCACATACCTTGATAAAGTTTTGAAGAGGTTCAAAATGGAACAGTCCAAGAAAGGGTTCTTGCCAGTGTTACAAGGTACGAGATTGAGTAAGACTCAGTGCCCAGCAACTGATGAAGATAGAGAGCATATGCGCTCCGTCCCCTATGCTTCAGCCATAGGTTCTATCATGTATGCGATGCTGTGCACTAGACCGGATGTTAGCCTGGCCATAAGTATGGCAGGTAGGTTCCAGAGTAATCCAGGAGTGGATCACTGGACAGCGGTCAAGAATATCCTGAAGTACCTGAAAAGGACTAAGGAGATGTTTCTCGTGTATGGAGGTGACGAAGAGCTCGCCGTAAAAGGTTACATCGATGCAAGCTTTGACACAGATCCGGATGACTCTAAGTCGCAAACCGGATACGTATTTATTCTTAATGGGGGTGCAGTAAGCTGGTGCAGTTCCAAGCAAAGCGTCGTAGCAGATTCTACATGTGAAGCGGAGTACATGGCTGCCTTGGAGGCGGCTAAGGAGGGTGTCTGGATGAAGCAGTTCATGACGGATCTTAGAGTGGTGCCAAGTGCACTGGATCCAATAACCTTGTTCTGTGACAACACTGGTGCCATTGCCTTAGCAAAGGAACCAAGGTTTCACAAGAAGACCAGACACATCAAACGACGCTTCAACCTCATCTGCGACTACGTCGAGGAGGAGGACGTAAATATATGCAAAGTGCACACGGATCTGAATGTAGCAGACCCGCTGACTAAACCTCTTCCACGGCCAAAACATGATCGACACTAGAACTGTGGGTGTTAGATTTATTACAATGTAATTCACATGGTGATGTGAGGGCTAGATTATTGACTCTAGTGCAAGTGGGAGACTGTTGGAATTATGCCCTAGAGGAAATAATAAATGTATAGTTATTATTATAATTCCTGTATCAAGATAATAGTTTATTATCCATGCTATAATTGTATTGAATGAAGACTCATTTACATGTGCGGATACATAGACAAAACACCGTCCCTAGCATGCCTCTAGTTGGCTAGCCAGTTGATCAATGATAGTCAGTGTCTTGTGATTATGAACAAGGTGTTGTTGCTTGATAACTGGATCACGTCATTGGGAGAATCACATGATGGACTAGACCCAAACTAATAGACGTAGCATGTTGATCGTGTCATTTTGTTGCTACTGTTTTCTGCCTGTCAAGTATTTATTCCTATGACCATGAGATCATAGAACTTACTGACACCGGAGAATGCTTTGTGTGTATCAAACGTCGCAACGTAACTGGGTGACTATAAAGATGCTCTACACGTATCTCCGAAGGTGTTAGTTGAGTTAGTATGGATCAAGACTGGGATTTGTCACTCCGTGTGACGGAGAGGTATCTCGGGGCCCACTCGGTAATGCAACATCACACACAAGCCTTGCAAGCAATGTAACTTAGTGTAAGTTGCGGGATCTTGTATTACGGAACGAGTAAAGAGACTTGCCGGTGAACGAGATTGAAATAGGTATGCGGATACTGACGATCAAATCTCGGGCAAGTAACATACCGAAGGACAAAGGGAATGACATACGGGATTATACGAATCCTTGGCACTGAGGTTCAAACGATAAGATCTTCGTAGAAAATGTAGGATCCAATATGGGCATCCAGGTCCCGCTATTGGATATTGACCGAGGAGTCTCTCGGGTCATGTCTACATAGTTCTCGAACCCGCAGGGTCTGCACACTTAAGGTTCGACGTTGTTTTATGCGTATTTGAGTTATATGGTTGGTTACCGAATGTTGTTCGGAGTCCCGGATGCGATCACGGACGTCACGAGGGTTTCCGGAATGGTCCGCAAACGAAGATTGATATATAGGATGACCTCATTTGATTACCGGAAGGTTTTCGGAGTTACCGGGAATGTACCGGGAATGACGAATGGGTTCCGGGAGTTCACCGGGGGGGCAACCCACCCCGGGGAAGCCCATAGGCTTTGGGGAGACACACCAGCCCTTAGTGGGCTGGTGGGACAGCCCCAAAGGAGCCTATGCGCCAAGGATAAGAAATCAAAGGCAAAGAAAAAAAAAGAGGGAGGAGGTGGGAAGGGAGGAGGACTCCCTCCCACCAAACCTAGTCCAACTCGGTTTGGGGGGGAGAGTCCTCCCCCTTGGCTCGGCCGACTCCTTGGGGGTCCTTGGACCCCAAGGCAAGGCCCCCCTCCCTCCTCCTATATATATGGAGCAATTAGGGCTGATTTGAGACGACTTTCTCACGGCTGCCCGACCACATACCTCCACGGTTTTTCCTCTAGATCGCGTTTCTGCGGAGCTCGGGCGGAGCCCTGCTGAGACAAGGTCATCACCAACCTCCGGAGCGCCGTCACGCTGCCGGAGAACTCTTCTACCTCTCCGTCTCTCTTGCTGGATCAAGAAGGCCGAGATCATCGTCGAGCTGTACGTGTGCTAAACGCGGAGGTGCCGTCCGTTCGGTACTAGATCGTGGGACTGATCGCGGGATTGTTCGCGGGGCGGATCGAGGGACGTGAGGACGTTCCACTACATCAACCGCGTTCTCTAACGCTTCTGCTGTACGATCTACAAGGGTATGTAGATCACTCATCCCCTCTCGTAGATGGACATCACCATGATAGGTCTTCGTGCGCGTAGGAAAATTTTTGTTTCCCATGCGACGTTCCCCAACAGTCCTGTAGCTGGTCCCTGAGCACACTCACCTCCTCGTGAAGTGTGTCGCACCTGAGCTGGAGGCGCGTTTCCTGCCGGGTGAGCTCGCAGTGATACTCCTGCAGGGCAGCCGCCCACTCTCGGGCCACCCTCGTGTTCACATCGGCAAGGGCTTCCTCACGCAACGTCGCGAGGGTGGCCCCGTCCGTGAGAACGAGCCCCTCCAGGGCCTTGAGAACCTCATGCTCTGCCTCCTGATCATTGGCGGTCCGGGCGGCCTCCCGCTTGCAATGAGCCACGTCTTCCTCCCGCTCGACGATGGCCACCTCCCTGAGGGCCAGGTCTGCCTCGTGCCCGACGCTACGAGAGGTGGATGTGGTGGTTTGGGACGCGCACCCCCACAGCCTCGGCATCGTGCCCGGAGGGGGCCGCGGATCCTCTAGGCCTCGTGAGGCCAAGCGCAGAGGCAGAGACCTCACCAAGAGGTGGCGCACAAGAGGACGCCCCCGGTGGGGCATCCCGGTGCCTCTTGGGTGTTGGTGCCTTCGAAAGTTCGGTGATCAGATTCATCGGGCCAAACAAGGTACGCAAGGAAAAGCAATGGCGACGACGCACTTACTCATCGCTGGCAGTCCAGCACCGTCATGTTGGGGTCGGCCACGGCTCCAAAGGCCCCGCGCACGCCTCAGCGCTTGAGACATCCCTCGTGGCCTCCATGGGAAGAGGAAAAGGAGGAAGAAGGCGACGTTTGCACAAGAATGGCGGACCAGCGCGGGAGGAATGCAGATGGGAGAAGTTGTTTGGTGACAGCTCTGCCCCTTGGGTGTGGCAGACTTATAGGCACGACCGCGGTCCCCGAGGCGTCATGGGAAGTGGAGGCGATATCGCTGCATCGAGCCGCACGTGCCTGTTGGGGAACGTTGCATGGGAAACAAAAAATTTCCTGTGCGCACATATGATCTATCCATGGTGATGACCATCTACGAGAGGGAAGAGTGTAT
Organism: Hordeum vulgare subsp. vulgare; assembly: GCF_904849725.1. Lineage (NCBI taxonomy): Eukaryota > Viridiplantae > Streptophyta > Magnoliopsida > Poales > Poaceae > Hordeum > Hordeum vulgare. The sequence continues at coordinate 247,272,391 of NC_058521.1, read as the reverse complement.
CTACATACCCTTGTAGATCGCTAAGCGGAAGCATATATAACGCGGTTGATGTAGTGCAACATCTTCGCGATCCAAATCGCAGCCCGTCCCGTGATCTCATCACGATCAGTCCCGCGATCCCATCATGATCCATCCAGATCTAGTGCCGAACGGACGGAACCTCCGCGTTCAACACACATACAGCTCGATGACGATCACCGCCTTCTAGATCCAGCAAGAGGGGCAGAGAGGTAGATGAGTTCTCCAGCACAATTGCATGGTGGTGGTGGTGGTAGAACTGTTCCGGCAGGGCTTCACCTAAGCACCGTCGAACTAGACTAGAGGAGAAAATGATCTAGATGAAGTAGAGGGAGCATGCGGCAATTAGCGTTAGGGCTGCCTCTAATTCCTCTAGTAGATATTGGAGGGTGGGAGGGGAGGAGGCAACCTCAAACCCTCAAGGTTTGGCCAAAATTGGAGGTGGAGGTGGAGGAGTCCACCTCCAATCCTACTCCTAGTAGGATTCCATCTTTTCTCCTCCTTCCTTTTTCCCCTTTTTTCCTTCTTTTGCTCCTTAGTCGAAATAGGTCCTCTTGGGCTGGCTACACCACCCACTAAAGGCTGGTGCACTACCTTTAGGCCTATTAGGTTCTCTCCCGGGTGGGTGGCCCCTCCCGGTAAAACCCCGGAACCCATTCGTCACTCCCGGTACTTTACCGGTAATGCCCAAAAACTTTCCGGAAGCCAAATGCAACTTTCCTATATATCAATCTTTACCTCCAGACCATTCCGGAGCTCCTTGTGATGCCCGGGATCTCATCCAGGAGTCCAAACAACTTTCAGTTACCAATCACACATAACTCAATAATACTGAAACATCACTGAACCTTAAGTGTGTAGACCCTGCGGGTTCGAGAACTATGTAGACATGACCTGAGACACTCTCCGGTCAATAACCAATAGCGGGACCTGTATGCCCATATTGGCTCCTACATATTCTATGAAGATCTTTATCGGTTGAACCTCCATGTCAAGGATTCAATTAATCTTGTGTGGTGTTCCCTTTGTCCTTCGGTATGTTACTTGCCCGAGATTCGATCGTCGGTATCTCTATACCTAGTTCAATCTTGTTACCGACAAGTCTCTTTACTCATTCTGTAATACATGATCCTATGACTAACTCCTTAGTCACATTGCTTGCAAGGCTTATTGTGATGTTGTATTACCGAGTGGGCCCCGAGATACCTCTCCGTCACACGGAGTGACAAATCCCAGTCTTGATTCACGCCAACCCAACAGACACCTTTGGAGATACCTGTAGATCACCTTTATAGTCATCCAGTTATGTTGCAACATTTGATACACCAAAAGGTATTCCTCCGGTGTCCGGGAGTTGCATGATCTCATGGTCATAGGAACAGATACATTGACATGCAAAATACAATAGCAATAAACTAACACGATCATATGCTACATTCATTTTAGTTTGGGTCTTGTCCATCACATCATTATCATATTGATGTGATCCCGTTATCAAGTGACAACACTTGTCTATGGTTAGGAAACCTTGACCATCTTTGATTAACGAGCTAGTCAACTAGAGGCTCACTAGGGACAGTGTGTTGTCTATGTATCCGCACATGTATTTGAGTTTCCAATCAATACAATTCAGCATGGATAATAAACGATTATGATGAACAAGGAAATATAATAATAACCAATTTATTATTGCCTCTAGGGCATATTTCCAATAGTCTCCCACTTGCCCTAGAGTCAATAATCTAGTTCCCATCACTATGTGTCTGTAATGAATCTAACACCCATACAGTTCTGGGGTTCGATCATGTCTTGCTTGTGAGAGAGGTTTTTAGTCAATGGGTCTGAACCTTTCAGATCCTTGTGTGCTTTACAAATCTCTATGTCATCCAATATATGCTCTAACCACGTGCCATTTGGAACTATTCCAAATGATGACTCCACTATATGAATCCGGTTTACTACTCAGAGTTATCTGGATTAGTTTCAATGCTTGCATCGATGTCACCCTTTACGACAAACTATTTTATCACCTCCATAATCGAGAAAAATTCCTTAGTCCACTAGTTACTAAGGATAACTTTTGACCGTTGTCTAGTAATCCATTCCTGGATCACTTTTGTACCCCTTGACAGATTCATGGCAAGGCACACATCAGCTGCGGTACACAGCATATCATACTATAGAGCCTACGGCTAAGGCATAGGGTACGACCTTCGTCCTTTCTCTTTCTTCTGTCGTGTTTGAGCTTAGAGTCTTACTCAAATTCACGCCATACAATACAGCCAAGAACTCCTTCTTTGTTGATCTATTTTGAACTCCTTCAAAACCTTGTCAAGGCATGCATTGTTGGAAATATGCCCTAGAGGCAATAATAAATTAGTTATTATAATATTTCTTTGTTCGTGATAATCGTTTATTATCCATGCTATAATTGTATTGATTGGAAACACGTATACATGTGTGGATAAATAGACAAAACACTATCCCTAGTAAGCCTCTAGTTGACTAGCTCGTTGATCAAAGTTGGTAAAGGTTTCCTCACCATAGGCAAGTGTTGTCAGTTGATAACAGGACCACATCATTGGGAGAATGATGTGATGGACAATACCCAAACTATAAACGTAGCATATGATCGTGTTAGTTTATTGCGACTGTTTTCTGCATGTCAATGTATCTGTTCCTATGACCATGAGATCATGCAACTCCCGGACACCGGAGGAATACCTTGTGTGTATCAAATGTCGCAACATAACTGGGTGACTATAAAGGTGCTCTACACGTATCTCCAAAGGTGTCTGTTGGCTTGGCATGCATCAAGACTGGGATTTGTCACTCCGTGTGACGGAGAGGTATCTCGGGGCCCACTCAAAAATACATCACAATAAGCCTTGCAAGCAATGTGAATAAGGAATTAGTCATCGGATCATGTATTACGGAACGAGTAAAGAGACTTGTCGGTAACAAGATAGAACTAGGTATAGAGATACCGATGATCGAATCTCGGGCAAGTAACATACCAAAGGACAAAGGGAATAGTATACGGGATTATATGAATCCTTGACATAGAGGTTGAACCGATAAGATCTTCGTAGAATATGTAGGATCCAATATGGACATCCAGGTCCCCTATTGGATATTGACCGAGGAGTGTCTCGGGTCATGTTTACATAGTTCTCGAACCCGCAGGGTCTGCACACTTAAGGTTCGATGATGTTTTAGTATAGTTGAGTTATATGTGTTGGTGACCGAAGGTTGTTCGGAGTCCCGGATAAGATCGCGGACGTCATAAGGGTTTCCGCCTCCTCCTCCTCCTCCTCCTCCTCCTTCTCCTTCTTCTTCTTCTTCTTCTTCTTTCGGAAACGAAGATTGATATATAGGATGGTTTCATTTGGTCACCGGAAAGATTTCGGGTGATTACCAACATTGTACCGGGAGTGACGAATGGGTTCTGGGTATTCACCGGGAGGGTCCCACCCACCCAGGAGTGAGCCCAATAGCACTAGGGTGGCACACCAGCCCTTAGTGCGCTGGTGAAGCCATCCCAAGAGGCTATGGCGCCACAAGAGAAAAATACAAAAGGAAAAATGAAAAACAAGGAAAGAGGGAGGTGGGAAGGAAGGAGTGGACTCCTTCCCCAAACCGAATTGGGGTGGGAGTCCAACTCCTCCTCCTTGGTCGGCGCCCTTGGGGCTCCCTTGAGCCCCAAGGCTAGCCCCTCCCCTCCTCCTATATATGTTGGTGGTTTTAGGGCTTTTGAGACACAACTTTTGCCACGTGCAACTCAAACCTATACCACGTAGTTCATCCTCTAGATCGGATTTCTGTGGAGCACGGGCGGAGCCCTGCATGAGTACATCATCACCACTACCGGCGCGTCGTCATGCTGCCGGAGAACTCATCTACTTATCCATATCTCTTGCTGGATCAAGAAGGCCGAGATCGTCATCGAGCTGTACGTGTGCTGAACGCGGAGGTGCCGTCCGTTCGGCGCTAGATCGGAACGGATCATGCGACGACGGTGATTTGAATCACGAAGTTGTACCACTACATCAACCGCGTTTCTTAACGCTTCCCGCTTAGCGATATACAAGAGTATGTAGATCTAATCTCCTCTCGTAGATGTACATCACCATGATAGGTCTTCGTGTGCGGGAAATTTTTTCTTTCCCATGCAACGTTTCCCAACATGCATTTCATTGAAAGTTTTATCAAGAATCTTGATCTATCTCTATAGATCCTGATGCTCAATGTTCAAGTAGCTTAATCTAGGTTTTCCTTTGAAAAACACTTTTCAAACAACCCTATATGCTTTCCAGAAATTCTACATCATTTTCGATCAAAAATATGTCAATCACATATACTAATCAGAAATTCTATAGTGCTCCCACTCACTTCTTTGGAAATACAAGTTTCTCATAAACCTTTTATAAACCCAAAAGCTTTGATCATCTCATCAAAGCGTATATTCCAACTCCGAGATGCTTGCTCCAGTCCATAGAAGGATCGCTGGAGCTTGTATACTTGTTAGCATCCTTAGGATCGACAAAACCTTTTGATTGTATCACGTACGACCTTTCCTCACATACGGCCTCCTCCTCCTCCTCCTCCTCCTCCTTCTCCTTCTTCTTCTTCCTCTTCTTCTTCTTTCGGAAACAAAGATTGATATATAGGATGGTTTCATTTGGTCACCGGAAAGATTTCGGGCATTACCAGCATTGAACAGGGAGTGCCGAATGGGTTCCGGGTATTCACCGGGAGGTGCCCACCCACCCGAGAGTGAGCCGAGTAGCACTAGGGTGGCGCACCAGCCCTTCGTGGGTTGGTGAGGCCAGCCCAAGAGGGCTATGGCGCCACAAGAGAAAAATACAAAAGGAAAAAACAAAAACAAGGAAAGTGGGAGGTGGGAAGGAAGGAGTGGACTCCTTCCCCAAACCGAATTGGGGTGGGAGTCCAACTCCTCCTCCTTGGTCGGCGCCCTTGGGGCTCCCTTGAGTCCCAAGGATAGCCCGTCCCCTCCTCCTATATATATTGGTGGTTTTAGGGCTTTTGAGACACAACTTTTGCCACGTGCAACTCAAACCTATACCACGTAGTTCATCCTCTAGATCGGATTTCTGCAGAGCTCGGGTGGAGCCCTGCCGGAGTACATCATCACCACCACCTGCGCGTCGTCACATTGCCGGAGAACTCATCTACTTCTCCATCTCTCTTGCTGGATCAAGAAGGCCGAGATCATCATCGAGCTGTACGTGTGCTGAACGTGGAGGTGTCGTCCGTTCGGCGCTAGATCGGAACGGATCATGGGACGACGGTGATTTGAATCACGAAGTTGTACCACTACATCAACTGCGTTTCTTAACGCTTCCCGCTTAGCGATCTACAAGGGTATGTGGATCTAATCTCCTCTCGTAGATGTACATCACCATGATAGGTCTTCGTGTGCGGGAAATTTTTTGTTTCCCATGCAACGTTCCCCAACATGCATTTCATTGAAAGTTTTATCAAGAATCTTGATCTACTCTATAGATCCTGATGCTCAATGTTCAAGTAGCTTAATCCAAGTTTTCCTTTGAAAAATACTTTTCAAACAACCCTATATGCTTTCCAGAAATTCTACATCATTTCCGATCAAAAATATGTCAATCACATATACTAATCAGAAATTATATAGTGCTCCCACTCACTTCTTTGGAAATACAAGTTTCTCATAAACGTTTTATAAATCCAAAAGCTTTGATCATCTCATCAAAGCGTATATTCCAACTCCGAGATGCTTTCTCCAGTCCATAGAAGGATCGCTGGAGCTTGTATACTTGTTAGCATCCTTAGGATCGACAAAACCTTTTGGTTGTATCACATACGACCTTTCCTCATGGAAATCGTCGAGGAAACAATGTTTTGACATCCTATCTGCATGATTTCATAAATAATGCAGCAACTGCTAACATAATTCCAACAGACTTTTAGCATCGCTACGAGTGAGAAAGTCTCATCATAGTCAACTCTTTGAACTTGTCGGCAACATCTTTGCGACAAGTCGAGCTTTCTTAATGGTGACTTTTCACCATCATCGTGTGTCTTCCTTTAAAAGATCCATCTGTACTTAACAGTCTTACGACCATCAATTAGTTCTTCCAAAGTCCACACTTTGTTTTCATACATGGATCCTCTCTCGAATTCATGGCCTCCACACATTTGTCAGAATCTAGGCCCACCATCCCTTCTCCATAGATCATAGGTTCATTGTTGTCCAACAACATGACCTCCAAGACAGGGTTACCGTACCACTCTAGAGCAGTACGTGACTTTGTCGACCTACGAGGTTTGTAGTAACTTGATCTGAAGCTTCATGATCACTATCATCAGCTTCCACTTCAATTGGTGTAGGTGCCACAGAAACAACTTCCTCTGCCCTGCTACACACTGGTTGAAGTGACGGTTCAATAACCTCATCAAGTGTCCACCATCCTCCCACTCAATTCTATTGAGAGAAACTTTTTCTCGAGAAAGGACCCATTTATGGAAACAAATACTTTTCTTTCGGATCTGGGATAGGTGGTATTCCCAACTGTTTTGGGTATCCTATGAAGATGCATTTATCCGCTTTGGGTTTGAGCTTATCAGGCTGAAACTTTTACGGTGTCATATCAACAGAATTACGTGGTGCCCTATTCAAAGTGAATGCGGTTGTCTCTAACGCCTAACCCAAAAACGATAGTGGTAATTCGATAAGATACATCATAGTATGCATCATATCCAATAGGGCACGGCTATGACGTTCGGACACACCATCACACCTAGTTGTGAAACAGTTTCCACATTGTCTTAAATGTGTAACAAACTAGAAACTCAGATATTCATCTCTACGAGCGTATCATAGACATTTTATCCTCTTGTCACGACGACCTTCAACTTCACTCTGAAATTAGTTGAACCTTTCAATAATTCAGACTTGTGTTTCATCAAGTAAATATACCGGTATCTACTCAAATCATATGTGAAGTAAGAACATAACAATATCCACTGCGTGCCCCAGCACTCATTGGACTGCACACATCAAAATGTATTACTTCCAACAAGTTACTTTCTTGTTCCATCTCGAGGCCTTCAGTCATCTTGCCCATGTGGCATGATTTGCATGTCTCAAGCTATTCAAAATCAAGTGAGTCCAAATGATCCATCTGCATGGAGTTTCGTCATGCGTTTACACCAATAGGCATGGTTCGCATGTCTCAAACGATTCAAAAACGAGTGAGTCCAAAGATCCATCAGTATGGAGCTTCTTCATGCGTTTTACACCAATATGACTCAAGCGGTAGTGCCACAAGTAAGTGGTACTATCATTACTGCTTTGTATCTTTTGGCATCAATACCATGATCATGTGTATCACTATGATCGAGATTCAACAAACCATTCATTTTAGCTGCATGACCATTGAAGATATTATTCAAGTAATCGGAATAACCATTATTCTCTTTAAATGAATAACCATATTGCAATAAACACAATACAATCAAATTCATGCTCGATGCAAACACTGAACAATATTTAGGTTCAACATTAATCCCGAAAGTAGAGGGAGTGTGCGATGGTGATCACATCAACTTTGGAAACACTTCCAACACACATCGTCACCTCGCTTTAGCTACTCTCCATTTATTCTATAGCTTTTATTTAGAGTTACTAACACTTAGCAACCGAACCGGTATCTAATACCCCAGTGCTACTAGGAGTACTAGTAAGGTACACATCAATATCATGTATATCCAATATACTTTCGGTGACTTTGCCAGCCTTCTCATCTACCAAGCATCAAGGGTAGTGATCCTTCAGTGACTGTTCCCCTCATATTAGAAGCACTTAGTCTTGGGTTTGAGTTTAACCTTGGGCTTCTTTACTAGAGCAGCAACTAGTTTGCCATTCATGAAGTATCCCTTATTGCCCTTGCCCTTCTTGAAACTAGTGGTTTCACTAACCATCAACAATTGATGCTCCTACTTGATTTCTACTTTCGTGGTGTCAAACAACGTGAATAACTTAGGGATCATCATCTCTATCCCTGACATGTTATAGTTCATCACGAAGCTCGGTAGCTTGGTGGCAGTGACTTTGGTGAACTATGTCAATCACTATCTTATCTGGAAGATCAACTCCCACTCGACTCAAGCGATTGTAGTACTCAGACAATCTGATCACATGCACAACGATTGAGCATTTCTCCCTTACTTCGCAGGCCAGGAATCTTGTCGGAGGTCTCATACCTCCCAACATGGGCACGAGTCTGAAATCCCATTTTCAGCTCTTGGAACATCTCATATGTTCAATGATGTTCAAAACATCTTCGGTGATTCAATTCTAAGCCGTCAAGCATTAAGCATTGAACTATCATGTAGTAATCAAAAACGTGTATGTCAAATGTTCGCAACATCCACAGACGATGCTTAAGTGTGCACAACTTTTGGTTACCAATCACACATAACTCAATAATACTGAAACGTCATCGAACCTTAAGTGTGCAGACCCCGCGGGTTCGAGAACTATGTAGACATGACCTGAGACACTCTCCGGTCAATAACCAATAGCGGGACCTGGATGCCCATATTGGCTCCTACATATTCTACGAAGATCTTTATCGGTTGAACCTCTATGTCAAGGATTCAGTTAATCCCGTATGTTGTTCCCTTTGTCCTTCGGTATGTTACTTGCCCCAGATTTGATCGTCGGTATCTCTATACCTAGTTCAATCTTGTTACCCGCAAGTCTCTTTAGTCGTTCCGTAATACATGATCCCGTGACTAACTCCTTAGTCACATTGCTTGCCAGGCTTATTGTAATGTTGTATTACCGAGTGGGCCCCGAGATACCTCTCCGTCACACGGAGTGACAAATCCGAGTCTTGATTCATGCCAACCCAACAGACACCTTCGGAGATACCTGTACAGCACCTTTATAGTCACCCCAGTTACGTTCCAATGTTTGATACACTAAAAGGTATTCCTCCGGTGTCCGGGAGTTGCATGATCTCATGGTCATAGGAACAGATACATTGACATGCAAAAAACAATAGCAATAAACTGACGTGATCATATGCTACCTTCATAGTTTGGGTCTTGTCCATCACATCATTCTCATATTGATGTGATCCCGTTATCAAGTGACAACACTTGTCTATGGTTAGGAAACCTTGACCATCTTTGATTAACGAGCTAGTCAACTAGAGGCTCACTAGGGACAGTGTGTTGTCTATGTATCCACACATGTATTTGAGTTTTCAATCAATACAATTCTAGCATGGATAATAAACGATTATCATGAACAAGGAAATGTAATAATAACCAATTTATTATTGTCTCTAGGGTATATTTCCAACAGTGCCAAGCCTGGTCCACGCACGGTTATGGCTCGCGTCGCCTCGTTCCCCCAACAAGTCGCTCCGCACTTGTCGCAGGCCTAGGGCAATCTTACGTGGGTAGGAAGGCGCAAGTGGGTGGTGTTGGTCAAGGGAGAGCAATGATGGTCAGCGCTACGCGTAGGCTTTACGTAAACACACTCGGGGTGGTTCTTGAAGCGTCGCGGGAAGGTGAAGAGTCCCACGACCTACTAGGTGCCACGTGTCGAGCCTGGCCCGCACGCGGTTGGGGCCCACATCGCTTCACCCCTCCCATCGGACGGAATCATGCACAACGCAGGATCGGGGGCTACTATTGGGCCCCTGGAACCGGGGGTACCCACGCCCATCAGCTTGCGGCCCCAGGTGCAACGCGCTACACACGCCTAGAGCCCATCGGCAAGCCCAACAACGAAGACCCTCGCGAAGCAAGCGCCAGAGGATCGTCGTGCAGGACGACGAGAGGTCACCCGCTGCAAGGACGCGTCCTGAGGCCACCCCTGAGGCTTTCGCGGGGTGGGATCGTCAAGGGTGACCAGGTAGGGTCTCGTGACCCTACACCCCCATGTGAGTGACGCACGCGGTGCAGGAGCGGTGCCAGCGGGCACGGATAGGGAGGCTTTCCACTTTCGTGCTAAGGGAGCGAGGCCAGCTTGCGGGATCCCAAAGCTAACCCCAAAGGCTTCCCATTTGGTGCAAGAGGACCATGGTCGGGGGCTCGGCAGGGTGGAGGTCATCCTCGAGCCCACCTGTGCATCACGGCGAAGAGCTTTGGCGCGCACAGACCACTTTTGTCAGGATGGACTATAGTCGTGTCCCCTTTCAAAATGGTTGTTGTGGCAACCCTTCCCATCGAGTGTTTTGGGGGGAAGAGGACCAGGGCCGGTAAAAAAGAGATGTCCGGCCTCCGTAGAAAGGGATCCGCCAGCTCCACTAGGGCAAGAACCCCCCCTTTCGTACTTGCCTTACACCTCAAGCAATCTAGCCAAGAAGGAGTAGGATTTTACACCACAAGGTGGCCTGAACCTGGGTAAACTGCGCGGGTGTTCTTCTTTGTCTTCCTTAGCTCGAGCCATCGGAGAGTCGTAGTGAATTTGAGAGGTAGAACAGGGTAGGAGAGCGAGCGCACCCCACAGTTCGAACCTTTCTGGGTCTGCGGAGCCCCGACTCCGACAAGATCTTTGTAGTTTCGCATCATTTGGTTCAATGTTCACAAAGTGGCGTACTTTAAATCTAAGGCTCTAAGGATCTTCTTGATGACGAATTTCTTAGTCATATCTTCACTTCCTAAGACGGAAATCTCATTTGTGATGAGAGCAAGCCTAGAGTACATTTTAGCGACTCCTTCACCATCCTTCATCTTGAACTTGTCAAGTTAACTTTGTAGCACATCCAACTTAGATTCTCTAGCGGATTTCGTTCCTTCGTGCATATCAACCAAAGTATCCCAAATTTCCTTTGCATTCCGAAGACGGTTTATCTTGTTGAATTCTTCGGGGCATAGGCAGTTGAATACAATGTCGCATGCTTTAGCATTGTATTGCAACATCTTTAATTCTTCTGCAGTTCATGATCCAATTCCTTTCCATGACCAAATAATTCACCTTGCAATCTAACATGAACAATAACCCAAACGGCGGGGTTATGACCAAGAATATGCATTTTCATTTTGTGCTTCCAACTAGCAAAATTTGTACCGTCAAAATGTGGACCTCTACGGTGGTAATTTCCCTCACTAGACGCCATACTCTCCTAGGTTGTGAAACCAATGATATGGAGACCAAGTCTCAGATACCACTTGTAGGATCCGAAGTATGTCTAGAGGGGGTCATTAGACTACTTTACCAAATAAAAATCTAGCCTTTACCAATTTTAAAGGTAGGCAAGTTTTAGCAATTATATCAACTCAATCACACCCTACACATGCAAGTCTACGAGTATAGCAGCGGAAAGTAAAGACATGCACATGTAAGTAAAGACATGCACATGTAAGTACATGGAAAGTAAAGACATGCACATGAAGATAACACGGAGATTTTTGGCGTGGTTCCGATAGGTGGTGTTATCATACGTCCACATTGATGGAGACTTAAACCGGTGGAGGGTAATGGCTGCATGAGTCCACGGAGGGCTCCACTCACAAGGGGTCCATGAAGAAGCAACATAGTCTATTCCACCACGGCTTACATCCACGAAGGACTAGCCTCACTCGGGGTAGATCTTCGTCAAGTAGGCGATCTCCTTGCCCTTACAAACTTCTCGGTTTAACTCCACAACAATTTGGAGGCTCCCAAGCGAAACCTAACCAATCTAGGATACAACACTCTCCAAAAGGTAATAGATGTGGTATGGATGGTGAACTCCTTGTTCTTCTTCTTCAAAAGATTGTCTCCTCAACACTCAATCACTTTCTCATATATTTTGCTTCGTAGAAGATATTAATTGGATGGAAAGCAACTTGGGGAGCCTAGAAATCAAGATTCATATGGTTGGAGTGGAAGATCATGATCTCAACACATGAGTAGGTGGTTCTCTCTTAGAAAGTGGATGGGACAACTGTTGACTTGTTATGAGTGCTCTCTCTACAAAATAGAGGGAGATGGATGGGAATATATAGGCATCTTCAAAAATCCAACTGTTAAAACATTATTTCCCAACTTAATGAAAACGAAGCAGAAACTCGATTACATCGACTAGTGCAAAATGTGGCAACTTTCGGCTTTTCGGTGAGACTGATATATAATATTTGGTGCGTCCGATTTTGGCATCCAAAACTCGGTAGATCGAGGTCTGATCGTCCGAAATTCCAAGACTCTGAATCTGATCTAACATCTGATTCAGGAGAGTGAGGTCAGCCTCGCCCATATCTTGACGATAGGTGGCGCTTATCGATAGTTTGCCCGAGGTGCCACCTGTCATGGCCTCGGGACCTTTGTTGATCAGGCGTGATGCCTCATTCTCTAAGAGGTCGGGTCCGAGATTGATGTTGGAGATGAGGTATGACTTGATGCATGGCCCTGTTCCGAGATTGAATTCTCGTTAGGGCAGCTTCGCCAATAGGATATGTGCGCTAGTCTGATGCCCAGCCTGAAAAAGCCAGTTCATTGCGAGAACCCGTACCGTACTCCAATCTACCAAATTCAATGATTTGTTCGGGGGAGAAGCTCTGTCCGAGGCGATCGGCCAAGCTGGTGTGCAGCACGATGCTGCCAAAGGTAAAAGTTGTCCACGACAAAGGTACTCCCACAACTGAAGCAGAGGTTGATCTGAGATGGCCCATTGAGCCTCTGTGACCACACAGTCGGACATGTATGGTCCCCTAATGTTGGTTCTCAAACCGGTCTACCTCAGGTAGGGGTGCCGAGTTGATGATCTTGGCACTATAGTAACAGGACAAATGGGGACACAATAGTTTACCGAGGTTCGGACCCTCTTTAGAGGTAAAACCCTATGTCATCCTTCTATTGTATTGATTGTGGATGGGGTAGAAAGTACAGGATGATCTGTGTCAAGAGTGGACGAATGAGCTATAGTATGGTCATAATCCAGTGGGATAGGGGAGGTGTGCGACACTACGGATCATGCCAATCTTCGATTTGTGTTTGTGTCAAAGGCACCCGTCGGTGTTGTTCCCCTCATTGGAGGTGTGTGTGGGTATCACCCCCATCGTTAAATTGTTGTCTCCGGGCAAACGCCTAGGTCCGTTGTTGGACCGGCAATGGCGGTATTACTCTCTTGGGAGCATTTTTTGTTGAAACGAGGCATGGACGTTCTGCCCAGTGGTTCTCCGGTGCTTGTCGCTCGGCGCTAGGGCCGTTGCTCCGGTGCTTGTCGGCTATCACTAGTCCAAGTTGATCTTCATAGGTGCTATGTATGCAGCGGCAGTGAGTCCAAGATGATGTCTTTCTCGGATCCAACAAAGTACCATTACCCACTCCTCGTCTTCTCTTAGGCATTTAAGGTTGGTTGGTGTGTTCACAAGGAAAAATTGGTTGAAGTTGTTGCTGTGCAAGGTATCTGGTGTTGGTCAAGACATGGATTGACGAATTATTAGGTCATGCTTCTTTGTGTTGTGTTTGTATTAGTTCCGGTGGCTAATCATCTGATAGTCCACACTTGTTCACACCTGGTTATGGTCTCTTGTACTTGTCTTCTGCCTACTATAAAATATAGTACGTCGAGGTGTACTCTAAAGAAACTATGTACACGTTTTAATGCAGAAATTATATTCGTAGTCCTCTATGAAAAAGAGAAAATCAGTACTCCATCATTTTATCTCGGGAGACTTGTGTAGATCTCACATTAGGTGAGATCAATGAGACTGATTTTCCCTTTAAAACATGTTTAAACATCCTCAAAGAAATTGTAGACACATATCAATGTTTGATGTAAAACCTCAAAAAGTTTCAGCTCCTAATTCGACCTACATTATTAGAGATATAAAAGACAAAAACGAATGTGAATAGTGTCAAGATACTATTCACCCAAAGCTACGACTATTCATATTCGAATTTGTCTTTCATGAATCTCTATATGTACATAGAGTTTTGAGCTGATTTTTTTGGAGTCTTAGAAATGCCCCACAAGGATGTTGTCAAATATTTATTTTTGGGCCATTTGGATTTCTGTCCCTAACTCGAACCACCTAATCAGATTTGCCCCTAATTTCGAAGCCTCCTCAAATTTTCCCATCTACCATGAAGTGCACTTATAGAAATGCCCATCCGAGCCGTTTCCGTCTAGTCAAGGTCGTTTGACCGCTAATCGCCCGTTTCTTTGACATTTTTACCCCTATGTTCTTATAGCCAGGCCCCACTTACCGGTTCACTATTTCCTATCGCTTTCTCTTACCAAAGCTTCTTCTTTCTTGCAATGGCAGGGTGATTTTGGTGGACCAAGGTCATATCCGCGCCGGGGAGAGAGGGAAAACGTCATGGTGATTGATGTTCATGTCGGGCATGTCATCTGCGGGGTCCTTCGTGGCTGGCAATGTAAGTTTCAGTGTAGATTTGCGAGATTTTTGGGCATATGGAAAAATTAGGGTTCATTAGTTTGGGGTTGTTTTGCTTCTAGGTTGATGGTGTGGGGATAGTTTAGTTTGAATCAGATTTTACATTCCCGATCCAACATTTTGTGGGCTCGAGGTGCGCATGACGCGGCGGTGCCCTGGGCACGGGCTTGTTCCTGCTTTTCGCGTTGCTTGGGGAGGAGCAAGCACTGGCAAAAGATTTTTGAGGTGCCCTGTCGATGTAAGTGTCTCGTGGATAGACTTGTTTCTTGGTTTATTATGTGCGAATGATAGTTTGTATTTTGTATTAACTTTGCAACTCCGTGATGAATGTGACTGGGTTGTTTGGATTGACCCACCACCAATTGAACGTGTTGCCCGTGCATTTGAGGAGCTCCATGCAGGATTAGAGAAGAGTTGGCTCAAAGCTCGTGCTTTAGAGAGGTTTGTGATTTGTCTAGCCGAGAAGAACAAGAAACTAAAGCTCAAGATGAATAAGAGAGTCAAGCTTATGCAAGCGTGGGGATTTATCGTAGTTGTTGGCATTAGCATTTTGGCCACATTAGTATCTGGGTGGTCTAATAATCTATAGTAAGTGGATATTGGTTTGTAATGTAATGATATTATGCAATCGAATGATGCATGGATTGATAGACAGTAGAAATGATGCACATTTAAGATAGCACTTGTATCATATATTCCAACATGAAATGATCTTGCAAACAAATTTGACAACAACATAGCAAAAAATAAGCACTTAAGACAACAATACTCCAAGATCAGTTTTACATACTTCACCAAACCACACTAAATATAGCATTTTTAGATAGTTTTTACAAACACAAAATGACCACACAACAGATCATAACTCTTTCATTTTTTTCTTGATCCTTGTGTTGCAAGCAGGGTTAGATGAGAACCTTGAAATCAACCTAGTGGTGACACTTCTGCTCACATCTTTATTGAGCTGGTTGCTTCCACTTACATACCCTACAGTATGATCTGGTGCACACTTCAGCTTCTTCTTGGCTGGTGACATTACTCTCTCATCTTCCCTTTTATAGTTTTTTCTTGAGCTACAGTTGAAATGAGACATGAGAGTTAGCAAACAACAATAATAAGCATGAAAAGGAAGAAAAATGAAACAACAAAACACATTACTGCACTGGAGATTGTTGGTGCTTCACTTGCTAGGGCTGTCACTACAACGTTTTCATGAACTGGTACAAGAGAAGTTGTATCAGCTTCTGTAGCTTGTGCAGCTTCTGTAGCTTCTGTATCAGTAGCAGCTTCTGTATATGTAGCAGCTTCTGTATCGGCTTCTGCAGCAGTTTTTGTTATAGCTAAAGGATCATGTGTTGCATTTTCAGCCCTTAATGTTCTTCTTCCCCAAAAGCAGGGTCAATTTATTCTTTGCAGTGAGTTCCACAATGCCAAAGTCTTCCACACCTTCTACATTTCTTCCTCCTTCCTCCAAGTCCTTTTCCCTCAGATTTTGCCCCAATTCTTGTCTTCCTGGTTCTACCAGGGGCTATTTTGCAATGGAGCAGAGAGTTTAAACCCTGGATCCACTACATCCCAATCTTGCTTGCCCTCCATTGCAGGCAAATTATCTACATGAGTTTCATTGAACTTGGCTACATAAAAGAACTCATGTACATATTGATCAATCTCACTTACTGGACCCTTCGTTGAAGTAATAAAATACAAAGCATGTATATAAGGTTGTCCAGTTATCTGCCACTTTCTACAACTGCAGGTCCTCGCTTCCAAATTAACTAGATGCACTCTCTCTTTTCTTTATCTACTGTAGTGATCGCTGCCTCATATGTGCTTCTTTTTACTATATCCATATCAAGGTCCTTATATTTTGCATGAAGCATTTTCATGACCTTTGGGATTATTATGTACCCAATGAACGTTGCAGCTGCAATCTGCTATCTGAGGTCAAATTTTTCCATTATAAATTGTCCTATTTTATCAAGCAAGTCAACAATGTGTATTCCCTTCCACTTCTTAATTTTTGAATTGAAGGACTCAGCTAGATTGTTGTTAACATAATCTACTTTACAAATTTCATTGAACAGTGACCTGGCCCATAGCTTGGTATGATGCTCATCTAGGTACTCCTTCACACGAGCTTTAGTGTGAAACTTCCTAAGATGGTAGTTGTGTTTGTTTATGCTATATGTCAATGAACAGGGCCATAAATTTTCATCAAAGAATTCCCCTTTGGACTTCTTTGAGAAATTTGCTGCCAAATGTCTCATGCATTCGCTATGCTCCACTCCTGGGAACACAACTTCCACTGCAGACTCTAGTCCTTTGCATGCATCTGTGTGGATAACAAGACCTGGTGAATGTCCTATAAGCTCTCTTAAATTCTGGAAAAACCAAGTCCACATCTATATGTTTTCAATATCTAGAACTCCGTATACAACTGGGAAGATCCAGTTGCAAGCATCTACAGCACATGCACTCACTAATTGTCCTCTCAATCTTCCATTTAATGCAGAGACATCTACTCCAAGATAAGGCCTATATCCAGAAAACTGCCAACATGCTTCGAAAGAAACAAAAATTCTCCTAAAGCACTCTTTATGTCTAGTTTTCCCATTTATTTTGTACTCCATAGTGTGTTTATCAATGCTTACTACACTTCCAGGAGATGCCTTCTCCACTTCTGCCTTGAAAGTATGCAACAACTGGAAAGAGTCAGACCACTTACCATATATATTGTCAATTGCCATTTGCTTCCCACAGAAAACTCTCATATGTATGGAACTTCCAGGCCATACTTCTTCAGATTTTTCTGCACTTGTGTTGAGCCCACTTCTGAATCCTCTAAAACCGAGTTCTTCACTGCATCAGCAACCCATCTACTCTTACCTGACCTCAATCTTTGCCTCATGTTGACACTTGAACATATGTGAGCAGTTTTGTGTACCTTAACTTGCATTCATGAAAAAGTTCAAACACAAGTCAGAACCTGATGTGCTGCTACAAACAAACAAACAACCAAAAACAAAGAAACAACCTGAAACGGTGTACTATGTCTCATTAAGGAGGCATGCATCCTCCATTGACACCTCTTATAAGAACAGCAACCTACTACGGTGACTCTTGTCTATGACAAATTCACTTTGAGTTTTAACTCAGAAAGCTGCAAGGGAATTCCTATAGTCTAAAGCAGTGAAAAAAGTGTTCCCACTTGTAAAGAAGGATCATCTGTGTTGTATTGCACATCAGTACTTTCCTCATCAGATGTCTCAGAATAACCCATGTCCCTGTCCTCCTCCTTCTCATCTTCACCTGCCTCAGCAAACATTCCTTCTGGGGGTGGAACATAATCATCATCCCCCACATCAACTTTCTCCTTGCCCTTCTTCCTTGTAACAAACTGTGGAAACATCCTTTCATACTCACCATCAGTTGGCCAATCATCAGGTACTCCCTCTTCAATATTGGGATGAGCAGAATCTCTGTTGTTAGTGGGATCTTCATGTTTAGGAACTTCTTCACAAGGTGTTCCTAGTACGTGTATGGAGTTGGCTCCTACTTCTCTAACTCTACTCCGCACTGCTCATGTTTCTGCCCCTCGATTGGCTGCTCCTAGCTCTACCACTAGAACTAGATTGTGATATTGTTCCTCTGCTCTTTGGCTCTCCTCTTTTCCTTTGTATAACATTGTTTTCTAGTTTAGCAGGGATACTCTCATCTATTAAACACATTTTTCTCAACTCATCATCAGACTCGACAGGGACCCAAACTGATTTAGCAACGTCCCAGTACCTAAATTGCATTGCATCATATAGTCTTCATGGATATTGAGCGCATATGGCAGATCTGAACTGATAAAGCGTCCATTCACTGTTCGCAGCAAAAGGAAATGAGAAGCCTTTATTGGCATCTTTTGTACCAACACTAGCTAGAAGTGTGGTTTCCATTCTATATTCCATCCCAATTGCTCTATCGGGATCCACCCTACGATGACCATAAAAAACAGAAACAGAGCGGAATGCCATGAGCACTACGGACTAAGTCAACAAATTAAACTACAAGACCAAAACCAAGTATGAAAGCCATGAGGATGCACGAGATTTCACATGAACTTACCCCGTCGAAACATATTTCTCTCGCCGCGTTGAGATCCCTGGTTCGCCACCAAGAGCATTGTCGCCCTCCATCCCGTGGACCCGATGGGTACTTCTAGTCGTCACAGAGTGCATGACAAAATCAGATCCAGAGCTCCATGATAGCCGCCATCAGTAGATCGAGCAAGCTAGGGTTAGGGTTTGCTAAAGGCAATGTGGGGGGAGAGCTCCATCGCGGCTCGAGAGAGAGAATGAGAGGGATAGAGAGTGAAAACCGATAAATGAGGCCGAGCTGTAAGAGCGAAGGGGTAAAAATATCAAAGAGACGGGCGGTTAGTGATCAAAGAGCCTTGATTGGACGAAAATGGCTCGGAGGGGCATTTCTATAAGTGCACTTGACGGCAGAGGGGCAAATTTAAGCAGACTTTAAAATTAGGAGCAAATATGAGTAGTGGGTTTGAGTTAGGGGCACAGATGTAAAAGACTCTTTATTTCTTGAAATGTATAGATATAAATTTTTGAGGTTGCTCTCATGAACTCACCTAATGTGAGAACTCATACAAGTCTTACCCGATTCACGTGGCTGCATATGATATCAAGCTCAATTTTCTTAAGTCGGCCCCAAAGGATCTCGAATTCGTTAAGCAAGAAGAGAGATGTCTGATTAATTAACGGAAATCAGGAAAACCCATCACATCGCGTCCGAAAAAACAAGGCACACTGATCGATCTGGCAACCCTCACAAAAAGCACACACGACGTCAAGAAGAAAAGCGTTGTTGAGGTTGTTTCTGCGAAGGCGACTCCAACTCCATCAACGAGCATCGATGTAGCCCTCGCCTCAAACAAGCACCGACTTCTGCGTTGCCCGATGCCAAACAGTCCAACGCACACATAGACGACTAGACAACTTCAACTCTATCAAAGAGCATTGCAGATGACAAGCGTTGAGCCTGTGTAGAGCCTACATGAGAACCGACCACGTGTCTCACGTCATCATCACTGCAAACTTCTAAGACAAGTGAGGCACGGCAACCCCTCGAACACGTTGGATGACCGGCTACCGAAGCTCAGTTGTGTCCCAACTCCGCCCAAAGCGACCATCGTTGCCATACAGAAAGTCACTCAACATCCATATTATCAAAGGGACACATGTTGGTCGCAGTGTCGTTACACATGCAACGTTCAAAAGGGATCCAATGCTCTTCAAAGCAACTCCCAAATAAAGAAGCAATGATGTCGACACCGTCACCAGGCCCTATTGGGCCTTAGGCTTTTAGCCGAAGAGCTAAAGGCGAGGATGTGCATGGGAAAAACTCCACGACAGTGCCTCCAAGGAGGTGACACGGCGTTCGTGAACGTCGACACCATCGACCAACAACTTGGTAAGTTTTCACCCGGAGCACCGCCCAACACTAAACCCTCATGCATCACACCTCTCCCCTGGCGTGCACACCTTCCATGAAGGGCACTGCTCTGCGCCTGCCTCACGCGAGCCACCCGTTTTGCCAGATCAAATCTGGTGTGACCGTCAGATGTGTCCATGCAGCAAAAATCATCGGTTGAAGCAAAAATAAAAAACAATGTAGCAATTTCGGCTACGGATGCAGCAAAAGGTATCAACGTGGTCGTAGCAAAAAACAACGATGATGATGCGTGGTAGCAAAACAAAAATGTAGGTTGTAGCAAAACAATCCAGTGAACTCGGGTTGCAACTCTCACGAACGTGTATGCAGCTCTTTTAGTGAACAGTTGTAGCAAAAAATGATACCGATTGTAGCAAAAATTAACACCGATTGTAGCAAAATTCAAACGTTGGTTGTAGCAAAAAAATCAACAAACTCGGGTTGCAACCAAACGTGCATGCCACTTTTTTAATAGACAAATTATAACAAATGGAAAATGTTTGTGGCAAATTTGATTGTTGGTTACAGCAAATCTGGACGAAAAATGTTGCGTGACTGGACCAGCCACCCGCGCGCGACCGGCCGAACAGTTCGGCCGGCGCGCGTTCCAAACGTTTCCCTTCCATGAAGCCATCATGGCAGACCAAGTAGAAGCCATCGCAATCCTTGTCGTTGGCCAAAAGAACAAGCGAGCCAGCTCCACCCGAGCCCGAGCAAATCTGGCACCCCATCGCCGCTCATACCTGGCCAAACGGGCCGGCACGGGCCGTCGTAATCGGGCCGGGCACGGCACGGCCCGCCCAAGCACGTTTATTAGTCGGGCCGTGTCGTGCCGGCCCGTGGGTTGCGCCTCCAGGGCCACGCACGGCCCGGTTATTAAACGGGTCGACATGTTGGCCCGATTAGCACGTTGGGCCGCATATTTTTAGCCTCATGGGTTCATTTTTAGGCACATTGGGTTGTATATATATATATATATATATATATATATACATATATTGCAAAAACTTTAAAAATATATAATAAAAATTAAACGGGTCGTGTCGTGCCGGACCGCGTGCCGAGCCTCCAGACCCAGGCACGGCCCGAGGCATGCTGCATGCCGGGCACGAGCACGATTAAAATGTGCCAAGCCAGGCCTGTATCGTGTCAGGCCGGCATGCTATTAGGCCGGGCCAATTTACACGGCCCGTTTGGCCAGATCTGTCGCCGCTACGCCATCACGGAGACCACCAAAAGTAGTTAAGCCACCAACGAGCGTGAAGACGTGCCCCCATACGGCCAAAAGAACAAGCGAGCCAGCTCCACCTAAGCTCTGGCAAATCTGGCACCCCATCGCCGCTACGCCATCACATAGACCACCAAAAGCAATTATGCCACCGACCAGTGTGAAGACATGCCTCCATAGAGCGCCCTATAGAGCAGGAAGGGGCGGGATTTTTTCACTGTTTTGATCCTTAAGGTGCAAGTTAATCACTCAACGAACTCGTTTGGAAAGAATTTCACGTTTTGACCCTTTTTTGGAACGCCATAGTCCATGGCGTTGCAACCCTGTTATGAAACGCCATCTATTGTGGCGTTGCAGACGTTCTTTCAAACGCATGTGTAATGTGGCGTTGCAGACCTGAGGTGAAACGCCTGTCTAATGTGGCGTTGCAGACCTGAGGTGAAACGCCAGTAGCTATGGCGTTTCTTGCCTTTATATTCTGCCACCCCGACCCCCTCGCCCACCAATCACCATTTCTCCTCTTCTGTTGTTCTTGTTAGGCCCGAAAAAGCCTCAAATCGCCGGAGATGAACAGTCTGTCGAGGACTAGAAAAGTTGCTACCATGGCACCACCCACGAGGGACGCTACAAGAGGGGCATCATATCGAAGAAGAGCCTCCACGAAGAACCCCAGAGACCACGAGCGGCGGCACCAAGACCGCCGACCTGCTTGGATCCACCGGATCAAACTTTCCTCACCTCAAGTTCCCGTCGTCTGACAAGGAGGCGCCTTTAGCCCTCAGCTCCACCGTGCCTAGGCTTGAACACCACACCGCTCCAGCGCCCGTAGGAGCTTCCGTCACCACGAAGACCAAGGGCCACTGCCCCAGGACCAAAAATCCACCACGCCATACACTACGGCAGAAGGTCCCCCATCCCCTCAAAGGAGTGGGGGCCGCCACCACCGTGATAAGGGAGCAACAGATGGCTGGACCTAGCAGCGCTAGGTTTTAGGGATCGGGGTTTCTTCGGAGGATATGACAGAGAGCTGAAGGTGGTTTCTATCGAGCTCCATTTTGAATATCCGGGGCAGATCAAATCCAATTGGGCGACCCAAACGGACGGCGATTTCGTCTGCTTTTTGTCCGTTTGGATCGGCTGCCCGCCTGGCGTCCGTCTGTTTGGATCGGCTGCCCGCCCGGTGTCCGTCCTGTTTTAGATATGGGTCGGCAGCGCGCCCAACGCGCCGCCCATATGTGCCGACGTGGTCGGCTCGCTGCCCTATTTTGCATGAATTTGCATAGTTAGAATCAAATAACATAATTTGGACCGAATAAAATAGCATTGTTATTACAAGCCAAATAAAAATAACATAGTTCTCACATAGTTTTGCAAACGAATAAAAGAAGATAAATCTATTGGTTGACAACATGAGCCCACATATGCTCAATCAAATCATTTTGTAGTTACTCGTGAGTTTCCCAATCACACATGTCTTGATGAAATTGGGTGAATTGTTCAAATGTTGCCGCTCCTCCATGCTCAGGCACAACATTCTCACCCTCAAATTGAAACCCTTAATCGTACAGACGTTCCGGGCGCTCGTCTTCTACGATCATATTATGCATGATCACACGAGCAGTCATCACCTCCCACAGTTTCTGCGTGCTCCAGGTATTAACAGGATACCGAACGATGCCCCATCGAGATTGCAAAACACCAAAGGCATGCTCGACATCCTTCCAAGCACTCTCTTGCTCTTGGGCAAATCTTTTCCTCTTCTCTCCGACAGGGTTGGGTATTGTCTTGACAGGTAGTATCCTTTGTCGTAGTTGTGGTCGTTGACAGTAAAATTCACTGGTGGGTTGTTGCCTTCAGCAAGCCTAGCAAACACCGGCAAGCGCTGAAGCACGTTGATATCATTGTGTGATCCGACCATGTCAAAGAAAGAGTGTCAGATCCAGAGATCTTCAGATGACACGACCTCTAGTATGACAGTGCTAGCCTTGACATGACCCTTATAATGCCCTTGCCAAGCAGAAGGGCAGTTCTTCCACTCCCAGTGCATGCAGTCTATGCTACCAAGCATCCCTGGGAAGCACCTGCTGGCATTCATCGCCAACAAACGGGTTGTATCTTCAGCAGTCGGCTCTCTCAAGTACTCGGGGCCAAACACAGCAATAACAGCCTTGCAGAACTTATACAAGGACTCTAGGCAAGTAGACTCGCTCATACGGACTTACTCGTCAATGAGATCACCGGACACTCCGTATGCAAGCATTTGGATGGCGGCAGTGCATTTCTGATAAGAGGAAAAATCTATCTTGCCAACGACATCCTCTTTGCACTCGAAATAGTCAGCATAGCCGACCACCCCCTCTTAATACAATTGAAAAGGTGCCTACTCATACAAAAATGGCGGCGGAATTTTTGATGTTTGGACAACGGGTTTGTTATATTAAAGTAGTCCTTCCAAAGAAGAAAATGCCCGCTCTCTCGGTTGCGATTCAATGCCGAAAGATGGCCCGGAATGGAGCCACAGAACAACGGCCGCTGGTTGTTAAGGTGGTGATGGACCAACACATCAGCAAATATCTCCTCCTCCTCATCGGACGACGAATCGTCGGAGCCGTAAAGGAAATTGTGAAAAAAAGAACTCATCAGCAGAGTTCATTTTGTACCTTGACAAACTGTCACACAGCTTGCGGGCGTCGACGAAGGAGACGGCCGGCGAAGGGAGTCGCGGCACGCACGGACCAGCTAGCTGCCCTGCCGACGTCCGACGAGCGTGCCGGTGAGGATCTGGCCAGGCGACGAGGCGGCTTCTTGGTCGAGACGGGGTTGTGTGTGTGGGTGGGTGGGGGGGCAGTGGGAAGCAGTCAGCTCCCCGACAATAAGACAACGACGACGGGCGACATGGGAGTGGGCGGCGTTGCTGGGCGGATGTGAAGGCGCCGGCAGAGTCGCCGGCAAAAATAGACAGCGGCGTCGACGACGAAGGAGGCGGACCTGGGTTGAATGAAGAGGCCAATGTGGCACCGACCAACGGACCCGAAGGAGAAGGCGAGCGTGCACGCGTCCGTCGCGTGTCCACGTCAACGCAAATCAAATCGCCCGCAGACGAAAACCGGACGCGCGTTCATTTGAACCGGCGCGTTGGGCCGCCTTTTATATCCACGACGACCCAATCGGACGACGGACGAAATGGGTCGCCCCATTGAAGTTGCTCTAAGCATTACCTAGAACATGATGAGCCTAAATACAGAATTTCCATAAACTGCATAAGATTCAGTTTATCAATATATTGCGTACCTCGACAAAAGCACACAAAAAACACGAGAGCGGTGCGGATAAAGCGCTAGCTACACAACCTCTACTTACGTAAGCGGAAGTCACAATTACAAGAAAACCAGGCGACATCAATTTACTGGCAGGGTTTGGTCTACATATTACAACGGGGATACTTTTGCAAGTGCCTACTTCTGCGAGTCGGCAGGTTCCTCCTCAAGTGCCTTCTGGATATCTTTCTGCAAATTTGAGACCAACACATAAGAGAGAGAGAGAGGGGAGAGAGGGGGGGGGGGGGGGGGGGGAGGGAGAGACCTCGAATGAAAATGGAGTGGTAGCAGTTGCGTATCTGTTGATTACTTTTCCATTCTTGTCAACAAGAAACTTGGTAAAGTTCCACTTGATTCTTGAACCAAACAAACCAGGTTTGCTAGCTTTTAGAAACTTGTAAAGCGGCGCAGCATCTGGGCCATTTACACGCACCTGCAATTTTGAAGTACAAGATTGACCCAGCTTTACAGATAAACAACAGTCCTGTAATTTGTAATGTTTTTGTGATGGCCTTCAACAGTAAACCATACCAAGAAACTCTTACCCCACCTAATGTATACAAACAACAACAAAACCTTTAGTCCCAAACAAGTTGGGGTAGGCAGGAAGTGTATACTTATATGGAAGCAACAAAACAGTGCATATCTACGTTGACATTTGTTTCTACCACGTAAACTCTATCAAACTTGCGATATGTTTCAAAACAGAAGGTATGATATTTTCCCTCCAATGCTGTTTTGATTTTATCGTCTAGAAACCATGATGAACAAGAAATAGCCAATGCTCTAGCTATGAAGAGAAAGTGACTTCAACTGAGCTTCATTAGTGGGGAAATAGTAGAAGCTTCTTGACAAATAAACAGTTCGGGTATGGTCTTACCTTCTGAAAAACTGGATATTCAGCTTTGAATCTTGTGCATGCAAAGTCTTGGATCTGCTGGTCACTGCCTGGCTCTTGTCGCAAAAACTGGTTGCAGGGGAATGCTAATATCTCAAAGTCTGGCCATTTTAGAAGCAAGAAGAGTTAGTTTTCACCCTATCTAACATCTAAATCATTATATAATTTAGCATCTAAGAGGCAATCTATCGATTACCTGCATATTGATATCATGCAATATACTCCCTCCGTTCCTAAATATAAGTCTTTTAACATATTCCACTAGGAGTCTACATACGAAACAAAATGAATGAATCTACACTCTAAAGTATGTCTATATACATCCGTATGTAGTCCACTAATGAAACCTCTTTAAAGACTTATATTTAGGAACGGAGGGAGTAAGATTTTATGACAGTGCGTAAATGAGCTTACTACACTGCTGAACGCCTGATTAGCCATTATAATTTTCTTCTAATCCAGTGCCCATTAAGTTCTAGAAGATTTATTTTTTCCATAACAAACCCATATTTTAAGTGTCCACACTTACTTATACCTCATAATAAATGGTTGGCACACCAAATCCTTCAAGGACTGAAGCTAGTACAATGGCAGAAATTGATTAATACTCCCTCCGTTTCAAAATATAAGACATTTTAGAGATTCCACTAGAAGACTACATACGGAGCAAAATGAGTGAATCTATACTCTAAAATATGTCTATATACATCCGTATGTAGTTCATAGTGCAATCTCTAAAAGGTCTTATATTTAGGAACGGAGGGAGTATTTCATAGATAAAAAAATGATAAGTCCAATTAGGCAATGTGCAATGCCATAGATATGGTTGTTAACCAGCATTGCGAGGATCTCGCGGCAGTATCATAATTTGGGGATTTTGTGTAGACAAGGCACACATGGAGGATCTAGGTACGGGATTTCGCACAGTGGAGGTTTAACTTAGGTTCAGGCCCCCTGTTCTAGGGGTAACAGCCTACTCCTGCTTGAATGTTTTCTCTCTTGTATGAGAGAGAGTGATGACAGAAGATTTGTCTAGCCTGTAGACTTGAGTGAACCTATCTGCCTCGCGCCATTCTCACCTCATATACTACAATGAAAAGGTGGAGATACAAGGGTTGTTAAGGGTGTGTTCAGTTGGAGGGATGGCATGGAACAGCACGGGTCCGACCCATTCCGAGCCCACGTTCTCGCGTTCAGTTGCATCTGGAACCGGCATGCAGTGGTTCCCCCCGACCGAATATTCGGCCCAGATGCGGAACGAGGTCATACCTCGAAATCGGCCGGACCACGCGGAACGGCTGCCTCCCTCGCACTCACCTCGCTCCCAGGCGTGCTGCCTCCCGCTCCTCCCTCCCCCTCGTCCCTTCCCCTCCATGGATCTGAGCTGCGTCGGCGCTCCACCCTTCCCCGTCGTCCGGCGGCCGCCTCCGCCTACCCCTCCCCTCCTCTCCTCTCCTCCCCCACTCCATGGATCTGAGCTGCAGCGGCGGCTAGTTCCTCCCATCCCCGCCGGCCCATGGTCGCTGCAGCAGCGGCTGGTTCCTCCCATCCCCGCCGGCCCATGGTTGCTGCAGCGGCGGCTGGTCGCCCCATCCCCGGCGGCTGGTTCCTCCCATCCCCGCCGGCCCATGGTTGCTGCAGCGGCGGCTGGTCGCCCCATCCCCGGCGGCTGGTACTACAAAGGAATTGGCATGCGGCAGCTACGCGGAACTGAATCAGGCGCTGCATCGTGCTCCCTCTTGCAATTTGTGTTTGTTCACGCTTTTGCAGTTTTTTCATTCCATTCCATTCCACCAACTAAACATGAAGATGTAACCGTTCCATTCCATGTCATTGCTTATACCGAACAAAGAGATGGAACCATTCCATTCTTATGGAAGGGAACCATTCCATTCAATTCCACTTGGTTCTTCAACTAAACACACCCTAAGAGCCATGATGTAATAACGGACATAATGGTGGCTGTTACTGGTGGAATTATTACGTCGTCAAAAGAGCCATCTGTAACGTTTATCTTGATTGATGGGCTTCGGGACATTCAATAGGATGTCTTCTTGCGGTGGTGTTGGAATTCCTTGAAACTCATAAATTTTAGCAATCCAACTAGTTCTATATCCAAGATATCCCCACACTGATTGGCAATGAGGGTCTTCCTCCATACGCCAATGGTCCTCCAGCACTCTCATTCTTTAATGTAAGAATAAAGAATTGAATTAAAGGGCTTGCTTTGACCCAATCCCAACATTTTTGGATTCCAAATTCAGAGCAATACCCCTAGTACCTTCTGCAAATTCGACTAATTCACCTGACATTATTTCACCAAGACCTATAATACAAGCAATCCTGCTAGTTGGTGGATGAAGAATAGGAGAGAGCTTGCTTGAGTAGAAGATAACCCGCGAGAAGGATGTTTTGTAGCGCTTTCTCATACAAAAGGAAAAGGCATCACGACCGAAACCTAGATGCGAAGTCCGCAATACTTCTAAATGCCACTTCTTCCGGCCGCAACCGTCTTCAGGGCGATATAGTCACAGGTTTGCACTTCTCAGTGAGTGAAATATTCTTATCCGGGTCTACGTTCAAAGCTTCTACCATAGACCTAATTCAAGAAGGCTTGATAGTCCTAAGAAAGGTGAGGGTGGGGGGTTCTGAGCCCCGGGTTTCCGTCCATTCTAATGGATGTGTCCGTCTAAGGTGGCCATTTGAGTAATTTAAGTATCGCGTTGTCTTGAGCTCTGGATAGAGAAGAAACTGAAAATCGATGGAGTGTCCTAAACCAGAGATCCTAGAGAAAGAAAGTCTCGATTCGAGGAACACGCTTATTAAGGTCTTGTTTCCCCGAGTCGATCTTCCAGTTCCAGTTTCCTTTCAACCAATTCCAATTCAAAGCATTTCCTAAATCTGAAACCAAAGGAGCATATCTTTATAGCCAAAATATCATCTGCTTGTAAATTCAATGTGTAAAATAGCTCGTAAATTCATTGTGTCGGAACTGATCATTGATCAGGTGTGATCAGTCTCATCCGTCTAAGAAACTGATCCGGTGTGATGGGTCTCATCCGTGTAATATTTTGGAATTCATCTTCCAACTCGTCCATGAATGGGCGTCATGGCAAAGAACAAGAACAAGAAGACAGAAAATGGTGGCTGTTAGCCCATCTACAGACTAGAGGTGGACTACTAGTTGATAAAAATGTGGTATACATTAATACACACACTAGTAAAACAAACACACTAGTATTGGGAGGACACGAGTAGAGGAGTGGAGAACTAGAGGCTGATTGCCTTGTAAATTGATCGGAGTGGAATGAATTACAACGGGAGGGATACTACTCCTTATATAGCAGTTTCTGAACCGACCTAAGCAAAATATCATCTACCTCTTAGCTAAGCACTTACGTCACATCCTAGGTTCACTAGTAAGCCACGTTTCTACCATTGACCAGCCCAATACTTCCTAGCTAAGTATATGCTTCTGCTGCCGATGCATGTGTGCATGCATATTGCCGACATGCAGCCTTTGAAGACCAAGGTTGACCCAACATTCTCCCCCTCAACCTTGTCGAAAGAGTTTGATGTCGATGATTCCGACCTTGTCCTGTAAGTTCCTGAAGAATGGACACGACCAAGTGCCTTCATCGGTATTTCCGCTCTCTCGGGCTTTGTGTAGCCTGTACGCCCTGGTCGTGCTTTGCCACCAGAGTGAAGATCTCCTACAAGTTCTCCCCCAGCACTTACGTCACATCCTAGGTTCACTAGTAAGCCACGTTTCTACCACTGACCAGCCCAATACTTCCCAGCTAAGTATATGCTTCTGCGGCCGATGCATGTGTGCATGCATATTGCCGACATGCAGCCATTGAAGACCAAGGTTGACCCAACATTCTCCCCCTCAACCTTGTCGAAAGAGTTTGATGTCGATGATTCCGACCTTGTCCTGTAAGTTCCTGAAGAATGGACACGACCAAGTGCTTTCGTCGGTATTTCCGCCTTCTCAGGCTTTGTGTAGCCTGTACGCCCTCGTCGTGCTTTGCCACCAGAGTGAAGATCTCCTACAAGATCTCCCCTGCACTTACGTCACATCCTAGGTTCACTAGTAAGCCACGTTTCTACCACTGACCAGCCCAATACTTCCTAGCTAAGTATATTCTTCTGCTGCCGATGCATGTGTGCATGCATATTGCCGACATGCAGCCTTTGAAGACCAAGGTTGACCCAACATTCTCCCCCTCAACCTTGTCGAAAGAGTTTAATGTCGATGGTTCCGACCATGTCCTGTAAGTTCCTGAAGAATGGACACGACCAAGTGCCTTTGTCGGTATGTCCGCCTTCTCAGGCTTTGTGTAGCCTGCGCGCCCTGGTCATGCTTTGCCACCAGAGTGAAGATCTCCTACAAGTTCTCCCCCAGTACTTACGTCACATCCTAGGTTCACTAGTAAGCCACGTTTCTACCACTGACCAGCCCAATACTCCTAGCTAAGTATATGCTTCTACAGCCGATGCATGTGTGCATGCATATTGCCGACATGCAACCTTTGAAGACCAAGGTTGACCCAACATTCTCCCCCTCAACCTTGTCGAAAGAGTTTGATGTCTATGATTCCGACCTTGTCCTGTAAGTTCCTGAAGAATGGACACGACCAAGTGCCTTCGTCGGTATTTCCGCCTTCTCAGGCTTTGTGTAGCCTGTGCGCCTTGGTCGTGCTTTGCCACCAGAGTGAAGATCTCCTACAAGTTCTCCCCCAGCACTTACGTCACACCCTAGGTTCACTAGTAAGCCACGTTTCTACCACTGACCAACCCAATACTTCGTAGCTAAGTATATGCTTCTGTTGCCGATGCATGTGTGCATGCATATTGCCGACATGCAGCCTTTGAAGACCAAGGTTGACCCAACATTCTCCCCCTCAACCTTGTCGAAAGATTTTGATGTCGATGATTCCGACCTTGTCCTGTAAGTTCCTAAAGAATGGACACGACCAAGTGCCTTCGTCGGTATGTCCGCCTTCTCAGGCTTTGTGTAGCTGTACGCCCTGGTCGTGCTTTGCCACCAAGAGTGAAGATCTCCTACAAGTTCTCCCCCTGTGTGTTGCATGTAACCTTCCGTGACGAGCCGCACCATGTGCTTGATGATGGTACCTTGCTCGTCCTTCTTGATCTCTGGGTGTTGCGGTCGTCCCACATGCTCGCCGAGAGCGAGAAGGTCCCCCAGGCGTCGGAACCTGTGTGCAGCACCAACGCTGTTGTTGGCGTCGAACATGTCCGACTGCGCTATTGACGGGGACATGAACTGCCCGGGAACCACCTCACTCGTGGGTGTCAATGTTACTGGGGTCGTAGTTCCAGACATCACTTTCCGGGGTCTTTGTGTCGGACATCATGCTACCCAAGAACTCCCTTCCCTGGGATGACTTGTCAGACATCGCACTACCCGGGAACTCCCTTCCTAGGGTCGTTGTGCCGGACTCCACACTGCCCAGGAACTCCCTTCCCAGGGTTGATATGTCGTACGTCGCACTAACCGAAGTGGCTCCTCTCAGGGTAGCGGAGTCCTTGTCGTTCTTCCCGTCAGACTTGCTTGTCAGGTTTCCACCGATAGTCGCGAGCGATGCCTCCCGCAAGGACTCGATGGACCCCGAGCACGACAGGGTTGCAGCGTGGTCGACCATACGGCACCGTGGCTCCTGCACGATCTCTATGGTCGCCGCCAACGTGGTCGGGGCGTGCTCGACCAGAGAGCGTCGTGCCTCTTGCATGGACTCAATGGACCCCAAGCTCGTCGGGGTTGCAGTATGGCCGACCATAACGCACTGTGGATCCTGCACGGTCTCGACGATCGCCACCAACATGGTCGGGGCGTGCTCGACCAGAGAGTGTCGTGCCTCCCGCGCGGACTTGATGGACCCCGAGCGCGTCGGGGTCACGGCATGGCCAACTAGAGAGCGCTACACCTCCTACACTGCCTCGTTGGTCACCAGAGTCAAGGTCAAGGCCTTGCCACCCCATGGTCGTCTCTTCATCGCCTCCCAGTTGACAGGCCCCGAAAACAACGTTGTCGGGGAGTGGCCTGTCAGAGTTGGTGTTAAGGCGAACAAAGAGTGTCGCGTCACCCATACGGGCTTGGAGAACCCTGAGAACCTGGCTTTCGGGGTGTGGCCGACCTAAGTTCACGTGCGCTCCTGCACGGGCTCACTAGTCGCCAGCATCATGGTCGGGACGTAGCCCACCAGATGTGTTGTTGTCGTGCCTCCGCACACGGGCTTGTCGTGTCCTCAGGATGTCGGGGACGTTGTTGTCGTACCAACTTGCATGGGCTTGACCAGCGTCGCAAGGCACGTGGTTGCCAGGGTGTGGCTCCCTCACACCCGGGTCTTCATCGCTTCCCAATCGTAGGCCTCCAAGAACGTTGTTGTCGGGGAGTAGGCCTCCAAGAATGTTGTTGTGGGGGAGAGTGTTACCGATGTCGGGAGGGGATTAGTTGAAGAGCTCCGTGTCTCCCGCACGGACTTGACGGTTGACGGTTGCCGGCGCCGTTGTCGTCAAAGGTGTTGCGCCCTCTTGCACGGCTTCGATGCTTGTCGGGACCATGGTCGCCGGAGGCGCTGGGCCCTCTTGCATGGTCTCGGCGTAAGCCATCATCATTGCTGGCCCATTGTCCTCTTTAGTCTAAGACGAGGTTCACCACGGCTGCGGCATCCTCTTCAGCTATCCTCTTGCGGCAATCACAGGCCCAGTTGCCCTTGATGCTGCAATATTGACACCTGGTTCGATCTTCCTTGCCGGCACCTCGTCCGGCCCGGCCCTGAGTGCGACCACCGCCTTTGTCGGTGCCGCCACCGCTGCTCGGTGCACCGCCACCACATCCATGATGCTTCCTAGCCTCGCACTCCTTCGAGAGTAGGAGTTGTCCGCCGCCGAAGCTCTCACGGCCGTCTTTAAGGCAGTCCTCGACCACCCACAACCGGCCTGTGAGCTCCTCGATAGGAAGCTCGGTCAGGTCAAGCAAGGTCTCGATGGAGACTGCTACCGGAGCGAAGCGAGGTGGCACGACGCGGAGAAATTTCCGCATGACTGTCGTCGTCGACGGTGTCGCTGAGCGCGCGGAGCTGCTACGCAAGGCTGGAGATCCGCATGGCGAAGTCGTCAACGAGCTCACCCTCCCTGAAGGCGATGTTCTTGAAGTCCGCCCGCAACTTCTACGCATTCGCCTCGCGCATGCAGTTGCTGCCGAGGCACTGGGTACGGATGGCTTCCCACGCCTCCTTGGCGCTTGCCTTCATCACGAGCATGTCGTGCATCTCCAACAGCATGGCGCGCATGAGTGTCGCCACGGCTTTCCTGTCCTCCTTTCTCTCAATCGTGTCGTCCTCCATGGGAACCCAGAGGCTAGCCGCATGGAGGTTGCACTCCATGATCAACGCCCACTCGTTGCAGTTCGAACGCGTGAGCATCGGGAAGGTGATGGGCACGCTACCGCTGACTACGGTCTCAGGCACAATCTCCCTAACCATGACCGCGCTTGGACCAGTTGCGCCCTCACCGCTCCCGCGGAGCCGACGACTGGGAGTCGTCCTGTGATGGCTACAACTTGGAACCACCCGACATGGCAACCATAACATGAGGCTCTAATGCCAATTGTTAGCCCAACTATAGACTAGAGGTGGACTACTAGTAGATAAAAATGTTGTATACACTAATACGCACACTAGTATTGGGAGGACACAATTAGAGGAGTGGAGTACTAGAGGCTGATTGCCTTGTAAATTGATCGGAGTTGAATGAATTACAACGGGAGGGATACTACTCCTTATATAGCAGTTTGTGAACCGACCTAAGCAAAATATCATCTACCTCTTAGCTAAGCACTTACGTCACATCCTAGGATCACTAGTAAGCCACGTTTCTACCACTGACCAGCCTAATACTTCCTAGCTAAGTATATGCTCCTGCTGCCCCTACATGTGTCCATGCATATTGCCGACATGCAGCTTTGAAGACCAAGGCTGACCCAACAGTGGTTAGTATAAGTAGGGATGACGGATCTAAAGTGAGTCTGCCAATACTAAAATGGTGAACCGAATTTTTTTAGGAATCTTTAGAATGACAAATAGGAGTTTCTTGTGGTCGAAATCAAATGGCAACCTGTTTCTATTAATCTCAAAAGCTTACAAACAAGCTTTAGTGGCTAGAAAAAGCCTAGCTTCATAATACACTAGATGATTGGAAAGGTAGAGTTAGGTTCCTGAGGCAATTTCTAAGAGGTTGGGGTGCAAATACCACTAGTGAAATTAAGAAAAGGAAGCAGTAACTACTGTCGAGTTCTGCTTTCCTCGCAGAGTTGGTTTTAGCTGGAACCGCGCTCTTGCCTTCTTGTGCCCCTTGATTATTGATCTGAATTCAAGTTAGATTCAAGAGGAAGAGATAAAGTGGGCACTCAGAGCCAATGTTACAGAAGTCGTCCAGGGGGATGACAACACACAATTCTTCCATATGATGGCTAATGGAAAGCGTAGAAAGAAGAAAATAATTCAGCTTGAACAGGACGAGGGTACAATAGTAGGACATGAGAACCTCAAATTGAATATATCTAATTATTATAAAAAACTTTTTGGGGCGTCTGAGGTTAATCATGTGTCGCTCGATGAGCACGCAACAGCCGACATCCCTCAACTCCAGGAAGAGGAGAACGAGGTGTTGTCAGCTCCATTTACTGAGAACGAGGTGTTTGAAGCAATAACGCAAATGAAACACAATAAACTAAGGTTGCCACGAATAGGTTGTCACGGGTAGCCCATTCGGTAGTTCAACCCATTCAGACGACTTTCATGCCAAGGAGACACATCCTAGAAGGGGTTGTGGCTTACATGGAACTCTTCACAAAATACATTCGAAGAAACTTGACGGAGTTATCTTCAAAGTGGATTTCGAGAAGGCATATGATAAAGTAAAATGGCCCTTCCTCCAACAAGCCTTACGTATGAAGGGATTCGATGAAACCTGGAGGAGATAGGTGGCTCTTTCATCCAGAAAGGTAGCGTTGGCATTAAGATGAATGATGATGTAGGTCATTATTTTCAGACACATAAGGGCCTAAGACAAGGTAATTCGATGTCCCTGGTCTTATTTAACATAGTACTCCCTCCGTCCGGAATTACTTGTCATAAAAGTGGATAATAATGGATGTATCTAGAAAAAAAATACATCTAGATATATCCATTCCTCCAACAAGTATTTCCGGACGGAGAGAGTAGCAAATATGTTGGCCGTTCTTATTGGTCGAGCTAAAGAGAACGACCTGATTGGGGGTTTGATTCCGCATCTCGTAGATGGAGAAGTGTCTATTTTACAATATGTGGATGATACAATTACTTTCATGGAACATGATCTCACAAAAGCTAGAAATATGAAGCTGGTACTATGTCTCTTCGAGCAATTGTCGGGATTCAAGATCAATTTCAATAAGAGTGAATTGTTATGCTTTGGGCGAGCCAAGGAAGAACAAGATACATACCGACAATTGTTCGGGTGTGAGATGGGAACTCTTCCATTTAGTTACTTGGAAATACCCATTCATCATTGTAAACTTACGAATAAGGAATGGAAATGTATTGAAGATAGGTTTGAGAAGAGACTAAGTTGCTGGAAGGCCAAGCTTATGTCTTATGGTGGTCGCTTGGTATTAATAAATACAGCGCTGACAAGCCTGCTAATGTTTCTCCTATCTTTCTTCGAAATGCCGGTAGGGGTACGAGAAAGATTGGATTTCTATCGTTCTCAATTCTTCTGGCAAAGTGATGATACTAAGAAGTACAGGCTTGCCAGATGGGATATTATATGTAGACCCAAAGACCAAGGCGGGTTAGGGATTGAGAACTTAGAAGGTACGTGGATATAAATTCTTTGCAATAAGTACCTCCAATCTAAGACTTTGGCTCAGGTTACAGCTAGACCATCGACACCTTTTTGGAAAGGATTAATGAGGATGAAAGAAACTTCTTTCCATACGGTGAGATTTCATGTTGGTAATGGTAACACTACTAGGTTTTGGGAAGATACATGGTTA
This sequence comes from Hordeum vulgare subsp. vulgare, assembly GCF_904849725.1. Classification (NCBI taxonomy): domain Eukaryota; kingdom Viridiplantae; phylum Streptophyta; class Magnoliopsida; order Poales; family Poaceae; genus Hordeum; species Hordeum vulgare. The sequence continues at coordinate 247,236,971 of NC_058521.1, read as the reverse complement.
GGGGAGACGCCCTTGGCTATACAACATCCCTCTCGTTATAATATTGTGCAACGTAAAGCAGATTATGTTGCAACGGTATTACAGTCGGTTCCCCTTAATATACAATTCAGAAGATCATTGGTGGGGGGACGATGGAATTCGAGGCTGCACTTAGTTCATAGGTTGATGGACGTTCAACTGACTAATCAGCCAGACATTATTCACTAGAAATTAACCACATGTGGTAGGTTTTCCGTGAAATTGATGTATTTAGACCTAATTGATTCTGGGCCATTACCGACATCCCTTCACATCTGGAAGATTAAAGTTCCACTTAGAACTAAAATATTCATGTGGTTTGTGCATAAGGGAGTGATTCTGACGAAAGATAATCTCATTAAAAGAAGATGGGCAGGAAGCTCCAGACGTTGTTTTTGTGATTAGAACGAAACTATAGAACACCTCCTTCTCGATTGTCGGCTTGCCCAATTACTTTGGCGTACTTTACATATAGCCTTCAATATTGGCCCTCCATCTAATATGAACACGTTATTTGGGGTGTGGCTTAATGGAGTGCAAACAAACATAGCGAGTCATATTCGGATAGGGATATGTGCTTTATTCTGGGATATATGGAACTATAGAAATGATATGATATTTAATTTTACCAACTTTTTGTAGGTTATCTACATGGATCTGTACGTGGTCGTTACTAACACATATGGAGTCCAGGGAGCTCTTGGTTACTGGGTGCAACCGCTAGGAGACGGTAGCACGGGTTATCTTCAACCGGTTTGGATGACGGCTCACCAATGAGCTAGGTGTTTAGTCATAGTAGTTTATTGTTCTGTCGTTGGATGGGGCATTCTTTTAATGTCTGTGTTAGGCTTTGAGAGCTCATGTAAGACATTGCTCTTTGTTTTGGACAACTTCTCTTTAATAAAATGGATGCATGCATCATGCTGATGCAGAGGTCGGGGGCATCCGCCTTTTCAAAAAAAAGGAATAGAGAATACTGATGCCTTTTGATCCACCCTTAGGTTTAAAAACTTGGGTCGTGTTATAAATGCTCCGGCTAAACCTATTGATGGGAGAGGCGAAATTATAGCTTCACAATCTCGCTTAATTGAATCTCCTGCTCTGGGTAGAATTTCCAGGGGTTCTGTATATGAACTCCAGAATTCTCCTTTTTTGGCCCCGAGTGAACATAGCCTCAAACATGATTGGAGGGATCTAGCTACGACAAGCATTCAATAAAATAAAAAAGCAAGCCTCTGGGAAGCTGCAGGTATTACAAAAAGAGTGTGATGCGGTAACATTTTGAAATGGACCATTTCGAAGAACATCATTTCAGGAATTTCCTTTCACAAACACTCTATTAATAAAGTATTCCGTTCCCATTGCTAAGGGGCTTTGAACACCTCGGGTACGAACTTACGCATAATAACCTTATCCAATCCCTTGAGCTGACCCATCAATGCCCCGTTTTCTCACTACACTCTACACAAAGTTAGTGAGCTCTGGCAAAAACATAGCTCTTAAGGACTGTTTGGTTGGCTAGTTGCTTCCATGTCGCCCCCAAAAAAGAACCCAAAAGTTCCGGAGGCATCTTCCATTCATTTCGATTTAGGTATTTCTGTACCATATTTAGATCTTCCCTTTCTACGCTTGGTGAAGGCGAAGTTCAGTTTGGAGATCTAACAATTCCTTATGTTGTGTATCCTCGATTGATGCCGCGAGGTATTCACACCACCGGATGAAATTGAAGCCATAATCAAGGAGTTACTCTAGAAATAGAACGCTCTTTGACGAGAAAGCCGTCTATCACCTGTAGCTGGCTTGCTTCACGTCCCGCTGTTTGCTTACGAGTTTGGTAGCGAGCCGAGGCAGACGTTTGTAGATCTTGCCTCTTTTTTCTTCATAGCTGATAGCATCACCTACAAAGTATCCTTCTTCTGAGTAAATAAATGTAGTATTTAGTCCAATCAATCATTGGTGAATCTATGTCTTTCATGAAAAGTGGAGTATTTGTGCCCAAAGTGTGCTGCAAATTCATGTTCAAGTTGAAATAAGGCCGAAGGGCTAAGTATACTACTGGAGATTATATATTCCAGCTCTCAAGTTTCCACTCCCATGCCTTTCTTGGTCGGACCAACCCAACCGACGATTTCCGACAAGTCTTCCTGCTTAGAGCAAGAACCGGAACCAAAATAAAGCTTAGTTTAAGCAACAATATCGCTAAGGGGCCAAACTAGTGAAAACGGCAGCTCCATTTTCCAGAACTTTCTGTCTCATAAGACTGAAACCACACAATTTGACATTCCCCTTGGGAAATAGGGAAAAACAGGCCCCGGATTCCGATGATTTATGTCTCGCCTAGTGGAGAAGTACACAATTGACTAAGAAAATTGGAAGGTGGTACGAAAATACTCATCGGGTTTTTCGTTCTAGCAGTTATGATATAGCTTCTAGCTTTGACCGCTCTTAAGGATCTATTCACTTCTACTAACTTTACAAAATGTGTCGGGTTTGGATCGAGTGATACGGGAGGTGCTTCTGCGTGGCACTCTTTTTCATGGGCTTTACTGTCTTTCTTTACCTTTAGAACAAAAAGCTTTGCTTGGCGAAATAACTCCTGCCTATATTTGGCATCCATGTTGTAATAGCCGCTGAGATTTGAACACCTGTGTTAGTACGAAGATTCTAGTCAGATGAGTTGTCAACATCTCCTGATTACCAATGCTACACCAAATTTGAATTCTAACTAGTTAGCGAATCATGTGCTCTGTGTGAATGTCTTTATTAGTCTATTTCTTTAAGCCCAAAGGATCTTCAAATACCGACTGGTCGTCCCAATCCAGTCTCCCCTATGCTTATTCCAATTTTTCCTATTCCTAGCGAAAACCCTCGTTTTGTGTTGCTGAGACATGCGCTTAAGGAGAAATTGCCACCGAAGTGAGCAGAGGAGCCGGGTGATGTGCCAGCGCTACTACTTGATTGAGTGCCAACATGCTACATGGCTACATTTGCACTAACTTGTTTCACTGCTTGGTCTGACCAAGCCGTTCAAGAAAAAGGAAAGATGAATGCGTTTAAAATCTACGAGTTGCCTTAGTAAGAAAGTTCCTCCAAATTCTTTTGGTGATGATCGATTCAACCTCATAAAAAAGATAGACCTTGGGTGTGGAAAGAGCAGTTGTGAAAAGCGGAAAAACATCAAAAAACGACGATTGCTCGGGATGGATGGAAACCTCAACTCATTAAGAAGGGGGTGAAGGAATCCAATCTCCTAATGGGGAGACTGCAGGTCGTCAAGGATCTGGGGCTCACTGGACCCAATCTGATTGCCACCTGGGTGAATCGACATATCCAACAACTTCAGGCGAAAGTGCGCCCCATGTGGTGTCATTCGGGTGCTGATGATCCTACCCAAGTCTCTCCTAAGAAATACATGGACACCCACTACGGTAACTGGATGGATAATTTGACTGAAGGAAAGTTCCGCCGAGAGGTGCTTGTGCCGGTGTTCGGTGCCAACAATCAGCCTCCACTGTAAGTTGTTCCAGACTCTTGAGTAACATGCTTTTCTTGCCATTGCTCCGTGTTTGACCACCCCGGTCTTTGCTCTCTCGTGATTTTTTCTAATTTCATTCTATGCCGCCTCTCCCTCAAGATGGTCCGGATGCACATGTCCCTCCGTAAAAATGCAGTCCTTTTTGTGCATGGGCCAACCGCCAACTTTTGTTCTTGCCAACCGGGCAGTCGGGTCGCGACTATAGTTGGGGACGAAGAGTGGGCCTTTTATATGGCACGCAGTTACCTGGCTTATGCAGAGAGTAAATTTAGGGGAATCGGGTAGCATGCTGACTAGCGACACAACCGATGGGTAGAGCACCTGATGGGATGTGGTGATAGCCCTCTGGCATGACCCGGAGGAATCGAACCACGATGTAGCACCGGGGGTTGCCCGGAGGAGTCGAACCGAACTTACATCATAAGGAATGTAAGGACTCGGTTGCCCAGAGTGAACGATGCAGCCCCCAAGCGATAGCCAAGGGGATCGGTTTTCATTCCAATGATCTTAACTTGAAAGGGTATTGAAAGATACAAAGCTTAAGCAAAGAACAGAAGCAGTTGGGCAATGTTCCATGTCCTCTCAGTTTCTTCGCCACATGTACACGCCGTTGTGTAGCACTTGGCTGACGAAGAAGGGTCCCTCATATGGCGGAGGGAGCTTGTGCATTCCCTCCTTGTTCTGGACCAGCCAGAGAAATAGGTCGCCCTCGTTGAAGACCTCGTACTTGACGGCTATGATAACGGCGCAAGTTTTGTTGGTATATGGGCTAGCGAGAGTGAGCGAGTCCCCAGACATCCTCCAGAAGGTCAACAACATCTTGGCGCGCAGACTCGAAATTCACCTCTACATACACCACGACTCGAGGCGAGTCATGAATGATGTCATTTGGCCAGTTGATCTGTTTGGATTCATCCATAAGCTCCATAGGACAGGACGTAGCTCGTCAAGCCAGCAGCTAAAAGCCTCTTTCAAGGGTCTTAGTAGTTGGGGCTTGATACCTTGAAGGATGAGACCGTTGGAGTGCTCCACTTGTCAATTGCACTAGGGGTGCGGTACTAAGCCATAATCGAATCGGAGGCTGTCATGCTGCAAAAGCAGCGACAACGTGTGAAAGTGAAGTTCTTGCCATTGTCGGTGATGATGACATGCGGGATGGCGAACAGATAGATGAGGCCTTTGATAAAGCTGACAGTTATCTGGCCATCACTTGATAGGTTTGACATCAATCCACTTCGTGGCCGCGAAAGGAAGATGAGTGAATCCACCTTTGGTGGTATTGAGCGGTCCCACCACATCAAATCTCCACACGGCATGGCCATGTGATAGGGATGGTTCTCAGGGATGTTCCCAGCATGTGCGGCTCACATGCATACCTCTAGCAGTTTTGGCACTTGCGGACAAGATCTTCTGCGTTGGCCAGAGTGTTAAGCCAGAAGAATCCATGCTTAAGTGCTTTGGCGACAAGGGCGCGCGATGACGCATGATGACTGCAGGTTCAAGACTGAATTTCCTCAAGAATCTATTGCCCTTTTTCTGGAGACATAACGTTGGAAGACTCCAATGATGTTGCGGTTGTAAAGCTCGTCATTGTATGCCTCGGTGTGGGGCATGATTTTCCGAGCCTATGTCTCATCAGTCGACAGCTCCCTTCGGATTAAGTAATCCAAGTAGGGTTGTATCCAGGCTGCAAAGACGGGGAGGTCGGCCTTAGCGTTTAGCTGAATGGGTTCTTGTTCGAGCTCGGCCTTCGTCTTTGTCTTGATGGATGGTTTATATAGTTGCTCCAAAAAAACACTAGAAGGAATGGGCTCTCAGGTGGAGCAAATCTTTGCGAGTGTATCGGCTGCTTCGTTCTAAGACAATACAACTGACGAACATGATGAAGTTCCAAGCCCTCAAACTTCTTCTTGAGCTTGCGACTTCCTTCCGGTATACGATCATGGAACGATCATTGGCATCACCACTCTTCATGACTTGTACCACGAGATCTGAATCTCCGGTGCAAAGCAGCCCACGAATGCCAAGTGATACCCATGCAGCAAGGCTTCATACTCCACGACATTGTTGGATGCAACAAAGTGAATATGTAGTACATATCTGAGCTTGTCGCCTTCGAGAAAAATAAGGATGACCACAACCCCCGAGCCTCAAGCATCTTGGATCCGTCGAAGTACATGATCCATCGCTCAGACCACACCCTTACAGCCAAAGCGGCTAGTATTATGGTATGGAGAGCGAGTGCTTGAAGTCTCCAAAGGCCGACTGGGCCTCGTTAGTCCACTCGAAGGAATCGGACTTCTTCAAAAGTGGATAGATTGGTATGCCTTTTTCCTCGAGCCTAGAGATGAACCGGACAAAAGTGGCAATGCACCCAGTTGGTCGCTACACATCCTTCAGATTTTTGGCTTGGCCATCTTCCAAATAGCATTGATCTTCTTCGAATTTGCCTCAACTCCGCACCCAGAGACAATGAAACAAAGGAGTTTTACCAAACACATTTCTCCGAGTTGAACTTCATGTTAATCCGCCTGAGCGCCTGAGATTGGTGAATGTCTCAGCCAAGTCAGCCAGGAGATCGTCTCCATGTTTGGACTTGACCATGATGTCATCGACTAGACGTGGACATTCTTGTCGAGCTGGCCGTTCAAGCATTTTTGCATGCAACAATGGTAAGTGGACCTAGCATGCAACAAAAAGGCATGGAAACATAGCAGTATGGTCCGAAGGGCACAATGAAGGTCTTCAAGCATTTTTCAGATAAAGGGCATGGAAACATAGCAGTACGGTCCCAAGGGCATAATGAAGGAGGCCTTCTCTGCAACGGACTCATTCATCTTTATCTGGCGGTAGCCGGAATAGGCATCTAGAAAGCACAGACGCTCACAACCGACCGTGGAGTCAATCACCTGACCGATATGAAGCAGAGCGAGATTCTTGGGGCAAGCTTTGTTGATCAGTCGATAGCCAATGCACATGTGCCAAGTGGAATTCTTCTTCGCCACCATGACCGGGTTTGCCAGCCACTCCGTGTGGAGGACCTCTCGGATGAAGCCGGCTTTGGGTATCCGGGAGATTTCTTCAGGCCTCGCGTATCAGTGAAGGGCCTTTTTGAACGCTTCAGGCCCTTGATAACATTGAGTTTGTGCTCATGGAAGTCCCTTGGGACGCCTTCCAGGCAAAGATGTCCCGCTTCTCATGGAGAAACTCCACGAGCGCTCTTTCCTACTACCTCCATCCAGAATTAACTATCGCTAAAATGAGTGTATCTAGAAGCGTTTTATTGTGTAGATTCACTCATTTCAGTGACAGTTAATTCCCGTACGGAGGGAGTATTTAGCAAGAACATCAGTGGCGATCTGCACGTCTTGGATGGATTTTACAGGCAGACTTGCACTTTCTTGGTGTCCTTGGCCGGCCGAAAGGAGTCGACTGTTTGATTTTTGTCGGTTGGCACCTGTTCGGTGTTAACCTCCTTCTGGATCTCTGTAAGTGCATCTAGTGCCACCCCTTGTTGGTTTTAAAGTATTGATGACAAACGTGGTTGAGGGACTAATGTGTTTGTGAGAGTTCACAGGATAACATAGATAGAAGTCCCTGGAGATTCGGAACCATCGAAGACAACCACTAAAAATGTCCGATGACATCGAAGACGGTTGAAGATAAGTGTTGCGCGAAGATATACGCATGAAGATAATGAAACACGAAGGCGAAATCTTTTGGTAGTTTCGTTTCTTCTTTCCCGAGTCATAGGAACCACAACACTGTTAAGTGAGGTCTAAGTGATTGAAGTCAGAAACTGATGTCATGCTCAACCCAAAACACCTATGTCTTCAAGTGAAGACAATGAGAGGTCTCTTCCTGGTTGAGTCGGCGTTGTTTGTAGCCCAAGTAATGTTGTCGCGTGTGTTTGAAATCCAATCGTTGTGGCACGTGTCAGTTGACCATTGACCCAGGGTCATTTCGGTAATATCATGTCGGGTTGCCTGTTGGCTATAAATAGCCCACCCACCACCTCCACCATAAGTTGGTGGTTGCTCAGAGTCATTATACGGTTTTTGTCGTTTTGGAGCAATCCACCTTCAAGACATTGAGAGAGAGTTACCCAAACACCTAGAACCAAAGTGTTTGAGCATCACCGAGTCATCCTATTCTGAGAGAACCGAAGACTAATTACACTTGAAGATTGTGATCTTCCAGACGGTTAGGCGTCATGGTCTAGAGTATCCAAGAGTCATTGTGGATTGTCGGACCTAGTTCTTGAATGTTTCGGAAGTCTACCTTGAAGACTTACCAGAGTGATTGGGTGAGGTCTAAGTGACCTTGGCTCAAGGGGAATAAGGTGAAGAAGAGGTCTTCAGAGTTAGACTGCAGCCTCCACAACCAGACGTACAGTTGTCACAACAACTGGAACTGGTCCAACAAATCATGTCTCCTCGTCAAGCAACTGGTTCTACCTTTCCACTCCTTTACATGTTGTTTTGTATTGTAAAGCCATTGCTTCCTTGTTCTTGTGTGAAGACATTCATCTGATTACCATTTGTCTTTGTACTACTTAAGTTTATCTTCAATACATCTATGTTTGCATGATGACTATGCCATACTTGCCTGTCTTCATCTTATTCCATGCATTACCTAGTCTCTTGATTGTTATCCCTAACTGATCCTAAGTCGCTTCCGCTCACTTCGAAAACAATTACTGTTTCGAAGCTTTTCATAAAAATCGCCTATTTCACCCCTCCCCCCCCCCCCTCTCTAGTCGATAACTAGCACTTTCAATTGGTAACAGAGCAAGGTGCTCCCTTGTTCAGTGTGATTCAGCTTAAACACCTCCAATTTTAGCTATGTCGACTGTAGGGGTAATCAAGGGGCGACGGTGGTCAGCCGCCGTCTGCAGCAATATCGATGTTTTTGCTGTTGGCAACCAACTTCTCCAGCCGGATGCGCTTCACTATGTTGCAACTTGCAATCCCTGGTAGGGTGCATGGATAACCTCTCCTTTGTGTCATGGAACTTGTAGGGCTGGTCAAGATCTCATCAAATGACAACTTCTGATATTTGAGTTGTTGTGACTGCGGACTTTGTGGCCGATTGCCCATGGTTAGTCATCGACTAGTCGACGAGTCATAACTGCAAGGTCGACTGAACATGGCGACTCGACTAACTGGCTAAGTCGAGCAACTCAATCAACTAGTCTCGACTAGTCCAGGTTTTTTAGTCAAACGACTAAAAGTTGGCCCTGCCTATCATATTTTTTCTATTTGCTTGCCCAACCACCACCACCCCCCAACCCGTGAAACCTAGATCACCATAGTTTCCCCCCGACTCAAACCTATCATGGCTTAGGCAACCCTCTCACTTGGTCGCCGCCCCACAATCTTGTCGTCCGCCGCCGCCGCAAGCTGGTCTGCTCCTTCACTGGTTGTTGTGGCTCCTCCCCTAGATGTTATTGCTGCTACTTGTCTACTCCTCCCATGGTTGCAGCGGCTCCTCCCATGGTATCCCCCGGCTGCTGCTGGTCTGCTCCTCCCCTGGTAACTATTATCCGCTCTTTTCCTTTTGCCCTGATCTTCTCTAGTGCTTTTGCTTGGTGGCTTAGGGCTTGATTAGGTGAAAAAACAACTAAGTGTAGTTACTTTTCCTTCTATCACAGATTCACTGCAAGCACCATGTCCTCCTAGCCAGAGATATCCCAAGTTCTTCGATCAGCTCAAGCTTAATTCATGCCAGTCGTGACTAGTCAAGACTCTCTACCCTAGAACGCCACGTCGACTCGAAAACATTGCGATTGCCACTGCACAGTCCATCGCATTCCGCCACAGCAACCCGCTCTGTCGCGTTGACGTTGTCACCACCATCCCCTTCCCACCTCTGGTTGTTATTGTTCCATCGGTTGAAGTTGGGACGATTCTTCTACCCAGAGGACTCGGCTTTAGGTTTGCCTTTGCCCTAAGCAGTCGGATCTAATGGGGAGTGGTTTTTTCCTCGAAGGAATATCTATTGGCGGTCTCTATGAGTCGACCCATGGTCAACACCTCCGTGTGACCAAGTTTCTGCCTCGGTGGCTCGTACCTAATTCCCAATTTGAGGCCTGGATAGCTTAAGGCTCAACGAGGTTCTCAAATGGAGTTTTGGAGCTGAGTCCAGCGATTGATGTATTCGCAGACCGACTCACCTTCCTTCTTGACGTAGTTCCAAGTTCCCGTGCACACCAGGTCTAACGGAAGTGCCCTGAAATATTTTCACAAACCAATCACGTAGATCATCTCAGTCATGAATTTTGTCTTCGGGCAAGCTATTTGGCCACGCCCATGATGATCCCTACAACATCAAGGGAAGGTTGCGAATGGCGACGCGCTCGTTGCCTCAACCGATATTGCAGGCCACAACCTAGTCGACCAGCCAAGTGTCGGGCTTGGTAGTACCATCATACTTGTTGATTCCATTAGCAATCACAAACCATTCTGGGAAAGGTTCAGTCTGGACACACTAGCTAAAACACAAAGGACCGAGTGAACTTGACCCGGTGGGACGATCGGCCTCGCCACGACACTCAGATCGCTCCTTCGATGCACGGATAGCCTCAATGTCGTCCCACGCGTCACGGGCTCCTGATGTACGCACCAAAGAGGGGCCGAGTTGGCGTTGGTTGTGCGGGTTCGACCGATGTCGTCCCGCGCGATGGGGCACCGATTGGTGGATCAACTCGAACAAGACGACTCCATGGTAATGGCGCGCTTACGAGCCCCCAAAGATTGGCGCCGGACAGACTCTGAAGCTAGTCGGCCTTGCAAGGAAGTGGCTATATCTTGTTATTCCACCGCGATCTTGAGCAGCATGGCGAGTTGGACGTGGTCCTCTGCCTTGGGTCAACTGGTGGGTCAAACCAGCTTGTTGGCCAGTGTTGCGGCAATCAGAGGTACACGGCCGGAGTATGATTTACTCAAACACCCCTCGAACCTTGGTTCACCGGTGTGTTGCGTGCAACACGAGTCATATGTGTACTCAAGGCAGATTGTCGAGGAGAACGGCGTGTGTTCCGTGTTTTAGCTGCCTAAAGATCAAGCTCTTGTGCCTTGAGATCCCGCTTCCTCTAAGTCGGTCACTTTTGCTCCTTCAAGATGGCCACCCGAGAGGCCCCGAATGCGACGGCCTCACGGGCATTCCCCTCCACAGGCTTGTGCAGACATGTGTCATCATCCGTTCATGTGGGCGTATCAGTAGCGGTCGCGCCATTGTTAGCCATGTACACTTATGCCATAGAAGAAGAGTTGTACAAAGTTTCATACACAACGGACTTGGCAAAATAGGATCATCCTGACAAGTTGTGGAGTAGCATTGCCAACTCTTGGAGATGGGGATCCCAAGGGATGCCCTAGACCAATCTTCACACGTCGATAGGTAGTGGAAAAGTGCAAGCACATGACTCCGGAGCGATCTACAGAAAACTGCATGCTACCGGTGCATGGTACAGTGATCATGGGGGGTGCGGCGAAGACAGAATAACAGGCCAACCGAAGTCCAGAGATGATCTTGTCTGGATCATAGCTCCAGCACATGAGTGCCCCACGGTGGGCACCTACTCTAGTGGGGATTTCACGGCAATATTTATCATTTTGGGATTTTGTAGAGGCAAGGCACACATAAAGGATGTAGGTACGGTATTTCACAGAATAGAGTTTTTACCCAGGTTCTGCCCCTGTTCTAGGGGTAACACACTGGTCCTGCTTGGATGTTTTCTCTCTTTTATGATCCGAATGATTACAAAGGATTTGTCTAGCTTGTAGACTTGAGTGAACCTATCTATGTCTTGCACCCTTCTCACCTTTATATACTACGATGAGAAGGTGGAGTTACAAGGGTTGTTAAGAGCCATAATGTGGCCGTAATGGTGGCCATTGCTGATGGAATTACCACGTCGCCATAAGAATCGTCTTGTTGGCGCTGCGGTAACGTTCGTCTTGATTGACCATGTCTTGGTCCAGTCTGATGGACGTTGCAATCTCTTAGCCGGATGGGCTTCGTGGCTTGGAGTCGGATAGGCTTTATCGATGCCGGCCCAACTAAGTGATTCTCCCGATGAAGACTCGTCACATGCTTGTCATGGGCCTACCTTGAGGGGTTCCCTCTGTCAACCATAATCATATATCACGTGGTCTGTAGCTAACTAGGATGCCTCCCTTAAATTTTGGGCCTTGTCCAAGAAATTTGGGGGAAGCCACTAGGCCGTCGACGAAGGTTGTCTTTCCTTTGATGCAGCTCACAGCATGGTGAATATGGAAGAAGGCACACAGCAGGCACGTCCCCTGCCTATGGGCCTAGAGGGAGGCACAGGTCTCAATTTTGTTTTGCCAACTTAATTTTGCGTTCTTCTCCTGTCCCTAAGGGGCTGTTAGCCTTCTTCTAGGCTTGTAGCTATTACTCCTTTATGTCAATGCATCGAGATGCAATGTTTTTTGTGGTTTTTCAAAGGAACAAAAGAACATCAAGGAAGCAAATCTCTAGGGTATTTGGGGTGGAATTAAGACAGTAGTCCAACATACTGCGAAAATGAATTTCCCCTTGATTTTTTCAAACCCTTATTTCCTAATCTATTCAAAAAAAATCCTTGATTTTTTTACATTGAATCACTGAAACTGCCAAACAATATTCTCCTTTTAAAGAAGTAGGAACAAACAGATGTTCAGTTCTTCGACATAATGTGGGACGCAGAATATTGTGAGATTATTGGTACTCCGAAAAACTAAAGACACAGACCAGTTACAAAGGTGAACATGTACACATTTTTTTATGGGAATGAACCTGTACACATTAACACTACTTATACCGTTGGTGTGATGTTTGTGTGACACGGAAGGTAAAGCTAAAGTCACACTTCACACAGATGAGAAACTAAAGAAGTCGGTTGTCCCTCTACAGAATCAACCAATTTCAGCACCACTTAATCCAGAAAACTGGCATCCTATGATTTCGACTCCTCTAGCCGTGTGCGCGTATAATCTAGACGATACACAAAATAAACCATGAAGGGAAGCTGACCTTTCTCCCTGTACTTCTGATAAAGCTCCGTCAGCTGCGTGTAATTAGTCTCCGTGAACCCGCTGATAGGATGGCAAAGAACAATATTCAGTACTCGACACGCCAACATGAACGAAGCAAAAAAAAAAAAATCCTACGGAACTGCCACGGAGACGAGAGAAATACCGACCATTTGGAGGCGACGTTGACGATGAGGAGGACCTTCCCCTTGTACGTGTCCAGGCACACCTCCTTGCCGTTGCAATCCTGCTCCCAAAATTTCCCCCAGATAAATTGGAGAAGAAGAAAAATGATGCAGGGTGGCGTGATTCCGCGAGGAGATGAATCACCTTAACGGTGAATTCGTGTACGGAGGTCTCCGGCACAGATTCGGCCGCCCCCATCTCGCCCTCTCTTCGCCTCCGGGACGGCGGAAGTCCTCCCGAATCCTTTGTCGAATTTGACCGTGTTTTTTCTTTAAAGAGAGAGGGGGGGGGGGGGGGGGGGGGCAACTTATTATAGCGGCGGTGTGCCGGGACAGGCTGGGCGGCTGTCTCGTCGAAGTTTCCAACCGGTCCGGTCAAGCAAATGTGAATTGCTCTTTTGTCACGTGGGCCTTCAATTGCATTTATGGGACGGCTAAAAAGGAGAAAAAGAACTGATGCATTGTTGCCCCAAGGAAAGAAAAACAGATAGAGCAGCTTCAAAGCCCCGATCCATTTTAGGATTTCACTGTTTCAACCCAAGTGATGTAAAGAATTCACAGCTCGTTCCGAAAAGATTTCATCATCTGACCCTTTTAAAAACGCAGAAAAGTTGCTGCGGTATTTAAAAACGTCAGTCTAACGTGGCGTTTTTGTCCATATTCAAACGCTAGTCCACGTTATGTTGCAGTCCAAATAGAAACGCCAGAGATATTGGCGTTGCTAGCCACGCATAAAATGCCATTGACAATGAAGTTTTAGAACCGTCCGCGTCTCCACCTGCTCCTTTCCTTTGGTCTTTGCTTGCATGCATCTGGACCACGCTCCCCCGCGCGCGTCTCCGCCTGTTGTTTGTTTTCTCGCTTTCGTTGGCACAGAAGAGCCGGCCAGCGGCCCTGCTTTCGATATCAAAAAAGCCACGCACACTTACCGCGGTGTACCAGCAGTAGGAGCACATTACTCTAGCTACTCTATGGACTATCACACGAACGAGTATACTACTCTACTACTACATGATTCAGGCTGGTTGCGGCTTGCTCAGCGAGCACCACGTCCACATTGCATGGTGTCCACATGCATGCAAGATTAATACTCCTGCACTGCACCTGCACTACTCTGACCTGGGATGCGTTGTGGATGGAGCCAAGACAAGGTAGCAACGCCAAGCTGCATGGCGTTTTGCAGACTGCACAGAAACGCCAAGGTCCATGGCGTTTCTCGTGTGGTCTGCAACGATAATGTACACTCGCGTCTTTATTTGGAGCGAAAACGTCATAGTAGACTGGCGTTTCTATGTCTAATAGCAACACCACGGGATCTGCGTTTCTAAAAGGGTCAGATCGTGAAATCTTTTTGGGACGAGTTCGTTCTGTGAATTCTTTACGTCACGTGGGTCGGAAATTTTATCCATGTGCATTCATTTAGATCGCGGTAAATAGAAAAGTCGTCCCAACGCACAAACGAACGCGCGTCCGCTTTTTATCCATGTGCATTCATTTAGACCGCGGTAAATAGAGCCGCCCCGCACGTCGACGACTCAGCCGATCCCCAGCTTCCACATCTACCCGCAAACCTCCCTCCTCTCCGGGGAATGCTATCTGAAGGTGAGCGTGGTGGCGCCATCCACGCCCATGTCCGCGCACATCAACCTCAACGCAACTCCGGTAGCCGGTGGCTTGTCATCTGGTGGGGCAAGGAAACGCGCACGAGAGATGCCAGCCGACATGATTTCCGGCGCCCGCGACCTGTTCGACGGAATGTCAACGATCGTCCATGACTAGAGGGCCAACCGCTTCATGGAGAGTATCATCTTTGAGGGTGTTGCGGTGGCCCCAGGTTGTGCCAACGCGGCTGCGGCTGGCTACGATCCCGAAGAGACCCAAAGCGAGGACGACTGAGGCGGGCCATTCACGCTGTTGACCTATGACCAAGCTGGCATGCAGCCCGCCTTCATGCAAGATCAGGTCGACCTCGACCTGGACGGCTTCCCGCTCGACCACGTGTTTCCGTATGACTACGGCCTCGAGGAAGAGGATGAGGTGGACATCTACGGGAAGCCTTTGTTCGACGACGAGCTTGCCAACCAAACTGTCGGGGTGCAGTCCAAGCGAAAGAGTAGACGGACGAAGGCATACACGACGGTCATGGACAAGCTCCTTTGTGAGTGTTGGAGGGACATTGCGCAAGACCCCAAGGTCGGCGCCGAATAAAAGTTATCAACCTTTTGGATTCGTGTCCATCGTGAGTTTCACGAACGCAGGAAGTTTTCGTCGTGCCGAATGAAAGTTACGACTTTCTGAAAGATTAAACCCTGCAGGGGTGCTCCAACTAGTCCATCACAAACAGTTACGGGCCGCAAAGTAATCCTCTATCACGAATCTCGTGATCTCGTCGGATTCCTTAGAGGAAAACCTCAACTCTGGGAGAACAAAAGCTTCACCGGGATTCCTATACGCAAGATATATCGCTAGGTAAGACAAGACTAGCAGGACCTCCCGTCGTGTCGACGAACCCGATAAGAGCCGCGTATCTCAGTCTGAGGACACGATGGATGAAACTAGCTACGAGAACCAAACCTCAAGTTTCCTTCTGGCGGCCCCGCAGGCAGACCAGGTTGGACCAACACTCATGAGGAGCACTGGCCCGGGTTGTTGATTAATTCCTCGGGGTAGCTATTCCCTATGCATATTATTATTAAGTGATTAGCAAATTAACAGCAATGTTGGGTCCTGCCGGACAAGTCTTAGCACTACACGATTTATCAAGGGGGTCCCCATAACAACCCCGAACGCGTTGGGAGCGATCAGTTATGGAATCAAACACCGGTAGCCGGAAACTATGGCGACAATAACGGAACAAAACACCAGGCAAAAGGCTAGGCCTTCCGTTATTTACCAAGTATATAGGTGCATTAATTAAATAAAATATTTAACATAATGATATCAAACTCATGTTATCACACGAGACAAAGCACCTGCAACTAGCAACGCTAACATTAGTAGCTGAGCAAGCCTACTTAGCCATTCAATGTTTGCTAGGAGGGGGAAAGTGTTTGGGTTTCATGGCAATATCAGGAGGCAATTATTTCAGTGGTAGGCAGCGGGCATATGACGAAGGAACGTGAATCTAGCATAACAAGTCTAGAGATGGAATCAAGGTCATATCATCTTGCCTGTGATGTCTTCAGCTTGGAACTGCTCTTGTTCGTCCTTCACGTACTCTCCCGGACCCACGTACTCATTCTCCGATCCCGGTGCTACCCAACATAAAAAATAGCATCCAATGAACAACAACACAACAAGATGCAACAAACACATGATGCATGAGATGAGAATGAACATTCATCTCTATTCTAGTCACTACCATAAGCATGAGAAGAAAATACAAACTTCTGGACAGAACTGCACTCTAAGCTATCTTGACATGCATGAGGATGACATGAACAGGTGCATCACGCGAAAATGATGCAAAGACATATAAAGAATGTTACGAATGGAGCTACGGATCATCCGGAAACAACAAAACAAGAAATGGTGTCCTACGTATCAAATCCATCACAACACACTCCAATGGCATACTTCTGGTATTCCCAGGTAGCCAAATCACAAAACAAACAAGTATGGATGGGGTGGTGCAAGGAATATCACCACACCATCAACTATGCACTCACAAGCATCAAAACATCAAAACTATACAATCTGCCATTAACAGCATCATAGCAGTTTGGGAGCTACATGCAAAGCACCTAGAGCCACTCAAATATGCCAAATAAGATATGTGGCAGAAGCTATTCAAAATCTCTACAAGCATGAGCAAAAAGATAATACAAAGGAGTTTCACACAGAAAGTTCTACAGCTACTAACTTGGACAAAAATATCAGTTTTTCACGGACTTAGTGAAATTCTTAGATTCTCACTAGCTGTTTATGCTCTGAAGCATTTTGACAGCACCCAAAACAATATTTACAGGAAGCCAAATGGAATGAAAATTGAGAGAGAGCTAGACAAACACAAAAGCTACAACTTTCCAGTTGATTGCAAGGGCTTATTCCCAACACATGAACTTTTGCAAGCACAACTACAAGGGAAGAAAATATCAGCAGTTTCTCAGACTTAGTGAAAATCACAGATTTTCACTAAACTGGAATTTTCAGCCACATGCCTACTTTGACTAGGCACAACTTGCACATATGAACTCCTAAGCATGAAACAAAACCAACATGCTATAGAGGGGTTCACCCTCTACTGCCACAACAAGGATTCATCCTCTTGGGCTCATCACATCACATGGAACCAAGCTCTAAACATTGAACAAAACAGAAATATGACAATCCCAGAAAGTGTTCCAAAGGCAAAACTGATTCCACCAATGGATTCCTGGGATGATTCTACCCCAAAAACATATATAATACATAGGCACTTTCATACAACAAATGGGCACAAAGCTAAGAAGAAGATATACATGGAATCACATAGAGGTGAATAGTGCATCATCACATGTGCTTCTCACCAGAACACCACCTACACATGCACTTGCACACTCTCACAATTCCAATGGTGACATGAGGGGTATACCTCATGTTCATGTGTCTTAGCACACCACTACACACACTCTTACAACAAGCACAAACATAATAACACCTACACCTGCTAGTTATCACATACACACTAGCTTACACTCACATAAGCACACCTACACATACTAACTTGCACATGAGCTTATCAAGGTACACCATGCCTTGGGCATGTGTGAGACACACACACACAAGCACACACAACAACACATGAGCCCCTACACACACAAAGTATGTGGGGGGGGGACCCACACACACTACACACCCTTGGGTGATGCCTCACACACATGCACATCATGAAGCTTGCACATACACAAATGCATCACTACCCTAGTGCATATACACATGCTAACAAACTCACATACATGAGCTAGCTCAACATACACTAGAATTCAAATACCTACACATATACAAACACCACCTACTCATGCCACATCAAACACCAACTAATACATAGGAAGTAAATCTATTGGTGGGAGGCAAAAAAATCTACCACAATGATGTCCTAACACACCACCACAACTACCATAGCAAATAAATGAAAACAACAAAAGGAATGCAAAATAAAATAAAAGGGCTAGCCTGGGATTCAAACCCACGCCCTGCAAACCAACACCACAAGGCAAACCACTGGGCTACTGAACATGTACACGATAGAACAGAGGGATTGCACGGCATAAGCTGCTTCCCTGCGCTACTGTTCCTCAGAGAAAATATAACAAAAAAGGGGGTGGCACCGCGGGCCCTCGAACCCACGACCGCCTGATCCACACAACACACTGCAAACCACTACGCTGCTCTATGAACCTTGGCCTAACAGAGGTATCATGCTAGGTAACCTACGCAAGGGTCGCCCTACTCTGCCATGCACAGAGAGACGACGGCAGCAACGCCACCGGAGCGTCTCCTACTCCTACTGCTGAACCAGAGAGGAACATCTACGCTACCTCTTCTACCGCGTGGGAAGCCGTTCCCCTGAGCCACGACGAGCCCGAGCACCTACACACACATCCACACATGATCTGCTGAACACATCTCCGATCAGAGCGGCACGGCCACGAGCTCCTACTCTGCATCTGATGAGGGGGAAGGGAGGAAGAGAGCAGGCTCACCGAGAGGAGGAAGAAGACTAGGTTCCGATCGGAGGGAGTTGCCTGAAGATGAACTGTAGACGACCTGAAGTTGACTGAAGACGCTGTGTTGCAGAACCGAAGCAGGGAACGGGGCCGCCGGGAACACGCCGGAGAGGAGGCACTGCCCGTCGGTATGGTCGCTCCCCGGCCTCACCGACGACGGGAATGGAACGCGGGGGCTTCCCCCGAGCTCCCGGACATGCTGGTCGGCGCCGGATGCGATGGACGCGCGGTGGACGACGGCGACGCTCTACTTCTCTCTCTCTGTTACCTGATCTACAGATCTTACCTGGGGAAGGAAGAGAGAGATGGAAGGGAAAGTGGCGGCGCTAGGAGGGGGATGCGGAACCCTAAACCAAGGGGCACATACGCCGAGGAATATATGGCCGCGGATGGGATGACGCCGTCAATCTCCTCGCTCTCTCTCTCTGATGCTCTGACGGAAAGCAAGCACGTCAACGACGCCGTCAGGAGAAAGAAGAAGGAGCGCACTTGGGCTCTCGCTGGGGAAACAAAGAGGAGTGATGGGCCTCGGGAGGGAGAAGTAAGCCCATGTTGGCAACAAGCAAGAGAAAAGAAACCCACCGGGGTTTCTTATTTAAACCAACACCAGACAAAGAAATAATACACAGGCTAAACTGTTGATGCTAAAAATAAAGCAAAAATACCCTTGGTCATAAGGAATTGTGACCTAATTAAAAAAATAGAAAAGGGATTTTTGGAGCAAGTAAATATTTACAAAACAGAATTTAATCCACTGTTTTGTGAATATTTAGCACCTCTCAATCAAAGTTTCAAATCACTAAAACCAAGCATCACATCCACCACAAATAAAACTAAAGCATGGGCATTTTGAAACAAGGATGGAGCAAGAGAATCTTGGGCTTGAGATAAATGAGAGGAAGAAGATTTTGAATCCTATTGCAAACTAACATAGGGCTTCCTACTTTCAAACAACACTACTCCACATCATCTCACTTATCAACATCACATCATCACATGTCATCACACCACATACACATGATCACAAGGCAACAAACACAAATAGGCATGGAATGAATTGGATGCATGCATGCAAAGGAAAACAAAACAAGGTGACACATGAAATAACACATGCATTGATCTCTCATAGCAATGACAAGATGGATCCACATACAGAAGGTTCCAAATAAGGCAAGTTACACTCTTGGGGTATTACAATGTGATCCCGTTATCAAGTGACAACACTTGTCTATGGTCAGGAAACCTTGACCATCTTTGATCAACGAGCTAGTCAACTAGAGGCTTACTAGGGACAGTGTTTTGTCTATGTATCCACACATGTATTCGAGTTTCCAATCAATACAATTATAGCATGGATAATAAACGATTATCACGAACAAAGAAATATAATAATAACTAATTTATTATTGCCTCTAGGGCATTTCTCCAACAGTCTCCCACTTGCACTAGAGTCAATAATCTAGTTCACATCACCATGTGATTTTAACGAATCCAACACCCATATAGTTCTGGGGTCTGATCACGTCTTCCTCGTGAGAGAGGTTTTAGTCAACGGTTCTGAAAATTTCAGATCCATGTGTGCATTACTAATCTTTATGTCATCTTATAGATGCTGCCACTACGTGCTATTCGGAAATACTCCAAATATCTACTCTACTATACGAATCCGTTTTACTACTCATGGTTATTCGGATTAGTGCCAAAGCTTGCATCGACGTAACCCTCTACGACCAACTCTTCAACCACCTCCATAATCGAGAAAAATTCCTTAGTCCATTAGTTACTAAGGATAACTTTGACCGTTGTTCAGTGATTCAATCTTGGATCACTCTCTGTACCTCTTAATAGACTTGTGGCAAGGCACACATCAGGTGCGGTACACAGCATGACATACTGTAGAGTCTACGGCTAAGGCATAGGGGACGACCTTCGTCCTTTCTATTTCTTCTGTCGTGGTCGGGCTTTTGAGTCTTACTCAAATTCACACCTTACAACACAGCCAAGAACTCCTTCTTTGCTGATCTATTTTGAACTCCTTCCAAAACTTGTCAAGGCATGCATTTCATTTGAAAGTTCTGTTTAGCATTTTGATCTATCTTCATAGATCCTCATGCTCAATGTTCAAGTAGCTCTATCCAGGTCTTCCTTTGAAAAAACCCCTTTCAAACAACCTTTATGCTTTACAGAAATTCTACATTACTTCCCATCACCAATATGTCAACAACACATACTTATCAGAAATTCTATAGTGCTCCCACTCACTTCTTTGGAAATACAAGTTTCTCATAAACCTTGTACAAACCCAAAATCTTTGATCATCTCATCAAAGTGTATATTCCAACTCCGAGATGCTTGCACCAGTCCTTTGAAGGATCGCTAGAGCTTGCATACTTGTTAGTATCCTTAGGATCGACAAAACCTTATGGTTGTATCACATACAACCTTTCCTCAAGGAAACCGTCGAGGAAACAATGTTTTGACATCCTATGTGCAATATTTCATAAATAATGCAGCAAGTACTAACATACTTCCAACATACTTTTAGCATCGCTACGAGTGAGAAAGTCTCATCATAGTCAACTCTTTGATCTTGTGAGAAACATCTTGGCGACAAGTCGATCTTTTCTTAATGGTGAATAGTCACCATCATCGTCTGTCTTCCTTTTAAAGATCCATCTTTACTTAATAGTCCTACGACCATCAAGTAGTTCTCCCAAAGTTTACACTTTGTTTTCATACATGGATCCTCTCTCGAATTTCATGGCCTCCAGCCATTTGTCGGAATCCGGGCCCACCATCGCTTCTCCATAGCTCGTAGGTTCATTATTGTTCAACAACATGACCTTCAAGATAGGGTTAATGTACCACTCTGTAGTAGTACGCGACCTTTGTCGACCTACGAGGTTTGTAGTAACTTGATTCGAAGCTCTAATGATCACCATCATCAGCTACCACTTCAATTGGTGTAGGCGCCAGAGGAACATCTTCCTGCACCGTGCTACACACTGGTTGAAGTGACGGTTCACTAACCTCATCAAGTTCCACCACCCTCCCACTCAATTCTTTCGAGAGAAACCTTTCCTCGAGAAAGGACCCGTTTCTAGAAACAAACACTTTGCTTACGGATCTAAGATAGGAGATGTATCCAACTGTTTTAGATATCCTATGAAGATGCATTTATCCGCTTTGGGTTCGAGCTTATCAGACTGAAACTTTTTCACATAAGCATCGCAACCCCAAACTTTCAAGAAACGACAACTTAGGTTTCTCCAAACCATATTCTACATTGTGTCATCTCAACGGAAATACGCGGTGCCCTATTTAAAGTTAATGCGGTTGTCTCTAATGCATAACCCATAAACGATAGTGGCAATTCGATAAGAGACATCATAGTATGCACCATATCAATTAGGGCATGGCTATGACGTTTAACTGTGTACCAAAAACTCATAACTCAGATATTCATCTCTATGATCATATCGTAGACAGCTTATCCTCTTGTCACGATGATCTTCACTCTGAAATAGCTTTGAACTTTTCAATATTTCAGACTTGTGACTCATCAAGTAAATACTCCTGTATCTACTCAAGTCGTCAGTGAAGTAAGAACATAATGATATTCACTGCGTGCCTCAACACTTATTGGACTGCATACATAAAAAATGTATTACTTCCAACAAGTTACTCTCTTGTTCCATGTGGTATGATTTTGCATGTTTCAAGTGATTCAAAATCAGGTGAATCCAAACATTCCATCCGCATGGAGTTTCTTCATGCGTTTTATACCAACAGGTGTGGTTTGCATGTCTCAAACGTTTCAAAAATGAGTGAGTACAAAGATCCATCAGCATGGAGTCTCTTCATGCATTTTACACCAGCATGACTCAAGTGGCAGTGCCACAACTAAGTGGTGCTATCATTATTACTTTGTATCTTTTGGCACTTATATTATGAACATGTGTAACACTACGATCGAGATTCAATAAACCATTGAAGGTAATTATTCAAGCAAATAGAATAACCATTATTCTCTTTAAATGAATAATCGTATTGCAACAAACACAATCCAATCATGTTCATGCTCAACGCAAACACCAAATAACAATTATTTAGGTTTAACACCAATCCCGATGGTAGAGAGAGCGTGCGATGTTTGATCACATCAACCTTGGAAACACTTCCAACACGTATGGTCACCTCGCCTTTAGCTAGTCTCCGTTTATACCGTAGCTTTCATTTTCATTTTGAGTTACTAATCACTCAGCAACCGAACCGGTATCCAATACCCTCGTGCTACTAGGAGTACCAGTAAAGTACACATCAATATCATGTATATCAAATATACTTCTGTCGACTTTGCCAGCCTTCTTATCTACCAAGTATCTAGGGTAGCTCCGCCTTAGTGACCGTTCCCCTCATAATAGAATCACTTAGTCTTGGGTTTGGGTTTAATCGTGGGTTTCTTCATTGGAGCAGCAATTGATTTGTTGTTTCACAAAGTATCCCTTCTAGCCCTTGCCCTTCTTGAAACTAGTGGTTTTGCTAACCATCAACAATTGATGCTGCTTCTTGATTTCTACTTTCACAGTGTCAAACATTGTGAATCGCTCAAGGATCATCATATATATCCTTGAAATGTTTATAGTTCATCACGAAGCTCTAGCAGCTTGGTGGCAGTGACTTTGGAGAACCATCACTATCTCATCTGGAAGATTAACTCCCACTTGATTCAAGCGATTGTTGTACTCAGATAATCTAAGAACATGCTCAACGATTTGAGTTTTTCTCCTCTACTTTGTAGACAAAGAATTTTGTCGAAGGTTGATACGTCTCAAACGTATCTATAATTTTTGATGGTTTCATGTTGTTATCTTGTCATCTTTGGATGTTTTATGTACCTTTTATATCTTTTTTGGGACTAACTTATTGATTCAGTGCCAAGTGCCAGTTCCTGTTTTTTCTGTGTTTTTGGCTCTTTACAGATCTGAATTTGGAACGGAGTCCAAACGGAATAAAATCCCCGAAATGATTTTTTCGCGAACGAAAGAAGATCAGGGGGCGTGTGGGCCAAGCCAGGAGGGCTCGTGGGAGCCCACAAGCCCCCACTCCGCCACCAGGGGGAGGCGGCAGTGGCAGGGCTTGTGGCCTCCCTGGCCCCCGTGGCCTAGATCTTTGGCCTATATATTCCCTAAAATACAGCAAAAAATCAGGGGATCCACGAAAATACTTTTCCGCCGCCGCAAGCTTCCGTTTCCGTGAGATCTCATCTGGAGACCCTTCTCGGCGCCGTGCCGGAGGGGACTTTGGAGTTGGAGGGATTCATAATCATCATCATCACCCCTCCAATGACTCGTGAGTAGTTCACTTCAGACCTACGGGTCCGTAGTTAGTAGCTAGATGGCTTCTTCTCTCTCTTGGATCTTCAATACAAAGTTCTCCATGATCTTCATGGAGATCTATCCGATGTAATCTTCTTTGCCAGTGTGTTTGTCGAGATCCGATGAATTGTGGATTTGTGATCAAATTATCTATGATATATATTTGAGTCTTTGTTGATTTCTTATATGCATGATTTGATATCCTTGTAAGTCTCTCCAAATCTTGGGTTTTGTTTGGCCAACTAGATCTATGATTCTTGCAATGGGAGAAGTGCTTGGTTTTGGGTTCTTACCATGTGGTGACCTTTCCCAGTGACAGTAGGGGCAGCAAGGCACACATTAAGTAGTTGCCATCAAGGGTAACAAGATGGGCTCTATCGTTGATATGAGATTGTCCATGTACATCATGTCATCTTGCTTAAGGCGTTACTCTGTTCTTTTGGACTTAATACACTAGATGCATGCTAGATAGCGGTCGACGTGTGGAGTAATAGTAGTAGATGCAGACAGTATCGGTCTACTTGTTTTGGACGTGATGCCTATAGATATAATCATTGCCATAGATATCGTCATGACTTTGCGCGGTTCTATCAATTGCTCGACAGTAATTTGTTCACCCACCGTCTACTTGCTTTCATGAGAGAAGCCACTAGTAAACACTACGGCCCCCGGGTCTATTCACATCTATCGTTTACACCTCCGCTTTTACTCTGCTTTGTTACTTTGTTGCTTTCAGTTCTCACTTGGTGAACAATCTATAAGGGATTGACAACCCCTTCATAGCACTGGGAGCAAGCTTTTTGTGTTTGTGCAGGATCTTGTGATACTCCTCCACTAGATTGATACCTTGGTTCTCAAACTGAGGGAAATACTTACCACCGCTGTGCTACATCACCCTTTCCGCTTCGAGGAACACCAACGCAAGGCTCTGTAGCCGTAGTAGAAGGATTCCTGGTGCTGTCGACATGACTATTCCTATCGCCGTTGCCGGGGAAGCACAGCTGACATCAGAAGTATTTCTGGCGCCGTTGCCGGGGAGGAGAGATCAAGATCTATCCAAGTAGGTCTCACAAACTCATCTCTTGCATTTACTTTTGTTGCCAGTTGCCTCTCGTTTTCCTCTCCCCCACTTCACATTTGCCGTTTTCATTTGCCTTTCTCCTTTGCCATTTCCTTTTGCCTTTTGCCTTTTCCGTTTGCCTTTTTCTCTCGCTTGCTTTCTGTTCACTTGTGTGCCATGTGCCTTCAATATGCTTGCATCTTCGCTTGCTGGAAATCTAGTGATATGGATCCTCATCCACTTGCTAATCTCTTTAAGAGACCCACTTGTGTGGAACGAATTGCTAGTGAGTTGAGGGCACTTGACTATCTTTATGGAGTTTTGCTTCAGATGCGTGAATCTGAAAATTGTAAGGAAGAAATTTATGAAGTGATTCACGAGAGCTCCTTGGATGAAAAGCATGATTGCAATGGTTTCACTATAAATTCTAGTAGTGACAATCATGCTAAAAATATGCAAAACCCTAAGCTTGGGGATGCTAGTTTTGCTATGTCCACTACTTGTTGCAATAATCATGATTGGGGTGATGATCTTTCTTATGATCTTGAAAATTTGTTCAAACCTCATGATGAATATGATATTTGTAACAATATTGAAAGTGGGATTGGAGAAGTCATGACTTTAGTTGATGATAATCCCACTATTTTTGAAGAGTGTCAACTTTGCATGCATGTGGATCATGAAAAGAATATCCTTTGGGATAGCTATATTGTTGAATTTGAATATGATCCCACATGTAATTGCTATGAGAGAGGCAAATATTTTGGTAGAAACTTTCATGTTACCAAATCACCTCTCGTGATGTTGAGATTGCTATTGTCTCTTTCTTCTTCCTTGCATATGGCAACTATTGCTCGTCTTGACAATCTGTTTTCCTATAAAATGCCTATGCATAGGAAGTATGTTAGACTTAGATATGTTTACCTTTTGCCTAGCTAAGGGCGTTAAACAAAAGCGCTTGTTGGGAGGCAACCCAACGAATCTATCATTTTTCTTTCTGTTTTGTGTTTTCCACACTTTCATAATTCTGTTATGATTGTGTTTTTTGTGTTTCTTTTTGCGTTTGTGCCAAGCAAAACCGTTATGATTAGTCTTGGGGATGATCGTTTGCTCATGTTGGAAAAGACACAAACTTTCAGCTCACGAAAAGAATTTTATTTTTTCTGTAAGAGCTTTTGAGTTGATTATTTTTGCTTCTGATTGCTACGCAAATTATTCAGACTGTCATAAGTTTTTAGAATTTTTGAAGTACCAGAAGTATACGAAATATACAGATTGCTACAGACTGGTCTGCTGTTAACAGATTCTGTTTTTGTTGTGTTGATTGCTTATTTTGATGAAACTATGGATAGTATCGGGGGGTATTAGCCACGTAAGATTGAAAATACAGTAACTCACCATCATCACAAGTAGAATTTAAGTTTGCTACAGTACCTAAGGAAGTGGTGGTTTGCTTTCTCATACTAATGTTATCACGAGTTTCTGTTTAAGTTTTGTGTTGTGAAGTTTTCAAGTTTTGGGTGAAGTTCTTATGGACAAAGAGATAAAGAGTGGCAAGAGCTCAAGCTTGGGGATGCCCAAGGCACCCCAAGAGATTCAAGTATGCCGTAAAATCCTAAGCTTGGGGATGCCCCGGGAAGGCATCCCCTCTCTCGTCTTCAATCCATCGGTAACGTTACTTGGGGCTATATTTTTATTCACCACATGTTATGTGTTTTTGCTTGGAGCGTCTTGTATCGTAGGAGTCTTTTATTTTTGTTGTGTCACAATTATCCTTGCTGCACACCTAGAGAGAGAGACATGCACTCACCGTGATTTTGTCGAGCTTCACTTATATCTTTTGGTAGACAATTCAGCTCACATGTGCTTCACTTATATCTTTTGAGCTAGATACTTTTGCTCTATGTGCTTCACTTATATCTTTTAGAGAACAGCGGTGCGTGGCTTGGTAGTTGATCTGTGCTTTCAAAGTAGTCTCAAAAGGGGTAGTTATCCAAAGGGATACAAAAACTTCCACCTTCATGTGCATTGAATAATTAGAGAAGTTTGATTCATCTCAATTAGTTTTGAGTTGTGGTTTTGGTAATATTAAAGTTATGCTAGTAAGGTGTTGTGGATCTAGAAATACTTGTGTTGAAGTTAGTGATTCCCGTAGCATGCACGTATGGTGAACCGCTATGTGATGAAATCTGAGCATGATTAGTCTATTGATTGTCATCCTTTGCGTGGCGATCGGGATCGCGCGATGGTTTATACCTACCAACCCTTCCCCTAGGAGTATGCGTTGAATGCTTTGTTTCGATTACTAATAAAACTTTTGCAACAAGTATATGAGTTCATTATGACTAATGTTGAGTCCATGGTTTACATGCACTTTCACCTTTCACCATCACTATCTTCTTAGTGCCATGCAACTTTCGCCGGTGCACAAAACCCACCATTAGCCTCCCTCGAAACAGCCACCATACCTACCTACTATGGCTTTTTCAAAGTCATTCCGAGATATATTGCCATGCAACTACCACCATGACATGTGCCACCATGTCTACATTGCCATTGCATGATCGTAAGATAGCTAGCATGATGTTTCCATTGATGTCTTTGCCATGCTAGATCATTGTCACGGTACACTACCGAAGGCATTCCATATAGAGTCATTGTTGCTCTAAGTTTGGAGTTGAAAGTGTGATGATCATCATTAATGGACCATTGTCCCATGTGAGGAAATAAAAGAGGCCAAAGAAGCCCACCCAAAAAAAGAGGCCAAAGAGCCCACCAAAAAAAATTAAAAAATGATGAGAGAAAAAGAGAGAAGGGACAATGCTACCACTTTTTCCACACTTGTGCATATTAAGCACCATGATCTTCATGATTGAGAGTCTCTCGTTTTGTCACCACCATATAGCTAGTGGGAAATTTTCATTATATAACTTGGCTTGTATATTCCAATGATAGGCTTCCTCAAAATTGCCTTAGGTCTTCGTGAGCAAGCAAGTTGGGTGCACACCCACTAGTTTTCTTTAAGAGCTTTCACATACTCGTAGCTCTAGTGCATCATTTGTATGGCAATCCCTACTCATTCACATTGATATCTATTGATGAGCATCTCCATATCTCATTGATATGCCTAGTTAATGTGACTATCTTCTCCTTTTTTGTCTTGCAACCTCCACCACATTCCACACCATCTATAGTGCTAAAACCATGGCTCACGCTCATGTATTGCGTGAGAGTTGAAAAGGTTTGAGAAAGTAAAGGTGTGAAACAATTACTTGGCCAATACCGGGGTTGTGCATGATTTAAATTCGTTCTGCAATGATGATAGAGCATAGCGAGACTATATGCTTTTGTAGGGATAACTTTCTTTTGGCCTTGTTATTTTGAAAGTTCATGATTACCTAG
This sequence comes from Hordeum vulgare subsp. vulgare, assembly GCF_904849725.1. Classification (NCBI taxonomy): domain Eukaryota; kingdom Viridiplantae; phylum Streptophyta; class Magnoliopsida; order Poales; family Poaceae; genus Hordeum; species Hordeum vulgare. Next base: position 247,208,647 of record NC_058521.1, on the reverse strand, counting down.
CTAGTTTGCTTGAATTATTATTGTTTCCACGTCAATAGCAAACTATTGTTTTGAATCTAACGGATCTGAACATTCACGTCACATAAGAGGAGTTACAAAAGACATCTATGCTAGGTGGCATGAAAGCTTCAAAAATTCATTCTTTATCACTTCCCTACTCGAGGACGAGCAGGAGTTAAGCTTGGGGATGCTTGATACGTCTCAAACGTATCAATAATTTTTGATGGTTTCATGTTGTTATCTTGTCATCTTTGGATGTTTTATGTACCTTTTATATCTTTTTTGGGACTAACTTATTGATTCAGTGCCAAGTGCCAGTTCCTGTTTTTCTGTGTTTTTGGCTCTTTTCAGATCTGATTTTGGAACGGAGTCCAAACGGAATAAAATCCCCGAAATGATTTTTTCCCGAACGAAATAAGATCAGGGGGCCTGTGGGCCAAGCCAGGAGGGCTCGTGGGAGCCCACAAGCCCCCACTCCGCCACCAGGGGGGAGGCGGCGGTGGCAGGGCTTGTGGCCGCCCTGGCCGCCCCCTGACCTAGATCTTTGGCCTATATATTCCCTAAAATACAGCAAAAAATTAGGGGATCCACGAAAATACTTTTCCGCCGCCGCCGCAAGCTTCCGTTTTCGGGGGATCTCATCTGGAGACCCTTCTCGGCGCCGTGCCGGAGGGGACTTTGGAGTTGGAGGGATTCTTCATCATCATCATCACCCCTCCAATGACTCGTGAGTAGTTCACCATAGACCTACGGGTCCATAGCTAGTAGCTAGATGGCTTCTTCTCTCTCTTGGATCTTCAATACAAAGTTCTCCTTGATCTTCATGGAGATCTATCCGATGTAATCTTATTTGGCGGTGTGTTTGTCGAGATCCAATGAATTGTGGATTTGTGATCAGATTATCTATGATATATATTTGAGTCTTTGCTGATTTCTTATATGCATGATTTGATATCCTTGTAAGTCTCTCCGAGTCTTGGGTTTTGTTTGGCCAACTAGATCTATGATTCTTGCAATGGGAGAAGTGCTTGGTTTTGGGTTCTTACCATGTGGTGACCTTTCCCAGTGACAGTAGGGGCAGCAAGGCACACATTAAGTAGTTGCCATCAAGGGTAACAAGATGGGCTCTATCGTTGATATGAGATTGTCCATCTACATCATGTCATCTTGCTTAAGGCGTTACTCTCTTCTTTTGGACTTAATACACTAGATGCATGCTGGATAGCGGTCGACGTGTGGAGTAATAGTAGTAGATGCAGACAGTATCGGTCTACTTGTTTTGGACGTGATGCCTATAGATATAATCATTGCCATAGATATCGTCACGACTTTACGCGGTTCTATCAATTGCTCGACAATAATTTGTTCACCCACCGTCTACTTGCTTTCATGAGAGAAGCCACTAGTAAACACTACGGCCCCCGGGTCTATTCACATCTATTGTTTATACCTACGCTTTTACTTTGCTTTGTTACTTTGTTGCTTTCAGTTCTCACTTGGCGAACAATCTATAAGGGATTGACAACCCCTTCATAGCATTGGGAGCAAGCTTTTTGTGTTTGTGCAGGATCTTGTGATACTCCTCCACTGGATTGATACCTTGGTTCTCAAACTGAGGGAAATACTTACCACCGCTGTGCTACATCACCCTTTCCGCTTCGAGGGAACACCAAAGCAAGGCTTCGTAGCCGTAGTAGAAGGATTCCTGGTGCCGTCGACACGACTATTCCTGTCGCCGTTGCCGGGGATGCACAGCTGACATCAGAGGTCTCAGACCTCTCAACAAGGACACGAGCATGAAATCTCAATTTCATCTCCCAGAACATCTCTTATGTTCCCCGACGTTTCAAAACGTCTTCATTGCCTTGCTTCTAAGCCATTAAGTATTACGTACTGAACTATCACGTAGTCCTAAAAAACGTGTATGTTAGATGTTCGCAACATCCACAAACGACGCTCGAGGTGCAGCACACCGAGTGGTGCATTAAGGACACAAGCCTTCTGCGCACCAATGAGGACAATCCTCAGTTTTACGGACTCAGTCCGCAAAGTTGCCACTATCAACTTTCAACTAAATTTTCTATAGGAAGATATAAAAACAGTAGAGCTATAGCGCAAGCTACATCATAATTCGCAAAGACCATTAGACTATGTTCATGATAATTAGTTCAATTAATCATATTACTTAAGAACTCCCACTCAAAAAGTACATGTCTCTAGTCATTTGAGTGGTACATGATCCAAATCCACTAACTCAAGTCCAATCATCACTTGAGTTGAGAATCGTTTCAGTGGTAAGCATCGCTATGCTAATCATATCAACTATACGATTCATGCTCGACCTTTCGGTCTCTTGTGTTCCGAGGCCATGTCTGCACATGCTAGGCTCGTCAAGTTTAAGCCGAGTGTTCTGCGTGCGCAACTGTTTTGCACCCGTTATATGTGAACGTTGAGTCTATCACACCCTATCATCACGTGGTGTCTCGAAACAACGAACTGTAGCAATGGTGCACAGTCGGAGAGAACACAATTTCGTATTGAAATTTTAGTGAGAGATCACCTCATAATGCGACCGTCGTTCTAAGCAAAATAAGGTGCATAAAAGGATTAACATCACATGCAATTCATAAGTGACATGATATGGCCATCATCATGTGCTTCTTGATCTCCTTCACCAAAGCACCGGCTCGATCTTCTTGTCACCGGCACCACGCCATGATCTCCATCATCATGATCTCCATCAACGTGTCGCCATCAGGGTGGTCGTGCTACTTATGATATTACTACTAAAGCTACGTCCTAGCAATATAGTACACACATCTACAAACACAAACGTTAGTTTAAAGACACCCCTATGGATCGTGCCGGTTGTCGTACCATCGACGTGCAAGTCGATATTAACTATTACAACATGATCATCTCATACATCCAATATATCACATCACGTCATTGGCCATATCATATCACAAGCATACCCTGCAAAAACAAGTTAGATGTCCTCTAATTTGTTGTTGCATGTTTTACAAGGCTGCTATGGGTATCTAGTATGATCGCATCTTACTTACGCGAAAACCACAACGGAGATGTGCAAATTGCTATTTACCTCTCCAAGGACCGCCTCGGTCAAAACCAATTCAACTAAAGTTGAAGAAACCGACACCCGCCAGTCATCTTTATGCAACGAGGTTGCATGTCAAGCGATGAAACCAGTCTTCCGTAAGCGTATGAATAATGTCGGTCCGGGCCGCTTCAATCCAACAATACCGCCGTATCGAGAAAAGACTAAGGAGGGCAGCAAATTGAACATCACCGTCCACAAAACCCTTTGTGTTATACTCGAGATAACATCTACGCATGAACCTAGCTTTGATACCACTGTTGGGGAATGTTGCATGGGAAAACAAAAAATTTCCTACGCACACGAAGACCTATCATGGTGATGTCCATCTACGAGAGGAGATTTGGATCTACGTACCCTTGTAGCTCGCACAGCAGGAAGTGTTAAGAAACGCGGTTGATGTAGTGGAACGTCTTCACGTCCCTCGATGAGCCCCACGAACCGTCCCACGATCCGTCCCATGTTCCGTTACGATATAGTGCCGAACGGATGACACCTCCGTGTTCACCACACGTACAGCTCGATGATGATCTCGGCCTTCTTGATCCAGCAAGCAAGACGGAGAAGTAGATGAGTTCTCCGGCAGCGCGACGGCACTCCGGTGGTGGTTAGGATCTACTCCTGCAGGGCTTCGCCCGAGCTCCGCAGAAATACGATCTAGAGGTAAAACTATGGTGTCTACATCTGAATTGCACGTGGCAATAGTTGTCTCAAATCAGCCCTAAATCACCACTATATATATGAGGGAGGGGGGAGGCTTGACTTGAGGGCCAAGCCCTCAAGGGTGCGCCGGCTAGGGAGGAGGAGGAGTCCTACTCCAATCCTAGTCCAACTAGGATTGGAAAGTGGAGTCCTTCTCTTCCTTCACACCTTTCTTTTTTTTCCTTTTCTTTGGTTTTTCTTTCTTGGCGCACATGTCCCTTTGGTCTGTCCCACCAGTCCACTAAGGGCTGGTGCACCACCCCTAGGGCCTTTGGGCTTCCCCCAGGTGGGTTGCCCCCTTCCCGGTGAACATCCGGAACCCATTCGTCACTCCCGGTACAATACCGGTAATGCCCGAAAACCTTCCGGTAACCAAATGAAGTCATCCTGTATGTCAATCTTTGTCTCTGGACCATTAGGGAAACCCTCGTGACGTCTGTGATCTCATCTGGGGCTCTGAACAACATTCGGTAACCACACATATAACTCAACTATTCTAAAACATCATCGAACCTTAAGTGTGTAGACATGCCCCGAGGTACTCCTCGGTCAATATCCAATAGCGGGACCTGGATGCCCATATTGGATCCTACATATTCTTCGAAGATCTTATCGGTTGAACCTCAGTGCCAAGGATTCATATAATCCCGTATGTCATTCCCTTTGTCCTTCGGTATGTTACTTGCCCGAGATTCGATCGTCGGTATCCGCATACCTATTTCAATCTCGTTACTGGCAAATCTCTTTAATCGTTCTGTAATACAAGATCCCATGAATTACACTTAGTCACATTGCTTGCAAGGCTTGTGTGTGATGTTGTATTACTGAGTGGGCCCCGAGATACCTCTCGGTCACACGGAGTGACAAATCCCAGTCTTGATCCATACTAACTCAATGGACACCTTCGGAGATACCTGTAGAGCACCTTTATAGTCACCCAGTTACGTTGTGACATTTGATACACACAAGGTATTCCTCCGGTGCCAGTGAGTTATATGATCTCATGGTCATAGGAATAAATACTTGACACGTCGAAAACAATAGCAATAAAACGACACGATCAATATGCTACGTTCATAGTTTGGGTCTTGTCCATCACATGATTCTCCTAATGATGTGATCCCGTTATCAAGTGACAACACTTGTCTATGGTCAGGAAACCTTGACCATCTTTGATCAACGAGCTAGTTGATACGTCCATTTTGCATCATGCTTTCATGTTGATATTTATCGCTTTTTGGGCTGTTTTTACACTTCACGGTACAATACTTATGCCTTTTCTCTCTTATTTTGCAAGGTTTACATGAAGAGGGAGAATGCCGGCATTTGGAATTCTGGCCTGAAAAAGGAGCAAGTTTGAGATACCTATTCTACGCAACTCCAAAAGCCGTGAAAATCAACGAGGATTTTTTTGGGATTTATAAAAAATACTGGGCCGAAGAAGTACCGGAGGGGCGCCAGCAGAAGGCCACATGCTTGTTAGGCGCGGCCCCCTTGGCCGCGCCTAAGGGGCTTGTGGGCTCCCACTTGGCCCTTTGGCTCCCCTCTTTTGCTACAAGAAGGGTTTCATCGCGGAAAAAATCAAGAGGAGGATTTTCGGAGGATTCGCCGCCGCCACGAGGCGGAACTTGAGCAGATCCAATCTAGAGCTCCCGCAGGACGATCCTGTCGGGGAAACTTCCCTCCCAGAGGGGGAAATCGTCGCCATCGTCATCACCAACACTCCTCTCATCGGAGGGGACTCGTCACCATCAACATCTTCATCAGCGCCATCTCATCTCCAAACCCTAGTTCATCACTTGTAACCAATCTCCATCTCGCGACTCCGATTGGTACTTGTAAGGTTGCTAGTAGTGTTAATTACTCCTTGTAGTTGATGCTAGTTGGATTATTTGTGTCACGCCCAAGATGTGACCCTATCCTCAATTTGGCACGGGGGCCTCGTCAGGGATAGAAGCGCATCTCGTCGTGTCGCAAGAATGGATATCGTTTCAAGAACATGTACTGAAAAGAAGAGATATAAAAAGAGTTGGCTTACACTCGCCACAAGCTACATCAGAGTCACATCAGTACATTACATAGACATCAAGAGTAAGAGCAGGGTCCGACTACGGACGAAAACAAACGACAAAAGAAGAACGACGTCCATCCTTGCTATCCCAGGCTGCCGGCATGGAACCCATCCTAGATCGATGAAGAAGGAGAAGGAGAAGCAACTCCAAATGGACAATCAACGCGCTCGCGTCAAGTAACCTCTACCTGTACCTGAAGAAGAAAAGAGAAGAGGAAGAGAGGTGAGGGACAGGGGAGAGAGGGAGAGCACAACGAGGGGAAGGAAGCAGGGGCGCACTGGGCTTGGCGGCAAGGTCGACGCGGAGATGCATGGGAGCTCCTCTCCATGGATCGAGCACGGGTGAGGAGCAGAAGCTGCTCGTGCGGCTCCTCTGCGTGTGTTGGACACGTCCCAGGCCAGCAGGCGCGCGGGATGGGGAGCTCCTGCAGGTCAACGCACAGCAGGAGGAAGACGGGGGCACGCCGACGGAGATCGTCGGATCGGGCCAGGGATCACCAGATCGGGCTGGGTCAGGTCTGCAGGGACCGATTCCCGTCATCACACGCCTCCCAGGAGCTTTGGCGGTGACTAAATCTCGCGCTGGGCACGGCCATGGCAGGGCAGCTCCTGCGCACATCCAACAGAGAGAAAGAAATGGGTGAGAGAGAGAATAAGTGAGACAGGGAAGAGAAGAAGGACATGGCCTTGCGGCGCTGGGAGGTCGAGGCAGCGGTCGCGCTGGAGGCCGGGGTAGCAGGGTGCAGCGGGAGCTGCTGCCGTTGGTCGCCGGCTCGGGCAAAGGAGCTTGCCTGCTCGCGCTAGGGGAGAAACAGAGGAGGTCGGGGGACTCGATCTCCTTGTGGTCGTCCATGGAACCAGGGAGATAGCAGGAGGCCAGAGGCTGCGGGGATTGGTCGGGCACGGATACAAAGGAGGTGGGTTGCGGCGCGAGGAGGATTGGATGGGACAGACCGCTAGGTTCTAGGGTTGGATGCTTAAATAATTAAGTAGCTAAGCTTAGGTCTATCTCAACCCTCTGATTAAAATCGAACGGTCGAGATTATTAGGTGAGGGAGTTCAATTGACAAACCGATGATGGTTTAGGGTAAAACGGGGTTGATCCGGACCCAACGGTCACGACCGCCCGGTTCGGGTTTCGGGAGGTTTTCGGACTGGGTCGCGCGTAGGGTCGACGCACTGTGTAGAGGGGCTAGGCAAAGATGAGAGGGAAAACGGGCGACCCGGCAACGAGTTATAACACACCGAAAGACGTCCGATGGTAGACCGGATACGGTGCCGCTTCGGTCGACCGTTCGGGTACCAGACGGACTCCGACCGCGATGAAATTTGACAGGCGGCCTACCTATATTAAAATAGGACCGCATGTCAAATCTCAACCTGATCAGAGAAAGTTTTACGCACACTTTTAAAACAGGGCTTGACGATGCCGCGGGCGCGTGCGAGTGCGGTCGGGCTCAGAACGGACAACGACGCGAACCGGCAACTAACAACGGATGCAAGTTTTGAAAACGGGCGGCAACGGAGATGCCGATGCAATGCAGATGATGCGCATGATGCGATGATGATGCGGCAAATAAAAATAGACACACGACGAAAACGGAAAGAGAGGGGAATCTTCTGGAACGTCGGTCTCGGGCTGTCACAACTTGGTGGAAGAGTTTATGTTCAGATCTTTGATGCTACTCATTACCTATCTGATCATGAATATGATTATGCTTTGTGAGTAGTTACTTTTGTTCCTGAGGACATGGGATAAGTCATGCTATAAGTAGTCATGTGAATTTGGTATTCGTTCGATATTTTGATGTGTTGTATGTTGTTTTTCCTCTAGTGGTGTTATGTGAACGTCGACTACATAACACTTCACCATTACTTGGACCTAGAGGAAGACATTGGCAAGTAGTAAGTAGATGATGGGTTGCTAGAGTGACAGAAGCTTAAACCCTAGTTTATGCGTTGCTTCGTAAGGGGCTGATTTGGATCCACTAGTTTAATGCTATGGTTAGACTTTGTCTTAATTCTTCTTTCGTAGTCGCGGATGCTTGCGAGAGGGGTTAATCATAAGTGGGATGCTTGTCCAAGTAAGGGCAGTACCCAAGCGTCGGCCCACCCACATATCAAACCATCAAACTAACGAACGCGAATCATATGAACATGATGAAAACTAGCTTGATAGAATTTCCCATGTGTCCTCGGGAGCATTTTACCTCCTATAAGATTTTGTCCAGGCTTGTCCCTTTCTACAAAAGGGATTGGGACACTTTGCTGCACCGTTGTTACTTTTGTTACTTGCTACTTGCTACGAATCATCTCTCCACACAACCACTTGTTACCGATAATTTCAGTGCTTGCAGATATTATCTTGCTAAAAACCACTTGTTAGATCCTTCTGCTCCTCGTTGGATTCGACACTCTTACTTATCGAAAGGACTATGATAGACCCCCTATACTTGTGGGTCATCAAGACTCTTTTCTGGCTCCGTTGCCGGGGAGTGAAGCGCCTTTGGTAAGTGGAATTTGGTAAGGAAACATTTATATACTGTGGTGAAATTTATTGTCACTTCTCACTATGGAAAGTAATCATTTGAGGGGCTTGTTCGGGGTATCTTCACCTCGAACAGAAGCACAAGGAGTTTCTCCTCAACTTGCTGCACTTTCTGAAAATATTTTCTATGAATTTCCTTCGGGTATGCTTGAGAAACTGCTGGCTAATCCTTCTACAGGAGATGGAACATCACATCGAGACTTGCATCTAATCTATGTAGATGAAGTTTGTGGTTTATTTAAGCTTGCAGGTTTGCCCGAGGATGAGGTCAAGAAGAAGGTATTTCCCTTATCTTTGAGGGATAAGGCGTTGACATGGTATAGGCTATGTGATGATATTGGATCATGGAACTACAATCGGTTGAAATTGGAATTTCATCAAAAGTTTTATCCTATGCATTTAGTACATCGTGATCGGAATTATATTTATAATTTTTGGCCTCGTGACAGAGAAAGCATCGATCAAGCTTGGGGGAGGCTTAAATCAATGTTATATTCATGCCCCAATCATGAGCTCTCGAGAGAAATTATAATTTAGAACTTCTATGCTCGGCTTTCTCATGATGATCGCACGATGCTTGACACTTCTTGTACCGGTTCTTTTATGAAGAGAGATATTGACTTCGGATGGAATTTATTGGAGGGAATTAAACGCAACTCTAAAGATTGGAAGCTTGATGAAGGTAAGGAGTCAGGTATGAATTTCAAGTTTGATTGCGTTAAATCCTTTGTTGAAACAAATACTTTTTGTGATTTTAGCGCTAAGTATAGACTTGACTCTGAGATAGTAGTTTCATTGTGTGAATCCTTTGCTGCTCATATTGATCTCCCCAAAGAGAAGTGGTTTAAATATCATCCTCCCTTAGAAGTCAATGCAGTTAAACCCAATCTAGTTGAAGAGAGATTCATTGCCTATAATGATCCTATTGTTCCTAGTGCTTACATTGAGAAACCACCTTTCCCTGTTAGGATAAAGGATCATTCTAAAGCTTCAACCGTGATACGTAGAGGCTACATTAGAACACCTACACCCCCTGAGCAAATTAGAGTTGAACCTAGCATTGCTATTATCAAAGATCTCCTGTCCGACAATGTTGATGGCCATGATATTCACTTCTGTGAAGATGCTGCTAGAATTGCGAAACCCCATGCTAGAGACAAACATAGGCCTGTTGTTGGCACGCCTGTTGTTTCTGTTAAGATAGGAGATCATTGTTATCATGGTTTATGTGACGTGGGTGCTAGTGTTAGTGCAATACCTCAATCCTTTTATGATGAAATTAAAGACGAGATTGCACCTGTTGAGATAGAGCCTATTGATGTCACTATTCAGCTTGCCAATAGAGATACTATCTGCCCTGTGGGAATTGTTATGGATGTTGAAGTCTTGTGTGGTAAAACGAAGTATCTTGCTGATTTCCTCGTTCTTGCTACCACCCAAGATAGCTTTTGTCCCATCATATTTGGCAGACCTTTTCTCAATACTGTCAATGCTCTTATTGACTGTGAGAAGCAAACTATCACTGTTGGCTTTGAAGGTGTGTCACACGAGTTCAATTTCTCCAAGTTTGGTAGACAACCTCATGAAAAAGAGTTGCCTAGTAAGGATAAAACTATTGCCTTAGCTTCTATTGTCATGCCTCCAACTGATCATTTAGAGCAATACTTGCTTGAGCATGAAAATGATATGCATACGGATGAAAGGGATGAGATAGATAGAGTTGTCTTAGAACAATATCCTATCCTTAAGAATAACTTGCCCGTTGAACTGCTTGGGGATCCCCCCACCAAAGGGTGATCCTGTGTTCGAGCTTAAACAGTTGCCTGATACTCTTAAGTATGCTTATCTTGATGAAAAAGAGATATATCCTGTTATTATTAGTGCTAGCCTCTCAGAGCATGAAGAAAAGAAGTTACTAAAAACTCTGAGGAAACACCGTGCTACTATTGGATATACTCTTGATGATCTTAAGGGCATTAGTCCCACTCTATGCGAGCACAAGATTAAAACTGATCCTGATTCCAAGCCAGTTGCTGATCATCAACGGAGATTAAATCCTAAGATGAAAGAGGTAGTAAGAAAAGAAATACTAAAGCTCCTGGAAGCAGGTATTATCTATCCTGTTGCTCATAGTGATTGGGTGAGTCCGGTGCATTGCGCCCCTAAGAAGGGAGGCATTACCGTTGTCCCTAACGATAAGGATGAATTGATCCCACAGAGGATTATTACTGGCTATAGGATGGTGATCGATTTTAGGAAATTGAATAAAGCCACTAGGAAAGATCATTACCCTTTGCCTTTTATCGACCAAATGCTAGAAAGACTGTCTAAACACACACACTTCTGCTTTCTAGATGGTTATTCTGGTTTTTCCCAAATACCAGTTGCACAAGCTGATCAGGAGAAAACCACTTTCACCTGCCCTTTCGGTACATTTGCTCATAGACGTATGCCTTTTGGCTTATGTAATGCACCTGTCACCTTTCAAAGATGTATGATGGCTATATTCTCTGACTTTTGTGAAAAGATTGTTGAGGTTTTCATGGATGACTTCTCCGTTTACGGGTCTTCCTTTGATGATTGCCTCAACAACCTTGATCGAGTCTTGTAGAGATGTAAAGATACCAATCTTGTCTTGAATTGGGAGAAGTGCCACTTTATGGTTAATGAAGGCATCATCTTAGGACATAAAATTTCTGAAAGAGGTATTGAAGTCAATAAGGCTAAGGTTGATGCAATCGAGAAAATGCCATGCCCCACAGATATCAAAGGTATAAGAAGTTTCCTTGGTCATGCTGGTTTCTATAGGAGGTTCATTAAAGACTTCTCTAAGATTTCTAGGCCTCTTACCAATCTCTTGCAAAAGGATATTCCTTTTTTTTGACGATGATTGTAAGGAAGCCTTCGAAATACTTACGAAGGACTTGATAACTCCGCCTATGTTCAACCACCTGATTGGAACTTACCTTTTGAAATCATGTGTGATGCTAGTGATTATGCTGTTGGTGTTGTCCTAGGGCAAAGAGTTGATAAGAAGTTGAATGTTATTCACTATGCTAGTAAAACTCTGGACAGTGCCCAAAGAAACTATGCTACTACGAAAAAGGAATTTTTAGCAGTCGTGTTTGCATGTGAAAAGTTTAGGTCTTACATTGTTGATTCCAAAGTCACTATTCACACTTATCACGCTGCTATTAAGTACCTCATGGAGAAGAAAGAAGCTAAACCTAGACTCATCAGATGGGTTCTCTTGCTACAAGAATTTCATTTGCACGTTGTCGACAGGAAGGGTGCTGATAACCCCGTACCAGATAACCTGTCTAGGTTGGAGAATGTTCTTGATGACCCACAACCTATTCATGATAGCTTTCCTGATGAGCAATTGAATGTCATCAATACTTCACGTAGTGCACCGTGATATGCTGATTATGCAAACTATACCGTTGCCAAATATATACCACCTAGTTTCACATACCAGCAAAAGAAGAAATTCTTCTTTGATTTGAGACATTACTTTTGGGATGATCCTCACCTTTATAAGGAAGGAGTAGATGGTGTTATTAGACGTTGTGTACCTGAACATGAACAGGGACAAATCCTACAGAAGTGTCACTCCGAGGCTTACGGAGGACACCATGCGGGAGATAGAACTACACACAAGGTATTGCAATCAGGTTTCTATTGGCCCACTCTCTTCAAGGATGCCCGTAAGTTTGTCTTGTCTTGTGACAAATGTCAAAGAATAGGTAATATCAGTAAACGTCAGGAAATGCCTATGAATTATTCACTTGTCATTGAACCATTTGATGTCTGGGGCTTTGATTATATGGGACCTTTTCCAAAATCCAACGGGTATACTCATATCCTAGTCGTTGTTGATTACGTCACTAAGTGGGTAGAAGCTATCCCAACTAGTAGTGCTGATCACAACACCTCTATCAGGATGCTTAAAAAAGTTATTTTCCCTAGATTTGGAGTCCCTAGATATCTAATGACCGACGGTGGTTCACATTTCATTCATGGTGCTTTCCATAAAACGCTTGCTAAGTACGATGTCAACCATAGAATTGCGTCTCCCTATCATCCTCAGTCTAGTGGTCAAGTAGAGCTAAGAAATTGAGAGATTAAACTAATTCTGCAAAAGACTGTCAACAGGTCTAGAAAGAATTGGTCTAAGAAGCTCGATGATGCACTGTGGGCTTATAGAACTGCCTATAAGAATCCCATGGGCATGTCACCGTACAAAATGGTTTACGGTAAAGCATGTCATTTACCTCTTGAGCTAGAGCATAAGGCTTATTGGGCAATCAAAGAGCTCAACTTTGATTTCAAACTTGCTGGTGAGAAGAGGTTATTTGATATTAGCTCGCTTGATGAATGGAGAGCTCTGGCATATGAAAATGCCAAGTTGTTCAAAGAAAAGGTTAAGAGGTGGCATGATAAAAGGATACAAAAGCGTGAGTTCAATGTAGGTGATTATGTCTCTTATGGAGATGAAACCCAAAGGAAACTCGTTGGGGCGTAACCCTCTTAGCGACGCACCACATTGGAACCCGGGTGTGGTGTCAAATGGGCAAGGGCCGGGCTGTCACCCCCTTGGTGGCGCACCGTATCTTGATCTGGATACGGTGACAAGTGAGCAAGGGTCGGGTCGCTGCATCCTTAGTGGCGCGCTGCACCGACACCCCGGTGTAGTGAAAATTGAGCAAGGGTCTTTGCATTTGACTCGACGAGTGCGGAGGGTAAGGAAGTTAGCCGAGCCTAGGAGGATACGCTTAGGTAGATGGAACGTAGGGTCCCTGACGGGTAAGTTACGGGAGCTAGTTGATACGGCGGTGAGGAGGCATATTGATCTCCTATGTGTCCAAGAGACCAAATGGAAAGGACAAAAGGCGAAGGAGGTGGAGGATACCGGCTTCAAGTTGTGGTACACGGGGACAACTTCAAACAAGAATGGAGTAGGCATCTTGGTCAACAAGAGCCTTAGGGATGGAGTTGTGGACGTTAAGAGGAAAGGGGACCGGATGATCCTTGTCAAGCTGGTAGTTGGGGACTTAGTCCTCAATGTTATCACCGCGTATGCCCCGCAAGTAGGCCACAATGAGAGCACCAAGAGGGAGTTCTGGGAAGGCCTGGAGGACTTGGTTAGGAGGGTACCTATTGGTGAGAAGCTCTTCATAGGAGGAGACCTCAATGTCCATGTGGGTACATCTAACATAGGTTTTGAAAGGGTGCATGGGGGCTTTGGCTATGGCATCAGGAACCAAGAAGGACAAGATGTCCTGAGCTTCGCTCTAGCCTACGACATGGTTGTAGCTAACACCCTCTTTAGGAAGAGAGAATCCCATCTAGTGACGTTCAGTAGTGGTCTACACTCTAGCCAGATTGATTTTATCCTCTCTAGAAAAGAAGACAGACGCGCTTGCATTGATTGTAAAGCGATACCTGGAGAGAGTGTTGTCCCTCAACATAAGCTTGTGGTTGCTGACTTTCGCTTTAGGATTCGTGTCCAACGGGATAAGCGCGCCAAAGTCGCTAGAACGAAGTGGTGGAAGCTCAAGGGGGAGGCATCCTAGGCTTTCAGGGAGAGGGTCATTACGGAGGGCCCTTGGAAGGGAGGAGGCGATGCAAACTTGATGTGGACGAGTATGGCGACCTTCTTGCGGAAGGTCGCTGTAGAGGAGTTTAGGGTGGCCAAGGGAAGTAGAAGGGAAGCTAAGGACACCTCGTGGTGGAACGATGAGGTCCAGAAGGTTATTAGGGAGAAGAAGGACTGTTTCAGATGCCTATATCTGGACAGGAGTGCAGCTAACATGGAGAAGTATAAGGTGGTGAAAAAGGCTGCAAAGCGGGCGGTGAGTGAAGCGAGAGGTCGGGCGTATGAGGACCTCTACCAACGTTTAAACACTAAGGAAGGCGAAAGGGACATCTATAAGATGTCCAAGATTAGGGAGAGGAAGACGAGGGATGTCGGCGAAGTCAAATGCATCAAGGACGGAGATGATCAGTTTCTTGTGAAGGATGAGGCGATCAAGCGTAGATGGCGGGAGTACTTTGACAACCTTTACAATGGAGAGGTTGACAGCTCTACCATTGAGCTAGACGACTCCTTTGATGATACCAGCATGTGCTTTGTGCGACATATCTAGGAGTGTGAGGTTAAGGAGGCGTTAAAAAGGATGAAAGTAAGCAAGGCGATGGGTCCTGATGGTATCCCCATCGAGGTGTGGAGGGGCCTTGGAGACATAGCGATAGTATGGCTAACTAAGCTTTTCAACCTCATTTTTTGGTCAAACAAGATGCCCGAGGAATGGAGGCGGAGTATTTTAGTACCAATCTTTAAGAACAAGGGGGATGTTCAAAGTTGTACTAATTACCACGGAATCAAGCTGATGAGCCATACTATGAAGCTATGGGAGAGAGTCATTGAACACCGCTTAAGAAGGTTGACAAGCGTGACCAAAAACCAATTTGGTTTCATGCGTGGGAGGTCTACCATGGAAGCCATCTTCTTGGTACGACAGCTGATGGAGAGATACAGGGAGCAAAAGAAGGACCTTCATATGGTGTTCATTGATTTGGAGAAGGCCTGTGATAAGATACCTCGGAATGTCATGTGGTGGGCCTTGGAGAAACACAAAGTCCCAATAAAGTACATTACCCTCATCAAGGATATGTATGATAATGTTGTGACAAGGGTTCGAACAAGTGATGGCGACACCGATGACTTTCCGATTAGAATAGGGATACACCAAGGGTCAGCTTTGAGACCTTATCTTTTTGATTTGGTGATGGATGAGGTCACAAGGGATATACAAGGAGATATCCCATGGTGTATGCTCTTTGCGGATGATGTGGTGCTAGTCGATGATAGCCGAACGGGGGTTAATAGAAAGTTAGAGTTATGGAGGCGGACTCTAGAATCGAAAGGTTTTAGGCTTAGTAGAACTAAAACTGAATACATGAGGTGCATTTTTAGTGCTACTAGGCACGAGGATGGAGAGGTTAGCCTTGGTGGGCAGGTGGTACCGGAGAGAGACACGTTTTGATATTTGGGGTCCATGCTGCATAAGGATGGCGATATCGATGAAGATGTGGGCCACCGAATCAAGGCTGGGTGGATGAAGTGGCGCCAAGCTTCTGGCGTACTCTGTGACAAGAGAGTGTCACAAAAGCTAAAAGGCAGGTTTTATAGGACAACTATCCGACCTGCGATGTTGTATGGCGCGGAGTGTTGGCCAACCAAGATACGACATATCCAACAGTTAGGTGTAGCAGAGATGCGCATGTTGAGATGGATATGTGGTCACACAAGGAAGGATCAGGTATGGAATGACGATATACGAGAGAGACTTGGGGTAGCACCGATTGAAGAGAAGCTGGTCCAGCATCGTCTCAAATGGTTTGGACATATTCAACGGAGGCCACCGGAAGCGCCAGTGCATAGCGGATGGATAAAGCGTGCTGAGAATGTTAAGAGGGGTCGTGGTAGACCAAACTTGACATGGGAGGAGTCCGTTAAGAGATACCTGAAGGTTTGGAATATTGACAAAGACTTAGCCATGGACATGGGTGCATGGAAGTTAGCTAGTCACGTTCCAGAGCCATGACTTGGCTTCGAGATCTTATGGGTTTCAACTCTAGCCTACCCCAACTTGTTTGGGACTGAAAGGCTTGGTTGTTGTTGTAAGCTTCTCTCTAAATGGGAAGGTCCTTACATTGTTGAGGAAGTATATCGTTTCGGTGCCATCAAGATCAACAACACGGAAGGTAATTGTCTGAGAGTGGTAAATGGGCACAGAATCAAGCATTATATATCAGGTACTCCCATAAATGTTGAAAGCAATATTATCAATACCATAACTCCGGAGGAATACCTAAGGGATAGTTATCAGCCTGTTTCAGACTCCAAAAACGAAGAGGTATGTGATTCGTTAAGTAAACAGACTCCAAAACTTTTCCAGTAGGACTTTTTCTCCGTTTTGGAATATTTGAAAAAATAGAAAAATTTAAAGCAGTCCGGAAAGCGCATGAGGAGGCGACAAGCCTGCCAGGCGCGGGCCACCCCTGGCCGCGCCTCGGGGGCTTGTGTCCACCTCGTGTGCCTCCCGGACTCCGTTTTCTTGCGGAGTACTCCTTCTGGTCGGAAAAAAAGTCATTATATATTCTCCCGAAAGGTCTGATCCTCGTATCACGCAAATTTCCTATGTTTTCGTTTCGAACCTATTTTCTGCCGCAGATTTAGAGCAAGGATGCCGTCTCACGAATCTGTTGGGGAGAACAATTTCCCTCAAGTCTATGAAGAAGTAGATTCTGATCTGAAAAGAGTGGAAGTCACGGAAACCAAGGGCAGAACTAAGGGGAAGAATCAGGCGTGTGACGAAGTACAATCTGTGCTCAACAAGGAAGAAGTTGAAGAAGTGGATTTCCTCCAACCCTACCTGCACCTACTGTCTCCATCCTTGATTGAACTCTTGAGGTTTTGTGAAACAGCTCGTGCTCGCAATACTTATCTCTCTCGTGAAGTTTTTTTGCTGGAGAAACATATCACAGATCTCCAAGGTATAAATCAAAGATTGATGGCCCTCTTGGAATCAAAGGTTGCAACAACTCCGCCACCATCACCTCCTAAGGAAGACAACTAAGAATGGGTATGGGCAATCCCCTTGGCTTGTGCCAAGCTTGGGGGAGTTGCCCCGGTATCGTATCACCATCACATCTTTTTCCTTTAACTTTGTTTTACTTTGTTCCTTTTCAATTTTCTCTTTCTCCAGTAGATTAAAGGTCTTAGTGATTTAGGCTTGAGTTTTGCTTTGTGTCACCCCCAATGTATTCGAGCTCGTGAGCCCTATAATAAAGAGTGTCTTAGTTAAGGGCCTTGCCTCATGCCATGATCAAGAGAATGAGAAAAGAACAAAAGCATGAAAGATCATGTAATGATCTTATGGGAAGTGATGGCTTCACATATAAAAAGAATCTTGATTGAAACTTGTTGAGGGTAGACAAACATAGACCTTGGTCATTGTTGCAATTAATAGGAAGTGATAAAGAAGGAGAGGTTCACTTATAAATATATCATCTTTGACACCATCTGTGATTGTGAACACTCACTACACTATTGCATGCTTAGAAGTAGATGTTGGACAAGGAAGACAACATAATGAATTGTGTTTGCTTGGTTCCGAACAATGTTATATGATTAGAGATCCCTTAGCATGTGACGATTGCTTCCACCTCATATTAGCCAAACCTCCCGCACCAAGTAGAGATACTACTTGTGCATCCATAAATCTTCAACCCAGTTTTGCCATGAGAGTCCACCATACATACCTATGGATTGAATAAGATCCCTCAAGTAAGTTGTCATCGGTGCAAGCAATAAAAATTGCTCCCTAAATATGTATGGTCTATTAGTGTGTGGAAAATAAGCTTTGTACGAACCTGTGATGAGGAAGACATAAAAGCGACAGACTGCATAATAAAGTTCCTTATCACAGCAGGCAATATAAAGTGACGTTCCTTCACACTAAGAGGTCGCACATCCAAACCTAAAAAAGCGCATGACAACCTCGACTTCCCTCTACGAAGGGCCTATCTTGTACCTTTACTTTTTGCCTTGAAAGAGTCATGGTGATTCTCACCAATTCCTTATTCCTCCTTTATCTTGGCTAACATCATATGCTTGGGAAAGATCTATATTCATATGTCAACTTGGAAGTAAGTATTCATGAATTATTGTTGTTGACATTACCCTTGAGGTAAGTGGTTGGGAGGCGAAACTATAAGCCCCTATCTTTCTGTGTGTTCAGCTGAAACTTTGATCTCATGAGTACTACGAGAGTTGTAGCAATTGTAGAAGGCAAAAAGATGATTGAGTATGTGGATTTGCTTTACAAGCCCTTATTTGACTTTCCGATGTTGTGATAAATTGCAATTGCTTCCATGACTAAAGGCTATCGGTTGTTAATTCTCGGTAAGGCTCTTGATCCATACTTTACTTTGTGAAGGAATTGTCACTTTAGCATAAGAGATGATATGAGGGTATTGCTGTTCTGATCATGATCATGATGCCTGCATGTTCGTATCTTGTTTTGTCGACACCTCTCTCCCTAAACATGTGGGCATATTTATTGATCTCGGCTTTCGCTTGAGGACAAGCGAGGTCTAAGCTTGGGGGAGTTGATACGTCCATTTTGCATCATGCTTTCATGTTGATATTTATCGCTTTTTGGGCTGTTATTACACTTCAAGGTACAATACTTATGGCTTTTCTCTCTTATTTTGCAAGGTTAACACGAAGAGGGAGAATGCCGGCAGCTGGAATTCTGGCCTGAAAAAGGAGCAAGTTTGAGATAACTATTTTGCGCAACTCCAAAAGCTGTGAAAATCAACGAGGATTTTTTTTGAGATTTATAAAAAATATTGGGCCGAAGAAGTACCGGAGGGGCGCCACCAGGAGGCCATAAGCCTGCTAGGCGCGGGCTCCCCTCGCCGCGCCTAGGGGGCTTGTGGGCTCCCACTTGGCCATCTGGCTATCCTCTTTTGCTACAAGAAGGGTTTTGTCCTAGAAAAAATCAAGAGGAGGATTTTTTGGAGGATTCGCCGCGGCCACAAAGCGGAACTTGAGCAGAACCAATCTAGAGCTCCGGCAGGACGATCCTGCCGGGGAAACTTCCCTCCCGGAGAGGGAAATCGTCGCCATCGTCATCACCAACACTCCTCGAGGGGACTCGTCACCATCAACATCTTCATCAGCACCATCTCATCTCCAAACCCTATTTCATCACTTGTAACCAATCTCCGTCTCGCGACTCCGATTGGTACTTGTAAGGTTGCTAGTAGTGTTAATTACTCCTTGTAGTTTATGCTAGTTGGATTACTTGGTGGAAGAGTTTATGTTCAGATCTTTGATGCTACTCATTACCTCTCTGGTCATGAATATGATTATGCTTTGTGAGTAGTTACTTTTGTTCCAGAGGACATGGGATAATTCATGCTATAAGTAGTCATGTGAATTTGGTATTCGTTCGATATTTTGATGTGTTGTATGTTGTTTTTCCTCTAGTGGTGTTATGTGAACGTCGGCTACATAACACTTCACCATTATTTGGGCCTATAGGAAGGCATTGGGAAGTAGTAAGTAGATGATGGGTTGCTAGAGTGACAGAAGCTTAAACCCTAGTTTATGCGTTGCTTCGTAAGGGGCTGATTTGGATCCACTAGTTTAATGCTATGGTTAGACTTTGTCTTAATTCTTCTTTCGTAGTTGCGGATGCTTGCGAGAGGGGAAGAACAAGGATGCTTGCGAGAGGGGTTACTCATAAGTGGGATCCCTGTCCAAGTAAGGGCAGTGCCCAAGCGCTGGTCCACCCACATATCAAACCATCAAAGTAACGAACGTGAATCATATGAACATGATGAAAACTAGCTTGACAGAATTTCCCATGTGTCCTCGGGAGCGTTTTACCTCCTATAAGAATTTGTCCAGGCTTGTCCCTGTCTACAAAAGGTATTGGGCCACTTTGCTACACCGTTGTTACTTTTGTTACTTGCTACTTGCTACGAATCATCTCACCACACAACCACTTGTTACCGATAATTTTAGTGCTTGCAGATATTACCTTGCTGAAAACCACTTGTCAGATCCTTTTGCTCCTCGTTGGGTTCGACATTCTTTGAAAGGAAGTGGATGTCGCCTAGAGGGGGGGGGGTGAATATGCCCTTTAAAATTATTAAGGTTTAGGCTTGAACAAATGCGGAATAAAATTAACGTTTAATATGTCAAGCACAAAACCTACAAACAACTAGGCTCACCTATGTGCACCAACAACTTATGCTAAGCAAGATAAACAACTAAGTGATAGCAAGATATATTACAATAAACAATATGTCTATCACAAAGTAAAGTGCATAAGTAAAGGGTTCGGGTAAGAGATAACCGAGGCACGGGGAGACGATGATGTATCCCGAAGTTCACACCCTTGCGGATGCTAATCTCCGTTGGAGCGGTGTGGAGGCACAATGCTCCCCAAGATGCCACTAAGGCCACCGTAATCTCCTCACGCCCTCGCACAATGCAAGATGCCGTGATTCCACTAAGGGCCCCTTGAGGGCGGTCACCGAACCCGTACAAATGGCAACCCTTGGGGGCGGTCACCGAACCCGTACACGTGGCAACCCTTGGGGGCGGTTACCGGTACCCGTACAAATTGCTCGGGGCAATCTCCACAACCTAATTGGAGACCCCGACGCTTTCCCGGAGCTTTACACCACAATGCTTGAGCTCCAAGACACCACCAAGCTTCAAGGACACCAAAGCATCCACGAAGAACAATATCTAGGGTACTAAGTACCAAAGGTAATAGGCTTCTCAAACTTCACTTCCACATATCACCGTGGAGAACTCAAACTGATGCAACCAATGCAATGGCAAGAACACACGAAGTGGTCAAGTCCCTCACACTCAAATCCCTCCACAACAAGGAAAGCTATGGAGAAATATGAGAGGAAGAACAAGGAGCTCACAAAGAACTCCAAGATCTAGATCCAAGGGGTTCCCCTCACATAGAGGAGAAAGTGATTGGTGGAGATGTGGATCTAGATCTCCTCTCTCTTTTCCCTCAAGAACAAGCAAGAATCATTGGAGGGATTGAGAGTAAGCAAGCTCTAAGAATGTCAACAATTGAGGTAGAACAAGAGCTCAACGGATGGGTAAGACCAAGGGGGGAAGAAGACCCCCTTTATATAGTGGGGGAAGGAATATGACCGTTACCCCCACTTACAGCCCGAGCCCAGTGGTACTACCGCTGACCCTCCGGCGGTACTACCGCTGACCCTCCGGCGGTACTACCGAAGGCTGTAGCGGTACCACCGGTGACCCTCCCGCGGTACTACCGCTGGCTCCAGCGGTACTACCGCTGAGCCCATGGTAGCGCAAAGAAACTACCGGGCCAACCACCGCCTAGAAAGTCTTCGCAAAAAGTCCGACGCAGTACAACCGCCAAGATGACGGTACTAAAGTCTCGGAGCGGTACTACCGCTGACCAGGGGCGGTACTACCGCTGGGACAGCGGTACAAGCGCCAGCTCTAGTGGTACTACGGCTAGGGCCAGCGGTACTACCGCCAACTCTAGCGGTACTACCACTAGGTCCAACGGTACTACCGCTAGGTCCAGCGGTACTACCGCTCGCCACTGAAATAGCCATAACTTTCGCATACGAGCTCCGAATCGAGCAAGCCCAAGCTTGTTGGATTCAGGACGACAAGAGCTATCCAAACCTTATGATAGCTTCATATGTCTTGGCTAACGTCATATGCTTGGGAAAGATCTATATTCATATGTCAACTTGGAAGTAAGTATTCATGAATTATTGTTGTTGACATTACCCTTGAGGTAAGTGGTTGGGAGGCGAAACTATAAGCCCCTATCTTTCTGTGTGTTCAGCTGAAACTTTGATCTCATGAGTACTACGTGAGTTGTAGCAATTGTAGAAGACAAAAAGATGATTGAGTATGTGGATTTGCTTTACAAGCTCTTACTTGACTTTCCGATTATGTGATAAATTGCAATTGCTTCCATGACTAAAGGCTATCGGTTGTTAATTCTCGATAAGGATCTTGATCCATACTTTACTTTGTGAAGGAATTGTCACTTTAGCATAAGAGATGATATGATGGTATTTCTGTACTGATCATGATCATGATGCCTGCATGTTCGTATCTTGTTTTGTCGACACCTCTCTCCCTAAACATGTGGGCTTATTTATTGATCTCGGCTTTCGCTTGACGACAAGCGAGGTCTAAGCTTGGGGGAGTTGATACGTCCATTTTGCATCATGCTTTCATGTTGATATTTATCGCTTTTTGGGCTGTTATTACACTTCAAGGTACAATAATTATGGCTTTTCTCTCTTATTTTGCAAGGTTAACACGAAGAGGGAGAATGCCGGCAGCTGGAATTCTGGCCTGAAAAAGGAGCAAGTTTGAGATAACTATTTTGCGCAACTCCAAAAGCTGTGAAAATCAACGAGGATTTTTTTTGGGATTTATAAAAAATATTGGGCCGAAGAAGTACCGGAGGGGCGCCACCAGGAGGCCATAAGCCTGCTAGGCGCGGGCTCCCCTCGCCGCGCCTAGGGGGCTTGTGGGCTCCCACTTGGCCATCTGGCTATCCTCTTTTGCTACAAGAAGGGTTTTGTCCTAGAAAAAATCAAGAGGAGGATTTTTGGAGGATTCGCCGCGGCCACAAAGCGGAACTTGAGCAGAACCAATCTAGAGCTCCGGCAGGACGATCCTGCCGGGGAAACTTCCCTCCCGGAGAGGGAAATCGTCGCCATCGTCATCACCAACACTCCTCGAGGGGACTCGTCACCATCAACATCTTCATCAGCACCATCTCATCTCCAAACCCTATTTCATCACTTGTAACCAATCTCCGTCTCGCGACTCCGATTGGTACTTGTAAGGTTGCTAGTAGTGTTAATTACTCCTTGTAGTTTATGCTAGTTGGATTACTTGGTGGAAGAGTTTATGTTCAGATCTTTGATGCTACTCATTACCTCTCTGGTCATGAATATGATTATGCTTTGTGAGTAGTTACTTTTGTTCCAGAGGACATGGGATAATTCATGCTATAAGTAGTCATGTGAATTTGGTATTCGTTCGATATTTTGATGTGTTGTATGTTGTTTTTCCTCTAGTGGTGTTATGTGAACGTCGGCTACATAACACTTCACCATTATTTGGGCCTATAGGAAGGCATTGGGAAGTAGTAAGTAGATGATGGGTTGCTAGAGTGACAGAAGCTTAAACCCTAGTTTATGCGTTGCTTCGTAAGGGGCTGATTTGGATCCACTAGTTTAATGCTATGGTTAGACTTTGTCTTAATTCTTCTTTCGTAGTTGCGGATGCTTGCGAGAGGGGAAGAACAAGGATGCTTGCGAGAGGGGTTACTCATAAGTGGGATCCCTGTCCAAGTAAGGGCAGTGCCCAAGCGCTGGTCCACCCACATATCAAACCATCAAAGTAACGAACGTGAATCATATGAACATGATGAAAACTAGCTTGACAGAATTTCCCATGTGTCCTCGGGAGCGTTTTACCTCCTATAAGAATTTGTCCAGGCTTGTCCCTGTCTACAAAAGGTATTGGGCCACTTTGCTACACCGTTGTTACTTTTGTTACTTGCTACTTGCTACGAATCATCTCACCACACAACCACTTGTTACCGATAATTTTAGTGCTTGCAGATATTACCTTGCTGAAAACCACTTGTCAGATCCTTTTGCTCCTTGTTGGGTTCGACATTCTTTGAAAGGAAGTGGATGTCGCCTAGAGGGGGGGGGGTGAATATGCCCTTTAAAATTATTAAGGTTTAGGCTTGAACAAATGCGGAATAAAATTAACGTTTAATATGTCAAGCACAAAACCTACAAACAACTAGGCTCACCTATGTGCACCAACAACTTATGCTAAGCAAGATAAACAACTAAGTGATAGCAAGATATATTACAATAAACAATATGTCTATCACAAAGTAAAGTGCATAAGTAAAGGGTTCGGGTAAGAGATAACCGAGGCACGGGGAGACGATGATGTATCCCGAAGTTCACACCCTTGCGGATGCTAATCTCCGTTGGAGCGGTGTGGAGGCACAATGCTCCCCAAGATGCCACTAAGGCCACCGTAATCTCCTCACGCCCTCGCACAATGCAAGATGCCGTGATTCCACTAAGGGCCCCTTGAGGGCGGTCACCGAACCCGTACAAATGTCAACCCTTGGGGGCGGTCACCGAACCCGTACACGTGGCAACCCTTGGGGGCGGTTACCGGTACCCGTACAAATTTCTCGGGGCAATCTCCACAACCTAATTGGAGACCCCGACGCTTTCCCGGAGCTTTACACCACAATGCTTGAGCTCCAAGACACCACCAAGCTTCAAGGACACCAAAGCATCCACGAAGAACAATATCTAGGGTACTAAGTACCAAAGGTAATAGGCTTCTCAAACTTCACTTCCACATATCACCGTGGAGAACTCAAACTGATGCAACCAATGCAATGGCAAGAACACACGAAGTGGTCAAGTCCCTCACACTCAAATCCCTCCACAACAAGGAAAGCTATGGAGAAATATGAGAGGAAGAACAAGGAGCTCACAAAGAACTCCAAGATCTAGATCCAAGGGGTTCCCCTCACATAGAGGAGAAAGTGATTGGTGGAGATGTGGATCTAGATCTCCTCTCTCTTTTCCCTCAAGAACAAGCAAGAATCATTGGAGGGATTGAGAGTAAGCAAGCTCTAAGAATGTCAACAATTGAGGTAGAACAAGAGCTCAACGGATGGGTAAGACCAAGGGGGGAAGAAGACCCCCTTTATATAGTGGGGGAAGGAATATGACCGTTACCCCCACTTACAGCCCGAGCCCAGTGGTACTACCGCTGACCCTCCGGCGGTACTACCGCTGACCCTCCGGCGGTACTACCGAAGGCTGTAGCGGTACCACCGGTGACCCTCCCGCGGTACTACCGCTGGCTCCAGCGGTACTACCGCTGAGCCCATGGTAGCGCAAAGAAACTACCGGGCCAACCACCGCCTAGAAAGTCTTCGCAAAAAGTCCGACGCAGTACAACCGCCAAGATGACGGTACTAAAGTCTCGGAGCGGTACTACCGCTGACCAGGGGCGGTACTACCGCTGGGACAGCGGTACAAGCGCCAGCTCTAGTGGTACTACGGCTAGGGCCAGCGGTACTACCGCCAACTCTAGCGGTACTACCACTAGGTCCAACGGTACTACCGCTAGGTCCAGCGGTACTACCGCTCGCCACTGAAATAGCCATAACTTTCGCATACGAGCTCCGAATCGAGCAAGCCCAAGCTTGTTGGATTCAGGACGACAAGAGCTATCCAAACCTTATGATAGCTTCATATGTCTTGGCTAACGTCATATGCTTGGGAAAGATCTATATTCATATGTCAACTTGGAAGTAAGTATTCATGAATTATTGTTGTTGACATTACCCTTGAGGTAAGTGGTTGGGAGGCGAAACTATAAGCCCCTATCTTTCTGTGTGTTCAGCTGAAACTTTGATCTCATGAGTACTACGTGAGTTGTAGCAATTGTAGAAGACAAAAAGATGATTGAGTATGTGGATTTGCTTTACAAGCTCTTACTTGACTTTCCGATTATGTGATAAATTGCAATTGCTTCCATGACTAAAGGCTATCGGTTGTTAATTCTCGATAAGGATCTTGATCCATACTTTACTTTGTGAAGGAATTGTCACTTTAGCATAAGAGATGATATGATGGTATTTCTGTACTGATCATGATCATGATGCCTGCATGTTCGTATCTTGTTTTGTCGACACCTCTCTCCCTAAACATGTGGGCTTATTTATTGATCTCGGCTTTCGCTTGACGACAAGCGAGGTCTAAGCTTGGGGGAGTTGATACGTCCATTTTGCATCATGCTTTCATGTTGATATTTATCGCTTTTTGGGCTGTTATTACACTTCAAGGTACAATACTTATGGCTTTTCTCTCTTATTTTGCAAGGTTAACACGAAGAGGGAGAATGCCGGCAGCTGGAATTCTGGCCTGAAAAAGGAGCAAGTTTGAGATAACTATTTTGCGCAACTCCAAAAGCTGTGAAAATCAACGAGGATTTTTTTTGGGATTTATAAAAAATATTGGGCCGAAGAAGTACCGGAGGGGCGCCACCAGGAGGCCATAAGCCTGCTAGGCGCGGGCTCCCCTCGCCGCGCCTAGGGGGCTTGTGGGCTCCCACTTGGCCATCTGGCTATCCTCTTTTGCTACAAGAAGGGTTTTGTCCTAGAAAAAATCAAGAGGAGTATTTTTGGAGGATTCGCCGCGGCCACAAAGCGGAACTTGAGCAGAACCAATCTAGAGCTCCGGCAGGACGATCCTGCCGGGGAAACTTCCCTCCCGGAGAGGGAAATCGTCGCCATCGTCATCACCAACACTCCTCGAGGGGACTCGTCACCATCAACATCTTCATCAGCACCATCTCATCTCCAAACCCTATTTCATCACTTGTAACCAATCTCCGTCTCGCGACTCCGATTGGTACTTGTAAGGTTGCTAGTAGTGTTAATTACTCCTTGTAGTTTATGCTAGTTGGATTACTTGGTGGAAGAGTTTATGTTCAGATCTTTGATGCTACTCATTACCTCTCTGGTCATGAATATGATTATGCTTTGTGAGTAGTTACTTTTGTTCCAGAGGACATGGGATAATTCATGCTATAAGTAGTCATGTGAATTTGGTATTCGTTCGATATTTTGATGTGTTGTATGTTGTTTTTCCTCTAGTGGTGTTATGTGAACGTCGGCTACATAACACTTCACCATTATTTGGGCCTATAGGAAGGCATTGGGAAGTAGTAAGTAGATGATGGGTTGCTAGAGTGACAGAAGCTTAAACCCTAGTTTATGCGTTGCTTCGTAAGGGGCTGATTTGGATCCACTAGTTTAATGCTATGGTTAGACTTTGTCTTAATTCTTCTTTCGTAGTTGCGGATGCTTGCGAGAGGGGAAGAACAAGGATGCTTGCGAGAGGGGTTACTCATAAGTGGGATCCCTGTCCAAGTAAGGGCAGTGCCCAAGCGCTGGTCCACCCACATATCAAACCATCAAAGTAACGAACGTGAATCATATGAACATGATGAAAACTAGCTTGACAGAATTTCCCATGTGTCCTCGGGAGCGTTTTACCTCCTATAAGAATTTGTCCAGGCTTGTCCCTGTCTACAAAAGGTATTGGGCCACTTTGCTACACCGTTGTTACTTTTGTTACTTGCTACTTGCTACGAATCATCTCACCACACAACCACTTGTTACCGATAATTTTAGTGCTTGCAGATATTACCTTGCTGAAAACCACTTGTCAGATCCTTTTGCTCCTCGTTGGGTTCGACATTCTTTGAAAGGAAGTGGATGTCGCCTAGAGGGGGGGGGGTGAATATGCCCTTTAAAATTATTAAGGTTTAGGCTTGAACAAATGCGGAATAAAATTAACGTTTAATATGTCAAGCACAAAACCTACAAACAACTAGGCTCACCTATGTGCACCAACAACTTATGCTAAGCAAGATAAACAACTAAGTGATAGCAAGATATATTACAATAAACAATATGTCTATCACAAAGTAAAGTGCATAAGTAAAGGGTTCGGGTAAGAGATAACCGAGGCACGGGGAGACGATGATGTATCCCGAAGTTCACACCCTTGCGGATGCTAATCTCCGTTGGAGCGGTGTGGAGGCACAATGCTCCCCAAGATGCCACTAAGGCCACCGTAATCTCCTCACGCCCTCGCACAATGCAAGATGCCGTGATTCCACTAAGGGCCCCTTGAGGGCGGTCACCGAACCCGTACAAATGGCAACCCTTGGGGGCGGTCACCGAACCCGTACACGTGGCAACCCTTGGGGGCGGTTACCGGTACCCGTACAAATTTCTCGGGGCAATCTCCACAACCTAATTGGAGACCCCGACGCTTTCCCGGAGCTTTACACCACAATGCTTGAGCTCCAAGACACCACCAAGCTTCAAGGACACCAAAGCATCCACGAAGAACAATATCTAGGGTACTAAGTACCAAAGGTAATAGGCTTCTCAAACTTCACTTCCACATATCACCGTGGAGAACTCAAACTGATGCAACCAATGCAATGGCAAGAACACACGAAGTGGTCAAGTCCCTCACACTCAAATCCCTCCACAACAAGGAAAGCTATGGAGAAATATGAGAGGAAGAACAAGGAGCTCACAAAGAACTCCAAGATCTAGATCCAAGGGGTTCCCCTCACATAGAGGAGAAAGTGATTGGTGGAGATGTGGATCTAGATCTCCTCTCTCTTTTCCCTCAAGAACAAGCAAGAATCATTGGAGGGATTGAGAGTAAGCAAGCTCTAAGAATGTCAATAATTGAGGTAGAACAAGAGCTCAACGGATGGGTAAGACCAAGGGGGGAAGAAGACCCCCTTTATATAGTGGGGGAAGGAATATGACCGTTACCCCCACTTACAGCCCGAGCCCAGTGGTACTACCGCTGACCCTCCGGCGGTACTACCGCTGACCCTCCGGCGGTACTACCGAAGGCTGTAGCGGTACCACCGGTGACCCTCCCGCGGTACTACCGCTGGCTCCAGCGGTACTACCGCTGAGCCCATGGTAGCGCAAAGAAACTACCGGGCCAACCACCGCCTAGAAAGTCTTCGCAAAAAGTCCGACGCAGTACAACCGCCAAGATGACGGTACTAAAGTCTCGGAGCGGTACTACCGCTGACCAGGGGCGGTACTACCGCTGGGACAGCGGTACAAGCGCCAGCTCTAGTGGTACTACGGCTAGGGCCAGCGGTACTACCGCCAACTCTAGCGGTACTACCACTAGGTCCAACGGTACTACCGCTAGGTCCAGCGGTACTACCGCTCGCCACTGAAATAGCCATAACTTTCGCATACGAGCTCCGAATCGAGCAAGCCCAAGCTTGTTGGATTCAGGACGACAAGAGCTATCCAAACCTTATGATAGCTTCATATGTCTTGGCTAACGTCATATGCTTGGGAAAGATCTATATTCATATGTCAACTTGGAAGTAAGTATTCACGAATTATTGTTGTTGACATTACCCTTGAGGTAAGTGGTTGGGAGGCGAAACTATAAGCCCCTATCTTTCTGTGTGTTCAGCTGAAACATTGATCTCACGAGTACTACGTGAGTTGTAGCAATTGTAGAAGACAAAAAGATGATTGAGTATGTGGATTTTGTTTTACAAGCTCTTACTTGATTTTCCGACGTTGTGATAAATTGCTATTGCTTCCATGAATAAAGGCTTTCGCTTGTTAATTCTCGGTAAGGCTCTTGATCCATACTTTACTCTCTGAAGGAATTGCCACTTTAGCATAAGAGATGATATGATGGTATTGCTGTTCTGATCATGATCATGATGCCTGCATGTTCGTATCTTGTTTTGTCGACACCTCTCTCCCTAAACATGTGGGCATATTTATTGATCTCGGCTTTCGCTTGACGACAAGCGAGGTCTAAGCTTGGGGGAGTTGATACGTCCATTTTGCATCATGCTTTCATGTTGATATTTATCGCTTTTTGGGCTGTTATTACACTTCACGGTACTGTACTTATGCCTTTTCTCTCTTATTTTGCAAGGTTTACATGAAGAGGGAGAATGCCGGCAGCTGGAATTCTGGCCTGAAAAAGGAGCAAGTTTGAGATAACTATTTTGCGCAACTCCAAAAGCCGTGAAAATCAACGAGGTTTTTTTTTTGGGATTTATAAAAAATACTGGGCCGAAGAAGTACCCGAGGGGCGCCGGCAGGAGGCCACAAGCCTGCTAGGGGTGCCCCCCCTCGTCGCGCCTAGGGGGCTTGTGGGCTCCCACTTGGCCCTCTGGCTCCCCTATTTTGCTACAAGAAGGGTTTTGTCCCGGAAAAAATCAAGAGGAGGCTTTTTGGAGGATTCGCCGCGGCCACGAGGCGGAACTTGAGCAGAACCAATCTAGAGCTCCGGCAGGACGATCCTGCCGGGGAAACTTCCCTCCCGGAGGGGGAAATCATCGCCATCATCATCACCAACACTCCTCTCATCGGAGGGGACTCATCACCATCAACATCTTCATCAGCACCATCTCAGCTCCAAACCCTATTTCATCACTTTTAACCAATCTCCGTCTCGCGACTCTGATTGGTACTTGTAAGGTTGCTAGTAGTGTTATTACTCCTTGTAGTTGATGCTAGTTGGATTACTTGGTGGAAGAGTTTATGTTCAGATCTTTGATGCTACTCAATACCTCTCTGGTCATGAATATGATTATGCTTTGTGAGTAGTTACTTTTGTTCCTGAGGACATGGGATAAGTCATGCTATAAGTAGTCATGTGAATTTGGTATTCGTTCGATATTTTGATGTATTGTATGTTGTTTTTCCTCTAGTGGTGTTATGTGAACGTCGACTACATAACACTTAACCATTATTTGGGCCTATAGGAAGGCATTGGGAAGTAGTAAGTAGATGATGGGTCGCTAGAACGACATAAGCTTAAACCCTAGTTTATGCGTTGCTTCGCAAGGGGCTGATTTGGATCCACTAGTTTAATGCTATGGTTAGACTTTGTCTTAATTCTTCTTTCGTAGTTGCGGATTCTTGCGAGAGGGGTTAATCATAAGCGGTATGCCTGTCCAAGTAAGGGCAGTACCCAAGCGCCGGTCCACCCACATATCGAACCATCAAAGTAACGAACGTGAATCATATGAACATGATGAAAACTAGCTTGACAGAATTTCCCATGTGTCCTCGACAGCGTTATACCTCCTATAAGGCTTTGTCCAGGCTTGTCCCTTTATACAAAAGGTATTGGGCCACTTTGCTACACCGTTGTTACTTTTGTTACTTGCTACTTGCTACGAATCATCTCACCACACAACCACTTGTTACCAATAATTTCTGTGCTTGCAGATATTACCTTGCTGAAAACCACTTGTCAGATCCTTCTGCTCCTTGTTGGGTTCGACACTCTTTGGAAGGACATGGATGTCGCCTAGAGGGGGGGGGTGAATAGGCGCTTTAAAATAATTAAGGGTTAGGCTTGAACAAATGCGGAATAAAACTAACGTTTAATATGTCAAGCACAAAACCTACAAACAACTAGGCTCACCTATGTGCACCAACAACTTATGCTAAGCAAGATAAACAACTAAGTGATAGCAAGATATATTACAATAAACAATATGTCTATCACAAAGTAATGTGCATAAGTAAAGGGTTCGGGTAAGAGATAACCGAGGCACGGGGAGACGATGATGTATCCCGAAGTTCACACCCTTGCGGATGCTAATCTCCGTTGGAGCGGTGTGCAGGCACAATGCTCCCCAAGATGCAACTAAGGCCACCGTAATCTCCTCATGCCCTCGCACAATGCAAGATGCCGTTATTCCACTAAGGGACCCTAGAGGGCGGTCACCGAACCCGTACAAATGGCAACCCTTGGGGGCGGTCACCGAACCCGTACACGTGGCAACCCTTGGGGGCGGTTACCGGTACCCGTACAAATTGCTCGGGGCAATCTCCACAACCTAATTGGAGACCCCGACGCTTGCCCGTAGCTTTACACCACAATGCTTGAGCTCCAAGACACCACCAAGCTTCAAGTACGCCAAAGCATCCACGAAGAACAATATCTAGGGTACTAAGTACCAAAGGTAATAAGCTTCTCAAACTTCACTTCCACGTATCACCGGGGAGAACTCAAACCGATCCAACCAATGCAATGGCAAGAACACATGAAGTGGTCAAGTCCCTCACACTCAAATCCCTCCACAGCAACGAAAGCTATGGAGAAATATGAGAGGAAGAACAAGGAGCTCACAAAGAAGTCCAAGATCTAGATCCAAGGGGTTCCCCTCACATAGAGGAGAAAGTGATCGGTGGAGATGTGGATCTAGATCTCCTCTCTCTTTTCCCTCGAGAACAAGCAAGAATCATTGGAGGGATTGAGAGTAAGCAAGCTCTAAGAATGTCAACAATGGAGGTAGAACAAGAGCTCAACGGATGGATAAGACCAAGGGGGAAGAAGACACCCTTTATATAGTGGGGGAAGGAATCACACCGTTACCCCCACTTACAGCCCGAGCCCAGCGGTAGTACCGCAGACCCTCCGGCGGTACTACCGCTGGCTGCAGCGGTACTACCGCAGACCCTCCGGCGGTACTAACGCTGGCTGCAGCGGTACTACCGCTGAGCCCATGGTAGCGCAAAGAAACTACCGGCCCAACCACCGCCAAGAAAGTCTTCGCAAAAAGTCCGACGCTGTACAACCGCCAAGATGACGGTACTAAAGTCCTGGAACGGTACTACCGCTGACCAGGGGCGGTACTACCGCTGGGACAGCGGTACTACCGCCAGGTCTAGCGGTACTACCGCTAGGGCCAGCGGTACTACCGCCAACTCTAGCGGTACTACCGCTAGGTCCAGCGGTACAACGCTAGGTCCAGCGGTACTACCGCTCGCCACTGAAATAGCCATAACTTTTGCATACGAGCTCCGAATCGAGCAAGCCCAAGCTTGTTGGATTCAGGACGACAAGAGCTATCCAAACCTTATGATAGCTTCATATGTCTTGGCTAACGTCATATGCTTGGGAAAGATCTATATTCATATGTCAACTTGGAAGTAAGTATTCATGAATTATTGTTGTTGACATTACCCTTGAGGTAAGTGGTTGGGAGGCGAAACTATAAGCCCCTATCTTTCTATGTGTTAAGTTGAAAGTTTGATCTCATGAGTACTACGTGAGTTGTAGCAATTGTAGAAGACAAAAAGATGATTGAGTATGTGGATTTGCTTTACAAGCTCTTACTTGACTTTCCGATGTTGTGATAAATTGCAATTGCTTCCATGACTAAAGGCTATCGGTTGTTAATTCTCGGTACGGCTCTTGATCCATACTTTACTTTGTGAAGGAATTGTCACTTTAGCATAAGAGATGAGATGATGGTATTGCTATTCTGATCATGATCATGATGCGTGCATGTTCGTATCTTGTTTTGTCGACACCTCTCTCCCTAAACATGTGGGCTTATTTACTGATCTCGACTTTCGCTTGAGGACAAGCGAGGTCTAAGCTTGGGGGAGTTGATACGTCCATTTTGCATCATGCTTTCATGTTGATATTTATCACTTTTTGAGCTGTTATTACACTTCACGGTACAATACTTATGCCTTTTTCTCTCTTATTTTGTAAGGTTTACATGAAGAGGGAGAATGCCGGCAGCTGGAATTCTGGCCTGAAAAAGGAGCAAGTTTGAGATAACTATTTTGCGCAACTACAAAAGCCGTGAAAATCCACGAGGATTTTTTTTGGGATTTATAAAAAATACTGGGCCGAAGAAGTACCGGAGGGGCGCCAGCAGGAGGCCACAAGCCTGCTAGGCGCGGGCCCCCCTCGCCGCGCCTAGGGGGCTTGTGGGCTCCCACTTGGCCCTCTAGCTCCCCTCTTTTGCTACAAGAAGGGTTTTGTCCCGGAAAAAAATCAAGAGGAGGCTTTTTGGAGGATTCGCCGCAGCCACGAGGCGGAACTTGAAGAGAACCAATCTAGAGCTCCGCAGGACGATCCTGCCGGGGAAACTTCCCTCCCGGAGGGGGAAATCATCGCCATCGTCATCACCAACACTCCTCTCATCGGAGGGGACTCGTCACCATGAACATCTTCCTCAGCACCATCTCATCTCCAAACCCTATTTCATCAGTTGTAACAAATCTCCGTCTCGCGACTCCGATTGGTACTTGTAAGGTTGCTAGTAGTGTTAATTACTCCTTGTAGTTGATGCTAGTTGGATTACTTGGTGGAAGAGTTTATGTTCAGATATTTGATGCTACTAATTGCCTCTCTGGTCATGAATATGATTATGCTTTGTGAGTAGTTACTTTTGATCCTGAGGACATGGGATAAGTCATGCTATAAGTAGTCATGTGAATTTGGTATTCGTTCGATATTTTGATGTGTTGTATGTTGTTTTTCCTCTAGTGGTGTTATGTGAACGTCGACTACATGACACTTCACCATTATTTGGGCCTATAGGAATGCATTGGGAAGTAGTAAGTAGATGATGGGTTGCTAGAGCGACAAAAGCTTAAACCCTAGTTTATGCGTTGCTTCGTAAGGGGCTGATTTGGATCCACTAGTTTAATGCTATGGTTAGACTTTGTCTTAATTCTTCTTTCGTAGGTGCGGATGCTTGCGAGAGGGGAAGAACAAGGAGCTCACAAAGAACTCCAAGATCTAGATCCAAGGGGTTCCCCTCACATAGAGGAAAAAGTGATCGGTGGAGATGTGGATCTAGATCTCCTCTCTCTTTTCCCTCAAGAACAAGCAAGCATCATTGGAGGGATTGAGAGTAAGCAAGCTCTAAGAATGTCAACAATGGAGGTAGAACAAGAGCTCAACGGATGGATAAGGCCAAGGGGGAAGAAAACCCCCTTTATATAGTGGGGGAACGAATCAGACCGTTACCCCCACTTATAGGCCGAGCCCAGCGGTACTACCGCTGGATCCAACGGTACTACCGCTGACCCTCCGGCGGTACTACCGCTGGCTGCAGCGGTACTACCGCTGACCCTCCAGCGGTACTATGCTGAGCCCATGGTAGCGCAAAGAAACTACCGGGCCAACCACCGCCAAGAAAGTCTTCACAAAAAGTCCGAC
Organism: Hordeum vulgare subsp. vulgare; assembly: GCF_904849725.1. Lineage (NCBI taxonomy): Eukaryota > Viridiplantae > Streptophyta > Magnoliopsida > Poales > Poaceae > Hordeum > Hordeum vulgare. The sequence goes on along the minus strand of NC_058521.1, from coordinate 247,173,964 downwards.
GCAGTACAACCGCCAAGATGACGGTACTAAAGTCCTGGAGCGGTACTACCGCTGACCAGGGGCGGTACTACCACTGGAACAGTGGTACTACCGCCAGCTCTAGCGGTGGTACCGCTAGGTCCAGCGGTACTACCGCCAACTCTAGCGGTACTACCGCTAGGTCAAGCGGTACTACCGCTCGCCACTGAAATAGCCATAACTTTCGCATACGAGCTCAGAATCGAGCAAGCCCAAGCTTGTTGGATTCAGGACGACAAGAGCTATCCAAACCTTATGATAGCTTCATATGTCTTGGCTAACGTCATATGCTTGGGAAAGATCTATATTCATATGTCAACTTGGAAGTAAGTATTCATGAATTATTGTTGTTGACATTACCCTTGAGGTAAGTGGTTGGGAGGCGAAACTATAAGCCCCTATCTTTCTGTGTGTTCAGCTGAAACTTTGATCTCATGAGTACTACGTGAGTTGTAGCAATTGTAGAAGACAAAAAGATGATTTAGTATGTGGATTTGCTTTACAAGCTCTTACTTGACTTTCCGATGTTGTGATAAATTGCAATTGCTTCCATGACTAAAGGCTATCGATTGTTAATTCTCGGTAAGGCTCTTGATCCATACTTTACTTTGTGAAGGAATTGTCACTTTTGCATAAGAGATGAGATGATGGTATTGCTATTCTGATCATGATCATGATGCGTGCATGTTCGTATCTTGTTTTGTCGACACCTCTCTCCCTAAACATGTGGGCTTATTTATTGATCTCGACTTTCGCTTGAGGACAAGCGAGGTCTAAGCTTGGGGGAGTTGATACGTCCATTTTGCATCATGCTTTCATGTTGATATTTATCACTTTTTGAGCTGTTATTACACTTCACGGTACAATACTTATGCCTTTTTCTCTCTTATTTTGTAAGGTTTACATGAAGAGGGAGAATGCCGGCAGCTGGAATTCTGGCCTGAAAAAGGAGCAAGTTTGAGATAACTATTTTGCGCAACTACAAAAGCCGTGAAAATCCACGAGGATTTTTTTTGGGATTTATAAAAAATACTGGGCCGAAGAAGTACCGGAGGGGCGCCAGCAGGAGGCCACAAGCCTGCTAGGCGCGGGCCCCCCTCGCCGCGCCTAGGGGGCTTGTGGGCTCCCACTTGGCCCTCTAGCTCCCCTCTTTTGCTACAAGAAGGGTTTTGTCCCGGAAAAAAATCAAGAGGAGGCTTTTTGGAGGATTCGCCGCAGCCACGAGGCGGAACTTGAAGAGAACCAATCTAGAGCTCCGCAGGACGATCCTGCCGGGGAAACTTCCCTCCCGGAGGGGGAAATCATCGCCATCGTCATCACCAACACTCCTCTCATCGGAGGGGACTCGTCACCATGAACATCTTCCTCAGCACCATCTCATCTCCAAACCCTATTTCATCAGTTGTAACAAATCTCCGTCTCGCGACTCCGATTGGTACTTGTAAGGTTGCTAGTAGTGTTAATTACTCCTTGTAGTTGATGCTAGTTGGATTACTTGGTGGAAGAGTTTATGTTCAGATATTTGATGCTACTAATTGCCTCTCTGGTCATGAATATGATTATGCTTTGTGAGTAGTTACTTTTGATCCTGAGGACATGGGATAAGTCATGCTATAAGTAGTCATGTGAATTTGGTATTCGTTCGATATTTTGATGTGTTGTATGTTGTTTTTCCTCTAGTGGTGTTATGTGAACGTCGACTACATAACACTTCACCATTATTTGGGCCTATAGGAAGGCATTGGGAAGTAGTAAGTAGATGATGGGTTGCTAGAGCGACAGAAGCTTAAACCCTAGTTTATGCGTTGCTTCTTAAGGGGCTAATTTGGATCAACTAGTTTAATGCTATGGTTAGACTTTGTCTTAATTCTTCTTTCGTAGGTGCGGATGCTTGTGAGAGGGGAAGAACAAGGAACTCACAAAGAACTCCAAGATCTAGATCCAAGGGGTTCCCCTCACATAGAGGAGAAAGTGATCGGTGGAGATGTGGACCTAGATCTCCTCTCTCTTTTCCCTCAAGAACAAGCAAGAATCATTGGAGGGATTGAGAGTAAGCAAGATCTAAGAATGTCAACAATGGAGGTTGAACAAGAGCTCAACGGATGGATAAGACCAAGGGGGAAGAAGACCCCCTTTATATAGTGGGGGTAAGGAATCAGACCATTACCTCCACTTATAGCCCGAGCCCAGCGGTACTACCGCAGGCTGTAGCGGTACTACCGCTGACCCTCCGGGGGTATTACCGCTGGCTGCAGCGGTACTACCGCTGACCCTCCAACAGTACTACCGCTGAGCCCATGGTAGCGCAAAGAAACTACCGGGCCAACCACCGCCAAGAAAGTCTTCGCACAAAGTCCGACGCAGTACAACCGCCAAGATGACGGTACTAAAGTTCTGGAGCAGTACTACCGCTCACCAGGGGCGGTACTACCGCCAGCTCTAGCGGTACTACCGCTAGGGCCAATGGTACTACCGCCAACTCTAGCGGTACTACCGCTAGCCACTGAAATAGCCATAACTTTCGCATACGAGCTCTGAATCAAGCAAGCCCAAGCTTGTTGGATTCAGGACGACAAGAGCTATCCAAACCTTATGATAGCTTCATATGTCTTGGCAAACGTCATATGCTTGGGAAAGATCTATATTCATATGTCAACTTGGAAGTAAGTATTCATGAATTATTGTTGTTGACATTACCCTAGGGGGCTTGTGGGCTCCCACTTTGCCCTCTAGCTCCCCTCTTTTTCTACAAGAAGGGTTTTGTCCCGGAAAAAATCAAGAGGAGGCTTTTTGGAGGATTCGCCGCGGCCACGAGGCGGAACTTGAGCAGAACCAATCTAGAGCTCCGGCAGGACGATCCTGCCGAGGAAACTTCCCTCCTAGAGGGGGAAATCGTCGCCATTGTCATCACCAACACTCTTCTCATCGGAGGGGACTCGTCACCATCAACATCTTCATCAGCACGATCTCGTCTCCAAACCCTATTTCATCACTTGTAACCAATCTCCGTCTCGCGACTCCGATTGGTACTTGTAAGGTTGCTAGTAGTGTTAATTACTCCTTATAGTTGATGCTAGTTGGATTACTTGGTGGAAGAGTTTATGTTCAGATCTTTGATTCTACTCATTACCTCTCTGGTCATGAATATAATTATGCTTTGTGAGTAGTTACTTTTGTTTCTGAGGACATGGGATAAGTCATGCTATAAGTAGTCATGTGAATTTGGTATTCGTTCGATATTTTGATGTGTTGTATGTTGTTTTTCCTCTAGTGGTGTTATGTGAACGTCGACTACATAACACTTCACCATTATTTGGGCCTATAGGAAGGCATTGGGAAGTAGTAAGTAGATGATGGGTTGCTAGAGTGACAGAAGCTTAAACCCTAGTTTATGCGTTGCTTCGTATGGGCCTGATTTGGATCCACTAGTTTAATGCTATGGTTAGACTTTGTCTTAATTCTTCTTTCGTAGTTGCGGATGCTTGCGAGAGGGAAGAACAAGGAGCTCACAAAGAACTCCAAGATCTAGATCCAAGGGGTTCCCTCACATAGAGGAGAAAGTGATCGGTGGAGATGTGGATCTAGATCTCCTCTATCTTTTCCCTCAAGAACAAGCAAGAATCATTGGAGGGATTATGAGTGAGGAAGCTCTAAGAATGTCAACAGTGGAGGTAGAACAAGAGCTTAACGGATGGATAAGACCAAGGGGGAAGAAGACCCCCTTTATATAGTGGGGGAAGGAATCAGACCGTTACCCCCACTTACAGCCCGAGCCCGGCGGTACTACCGCTGGCTGCAGCGGTACTACCGCTGACCCTCCAGCGGTACTACCGCTGGCTGCAGTGGTACTACCACTGAGCCCATGGTAGTGCAAAGAAACTACCGGGCCAACCACCGCCTAGAAAGTCTTTGCAAAAAGTCCGACGCAGTACAACCGCCAAGATGATGGTACTAAAGTCCTGGAGCGGTACTACCGGTGACCAGGGGCGGTACTACCGCTGGGACAGCGGTACTACCGCCAGCTCTAGCGGTACTACCACTAGGGCCAGCGGTACTACCGCCAACTCCAGCGGTACTACCGCTAGGTCCAGCGGTACTACCGCTCACCACTGAAATAGCTATAACTTTCGCATACGAGCTCCGAATCGAGCAAGCCCAAGCTTGTTGGATTCGGGACGACAAGAGCTATCCAAACCTTATGATAGCTTCATATGTCTTGGCTAACGTCATATGCTTGGGAAAGATCTATATTCATATGTCAACTTGGAAGTAAGTATTCATGAATTATTGTTGTTGACATTACCCTTGAGGTAAGTGGTTGGGAGGCGAAACTATAAGCCCCTATCTTTCTGTGTGTTCAGCTGAAACTTTGATCTCATGAGTACTACGTGAGTTGTAGCAATTGTAGAAGACAAAAAGATGATTGAGTATGTGGATTTGCTATACAAGCTCTTACTTGACTTTCCGATGTTGTGATAAATTGCAATTGCTTCCATGACTAAAGGCTATCGTTTGTTATTTCTCGGTAAGGCTCTTGATCCATACTTTACTTTGTGAAGGAATTGTCACTTTAGCATAAGAGATGATATGATGGTATTGCTGTTCTGATCATGATCATGATGCCTGCATGTTCGTATCTTGTTTTGACACCTCTCTCCCTAAACATGTGGGCATATTTATTGATCTCAGCTTTTGCTTGAGGACAAGCGAGGTCTAAGCTTGGGGGAGTTGATACGTCCATTTTGCATCATGCTTTCATGTTGATATTTATTGCTTTTTGGGCTGTTATTACACTTCACGGTACAATACTTATGCCTTTTCTCTCTTAGTTTGCAAGGTTTACATGAAGAGGGAGAATGCCGGCAGCTGGAATTCTGGCCTGAAAAAGGAGCAAGTTTGAGATAACTATTTCGCGCAACTCCAAAAGCCGTGAAAATCTACGAGGATTTTTTTGGGATTTAGAAAAAATACTCGGCCGAAGAAGTACCGGAGGGGCGCCAGCAGGAGGCCACAAGCCTGCTAGGCGCGGGCCCCCCTCGCCGCGCCCAGGGGGCTTGTGGGCTCCCACTTGGCCCTCTGGCTCCCCTCTTTTTCTACAAGAAGGGTTTTGTCCCGGAAAAAATCAAGAGGAGGCTTTTTGGAGGATTCGCCGCGGCCATGAGGCGGAACTTGAGCAGAACCAATCTAGAGCTCCGGCAGGACGATCCTGCCGGGGAAACTTCCCTCACGGAGGGGGAAATCATCGCCATCGTCATCACCAACATTTCTCTCATCGGAGGGGACTCGTCACCATCAACATCTTCATCAGCACCATCTCATCTCCAAACCCTATTTCATCACTTGTAACCAATCTCCGTCTCGCGACTCCGATTGGTACTTGTAAGGTTGCTAGTAGTGTTAATTTCTACTTGTAGTTGATGCTAGTTGGATTACTTGGTGGCAGAGTTTATGTTCATATCTTTGATGCTACTCATTACCTCTGTGGTCATGAATATGATTATGCTTTGTGAGTAGTTACTTTTGTTCCTGAGGACATGGGATAAGTCATGCTATAAGTAGTCATGTGAATTTGGTATTCGTTCGATATTTTGATGTGTTGTATGTTGTTTTTCCTCTAGTGGTGTTATGTGAACATCGACTACATAACACTTCACCATTATTTGGGCCTATAGGAAGGCATTGGGAAGTAGTGAGTAGATGATGGGTTGCTAGAGTGAGAGAAGCTTAAAACCTAGTTTATGCGTTGCTTCGTAAGGGGCTGATTTGGATCCACTAGTTTAATGCTATGGTTAGACTTTGTCTTAATTCTTCTTTCGTAGTTGCGGATGCTTGCGAGTGGGGAAGAACAAGGAGCTAACAAAGAACTCCAAGATCTAGATCCAAGGGGTTCCCCTCACATAGAGGAGAAAGTGATCGGTGGAGATGTGGATCTAGATCTCCTCTCTCTTTTCCCTCAAGAACAAGCAAGCATCATTGGAGGGATTGAGAGTAAGCAAGCTCTAAGAATGTCAACAATGGAGGTAGAACAAGAGCTCAACGGGTGGATAAAGAAGACCCCCTTTATATAGTGGGGGAAGGAATCAGACCGTTACCCCCACTTACAGCCCGAGCCCAGCGGTACTACCGCTGGCTGCAGCGGTACTACCGCTGACCCTCCGGCTGTACTACTGCTGGCTGCAGCGGTACTACCGCTGAGCCCATGGTAGTGCAAAGAAACTACCGGGCCAACCACCGCCAAGAAAGTCTTCGCAAAAAGTCCGACGCGGTACCGCCGCCAAGATGACGGTACTAAAGTCCTGGAGCGGTACTATCGCTGACCAGGGGCGGTACTACCGCTGGGATAGCGGTACTACCGCCAGCTCTAGCGGTACTGCCACTAGGGTCAGCGGTACTATCGCCAACTCTAGCGGTACTACCGCTAGGTCTAGCGGTACTACCGCTCGCCACTGAAATAGCCATAACTTTCACATACGAGCTTCGAATCGAGCAAGCCCAAGCTTGTTGGCTTCAGGACGACAAGAGCTATCCAAACAGCGACCATGCAGATATGAAAATGCCAATGATATAGAGATGTGAGTCCTCTATGAATGAAGAACCGGCAAAAACTCCAAACATCGAAAACATCATAGTAGATGCATACGGACTTCGTTTTCGATGATGTCGAGATTGTCATGAAGATGACCATAAGCTCTAAAACTCACAAGGAGAAACACCAAACAAGAACCAAGAAGTATGATGCAAGGATGCAAATGGTTTGAGCTCTCAACGAACGATACGATCAAGCAACTCACTTGAGAGCCCCCCTTGACAGTACAACATTCTATCCTAAACAGAAAACCTATCCAGGGCAAACCTATACCTTGCACCTCGTCCTCTTGAGCTAGATGATGATGACCTTGGCTTCCTCAAGATGGACCACCTTTCTTGATTGCGTTGGCTTGATGAAGACTAGTTGATTGCTTCCCCATACTCACTATGGGTGAGCCACTCTTCAGCATATCTTCACAAGTCCATTGCCACAACAATGGAGGCAAGCTTCAAGCATGATATTTTCGTGCTGATCCACTTGAACTTGCACACCGCAATCTTGATGACGATCACAACTTGACGTCGTACTTCATGGGTTTTATGAGATCTTCCCTTTGACGCAAGCCCATGGAAACACACCTAACCCCCACATAGAACTCTCACGAAGTCCATGGGTTAGTACACAAACACGTAATGGACAATGCTTACCATACCATGGGATCACTTGATCCCTCTCGGTACATCTTGTACGCTTTGTGTGTTGGTCATCTTGATTTAACCTTTGTATGACGATCTTGATCAACCTTGTGTCTCTATGACCATTCTTTGGATAATACCTTGAATACCACCTTGGTCATCATATAAACTCCTTGAACCCAACAGATGGACTTCAAGAAGTGCCTATGGACAAATCCTATAATGTAACTTAAGGCAACCATTAGTCCATAGGAATTGTCATCAATTACCAAAACCACATATGGAGATATATGCTCTAACACTCTTACTTATCGAAAGGACTACAATAGATCCCCTATACTTGTGGGTCATCACTAGTCAACTAGAGGCTTACTAGGGACAGTGTTTTGTCTATGTATCCACACATGTATTCAAGTTTCCAATCAATACAATTATAGCATGGATAATAAACGATTATCACGAACAAAGAAATATGATAATAACTAATTTATTATTGCCTCTAGGGCATATACTTCATGGAGATTCAAAGGAGGAGGCTTGAGATGGAGGCGGAGAAGCAAACCAGGATGCTTGAGGTGGAGGCGGAGAAGCAAGCCAAGATGCTAGAGATCGAGGCCGCCAATGACAAGACCAAGGCGAAAGAAGTGGCTCTCACTAGCATGATGACTGGGGTGGAGATCATGAAGGTGGATCTCAACACCGTGTCACCAAGGAAGAGGCCGTGGTTCGAGAAGATGCACGCCGACATGCTCAAGTTCACCGACGAGTGATATCTATGACAGTGAGCGCCATCCTTTTTGTATGTCGTCAAGTGTGTTGGCATGACCACGACCGTGATGGCGTGGTCGAACTCCCGCCCCTTTTTGTGTGATGAACTGTGTGGTGTTTTTGAAGTTGGCATTGTATATCGGCCGCTGGCATGGTGCCGGCATGAACTTTGGGCGATGGCATGGTCACTGGCTTGATCTACGGCTCTCGGCCTTTTCAAATGTGTACGCGGACGTAAAATGGGTCGCGGGCGTTGGGCGCACTACCGACCCAAATCTTAAAATGGACGGTCGTCGAGCGGGTGGTCGACCCAAACGGACAAAAAGTTGACAAAAGTGTCGTGTGTTTGGGTCGGCGTGCTCGAGTTTCTCTTACTCCTTTCAAACGGTGCATAGTTATTTAAAAAAAATCTCAAAACGTTTAGGCGCGGTGCATTAATTTCTATCTTGTTTTTGTTTCTTGACATGAATAAAGTAACCAGCCAATAAAAACAACGGATGTGTATGTGTTTTAATGGCTTGAGACTATCTAATACAACATGCACTCATCAATTCATTGCATGCAATGATATCAATTACTCCCTTTGTACCACAATACTTGTTGCTGGAGAGAACTAGTCTAGTTCTCTCCAACAACAAGTATTTAAGAAGAGAGGGAGTAGTAAGTAAACATTAAGTTGTCTCGTTTTTTGTTTCACCTTGCTCGCGATGCGCAATGTAAGATGATTTATGCACCGGTACGAAGGAAGTACCCTAGATTGCGATGCCCATAATTGCAGCTAATAGTCTTTGTTACGATGGCTACCAACATGAAAAAAGATCGATGCGAACATAAGGGCAACCACTCCAATGACCCATTTTGTCTTGTTTGGTGCACTGAAGCATGGACTTGTTTTATTTTGGTCGGTGCTGGGCGTCGGCGCACCGGCGCAAACTTCGGCTGGTCCGACCCTAGTTGCTTGATCTAGACGTGCGTAACCACTAGATATGTCCCGCCTCTCCTTTCATCAACCTCCCCTATCATAAAAAGCGACCGCCACCGCCACTCATCGGACCCCGTGTTGCCCTCTTGGACCATTGCTACACCTATTCGTCATCGATGCTCGCAGTCTCACCGTTGTCAACGAAGCAGAACATCACCCGCCTCGTCGTTGTTAGAAGGGAAAAGAGAGAGATTTGCGTAATGTGGTGGATGTTGTGTTGATCCTTAGGGGCGAATGTATATAGGAGTACATACTTGGAGAGCAATAAGCCTCTCCTAGAGACAAGGTAGGAGATGGATTACAAATCCTAAACTACCAAATACATGTACAATAAATATATCTCTAACATCCTCCCCCTCCCCCCGCACGGAATCGTAGCGGCATCATTGCGAATGACATGAGCATCGTGGACGGTCAGACTGGAGTGAATAACAGCCGATGGGATCACATCCCCTGCAGTCGCAGCAGGAGTGTCGGGTTTCGGGGGAATGAGCGTGACAATGAATACTATGGTACGAATGAGGGCATAACCTAACGACGACATATGTGTCTCACTCGGATCAGGGTTGGCCCTATGCTTTGGGATACCTTAGGCAAACTCGACGACATGGGCCTGTATGTCCTAAGACCATATATATTTTAATTCTCAAAGAGCTCTCCTATTTAATTATTTTAATTCCCTATGCTCCGTAACTTTAAAGCTTTTCATTCTATTGAGGTATTCAATTTTAGATTTGGCTTATGATTTTGATCGGGCCAACGATTTTCCAAATCAATCAACAACAACTGGCCAATAAAAACATGTCAACCCCTCGCAGACTTGTAAGTGCATCTAGTGCCCCTTAGTGATTTTGGTGGTTTGAAGACTTATAGGTTAAGTATCTAATGTGTTTGTGAGTATACACAGGATCTATAAGTCATTGAGGAGTTTGAGATATTTGAAGAATATCGACCCCTAGAAATATATGTCTTCAGTTGAAGAAATTGGTCTGAAGCTCAAGAGATGAATCGCGAGGAATCTGCGATGAAGTTGATATTCCTCATGAAGATACTGATATTGAGAAGTCCGGTGTGTCTAGAAGAAAATCACTCTAAAGAATTTGAAGCATGAAGACTTACACTTTCTGTTTTATTTTCTTCGCATTTGAGTAATAGGAACACCGTACTGTTAAAGGGGGTCAAAGTTACATTATGGAATGAATTTCCTCATGATGCTCAACCCAAGCCTAAATCCTACCAAAAGCCTCAAGTGAGGAATACGAGTGACATGAGGACTCTCACAGTTGAGGGTCCCGACCGTTTCGATAGCCACGCCAAGTCATTGGTCTTATCCATTCCAACGGTCATATTATTTAAGGGCATAAGTGTCAAATCATGTCGGGATGCTCCCAGGCTATAAATAGCCACCCCCACAACCACTAGCTGGTTGGCTGCTCCGTTAGAAACTGACACTTGTCATAAGAGCAACCCAATTCCTCAGAGCCTTCGAGAGTAATTCATCAGTGAGGAAATACACCATACACCGAAACCGCAAACCAAACCTAGTGATTGAGCATCACTGAAGAAGTTGTTCCTGTGTGGGACAGAAGCCTTTTACCTTTGAGGACCGTGCATCCTGCAGACGGTTAGGCGTCATGGTCTAGAGCTTTCCAGCAGTCAATTGTGGATCGCCGGGTGACCAAGTTTGTGAGGGTTTGGAAGTCTGCCCTGAAGACTTACCACGAGTGTTGGGCGAGGACTGTGTGTCCTTAGCTCAAGGAGAATACGGTAGGGACTGTGTGTCCCGGGACTGTGTGTCCTTTGGTTTCAATACCAAGCCGCTCCAAACCAGATGTACGACTGTCACAGCAGTTGGAACTGGGTAATCAACGATTGTCTTCATTGAGAAACGGGTTCTAATTCCTCAACTCCTTACTTTCCTCGTATTATGTGTTGATGACTTTCATTGCAACTGTTTGAAGAATTTGCTGAAGACTTTCTCTGAATTTCCTCAACCCCAAATTCTTCACGTCAGTTAATCCACATGTGTATTCTGTGTGCCTGCTCACTATGCAATCAGTTTTCACATTCTTCACTCTGAAAAACTGCTGTTGTGAAACTTTGCACTTGTAATCCTTTACTGTTTCCGCTGTAAGTTAGTCATTAGTGAGGAATTTCCTCAAAAGGAATTTCCTCAGTGATGAAATTCTAAAAATCTCCTATTCACCCCCCTCTAGTCGATATAACGCACTTACAAGACTCCTATCACCCATACAAAAGCGTCACCATGTGATACTATAGCACGAATATAGTATATACAACCAACGATGAAAAAATATCTCCACATAAACATGTGTTGATTAACGGATAACATAGAATCACACCGTGAAAGACCCACCAAATAACTGCATGATAAATAAATGTAAAACACACTTCATCGTCTCACACACCGGCCAAACTAAATACTCCATCTGTTTCAAAATATAAGGGTTATTATTTATTGGAAAGCCAAATTTCTTTAATTTCGACCAAGTTCACAGCCAAAAATATCAACATCCATAATATTAAAAAAAAAATGAAAATTCATTTCATGATGAATGTAATAACACCTATTTGATATTATAAATTCTGATATATTTCTCTATAAATTTGATCAAACTTAAAAATGTTTGACTTTTCAAAAAATTAATAGACCATATATTTTCTAATAGAGTGGGTAAACAAATTTAAGAAACCTAACAAGACAAACTTTGCAACAAAGCACACAGAGTCCTTCTTGTTAAGAGTAACTTTCAATCGCACATATGTCCTAAAGTTATGAAGAAAAATAAATACAAAGAATGAGAAATTTATACGTCGGATGATTGAAACCCTAGACATGTACACAATATGACAAAAATTAGGATTATTGAATATTGTGAAAGATTGAAATAGAAAATTGTACATATATATTTTGAAACTTCGTGTATACTGAAATTGAAGTATGGATCTTGATGAATAGTTAAATAAGTACACACTAAATAAAAAATGAAATAAACTACTCAAACTGGGGGGGGGGGGGTTTGAGAGAATGGATCACGAACATTTGAAGATGGATTGATAGTTTGATATGTCTTGACTATTGTGGTGCACTCACATACGTATATGTATTGCCGCCGGATGGCGGGGGTGCCGTGCGATGTGTGCAGCAGCGACAACTAGCGGCGATCGAGGCGGCGAGGTACCGAGTGATATGTCTCCAACGTATCTACTTTTCCAAACACTTTTGCTATGGTTTTGACCTCTAATTTGCATGATTTGAATGAAACTAACCCACACTAATGTTGTTTTCAGCACAACTACCTTAGTGTTATTTTTGTGCAGAAATAAAAGTTACCAGAATTAGACTAATTTTTTGTGAACTATTTCTGGGATTTAGGACGAATTATGGAGCAAAGACCTGCCAGAGAAACACTCCGAGGGGGCACAAGCCAACATCCCCTAATTCTAGTCCTATAAAATCATATCTTTAGATAAAAATCAAAGATAAGTTTTTATCGTGTTTCATGAGACGGAGCCACAACCACCTCCTGTTATTCCTGCGGAATGCTGATCTGGAGTCCGTTTGGGGCTCCGGAGAGGGGGATTCATCACCGTCATCATCACCAACCCTTCTCCATCAACACCGCTATGATGCTCACTACCGGGAGTGAGTAATTCCTCCGTAGGCTTGCTGGACGGTGGTGGGACTTGATGTCAGCTGTGCTTCCCCGACAACGGCGATAGGAATACTCGTGTCGACGGCACCAGGAATCCTTCTGCTATGGCTACGGAGCCTTGCGTTGGTGTTACCTCGAAGCAGAAAGGGTGATGTAGCACAGCGGTGGTAAGTATTTCCCTCAGTTTGAGAACCAAGGTATCAATCCAGTGGAGGAGTATCACAAGATCCTGCACAAACACAAAAAGCTTGCTCCCAACGCTATGAAGGGGTTGTCAATCCCTTATAGATTGTTCACCAAGTGAGAACTGAAAGCAACAAAGTAACAAAGCAAAGTAAAAGCGGAGGTGTAAACGATAGATGTGAATAGACCCGGGGGCCGTAGTGTTTACTAGTGGCTTCTCTAATGAAAGCAAGTAGACGGTGGGTGAACAAATTACTGTCGAGCAATTGATAGAACGCGCAAAGTCGTGACGATATCTATGGCAATGATTATATCTATAGGCATCACGTCCAAAACAAGTAGACCGATACTTTCTGCATCTACTACTATTACTCCATGCGTCGACCGCTATCCAACATGTATCTAGAGTATTAAGTCCAAAAGAACAGAGTAACGCCTTAAGCAAGATGACATGATGTAGATGGACAATCTCATATCAACGACAGAGCCCATCTTGTTACCCTTGATGGCAACTACTTAATGTGTGCCTTGCTGCCCCTACTGTCACTGGGAAAGACCACCACATGGTAAGAACCCAAAACCAATCACTTCTCTCATTGCAAGAATCATAGATCTAGTTGGCCAAACAAAACCCAAGACTCGGAGAGACTTACAAGGATATCAAATCATGCATATAAGAAATCAGCAAAGTCTCAAATATATATCATAAATAATCTGATCACAAATCCACAATTCATCGGATCTCGACAAACATACCGCCAAAAAAGATTACATCGGATAGATCTCCATGAAGATCATGGAGAACTTTGTATTGAGATCCAAGAGAGAGAAGAAGCCATCTAGCTACTAACTACGGACCCGTAGGTCTGAAGTGAACTACTCACGAGTCATTGGAGGGGCGACGATGATGATGAAGAAGCCCTCCAACTCCAAAGTCCCCTCCGGCAGGGCGCCGGGAAGGGTCTCGAGATGAGATCTCGCGGAAACGGAAGCTTGCGGCAGCGGAAAAGTATTTTCATGGATCCCGTGATTTTTTGCTGTATTTTAGGGAATATATAGGCCAAAGATCTAGGTCAGGGGGCGCTCAGGGAGGCCACAAGCCCTGCCACCGCCGCCTCCCCCCTGGTGGTTTGTGAGCTCCCTGGAGCCCTCCTGGCTTGGCCCATAGGCCCCCTGATCTTCTTCCGTTCGGGAATAAAACATTTCGGGGATTTTATTCTGTTTGGACTCCATTCCCAAATCAGATCTGAAAAGAGCCAAACACAGAAAAAACAGGAACTGGCACTTAGCACTGAATTAATAAGGTAGTCCCAGAAAAGATATAAAAGGTACATAAAACATCCAAAGATGACAAGATAACAACATGAAACCATCAAAAATTATAGATACGTTTGAGACGTATCAAGCATCCCCAAGCTTAACTCTTGCTTGTCCTCGAGTAGGGAAGTGATAAAGAATGAATTTTTGATTCTTTCATGCTACCTAGCATAGATGTCCTTTGTAACTCCTCTTATGTGACGTGAATGTTCAGATCCATTAGATTCAAAACAATAGTTTGCTATTGACGTGGAAACAATAATAATTCAATCAAAATAGCAAGGTAATCATGAACTTTCAAAATAACAAGGCCAAAAGAAAGTTATACCTACAAAAGCATATAGTCTGGCTATGCTCTATCATCATTGCACAACGAATTTAAATCAAGCACAACCCCGCTATTGTCCAAGTAATTGTTTCACACCTTTACTTTCTCAAACCTTTTCAACTCTCACGCAGTACATGAGCATGAGCGATGGTTTTAGCACTATAGATGGTGTGGAATGTGGTGGAGGTTGCAAGACGAAAAAGGAGAAGATAGTCACATTAACTAGGCATATCAATGAGATATGGAGATGCTCATCAATAGATATCAATGTGAATGAGTAGGGATTGCCATAGAAATGATGCACTAGAGCTAAGAGTATGTGAAAGCTCTTAAAGAAAACTAATGGGTGTGCATCCAACTAGCTTGCTCACGAAGACCTAAGGCAATTTTGAGGAAGCCTATCATTGGAATATACAAGCCAAGTTATATAATGAAAATTTCCCACTAGCTATATGGTGGTGACAAAACGAGAGACTCTCAATCATGAAGATCATGGTGCTTAATATGCACAAGTGTGGAAAAAGTGGTAGCATTGTTCCTTCTCTCTTTTTCTCTCACTTTTTTTTAATTTTTGGTGCGCTCTTTGGCCTCTTTTTTTTATTTTGGTGGGCTTCTTTGGCCTCTTTTATTTTCTCACATGGGACAATGCTCCATTAATGATGATCATCACACTTTCAACTCAAAACTTAGAGCAACAATGACTCTATATGGAATGCCTTCGGTAGTGTACCGTGACAATGATCTAGCATGGCATAGACATCAATGGAAACATCATGCTAGATATCTTAGGATCATGCAATGGCAATGTAGATGTGGTGGCACATGTCATGGTGGTAGTTTCATGGCAATATATCTCGGAATGACTTTGAAAAAGTCATAGTAGGTAGGTATGGTGGCTGTTTTGAGGGAGGCTAATGGTGGGTTTTGTGCACCGGCGAAAGTTGCACGACACTAAGAAGATAGAGATGGTGGAAGGTGAAAGTGCATCTAAACCATGGACTCAACATTAGTCATGAAGAACTCATATACTTGTTGCAAAAGTTTTATTAGTAATCGAAACAAAGCCTTCGACGCATACTCCTAGGGGAAGGGTTGGTAGGTATAAACCATCGCGCGATCCCGACCGCCACGCAAAGGATGACAAGCAATAGACTAATCATGCTCAGATTTCATCACATAGCGGTTCACCATACATGCATGCTACGTGAATCACTAACTTCAACACAAGTATTTCTAGATCCACAACACCTTAATAGCATAACTTAAATATTACCAAAACCACAACTCAAAACAAATTGAGATGAATCAAACTTCTTTAACTATTCAATGCACGTGAAGGTGGAAGTTTTCGTATCCCTTTGGATAACTACCCCTTTTGAGACTAATTTCAAAGCATAGATCAACTACCAAGCCACGCACCGCTGTGCTATAAAAGATATAAGTGAAGCACATAGAGCAAAGGTATCTAGCTCAAAAGATAGAAGTGAAGCACATGTGAGCTGAATTGTCTACCAAAAGATATAAGTGAAGCTCGACAAAATTACAGTGAGTGCATGTCTCTCTTTCTAGGTGTGGAGCAAGGATGATTGTGACACAACAAAAATAAAAGACTCCTACGATACAAGACGCTCCAAGAAAAAACACATAACCTGTGGTGAATAAAAATATATCCCCAAGTAACGTTACCAATGGATTGAAGACGAGAGAGGGGATGCCTTCCCGGGGCATCCCCAAGCTTAGGCTTTTAAGACATCCTTGAATCTCTTGGGGTGCCTTGGGCATCCCCAAACTTGAGCTCTTGCCACTCTTTATCTCTTTGTCCATAAGAACTTCACCCAAAACTTGAAAACTTCACAACACGAAACTTAAACAGAAACTCGTGATAACATTAGTATGAGAAAGCAAACCACCACTTCCTTAGGTACTGTAGAAAACTTAAATTCTACTCGTGTTGATGTTGGGTTACTATATTTTCAATCTTTCATGGCTAATACCCCCCGATACTATCCATAGTTTCATCAAAATAAGCAACCAACACAACAAAAACAGAATCTGTTAACAGCAGACCAGTCTGTAGCAATCTGTATATTTGTATACCTTTGTTACTTCAAAAATTCTGCAAAATTACGACAGTCTGAAGAATTTGCGTAGCAATCAGCAGCAAAAAGAATAAACTCACAAGCTCTTACATAAAAAAATGAAAATTCTTTTCGTGAGCAGAAAGTTTCTGTCTTTTCCAGCATGACCAAACGATCATCCCCGAGACTAATCATAACGGTTTTGCTTGGCACAAACACAAAAAGAAACACAAAAAGCACAATCATAACAGAATTATAAAAGTGTGCAAAACACAAAAAAGAAAGAAAAAGGATAGATTCGTTGGGTTGCCTCCCAACAAGCGCTTTTGTTTAACGCCCTTAGCTAGGCGAAAGGTGATGGAATCACGTATAGTCTTGTTTGGTGCTCAAACCATAAGTAGTGTGATCATTTATCATCTTAAGATCTTCATCTTTATTGGATGACTCACCACTAGCTTTAGGAACAAAAACAGACTTGACGGTCTTGTTGAGAGTGAGATTTGGAGTATTTTGCACAGCGGCAAAAGCGGAACCCAAGTTGGTTATGACATCTTCCAATTTGCCAATTCTAGAAGAATCATTAACTATAAGTTCCTTATACCTTAAATTTTTCAAAAAAATTCCCACTTTGGATCTGTACTGAGTAATTTGATTTTGGATCTTTCTATCAAAACCCTCAATAAGTTCAACTATGGAAATTTTGCTTTCAATAGCGTCAAGCCTTTGCATCACGTGTTCCAAGGTCAAGGTAGTTCTATTAACCATGAGCGGGGGTGAGCCTACCAAATTCATGATAGCTCTATAGGAGTCAACAGTATGGCTCCCCAAAAAGTTACCGCCTACAATGGTGTCAAGTATGGCTCCCCAACAAAGAAACTGCGAAGAAGGACGGTAGTGGATTGCTTACGAGTAGATCTACTTTGAGCATTGCAAATCCTGTACCAAGCGTCCTTTAAATTTTCTTCCTCATTCTGCCTGAAATTGAGAACTTCATTCTCACGAGTATCGTTTGGAGTGGTCGGTCTAGCCATTGATGGACTATCTCACACACAAACGAGCAGGAAGAGAGAGTGAAACGGGCGAAAGAAAACGACAAAGGAGAAAGGCAAATGAAAACGGCAAATGTGAAGTGGGGGAGAGGAAAACGAGAGGCAACTGGCAACAAAAGTAAATGCAAGAGATGAGTTTGTGAGACCTACTTGGATAGATCTTGATCTCTCCTCCCCGGCAACGGCGCCAGAAATACTTCTGATGTCAGCTGTGCTTCCGCGGCAACGGCGATAGGAATAGTCGTGTCGACTGCACCAGGAATCCTTCTGCTACGTCTACGGAGCCTTGCGTTGGTGTTACCTCGAAGCGGAAAGGGTGATGTAGCATAGTGGTGGTAAGTATTTCCCTCAGTTTGAGAACCAAGGTATCAATCCAGTGGAGGAGTATCACAAGATCCTGCACAAACACAAAAAGCTTGCTCCCAACGCTATGAAGGGGTTGTCAATCCCTTATAGATTGTTCGCCAAGTGAGAACTGAAAGCAACAAAGTAACAAAGCAAAGTAAAAGCGGAGGTGTAAATGATAGATGTGAATAGACCCAGGGGCCGTAGTGTTTACTAGTGGCTTCTATCATGAAAGCAAGTAGACGGTGGGTGAACAAATTACCGTCGAGCAATTGATAGAACCACGCAAAGTCGTGACGATATCTATGGCAATGATTATATCTATAGGCATCACGTCCAAAACAAGTAGACCGATACTTTCTGCATCTACTAGTATTACTCCACACGTCGACCGCTATCCAGCATGCATCTAGTGTATTAAGTCCAAAAGAACAGAGTAACGCCTTAAGCAAGATGACATGATGTAGATGGACAATCTCATATCAACGACAGAGCCCATCTTGTTACCTTTGATGACAACTACTTAATGTGTGCCTTGCTGCCCCAACTGTCACTGGGAAAGGTCACCACATGGTAAGAACCCAAAACCAAGCACTTCTCCCATTGCAAGAATCATAGATCTAGTTGGCCAAACAAAACCTAAGACTCGGAGAGACTTACAAGGATATCAAACCATGCATATAAGAAATCGGCAAAGACTCAAATATATATCATAGATAATCTGATCACAAATCCACAATTCATCGGATCTCGACAAACACACCGCCAAAGAAGATTACATCGGATAGATCTCCATGAAGATCATGGAGAACTTTGTATTGAAGATCCAAGAGAGAGAAGAAGCCATCTAGCTACTAACTACGGACCCGTAGGTCTCAAGTGAACTACTCACAAGTCATTGGAGGGGCAATGATGATGATGAAGAAGCCCTCCAACTCCAAAGTCCCCTCTGGCAGGCCGCCGGAAGGGTCTCCAGATGAGATCTCGCGGAAACGGGAGCTTGAGGCGGCGGAAAAGTATTTTCGTGGATCCCGTGATTTTTTGCTGTATTTTAGGGAATATATAGGCCAAAGATCTAGGTCAGGGGGCGCTCAGGGAGGCCACAAGCCCTGCCACCGCCGCCTCCCCTGGTGGCAGAGTGGGGGCTTGTGGGCTCCCTGGAGCCCTCCTGGCTTGGCCCACAGGCCCCCTGATCTTCTTCTGTTCGGGAAAAAAATCATTTCGGGGATTTTATTCCTGTTGGACTCCGTTCCAAAATTAAATCTGAAAAGAGCCAAAAACACAGAAAAAACAGGAACTGGCACTTGGCACTAAATTAATAAGTTAATCCCAAAAAAGATATAAAAGGTACATAAAACATCCAAAGATGACAAGATAACAGCATGAAACCATCAAAAATTATAGATATGTTTGAGACGTATCAGGACTAGATGAGATTGACCATGTAATCGAGTTAAGTTTGATAGGGCTTGATCCCTAGCATCCACTATGTTCTGAGATTGATGTTACTATGACTTTGCTATGCTTAATGCGTGTCACTAGGGCCCGAGTGCCACGATTTCATATTTGAACCTATTATGTTTTCATGAATTTAAGAGTGATTTGGATCCTATCTTGCAAGGTGTATTTACCTATTATGTGTCTTGATCCGCATACCCCCAACATGACAATTATTGGGAGTCTTTTTGTTGATTGCCGTAGTTTGAGGAGTTCATGTATTCACCATGTGTTAATGCTTTGTTCCGGTTCTCTATTAAAATGAGGCCTTAATATCCCTTAGTTTCCAATAGGACCCTGCTACCACGGGAGGGTAGGACAAAAGATGTCGTGCCAGTTCTTATCGCAAGCATGTATGACTATATATGGATTACATGCCTACATTATATTGATGAATCGGATCTAGTTCTATGTTGCCCTAGTGTGTAATTGTTACATGATCAATGCCATCTAAATCATTATCCATCACCGATCAACGTGCCTACGCTTTACATATATTGAATCTTTCTAGGTTACTACTGTTGTTGCTCCCGTCACACGTGCTACTCAATTGCTACTGTTGCAACTGTTACCAAATTGCTGCTATCACTGTTACTGTTACTACTATCATTTTTTGTGCTACTAAATCCTTGCTGCAGAGATATATCCCAGGTGCCGTTGAATTGACAACTCAACTGTTACTGCCAATAAATATTGTTTGGCTCCCCTTATGTCGAATCAATAAATTACGGTGAAATACTACCCGTGAAGACTATCGCGATCCCCTATTCTTGTGGGTTATCAAGACCTTTTTCTCGCGCCGTTGCTGGAAATCATAGCTTTATTTATTGTGTTAACTTGAGGATATACAATTGCAACTGTGAGGAACTTGAAAGGTAATCGAACTAAACCCACCCCTCCCGCACGAGAGGAGGTAAGGAAGTGCCATCTAGCTCTGCTTTTGATTCATCTACTGTTTTGAATCAGCTTGTTACACCACCACCCATTGATCATCCTGACATTTCACATGGACTTGATGATCTTACTTCTGAAATTAATCATGATACTATTGCTACACATGTTGAAACTGAAACTGTGCCACTGAGTGAATTACCTGATGCTCATATTGCTAGAGCTAGCGAACTTGAAAATGTTGAAACTGATGAAAACTTTGAATCACCTATTACACCTCGTCCTCCTAATATATATGAATTGACTTATGTACCTGAAGGTTATGTTATGGATGGTGAGGTAGCTAGGGATTTTCTTGCTTGTGAAAATAGAGATGATGTGAAGAGATTACTATGCAAACTAAAGGAAAAAACTATGATGGAGAAAACGAAACATGATCCTAAATTTGCTACTTCTCCTATATTTTTCATTGATAAGGATTATGAATTTGCTATAGACACTGAACTAATTCCTATAGTAGGGTATGACCCTT
Organism: Hordeum vulgare subsp. vulgare; assembly: GCF_904849725.1. NCBI lineage: Eukaryota > Viridiplantae > Streptophyta > Magnoliopsida > Poales > Poaceae > Hordeum > Hordeum vulgare. The sequence continues at coordinate 247,153,075 of NC_058521.1, read as the reverse complement.
TCCATGGCTATGAAAATGAAACTCTGGTCAAACACCTTATGAAACTGAATGATATTGCTCCCTTGTTCAACAATGATGAAAAGATATGCTACTATTATGTCTTAAGACTTTTCCTTTCTCGCTGAAATGCGAGGCTACGGAATGGTTCCTTTCTCTTGCTCCTGGTTGTATGCGTAGTCCCTAGGATATGCTTTGTTACTTCTCTGGATAAAAATCCCGCTCACAAGAAACAAGTTGCTTTACATGAAATATTTAACTTTGTCAAATTAAAGAAGAGAATATCCCTCAAGCTTGGGGAGGCTCCTCCACCAACTTAGAGCTTTGCCTGATTTTCCTCTTGAGAAGAATGAAATTCTTGATATCTTTTATAATGGACTAACCGATGCGTCTAGGGATTTCCTAGATAGGTGTGTTGGTTGTGTTTTCAGCGAAAGAATCGTTGTACAAGCAAAACAGTTACTAAATAATATATTGCAAAATGTCGATGATTGGACACTACCTCAACCACTAACGAAACCTATTCAAAACAAGAGAGGTGTTCTATTCCTCAGCCATGAAGATATGTGATAACCCACAAGTATAGGGGATCGCAACAGTTTTCGAGGGTAGAGTATTTCAACCCAAATTTATTGATTCGACACAAGGGGAAGCCAAAGAATATTCTCGAGTATTAGCAGTTGAGTTGTCAATTCAACCACACCTGAAAGACTTAGTATCTGCAGCAAAGTATTAGTAGCAGAGTAGTGTGATAGCAACAATAGCAACAGTAGCAACAGTAGTAGCGGCAGAGTAACAGTAGCAGCAGTGACAACAGTAGCAGCAAAGTAATAGTAGCAGCAGTGACATCAGTAGCAACAAAGTAACGTAGCAAGGACGAGTAGGAAAAACTCGTAGGCATTGGATCGACGATGGATAATTATGCCGGATGGTATTCATCATGCAACAGTTATAACACGGAGACATATGTAACTAGCCCGAGTTCGTCAATGTAATGTAGGCATGTATTCCGTATGTAGTCATACATGCTTAGGGAAAAGAACTTGCATCACATCTATTGTCCATCCCTCCCGTGGCAGCGCGGTCCTAATGGAAACTATGGGATATTAAGGTTCTCCTTTTAATAGAGAACCGGACCAACACATTAACACTTAGTGAATACATGAACTCCTCATACTATGGTCATCTCCGGGAGTGGTTTCGGCTATTATCACTCCGGGGTTGCCGGGTCATAACACATAGTAGGTGACTACAACTTGCAAGATAGGATCAAGAACACACATATATTGACGATGACATAATAGGTCCAGATCTGAAATCATGGCACTCGGGCCCTAGTGACAAGCATTAAGCATGACAAAGTAGTAGCAACATCAATCTCAGAACATAGTGGGTACTAGGGATCAATCCCCGTCAAAACTAACTCGATTACATGATAGATCACATCCAACCCATCACCGTCCAGCAAGCCTACGATGAGATTACTCACGAACGGTGAAGAGCATCATGGAATTAGCGATGATGGAAGTTTGGTGATGACGATGGCGACGATCTCCCCTCTCTGGAGCCCAGAACGGACTCCAGATCTTCCCTCCAGAGGAAGAATAGGAGGTGGCGGCGCCTCTGTATCATAAAACGTGATGAACTCTTCTCCTTTATTTTTTTTGGACGAAAGGGACTAAATAGAGTTGGAATTGGAGGCGGTGGAGCTCCGTGGGCCCACAAGCCTGCTAGGCGTGGCCAGGGGGCCGCGCCTGGTGGGCTTGTGGGCTCCACGCTCCACTTCTTCGGTTGATTCTTGCGCCAGTATTTTTTATATATTCCACAAAAAATCCTCGTAAATTTCTAGGTCATTCCGAGAACTTTTATTTCTGCGCAAAAACAACACCATGGCAATTATGTTGAAAATAGCGTTAGTCCGGGTTAGTTCCATTCAAATCATGCAAATTAGAGTCCAAAACAAGGGCAAAAGAGTTTGGAAAAGTAGATACGACGGAGACGTATCAACTCCCGCAAGCTTAAAACCTTGCTTGTCCTCAAGGAATTCAGTTGACGAACTGAAAGAGACAAAAGAAAAACTTTTACGAACTCTGTTTGATCTTGTTGTTGCAATTATGCCTAAGTCATATCCAGAATTTCAGCAAGATCATAAGCAAATCACATAAGCAAATGACATCTAGGTCTCACGGTAAAATCATATCAATGGCATAATCAACTAGCGAGCAATAATAATGTGTTTCAAACGTCAACACTTCAATCAAAACAATCATGAAGCAGTGTGAACAGATGGTATCTAGCTAGCTCTTTCTGAGACCGCAAAACATAAATGCAGAGCACCTTCAAAGACCAAGTGCTCACTAAACATTGTAATTCATGGCAAAGAAAATCCAGTCACAGTCATACTCAATATCAGTCAAAAGCAAAGCATAAAAATGACAGAGGTGCTCTCTAATTGGTGCTTTTATAAGAAGAGGATGACTCAAAAAAAACAATAATAGATAGGCCCTTCGCAGAGGGAAGCATTGATTTGCAGAGGTGCCAGAGCTCAAGCTTTGAAGATAGAGATAAATAATTTTGGGTGGCTTGCTTTCATTGTCAACGCAATGACCAAGAGTTTTCACCATCTTCCATGTTACACATACTATATGCGGTTCCCAAACAGAAAAGTAAAGTTTTGACTCCCCCACCACCGATCAATCACACTCCACGACTAGCCGAATACTTGGGTGCCGTCCATACCAACATCAATCCAGGGGGTTTTGTATGCAATTATCTTTTCGATTTGAGCATGGAACTGGTCATTCTAATTACCGGCCCCTTTCTCGTGAATGATAGTGAATAAACACATATCGAGGAAAACACGCCTAGCATGGAAGATACTGATCGCCCGTTGTCACCACATGAGCGGTTCGGGCATGCAAAACAGATTATTTCTTGAAGCTTTAAGGAGTGGCACATGCAAATTTACTTGGAACGGCAGGTAGATACCGCATATAGGTAGGTATGGTGGACTCAGATGGAACAACTTTGGGTTTATGGAAGTGGATGCACAAGCAGTATTCCCGCTTAGTACAAGTGAAGGCTAGCAAAAGACTAGAAAGCGACCAACTAGAGAGCGACAAGAGTCATCAAAATGCATTGAGATTAACCAACATTGAGTGCAAGCATGAGTAGGACATAAATCACCATGAACATTAATATCATAGAGGCTATGTTGATTTTGTTTCAACTACATGCGTGAACATGCGCCAAGTCAAGCCACTTGAATCATTCAAAGGAGGATACCATCCTATCATACTACATCATAATCATATCAAGATTCATGTTGGCATCCAAGACAAACCATTATAAGCTCCTAGCTAATTAAGCATGGCATCAGAAAGTATGATCTCTAAGTTGTCATTGCAAACATGTTTCTCTCACAACAAAGCTGGACTAGAAACGATGAGCTAGTCATATTTACGAAAACAAAATAGGTCGAGTTCATACCAGCTTTTCCAGGCTCGGTCACTTCATCATATATCGTCATTATTGCCTTTCACTTGCACGACTGAATGATGTGAACAATAATAAGAGTGCTCGTGCAATGGACTAAGCTGGAATCTGCAAGCAAACACAAAGGAGAAGAGAAAGTAATATGGCTCTTTGACAGATAAACAAATATGCATGCGAGAGCCACTAAACAGTGTAACCATGGTCTTCTACCTTGACCCAAAGAAAAAGAAAACTATTTACACGGGAAAGCTCCCAACAAGCAAAAGAAGAAAAGGAAATCTTTTTGGGTTTTCTCAAACTAGACAAACACAAGAGAAGAAAACAAGAAAAAGAAATAAACTAGCATGGATGATAAAGTGGCAAAGTGTGAACACCGACTATCCAAGTGAAAGTGTAAGCAAAAATATAGAGTCGGTGAGACACACGTACTCCCCAAGCTTAGGCCTTTGGCCTAAGTTGGCCTACTCCCATGGCTGGTCCGGGCGATACCCAAAATCATAATGGGGGTTGTACGGGAGCGCTGCAGCTACCGCCTGAATAGCTGCCTCATGGAGGCTAGCAGGAAGGGTAATATGGAAAACACATTGTCGGTTAAATATTAACCGGTATAGGAGGGATTCATTATCCCTCTCAAGGAACTGATAGCGTGTCATAGCGGCATGATCAAGGAAACATGTATGGAGCGGGGGATCTCATTCGCGGATGGGTACTCAAAGAAAATTTGCTATGCGAGTGGCATAGATCCCACCAAAGAAACCCCCTTCATTAGCATTATTATTCAACCTCCTTGCTATTATAGCTCCCATGTTGAAACTTCTATCACCCGTTACTGCGCTCTTAAGAATACTGAGGTCGGGTGCGCAGAGGTGACAATGCTCAATCTTGCCGTTAATGCATCTACCTATGAAGAGGGCAAAGTAATGAAAAACAGAAAAATGAATGCTCCCCATGGTAGCCTGCGTAATATCTCTAGTTTTTCGAACAGCTATACTAGAGAAAAAAAATCCCTAACCGAAGATTTAGGAGGATCATTGAGACTACCCAAACCAGGTATCTTGCAAATTCTATTGAAATCCTCTAAATCCATGGTATATGATTTTTCATAGAGATTAAACAGTACAGATGTATCATGGCCAGCTGAAAATTTGCATCTACGAACAAAAGAGGCAGTGAGAGTAAGATAGTGTTCACATTTTTCAGAGATGAATTCTTCGAGTCCGACGTTGTGAACAAGTGTATCAAACTCGTCTTTGAAACCTGCCTCAATCATGAATTCATCACAAGGCCATTCACATGGTTGTACCTGTGCGTTCCTCTGTTGGTAAGGATCGGGCTCCCGAATCGCGAGACGGGGACCCCTCTTGCTTGAGGAACCACCATGATAGTTTCTCCTGGACATCTTCCTTTTCTGAAATTTTCAGTGACTCAAAGGAAAAGTGAACAAGGCTCAACAAAACTCATAGCAACTACTCCGACAAGTGCCTAAAGGCCATATCACGCATCAAAACTACTTGGGACCAGCTAAAATTAGCATGCCAAGCTCAAGAACAGGGTCACCAAGGTAGCAAAAATACGCGACGTATAAGGCGCTAGAGCAAAAACTAATTGACCAATGGAGGAGTCACATACCAAGGAGCAATTTCCCCAAAACAGTTTGGTGAATGGGGCTTTGCACAAGGAGATCGAAAATCACAGCAAGAAGAGCAAGAACACGGGTTTGAGCTGCGAAACGATTTTTTCTAGAGGTAGGAGAAGCAGATGGGAGCTAGAATAAGTGGAGGGGGGACACGTGGGCCCCACAAGCCTGGTAGGCGCGGCAAGGGGGTGCTAATGCCTCCAGAGCTTGCGGCCCACTGGTGCAGCCCCCTGACTAGCTCTCCGTCTTAGAATTTTTAAAAAATTCCAGAAAAAATCATACTTGATTTTCACGGCATTTGGAGAACTTTTATTTTCGGGGTATTTTTCTACGGGACGCAAAAACAGAAAACAGGGAAACTAAAGCTAAATCTATCATTTTTCTTCTAAGCAACCAAAGGTGAAAGCTTGGAACAGAGGGTTGTGACTCCTCGATTCATCCATCCCATGGTCATCGAAAGAAATCCATCAATGAGGTTGATCAAGTCTCCTTGAAAAACTTTCTCAAATCGCATAAAAAGGAACGGGGAATTTTTGAATAGTCACTAGGTTACCTCAATGGGGATGTGCATATCCCCAACAAGGAAATCATAGTTCATTTTAACAGTAGGTATAGGGCATTCAAAGCTCCCAATAAGAATCGATGAAGTTTTTTCAATAGCATTGATGCAATGTACTTGATATTGTTTCTTTGGAAAGTGCTCCGTATGCTCATTACCATTGACATGGAAAGTGACATTGCCTTTGTTGCAATCAATAACAGCGCCTACAGTGTTTAGAAAGGGTCTTCCAAGGATGAACGCCATGGCATCATCCTCAGGAATATCCAGAATAACAAAGTCTATTAAGATAGTAACGTTCGCAACCACAACAAGTACATCCTCAGAAATGCCGATAGGGAAAGCAGTTGATTTGTCGGCCATTTGTAGAGAGATTTTAGTGGGTGTCAACTTATCTAGTTCATGTCTACGATAAAGAGAGAGAGAGGCATAACACTAACATCGGCTCCAAGGTCGCATAAAGCAGTTCTAACGTAGTTGCCTTTAATGGAGCAAGGTATAGTGGGCACTCCGGGATCACCTAGTTTCTTAGGAGTTCCACCCTTGAAGGTATAATTAGCGAGCATGGTGGAAATCTCAACCTCAGGTATCCTCCTCTTATTAGTCACAATATCCTTCATGTACTTGGCATAGGGAGACATTTTGAGCATATCTGTCAAACGCATTTGCAGGACGACAGGTCTAATCATTTCAACAAATCGCTCAAAATCCTCATCATCCTTTTTCTTGGATGGTTTGGGAGGAAAGGGCATGGGTTTCTGAACCCATGGTTCCCTTTCTTTACCATGCTTCCTAGTAGGGAAGTCGTTCTTATCGTATCTCTTATTCTTAGGCTGTGGGTTATCAAGATCAACATGTTCAATCTCCACATCCTTTTCATTGCTAGGTTGAGCATCAACATGAACATCACTATTGATATTATCATTAGGCTCATGTTCATCACCAGATTGTGTTTTGACATTAGAAACAGAGACATCGTTTGGACTCTTAGGTGTAACAGCAACAGGGTTGCTAGCATGCAAGTTCCTATCATCTTTCTTCTTATTCCTAGGATGACTAGGTGCATCAGTGCTAACTCCTTGAGAATCTTGTTCAATTCTCTTAGGATGACCCTCAGGATACAAAGGTTCGTGGATCATTCTACCGCCTTTAGTGACGACTCTGACAGAATTGTCATTCAACTCATTGAGCAAGTCATTTTGAGCCTTAAGTACTTGTTCTACTTGAGTGGTAACCATAGAGGCATGTTTACTCAAGAGGTTAAGATCATTGACGTTTTTGTCCACACAAACACTTAAATGACTAAGCATACGAGCATTGTGTTCCAATTGTCTGCTAACATAATCATTGAAACTTTGTTGTTTGGCAACAAAGTTATGAAATTCATCCAAGCATAAGCTAGCAGGTTTATCAAAAGGAATATCACTCTCATTGAATCTACGAAGAGAATTTACCTCTACTACCTGTATCGGGTTATCAAGACCATGGATACCTTCGATAGGTGGTAGATTTTTGACATCTTCAGATTTAATGCGTTTCTCTTTCATAGATTTCTTAGCTTCTTGCATATCTTCAGGACTGAGGAATAGAATACCTCTTTTCTTAGGACTTGGCTTTGGAGGTGGTTCGGGAATAGTCCAAGCGTTCTCATTGCACAAGATATTATTCAATAGGATCTCAGCTTGTTCTACAGTTTGTTCCCTAAAAACACAACCAGCACAACTATCTAGGTGGTCTCTAGAAGCATCGGTTAGTCCATTATAGAAGATATCAAGTATTTCATTCTTCTCAAGAGGGTGATCAGGCAAAGCATTTAGTAGCTGGATGAGCCTCCCCCAAGCTTGTGGGAGACTCTCTTCCTCAACTTGCGCAAAGTTTTATATTTCCTGCAAGGCAGCTTGCTTCTTATGGGTAGGGCAATATTTTTCACAGAAGTAGTAGATCATATCCTGGGGGCTACGCACACAACTAGGAGCAAGAGAGGTGAACCAAGTCTTAGCATCATCCTTTAGTGAGAAAGGAAACAACTTAAGTATATAGTAGTGGTGGATCTTTTCCTCACTCGTGAATAGGGTGGCTATATCGTGCAGTTTGGTAAGATGGGCTAAACTGTTTCGGACTCATAACCGTGAAAAGGATCAGATTCGACTAGAGTGATTAACTCAGGGTCGACAGAGAATTCATAATCCTTATCGATCACAAAGATAGGTGAAGTTGCAAACTTCAGGTCGTATTTCATCCTAGCGTTCAAAGATTTTTCTTTCCACTTGCGCAGTAAGTTCTCAACATCATAGCTATCCTTAGAAGCAAGAAAGTCCTCAGCTATCTCTCCCTCCATAACATAACCCTCAAGCATATCAGGAAATTCATGTCTAGGAGAGCTAGTTCTAACAGGTGAAATAGCAGGTTCTACTTCAATAATCTCAGCAGTTTCAGAAGTATCATCACATCTAGCAGAAACTCTAGCAATTTGTGCATCAAGGAATGCACCTAGTGGCAAAGCAGTATCAAGCATAGCATCATCACAAGAATCATGAATAGAAGAAGTAGCATCATCAAGCACATGCGACAAATCAAAATTTCTAGTAGGAGGTGGTGTCGCAAACTTACTCATAACTGAAGGTGAATCAAGTGCAGAGCTAGATGGCAGTTCCTTACCTGTCCTCGTAGTTTAGGGCAAGACTTTAGTTTTTGGATCTCTTGGATTCCTCATAGTGATCAGCAGATGTAAATCCCAAGTGACTCAGAGAATAGAGCTATGCCTCCCCAGCAACGGCGCCAGAAAAAAGGTCTTGATAACCCACAAGTATAGGGGATCGCGACAGTTTTTGAGGGTAGAGTATTCAACCCAAATTTATTGATTCGACACAAGGGGAAGCCAACGAATATTCTCGAGTATTAGCAGTTGAGTTGTCAATTCAACCACACCTGAAAGACTTTTTATCTACAGCAAAGCATCAGTAGCAGAGTAGTGTGATAGCAACAGTAGCAACAGTAGTAGCGACAGAGTAACAGTAGCAGGAGTGACAACAGTAGCAACAAAGTAAAGATAACAACAGTGACAACAGTAGCGGTAAAGTAACATAGCAAGGACCAGTAGGAAAAACTCATAAGCATTGGATCAGTGATGGATAATTATTCCGGATGGTATTCATCATGCAACAGTTATAACACGGAGATATATGTAACTAGCTCCAGTTCGTCAATGTAATGTAGGCATGTATTCCGTATGTAGGCATACGTGCTTAGGGAAAAGAACTTGCATGACATCTATTGTCCATCCCTCCCATGGCAGCGGGGTCCTAATGGAAACTACGAGATATTAAGGTTCTCCTTTTAATAGAGAACCGGACCAACGCATTAACACTTAGTGAATACATGAACTCCTCATACTATGGTCATCTCCGAGAGTGGTTCCGGCTATTGTCACTCCGGGGTTGCCGGGTCATAACACATAGTAGGTGACTACAACTTGCAAGATAGGATCAAGGACACACATATATTGACGACAATATAATAGGTTCAGATCTGAAATCATGGCACTCGGGCCCTAGTGACAAGCATTAAGCATGGCAAGGTAGTAGCAACATCAATCTCAAAACATAGTGGATACTAGGGATCAATCCCCATCAAAACTAACTCAATTACATGATAGATCACATCCAACCCATCACTGTCCAGCAAGCCTACGATGAGATTACTCACGAACGGTGAAGAGCATCATGGAATTGGCAATGAAGGAAGGTTGGTGCTGACGATGGCGAGGATCTCCCCTCTCCGGAGCCCAGAACGGACTCCAGATCTGCCCTCCACAGGAAGAACACGAGGTGGCGACGCCTCCGTATTGTAAAACACGATGAACTCTTCTCCTTTATTTTTTCCGGATGAAAGTGACTAAATAGATCTGGAATTGGAGGAGGTGGAGCTCCGTGGGCCCCACAAGCCTGCTAGGCGCGGCCAGGGGGGCGCCTGGTGGGCTTGTGGGCTCCCCGCTCCACTTCTTCAGTTGATTCTTGCGCCAGTGTTTTTTATATATTCCACAAAAAATCCTCGGAAATTTCCAGTTCATTCCGAGAACTTTTAATTCTGCGCAAAAACAACACCATGGGAATTCTGCTGAAAACAGCGTTAGTCCGGGTTAGTTCCATTCAAATCACGCAAATTAGAGTCCAAAACAAGGAAAAAAGAGTTTGGAAAAGTAGATAGACGTATCAATATGTATGAAGCATAAAAGGTCTATGAAAGAGAAATGTATTAAAATTGAGGATGTCAAGAAATTACCATCGATTGAATAAATACATGGACTTGATACCGCAACATGGGTAGTAGAGGTAAACTCTCTACAATATTTAAAGATGTCGCCTATCTCTCATTGTTGTGAATGACCTCTAACTAGACTCACCTAACTGCTTGCCCGCTCGACACCTCACTGAAATTGACAATCAGCTTCATTAGGTGGAGTGGCGGAGATATGGAGGAGTCTTTTCGGGCGCGATAGCTGTTGGGTCTTCTCCTCCCGGCAAGGTGGCTTGTTGGGACCTTGTATTGTATCTTTTGCTTGATGTTGCTTGGAGATTGGTATTGGACGGCAAGGTCTTCCCGGACCAGAGGCCGCGGTTGCCTGTGTACAAGTCTGGGTACTAAGGGCACCATTTCTGTGTACACAAAAATGGCTACAACCCCATTAATCCCAAGGACCTCACTTCGGGTGAAGTATATGACAAGCACCTCAATGACACCGCAATTATGCTCATAAGAAAGGGCATGTCTGACAAGGAAAAAATGCCCTACATTCACCTCTCCAATGCATAGTAACTATGGGATAGCATTGTAATGATGAAGATGGGAATGTCCTCACTTCGACTTGCACAATATGAGATTGCAAAATGGGCACTTCAATACTTTTGCATGGAGAAAGGTGAGACCCCAAGCAACTCCTTGAGCGATTGATCACAGTTGTTGCTGACATTGAATCATATGATTGTGACAAGAGCCAATATTGATTTAACTTGACCAAACGGGTTCTTGTGGATAGATTGGTAAATGCACTTGCTCCATATCACTACCAAATGGTATGGGACATAAGAAGAGAGCATAGTTTCAAGGACATGTATTCCAATAATGTCATTTCAACCTTCCAACTATTTGAAGAATCAAGGGCAATGCTACGAGACACATTGCCATGCATGGTTCCTCATCACCCAAGACAACCATTGCTCTAAAGGCCAAACATGTAGTGGAGAATGTTGTTAGTCAAGATTAAGAAGAAGATGATGAAGAAGGTTATGAGGTTGACACGGATGAGGGTCCCTCATATGAAGACATGGCTCTCTTTGTGAAGAAGTTTATTGCGGGAAAATTCAAGGGAAGATTCCCAAACAAGAAAGTAAGGACTTGCAACAACTGCGAAGAACCCAAGCACTTCTCAAACGAGTGCCCCTGTGAGAAAAGAGAATACTAACCAAGATTTCCGTAGACGTTTGTAAAGAAGAAGTTGCCCAATGCATTGAACTCCATGTTCAAGAAAAAGATGGAAACCCAATGGTTGCCCAAGATGACTCTGACACCGATGATGTGGGTGGTGTTGCCAGTGTAGCTTGAGACACTCAAACCACATTGAGACTTGTCAACAAGAGTGGTGATGTTGTCACATATAACTACACGAAATATTACAATTGAAATGCACACAAATGTATCATGGAAAAGTCCATAGTAGATGATGATGATGAGGGTCAAGCCGACAAGATAAGGTAACACCATGTCCAAATCCTCCTCTATTTACTCCTACCACACCTAGTGATGAAAATATTGATGTAGAAAATCAAGATCATGTGTGTGACATGAATGATGCTATGTTTGGTAAAATGAATAAAGTAATGTGGTCTTTCAAAGGAAAGAATCTCATTATGTTTTGTATGTTTATGGAGATGGTGAGTAAGCACACCATAACCATTAAGGAACTCAAAATTCTCGTCATTAAGGAAAAGGATAAAGGTGAAATCCTTGAGCGAAAAGTCCTATATGCAGAAGCACGTAATTAGGAACCGTGCTTAAAGATTGGTGCAAACATTGATATGCATACAAAAGAACTTGCCTCCTTGAAAAAATCTAAAAGTGCTCATAAAGTATTGATGAATTATAAAAGTATGCTTGAAGAGTCTCACGCTACTCTCTCTAAGGATTGTGAACTCGTACATTGTTTTCTCTGCACAAAGTAAGAAGAGGTCATTATCCTTACCAAGAAGTTTGCCCTGATTCTCTTAGAAAAGCTTACTCTTCCCCTATTATAAATGTTAATTCTTGTGCTACTAACCCCAATTGTGACGTACCATTGTAATCGAGGAGAAACGGTTGCCAAAGGCTCGAATTGAGAAAGGTATCATGCCATGTGCCCAACGACAAAAGAACCTCCATGGAGTGTTGAGTCAATTCAAGGAGGTTGTGACCAAGGAAGGTCTTGGATTCGATACAAGCACAATCAAGAAGAATTTGGCAACACGAAACTGTACCACAGCTCTCAAGGAGACAATCACACATGAAGGGCACAAGTAAAAAAGGAAAGGGTAAAGTTGACAATGTTGTGAGTAGTAAGGCCACTAGGGGCATGACTACTCCCAACAAGACAAAAGAGTTCATGCCACCATCATATGTGCTTCATTAGACAAAATATGGAGATGTCTATGCTCAATGTGTTGGGCCCCAAATTGCTTTTTGTTTCTATGCAATTTTGGTTCCTAAGACCCTTTTTACTAACTTGAGATATCCCATTGTAAAATGGGTGCCTCTAACCAAGACTTGAAATGTGTGTAGGTTGCATTCGCCAGTGGAGTCAAATTGGTGATTCATAGCAAACGCACCACTCATATGACCAGAGATGGTACACTGCTCATGGACTTTATGGAAGGTATTCAACCATTTATGAGCATTGTCTTTGGTGGAGGGTCTAAAGGACAATTACTTCGTTTGGGCAAGGTGGCTATCAAAAACGACATGTCACTTGCAAATGCCATGCTTGTCCAATCCCTTAATTATCATTTGATTTCCATTCATCAATTGGCTTCGGTTGGTTATGATACATTGTTTGGAGTAACGGATGTGAAAGTCGTTAAGAGAGATACACTTGAAGTTGCCTTTGTGGGGGAGTTGGATGGTAACCTTTACACGGTTGATTTCTTGAAAGAGAACACATTCCCTGCAAGTTGCCTCATGGACAAGGCCGACAAGGGATGGCTATGGCATCGCCGACTAACCCATGTCGGCGTGAGAAATCTTCAAGATCTCTTAAAGGGTCAACACATCCTTGGACTAACCAACGTATCTTTTGAGAAATATTGTGTGTGTAGTGCATGCATAGCCGGGAAGCAACATCAATCAAAGAACCCCCCAATAAAATTGTATCAACCTTAAGACCCTTGGAGCTCCTTCATGTGGATCTCTTTGGGCCGCCTTCATGGGATAGTCTTGGTGGGAAGAAGTATGGGCTTGTTATTGTTGATGATTACTCAAGATACTCATGGGTGTTATTTCTCAAGTCCAAGGATGAGACAAAGATCATTTTCCTTGATTTTTTCAAGCAAGCTCAATGCAAGTTTGACAAATAAATCTTCGTAATAAGAAGTGACAATGGATCGGAATTCAAGAACTACATCCTGGAAGAGTTTCTTAGTGATGAAGGAATTGAGCATCAGTACTCCCAACCATATACCCCACAACAAAATGGAGTAGCTGAGAGGAAGAACCACACACTTGTGGAGATGGACAGGTTCATGCTGTATGAGTACAAATCATGTCATAGCTTTTCGGCTGAAGTCGTCAACACCGCATGCCATGCATCAAATCGTCTCTTTCTTTGTAAGATCTTGGAGAAGACCCTGTATGAGCTCCTAACCGAAAACAAGCCAAATGTCAAGTACTATCAGGTATTTGGTTGCAAATGCTTCATTCTGAACAAGAGAGAATGGTTAGGAAAATTTCAATCTAACACAACCGAAGGAATATTTGTTGGTTACGAATAAAACTCCCATGCCTATAGGGTCTACAATAAATCCAACGGATGCATTGTAGAAACTTGTGACGTGTTGTTTGATGAATTTAATGGCTCCTATGGGGAGCAAGTTGATCTAAGTGATGCAGGTGATCCTTCACAAGAAATTTTGACCATTGGTGTAGGTGCTCTCCTCCCAATGGAATATGTTCCACATGGAGGCCAACATGAGGATACAAGAACCACTCATGCTCAACCTACTAGTAAACCAATATCACTACAAGATTCCATCACTCAAGAGGAGCCCATAATCCAAGAACAAGAACATGAATCTACATAAGAACAATATCATCATCAAGTACAAGGACAAGAACATACACCTTGTGATGATGACATACCGTATGATGATGGTGAACCTCAACCAATGATGCATGAAGAAGAAGATCTTTCACCACACATTAACCTCCATGCATCATGTTGAAGATGTTGATGATGGGAATGAAGTTGAACCTCGTGAACTTTAACCTCCATCATGCCTCAAGTGGTCATACATGTTGCTATTGATCAAATTCTTACTCGCATTACAGAATGTAGAGTTACTCGTAAACAATTAACGAAGTTTTGTGCTCACTTTTCGATTGTCTCTTGTGTTGTGCCACTCAAGGTACAAGATGCGTTGATGGACAACGATTGGCTTGTTGCGATGCAAGAAGAGTTAAATAGCTTTGAACGTAACAAAGTGTGGTTCTTAGTAAAAAGAACCAACCAAGGAACACAATGTCATTGGAAGAAATGGATCTTCAAGAACAAGCAAGATGAGAATGGCATAATCATCAGAAATAAGTCATGTTAGTGGCAAAAGGTTACACACATGTTGAAGGTTTGGACTTTGATGGGACTTTTCCCCTGTTGCCCATATTGAATCAATTCACATATCACTTGCTTTTACTGCTTTCAATGATTTTACCTTACATCAAATTGATGCAAAGAGTGCTTTTCTTAACGGTCGTCTACAAGAAGAAGTAAATGTATCACAACCACCCGATTTTGTTGACCCCGATCACAAAGACTATGTGTAAAAACTGCATAAGGTTTTGTATGGCCTCAAAGTAGCACCTCGTGTTTGGTATGATCGTCTTAAGAAGTTTCTACTCGATGATCGTTTTGTGAGAGGGGTGACCGATCCCATTCTTTTTTCTAAGAGGGAAAAAGGTGATCTGGTCTTATGCCAAATCTATGTAGATGACATCATTTTTGGTTCCCCTAACATTCATTTATGCAAGATCTTTGTGGAGTCCATGACCAAGACCTTTGAAATGCCATTCAATGGGGACTTGAAGTTCTTTCTTGGATTTCAAATCCAATAACTTCGAGAGGGAATTTTCTTGTCTCAAACTAAATATCTCAAGGACCTTCTTGTGAAGTTCGGAATGAAGGATGCTAGTCCAGGCAAAATACCCATGCCAACCAAGCTGGTTCTTACCAAAGACACGCACAATATCCCATTTGACCCATCTATTTACCTCTCTATGATTGGTTCATTGATTTATCTTTCTACATCTAGACCAGACATCATGTTAAGTGTAGGCATATGTGCAAGATTTCAAGCTTCCCCTAGGGAAAGTGAAAATAAGGAGGTTAAGCATATTCTTAGATACCTTGTTCACACCCCAAAGTTGGGTCTATGGTAGCCCAAGGATGCCAAGTTTGATTTTGTGGGGTAGATGGACGCGGATTGGGAAAAACATAAAGAGAGAAGAAAGTGTACCTACGGGGCATGACAATTTCTTGGACGCTCCCTGGTAAGTTGGTCCTCGAAGAGGCAAAATTGTGTCTCTCTATCCATCGACGAAGCCGAATATATAACAACTGCAAGTTGTGCAACTCAACTGCTATGGATGAGGCAAATCTCGAAGGACTATGGTATAAATTATAGACATGTGCCTATCCTATGAGACAATGAAAGTGGCATCAAGATTGCTGAAAATCCTATTGATCACCCTGGCACCAAGCACATTGATATTCGGTACCACTTTAAAAGAGACCATGTGCAAAAGGGTGACATTGATATTGATCATGTAGGTACGGTTATGAAACTTGTAGACATCTTCACAGAACCATTGGTTGAAGCAAGGTTCTCTCAACTTAGGCGTGAACTTGGTATCTTGGATCTTGATAACATTATGTGACATCTTGTACACATGCATACAATTACTTAATGTCTTGTCTAGGTGTAGGCATATATTTAAGGGGACACATTCGAATCATGAGTACTCTCACTCTATATGATGCATAAACAAACCAAACACTCTCAAAGTTACTTTGCTCACTTATGTGACTTGGTACTTTAAATGATGGAGTTGTGGTGATGGGATCAAGGTTCATGTCTTCGCAGTTTCATACCACATTTACCCAAACATGGTGGCCTAAGCCACTGCCTCTCCTATGAACAATATTAGGGCGGATTGTTTTTCATATCTATGGTCATCATTGATTGGTATGGTAATGTTTGTTGTGTTCTATATGCTGCAATTCATCATCTCACTGCCATATGTATCACCACAATTGCCTCTATTTATAGATCCCATTATCTAGGACAAATTCAAATTTCACTTATTTTATCGAACATCTCACTTATTTTACCAGACATCCGGCATACTACGGTCGTCCGACAGCTCCCAACTTACGGTCGTTCTCAACATTCCGAAAGTCCATCCGCTGGGTCCCTATTCTCCTCTTCACTATGAGGCTCCAGACATCCGTCTCCTCCGAGTCTTCCCTTTCTTGGCCTTTCTAGCAAACCCCCAGACCCTGGACGTCCGTAACTTTATGGTCGTTCGACACTTTTGGCCTAACATATAAAAGCGAGGGCACGGGTGCCTCTGCAGTTGCCCTAACACACTCGCTGCCCCTTACCCCTATCCCCATATGTCTCCACACCGATGGGTTACCGTCGGTCGTTCTCCGACCATTTCTCCGTATGTTCCCTCCTTCTCTCCCTCCTGAGGTAAGTTATCTATTCCTCCTCCTCCTTCACAGATTTGTTCTTCCAATTTTTGTCGAATGAGGGATTTTAGAGCCTTCCTTCTCCTATGTCATTTCGATGGGGTGGTCGGCGTCTTGGGATGTCGATGATGAAGCACACCAGGCTCAAGGACCCCGTGGGATCGTATGCTGGTGGAACCTTCCTCTTGCTAGGTCGATTTTTTCATTTTCTTTTACATCTCATATGAGCAATGTCCTATCTTCCTTTACAACCTCTCCTTGTGGTGGTTCCGATGACTCAAAAGAATGGGTTCATCCTCGCAAGCGTCTTTCAAAGCATCCTGTCGGTGAAGTTACTTTTCTACGGAGGTCTCCAACTTTGAGGGTCAAGTGTAGTATGAAGAATGGTTGGAATATGTTGTTGATCGCACAAATGTTCCCAAGCATGGTAATTGGAGGCCCTAGCACATGCCTCCTCCGCCTCCGGATCATCCTCAAGGTGATGATCCCTGATTCTCTCTTGAGCCTGCTCCATCTCTTGGTCGTGTGATCAACGATTTCACCTTAGTTTCCAAACCAGCCTATCTTAAGTTTCGTCATGACATTGAAAAGTTCTCTATTGAGTATGACACAATAGATTCTCGCTTTCGTACAAATATTCATGCCGACATTTTCAGCACTACTATTGTTCCCACGGGTCTGCCTGTTCATGAGTTCATTGACTTAGAGCATATTCGCGCTCACCCGACGAAATATGTGGGTGCTATTGATCTCATTGAGTCGTCTGGCTTAGCTGCTCAGTTTGCTTTTAAACACGATTTCAATCATGCTGCCGCTCATCAGTTTTATGCCACCTTTTTCTTTGGTCCTGACCAGACCATCACCTGAATAACTTCTGACACCGAGCTCAGCGCTACTTATCCTCAATTTGTCACCGCTCTTGGCTTTCCTCACACTGGATTCAAGATCCATAAGGATGATCCCAATCAACTGCTAAACGCCATCGAGGCTTGTGGCTATCTTCTAAAATCCATAGATGACCTTGACGATGAGGAATAGGCCAAGGATCTGAATCAAGTATCTATTTGGAGATCCCCTTTGTTCACAATTTTCCGGTGTGTCATTCGCACCACCTATCCCAACATGGGTGACAAGAGGACGTGTAGAGGGTATTGTGTTGATCTTATGTGTCTCCTTAATGAGAATCCCAAAGGGAAGATTAATGTCCCTCAATTTCTATGGCATGAGATTCATCTCGCTAGTCTTCAATACAAGCGGGCCTTTCCTGATTCTCCTTTTATCCAGGCTCTTATTGAGCATGTAGCTCAGTTCCCCATTTCTCAGACTCATGTGCATCAGCAATGGGTCATTCAACCTCATATGGTGGATGATGGGGCTCCTAAGAAATCCTCCTCTTGTCCTGCATGACGGGCTGTTTTTGGATCTCGCCCTGCTCCCTCTGGCTCAGTTCCTTGTGGGTGCATTTCCCATTTTCTCAGGAAGGCTCATTCCGCCATGATGAAGGTTGTATCCTTTCACTGCTTAGAAAACCACAATGTGGTCACTCGCATGATCTCTTCTAAGAATGCTTTAAAGGATGGTCTGAGAGACTCCGAAGCAACCGATGTGCGTGAGGATGATCGTCTTCCTGAGGCCCCTCATTATGATTTCGGATTCCCATCTCGCCTTGAATGGGCTCATTTATTTGACGAGGCATGGCGAAGTGGCACCCATGGTGATGACGGTGATGATGATGATCTCTGATTGCGTGGATGTTCTCTCTGGCCCTTCCCTTTTTTGTACTTGATGCCAAAGAGGGAGGAGATTGTCTTAGTATTTGATTTGTTAGTCTTGGTGGTACTATGCTATTTATTTATGATGAATCATTATGTCATGTGTTGAAACCTATTTATGTATGTTGAACGTATGGGGAACCATTATGTTGTCAGTATTGAACAGTCATGGTCTATCTCTCTATGATCTATGTTGACATATTGATCTATGTGATTTGTTCGTTATCTATAAGGGGGCTCCCGCCCATAAACAATTTCACTATCCACACAATAAGGGGGATCTCTGCAACAAATCTCTCATAGTCTTCATAAGTCTAATTTATTTTGGGAGCTATATGTATGTTGTCATGAACTACCAAAAAGGGGGAGACTGAAACTGCAATCATGCCCTTAATCATATTTTGATATTGCTCACAACATACATATAGGGAACTAACCCTCTTTATCAAGTGCATCTCAGGCTTAGTTCGCAAAAGACTATTATGAAGATCATGACTGACATATTAAAGAAGCTCAGAGTACGGAGAAACAAGATACAAAGCTCAATCTCTTTTCGGTTTACTTTTGGGTATAGGGATCCCACACTATTATGAGGGTATCACTGGTTCTCGCAAAAAGACTGGCTCAAATACTTATGAAAACATCTTGGTTAGGTTTCTACCTTTGCCTGTGATTTTCTCCTTTGCCTTGTCCGGACGTCTGATGGCCTCTAGGCGACTAGGGCGTCACAACCCTTAGGATGTCTGGTGTGCTCTAGATATTCGATGCCACCATACGAGCAAGAAATCCATGGATTCCTGGTCCTTCCGGACGAACGACCTCTAAACGTCCGTATGTGACCGGATATGTGGTGCCACTTCATGAGATCCAAACTATCGGATGTTCGGTCCTCTCCGATCGATTGTGCAACGGACGACCGACGTTCTTCGGACGTTTGTTCCCTTGTCCCTTGTTCCCTCTATGGCTGCTCTGACTACTACACTCTCCAGTGTCCGGACGACCGACCCTAGTCGCATGTTTGGGCCTTCTTTTCGGTCAAGACGTCCGTGTCCTTCGGACGTCTAGTAACTGCGCAACTTAAGTGGCCTCCAAGTGCCATTTCCCCACTAATACTATATATATCCTTCTCCCACGTTGGGTGTGGGTTGTCGAACACTTTGAAAATATTTGAAGAACACATTTTCCTCTCACTCTCTTTTGATTACACCAAATCCTAGATCCCAAGTGCATTTGTGAGGATTCTTGAGTGTTGTTCCAATCAAAAGATAGATCATGTCTCTCCCATCCTCTTCACCATAGGAATTCATGTTTTAAGCAAGTTTGGAGCGTTTCCCTTGATCTTGTTTCTCTTGGAGGATGGAGACTCCTAGGCGGTAGGAGTTCTTCAGAGAGGAATCAAACCATTATGATTTCCCCCGAAAAGTTTGTGAAGGTTTGGAGACGACCCCAACGTCTACAACTAGTTCTTGAGAAACGCCTTCGTAGTGTTGTCTCAAGGAGAGAATAGGGTGAGACTTCATGGCATTGGTGTGCCTTCGTGGTAACATCCACCTCTCTAAATGGTGACGTAGCTTCCCTCCAAAGAAGTGAACATCGACATACATCCTCGTCTCTCGGATTTGCGGTTATCGCTAGCCCTAGACCCCTACTTGTGGTTACGTGTATCCTTTGTGTTTCACTTGCTTCATATTGTGCTTGTCTATCATATTAGTTTCTTAACTTATGCACCATACTTGTCACTTTATCACCCTTGCAATTGTTAGGCTCACTTTCATATCCCGCATTATTGCCTAAAATTTCTAAGTAGCAACTAAAGTTTGTAATTTTACCTATTCACCCCCTATAGGTCCATCTCGATCCTTTCAATGTTAACTTTGAATGCAACTACTTATCTTTTATTCTACTTTTTTGGCAATAGTGTTATTTTTTTTGCATCTTAGCAGTGCCACTAATAATTTAAGATATTTCACCACGATTGCCACTGATAAAATGAAGTAATAATATAGTTAAAATAGAATTCTACAGTGTTTGCTATAATTTCATTTCCAATGTAGAAAATGGTACTTCGTCTCTTTGTTAGTATAGGTTTCATCAACTAGTCCCATTATTTATGTAGGCCATGAGACAAGCTATAAGTAAGAGGACAGAGTGGAGCTACAAGTTCACCACCTATACTAGGCCTATAGTGTAGGCTTCGCAGGGACCCTCTCTCCCTCGCAGCAAGGCGAGCGCCATAGTTTTAGTTAAGATGCCAAAAAGGATTGGAATGATGCAAGTGGCCTCTTTCTACTACCACACCGTAGTTCATAGTTTTCAACAAATTTCATGTTCATACATGTCTCTACTATGCTTTTTCCGGATGATCCCGCTTTGTCATAATACCGTGCTACTGTTGTATTACTATTATTATAGCTATTCTACTAGAACCATTTTTTCTTTAAGAAAATGAAGTTACTTCTATTTGTGAGTGTATGTTCAATCAAGTAGTGGCACTATTATTGTAATCATTCCTTTTCAATCTATGCAAACAGGGTTACACAACTACTTTTTGGTTGAACTGTACAAATGTTCAGAGGGTTAAAGAATTCCACAAGTTCTTGGCAAAGTGCTTATGTAGATATTATGAGTGTGAGTGCTCTAGCAATAGGTGAATCTTACTATAGTCGTTGTGGATGACCTGGCCCACACGGGTCCTATCGGAGTCCACATGCAAGGCTAGACTTTCAACCTTTGAATCCTCCCTTGACACAGCCACCAATGTTTCCCGATACATGCCATCATGTGACCTCTAGAGTCAAAGGCTTACTCCTCACAAAGGGGCATGTAGTGTATTTTTGAGAGCTTCTCAGAAGGCCCTATGAAGGGCTTCCAAGAGGCACACTGTACCCATGCCTTGAATAGTCCCCCAATGAGTCAGGTTATTACCCAACCCCACGTGCATATCGAGGCTTCGAAAAGGTGTTCTCCTAGGCGGATACATATATATGTGTTCTTTGATAAGGCTCTTCATACCATGATAGTAATACCCTGGTTTTACCAATACCGACAGTAGCCCCCGGGCACGTTGCTTGTCTCATGGAGAGCCAGATCCCGAGACAGGGGGTGGGGCCATGCCCATGGGAAGCCCTAACGCATGGCAGCCGGCCATCCACGACGGGACTGGATGTCAAAACTCCTTCCATGTTGCATTGAAGGATCGCTCAGTGGGTTTTTCCGTTAGAGCATCGGAGCACCTCAATTCCTACCCGTGCATGCGGCGCATGTTCGGTAAGCGAAGAACATGAGCAATTCTTGCCAAGAGGCGTCCGGTTTCCCTTTTGTCCGACCCTTGGTTTATAAAGGCCAGGGACTAGAATGCCATCAGTCTATTCTGTATTCTTTACAACACAACCATTTCTTTTAACGCCCAAATCCTCTCCTTTCCCAGCATCTGCCCACATGTGGAATATCCTTCCTATGGTGCCTCTTGATAACCCACAAGTATAGGGGATTGCAACAGTTTTCGAGGGTAGAGTATTCAACCCAAATTTATTGATTCGACACAAGGGGAGCCAAAGAATATTCTCGAGTATTAGCAGCCGAGTTGTCAATTGAACCACACCTAAAAAACTTAATATCTGCAGCAAAGTATTTAGTAGCAAAGTAATATGGAAGTAACGATAACGGTGGCAAGAGTGACAATAGCAGTTTTGTAGTGATCGTAACAATATCAACGGAAAAGTAACGTAGCAAAGACCAGTATGTGGAAAGCACGTATGCAATGGATCAGTGATGGATAATTATCTTGGAGGGCATTCATCATGCAACAGCCATAACATAGGGTGATACAGAACTAGCTCCAATTCATCAATGTAATGTAGTCATGTATTCCATATATAGTCATACGCGCTTATGGAGAATAACTTGCATGACATCTTTTGTCCTACCCTCCCGTGGCAGCGGGGTCCTAATGGAAACTAAGGGATATTAAGGCCTCCTTTTAATAGAGAACCAGACCAAAGCATTATCACTTTGTGAATACATGAACTCCTCAAGCTACGATAATCACCGGAAAGAATCCCAATTATTGTCAACCTAGGGATTCAGATCATAACTCGTAATAGGTGTCTATAACTTGCAAGATAGGATCAAGAACACATATATATTCATGAAAACATAATAGGTTCAGATCTGAAATCATGGCACTCGGGCCATAGTGATAAGCATCAAGCATAATAAAGTCATAGCAACATCAATCTCAGAACATAATGGATACTAGGGATCAAACCCTAACAAAACTAACTCGATTACATGATAGATCTCATCCAACCCATCACCATCCAGCAAGCCTACAATGGAATTACTCACGAACGATGGAGAATCATGAAATTGGTGATGAAGGATGGTTGGTGATGACGACATCGTCAATTTCCCCTCTCTGGAGCCCAAATCAGACTCCAGATATGCCCTCCCGAGGAAGAACAGGAGGTGGCGGCAACTCCGTATTGTAAAACGCGATGATTCCTTCTCCTTGATTTTTTCCTCCGTAGATGGGAATATATAGGAGTGAAAACGAGGTCGGTGGAGCTCCAGGGGCCCCACAAAGCCCAGGGGGCGCGACCTAGGGGGGTCGCCATGTAGGCTTGTGGCCTAGGGGTGGCCCCTCTCTGGTAGATTCTTTCGGCGGTATTTTTTATTAAACCCAAAAATAATCTTTGTAAATTTTCAGGTCAATCCGAGAACTTTTATTTCTGCACAAAAATAACACCAAGGCAATTCTGCTGAAAACAGCGTCAGTCCGAGTTAGTTCCATTCAAATCATGGAAATTAGAGTCCAAAACAAGGTTAAAAGAGTTTGGAAAAGTAGATACGTTGGAGACATATCAACTCCCCAAGCTTAAACCTTTGCTTGTCCTCAAGCAATTAAGTTGATAAACTGAAAGTGACAAAGAAAAACTTTTACAAACTCTGTTTGATCTTGTTGTTGTAAATATGTCTAATTTATGTTCAGATTTTCAGCTCAAATTATAAACTAACCACATTCGCAATAATATTTAGGTCTCATGTTTACTTATATCAATGGCATAATCAACTAGCGAGCAATAATAATAAGTCTCGGATGACAACAATTTTAGGAAAACAATCATAATACAATATGATAAATTGGTATCTCACTAGCCCTTTGTGAGACCCCAAAACATAAAAGCAGAGCACCTCCAAATATCAAGGACTGACTATACATTGTAATTCATGGTAAAAGAGATGCAATCATGCTTATACTCAACATCAATTAATAGCAAAGCATACACATGATGGGGTTGCTCTCTAACTGGCGCCTTTTATAAGAAGAGGATGACTCATTGATGACGAGTTGATGGATATACTTCTCGCCCCTCGTTGGTTACCCCAAGTGGAAGGTGGAGATGTAGTCAGCAGAAGATTTCCCTTACACGGGGACTGTAAGGTTTATCGAACTAGGAGGACTCCGAGGATCAACAAGTAGGTGTCCGCTGCTCGAGCGCTAGCAGAAGACATGGACCTGCACACACAACAAATAACTTTGCTCCCAACAAATACAGAGAGGTTGTCAATCTCTCCGGCCTTGTAGTTTGCAAAGGATCAAAACACAAGCAAGAATAGTGATAGTGATTGCAACGGAAAATTAAATAAAAACGGTAAATGGTGGAGGTGTAAACAATGGTGGTAATATGAACCTGAGTCACATGATGTTCACTAGTGATGTTTCTCTCCCAAAAGACGATAAATAACTATGATGGGTAAACAAATTACAGCTGGGCAATTGACAGAATTATAAACGCACCGTAATGCTAACTATGCTACTAGAAAGTTAGAGCCCCAAAACTAATGGGCAGTACGCCAAGACAAGTAGATCGTTTATTCATCAACATCTACTTACTAATCATCCACGTTGAGATATATATCCAGAACATCTCGCTGGTATTAAGTTGCGAGCCCCATCCGAAGTGTAAACTAAAAGCAACAAACAACTGCATTAACGAACTTTGTGTAAGGTAAACAATCCTTGCAACCGTGGTCACAAGCACCATTGTTTTCTCCCTGGTGGCAATAGCACATCCCCTAGTCTCATGTTTCTGTCACTCAAGCTAGACTCAGGGGGCATGAACCCACAATCATGCATAATGCTCCCTCTTGGAGTTACAATCTACTACTCGGCCAAAGCAATAAAGAGCAATGGAGAACATGCATGAATTACCTAAGAACATAAAATAAAAGGATAACCAAATATATAACTCATCACAATCTGAATATAATCTCATAATCCATCGGATCCCAGCAAACCGAGCATAGCAATAGCAGGAAAGTTACATAGATGCCTTGATCATGTAGGGCAGCTCACAAGGGCTAATCATTGAAGCACAAGAATGGAGAGAACACATCACACAACTACTGGTCATGGAGTCATGGTCCAAGGAGGACTACTCACGGCACGTCCGAGAAGCGTCCATGGCGGTGGAGAAGCTCCCGGAGGTCAACCCTCCCTCCGGAAGGGTGTCGGGAAGAGGTCTTCTGATGCTCCCAATCTCGGAAGCGCTGTGGCGGCGGAACGATGGAGAAATTCTCGATTCTGGATCTCCTTCAAGGGTTTCCTATCAAAGAGGTAAATATAGGCCGAAGGAGGGCACCAGAGGAGGTGGCCCCCACCAAGGAGACCTGGTGGCACGACCAGGGGGTAGGCCGCGCAGGGAGGCCGCCTAGGCAGGCCCTGGCTCCCCTCTGGCCCACCTTTGGTGCTCGGGAAACTTCCGTCACGCTGATTTTAATATATTTTTCTCGGGATTTTTGGGACTCGGTAAATTGGGGTAAAAGTCCCTGCAAAAAAGACATCAGCAGACAGAAACTAGCACTGGGTGCACTGAGTTAGTAGGTTAGTCCAAATATGTATAAAAAGGTCTGAAAGTGTAGCAAAACATATAATAATGCCACCCAAAAAATCATGGATCAAACAAAATTATAGATACGTTTGGGACGTATCAACATCCCCAAGCTTCATTCCTAGTCGTACTCGAGTAGGTAAATGATAACACAAATAATTTCTGTGGTGACATGCTAACACACATATAAGAACTTCAAAGTAAAGCAAGTAAGATATGCAATTCAAGTCAAGACAATAACAAGCAAGAGTCTATATTTAGTATTGAAATTAGCAAAGTAAGAACATAAAGGTGCAAGAGCTCTCGCTGTCCGTGACTCGAATGTCTCCAAATGGTGTTTGCGTGCAAGAAGTGGGAGATGGGTTTAGAGCATAAAAATAGTTTATAGTTTAATTGAGAACTCAATCTACTAAAACTTTACACTTGGTCTCCTTCGAAATCTTATTTTGACTCATCCCGAGACCCCTAGTCAGGCACAAGTCAAAATGATCCTCTCCCTTTTGACTTTGAGCACTCATGCAATGGATGAGCGCAAGCAATATATGTTGGCACTTAGGATGGCAAAGAGAATAATGATGGGGGAAGGAAGACAAAAAGGGTGTGAAAGGCTCGCATCAATGAGGACAACCATAGGCGAGAGAAAGCCAAATGATAGATATGATGTGAGGAGTAGGGATTGCCATGCAACGGATGCACATATGAGCTAAGGTAAGCTCTCCAATGGAACTAGTGGGGGTGCATCCAACTTGCTTGCTCATGAAGACCTAGAGCTCATTTGAGGAGGCTCGTCATTGGAATATACAGGCCAAGTTCTATAGTGTAAGGGTCCCCACATAGTTATGCATGAATGATAATCTCTATGTAGTACAAATATAACAGTGGAGTATGAGTGTGGATCTTTCAAAAGGAATAGTAGTGTTGCCCCCTTCTCTATTTTTTTAATTTTTTATTTTCTTTCTTTTTTGTTATTTTTTGTGGCGTCTTTGGCACTTTCTATTTATCTCCCATTTGTCCTCTTTGGGATCTTTTCATTTGTCCTCTTTGGGATCTTTTCATTTGTCCTCTTTGGGATCTTTTCCTCACTTAAGGGCAACACTGTATGTTTTACAAGAATAAAAATAAGATCTTCACACTTTATAAGAAATACTCACATAAAGACAAATGAAAACTATCATGATGTATGCAAATGTATGCCTCTGCCAGTTTAGCAAGATATGCAATGATACAAGCGCGTCATGTAGCAATAATAAGGGCAAGGCCCAACTAGCATGCGGCTCCTCGATCAAGCAAAAGCATGTATGACATGAAGATCAAGTCATGAGATGGTGGATGTTGCATGGCAATATATCTCGAAAAGGCTATGGAAATGCCTTAATAGGTAAGTATGGTGGCTGTTTTGAGGAAAGATATAATGAGGCTTATGATGACAGAGCATATCATGCCAAGGGTTTGGATGCACTGGCGAAGTTTGCACCAACTCTCAAGATGAGAAATGGCAATGCACGGTACTGAAGAGGCTAGCAAAATATGGATGGTGGAAGTGCCAATAATCGAATACTCATATTAGTCCAAAGAACTCATGCACTTATTATTGGTAACTCTCTATCTAGTCAGGATATTCACAAAGAGACAAGTACCCCGAGGAGGAGTGTTTGGGCGTTTGGTTATCCTTGCGCATCCTCGACCCATGGTAACGTGAGGGTACTCTATATATTCCAACCCCTCCAGAGGTTAGCGATCCATCTAGTAGCTAGAGTTCTCAACTATTTTTTTTGTTTCTGAAAAACACACGGATTGCCCAAAATATGACACCTATCACTAATAGGCTAAAGCTCTTGGCACCAATATTCCAAACATTACTCAAATCGATACTTCAAAACTATTGCAAGTTACTACTATACTTAAATAGCAACCTCAATTACCTACTCATGCAAGACACACAACTCAGTGCAACAATCCAACTCTCTAAACAAGATAAGCATGATAACTCAAGAGAGTTTCAAAAGCAACCTAAATAAAATCTCTTAAAAAAATAAAGCATGAAAACTAAGACCTAAGCATGACAGTAGCTATGAAAAGATAAAGAACACACAAAAAGATAAGCATGAAAACCTATGTTGTGTTCTAGGGTGGAGTGGAGCGTGTTTTTCTCCCAAAAAAGAAGGCTAGGGTACAACTTGTTATGAAAATCAAGCAAAACTAAAACAAACTAAAAAGTAAAGAGCGGGACGCTCCAAGCATAGCAAATAACGTATGAAGTGATAAAAATATAGCATGGAGAAGGACGAACTGATGATTGTTGATAGAGAAGGGGATGCACGGGGGAATCCCCAAGCTTAAACGCTTGAGTATCCTTAAATATTTCTTCGGGGTGCGTAGGGGCATCCCTAAGCTTGAGCGCTTGACACTCCTGGATCTTCTTTCATCATCTTCCATCGCATACTTGAAAACTCCCTTCATACGGAACTCATCATAAGTTGATTAGAGTGGTTAGTGACCATAATAAAATAATTTATTCCCTACTGGGAATAAGGATTTTCATGAAGAGCTACTGTTTCTCAAGATTTCCAAAAGGTTTTTGCAAAGAAAACGCAAGCTTAAGATTTGCAAAATGATGAAAATGCAAAACGTGGCAGAATCTGGGAAAAATAGAACAACATGTAGTAAATAAATTTTTCGGGGCACTTCTGCAACTCAAATAAAAATACTCACAACAGATGCCAAAAAGACAATTATATAGAGCAAGCTGTCAAAGAAATTCAGATAAAAAAGTTGATCTGGTGATTTTTGGCAATTTTTTCCGTCGAGCAGACAGAATCTGTTTCTGAACAGCATGTCACAACTTTTGAACTTTCTTGCATTCGAAGGATAAAACTTGGCACAAAGCTTGAAAATAAAGATACAATGATGTGGCTACAATAGTAACAAGCACCAAGACCACTAAGACTGAAAGTAAAAACAAATTTGGTTGCCTCCCAACAAGCGCTTTCTTTTATGCCTTTGAGCTAGGCATGATGCAAAAAGATCAAGTATTATCAACTCCAAAAGAATAACTTGCCCGAGTAACAGACTCATAAGGTAACTTAATCTTCTTTCGAGGGAAGTGTTCCATTCCATTTTTTGGTTTTTGGTATAAGACTCTAAATCAAAAACTAGAAAACAAACTAACTAGACTAAAGAGAAAAGGGAAAAGATAGTGTGCAACTCCCCTATCTTGAAGACTGGATTCCCCGGCAACGGCGCCAGAAATTTGCTTGATGACGAGTTGATGGATATACTTCTCGCCCCTCGCTGGTGACCCCAAGTGGAAGGTGTAGATGTAGTCAACAACAGATTTCCCTTACACGGGGACTGTATGGTTTATCAAACCAGGAGGACTCCGAGGATCAACTAGTAGGTGTCCGCTGCTGTGGCGCTAGCAGAAGACGTTGACTTGCACACACAACAAATAACTTTGCTCCCAACGTGTACAGAGAGGTTGTTAATATCTCCGGCCTTGTAGTTTGCAAAGGATCAAAACACAAGCGGGAATAGTGATAGTGATTGCAATGGAAAAGTACATAAAAATGATAAATGGTGGAGGTGTAAACAATGGTGGTAATATGGACCTGAGTCACATGATGTTCACTAGTGATGTCTCTCCCAAAAGACGATAAACAACAATGCTGGGTAAACAAATTATAGCTTATGCTACTAGAAAGTTAGAGGCTCAAAAGTAATAGGTAGTACACCAAGACAAGTAGACCATTTATTCATCAACATCTACTGACTAATCATCCACCTTGAGATATCTATCTAGAACATCTCGCTGGTATTAAGTTGCGAGCCCCACCCGAAGTGTAAACTCAAAGCAACATACAACTGGATTAAGAAACTTTGTGTAAGGTAAACAATCCTTGCAAAAGTGGTCACAAGCACAGTTGTTTGCTCCCTAGTGGCAACAACACATCGCCTAGTCTCATGTTTCTGTCACTCAAGCTAGACATTAGGGGGCATGAACCCACAATCATGCATAATGCTCCCTCTTGGAGTTACAATCTACTACTTGGCCAAAGTAATAAAGAGCAACAGAGAACATGCATGAATTACCTAAGAACATAATATAAAAGGATAACCAAATATATAACTCATCACAATCTAAACATAATCTCATAATCCATCGGATTCCAGCAAACCGAGCATAGCAATAGCAGGAAGATTACATAGATGCCTTGATCATGTAGGGAACCTCACAAGGGCTAATAATTGAAGCACAAGATTGGAGAGAAGACATCACATAGCTACTAGTCATGGACTTATGGTCCAAGGAGGACTACTCACGGCATATTCGGGAAGCATCCATGGCGGTGGAGAAGGTCCCGGAGGTCAATCCTCCCTCCGGCAGGGTGCCGGGAAGAGGTCTTCTGACGCTCCCGATCTCAGAAGCGCTGTGGTGGTGGAACAATGGAGAAATTCGTGATTTTGGATCTCCTTCAAGGGTTTCCTACATACTACATCACAACCATTTTAATATGCATGTTGGCACCCAAAACATACCATTATTCACTCCTAGCTAATTAAGCATGGCATAAGTAACTATAATCTCTAATTGTCATTGCAAACATGTTCAATCCATAACGAGCTGAATCCAGACTGATGAGCTAATCATATTTACAAAAACAAAATAGGTCGAGTTCATACCAGCTTTTCTCCATCTCAGTCACTTCATCATATATCGTCAGTATTTCCTTTCACTTGCACGACCGAACGGTATGAAAAATAATAACAGGAGCGTTCGTGCATTGGACTAAGCTGGGGTCTGCAAGCAATAACTCAAAGGAGAAGACAAGGTAGTATGGACTCTCTGATAGATGCACGATATATGAGAGCCACTCAACATGTCATTGCGGTCTTCTCCTTTTGACCCAAAGAAGAAAGAAGAACTATTGACACGGGGAAGCCCCCAACAAGCAAAATAAGAACGAAAAATATTTTTGGGGGGTTTTGTTTTAATACTACAACTAAACAAACTAGAAGGTAAAGCTAGAGCTAATTTTTTGGATTTTCTCAAGCTTAACGAAACACACAGGGAAGAAAATAAAAAGAAGAAAATAAACTACCATGGATAGTACAATGAAAAAGTATAAACACCGACAACTAGAATGTGAGTGAACATGAATGTAATGTCGTTGAGAAATATGTACTCCCCCAAGCTTAGGCTTTTGGCCTAAGTTGGTCTAGGGCCTGGATGGAAATAACCCTCCCCTGGATAATATCCAGAGTCATAGTTGGGGTTGTACAGTGGTGCGGCAGCTGCTGACTGAACAACTTCAGCGTGGAGGCGAGTGTTACGTCCAAAATGCATCACTATTTTGTATCATAATTTGTCTCTATTTATTGATATATTTCACATTATGATGTTGTTCTTATAGTGTTTTGGCTTATTTTACACTGTTTATAACTTTCCGGTGCCGAAACAGCAGATGCAGGATTCAGCGGAGAAAATAGCATGAAGAGTTGCCAAATCAGAACATCTCTAATTGAGCTGAAATTTACGGGGAAGGAGTTTCCGGACAGATCACGAAGAAAGGCCGAAGAAGGGCCGGAGGGGGCCACCGGGCACCCAGGCGACCTGTTGGCGCGGGTCACCCCAAGATCGCGCCCAGAGGCCGCCTGGGTGGTGGGTCCCGCCTCTGGTGCTCTCCTTTGGCCTATATGACCCTCGTGACCTAAATGTTATGGGGATAGAAGTTTTTCCGGAGTTCTGCCGCCGCTCCGGGGCGGAAACCTACAGAGAATTAAACACCTTTCCGACGGGCAGGTTCCACCGAGGAGAACTCCTCCCGGAAGGGGAGATCATCCTCCTCGTCATCACCATCGTCACGGGCATCATCGATATCACAATCATCACCAGCACCATCTCCATCTTCACCCCATCTCACCTTACCATTGCAATCGGAGTTGTACCTTGCACTATTCATCCCCTCTACTCTACCGGTGTTTATTACTCTTTTGTGGTGAATGCTATTGAGTTTTTGGAGAACTATTTTCAGCACCTCTGATCATGATCTCTTTTATGTCTTGTGAGTAGTTACTTTAGTTCTTGAGGACATGGGAAAAGTCTAGTTGCTAGTAGTCATATGATGTTGAAGTAAAATGTCTTGATTGATATTTAAGTTATGGTGTTATTCTTCTAGTGGTGTTATGTGAACGTCGACTACATAACACTTCACCTTTTTAAGGGCCTAGGAGAATGCATCGTGTATAAAGAATGCTTATGGTGGGTTGCCCGAGTGACAAAAACCTGAACCCCAGTTCGCATGCTTTTGCACGAGGGAGTGTTGGATCCTAAAGCTTATTGCTATGGTTAGGCTTTGCCTTAATTTCTCTCTTGTATTTGCGGATGCTTGCAAGGAATTTAATCATAAGAGTGTACTTGTCTTAGCCTAGACGGTGCACTAGTTAAGATCCACCCACATAACACTTATCAATACAAAACATAGTACTAGACAGAATATGGCGAAAGCACTTGACTATCCCTCCCGTGTGGCCTCAGGAACGCCTTAGTCTTTATAAGTTTAGTACCTCGGCTTATCCTTTGTGTTCAAAAGGATTGGGCCACTTGCTGCACCTCAGCACCATTTACTTTCCTTGCATTTATTTCCTTGTTGCTTATACTAGAAAACCCATAAAAGTTACCTTTCAGTACTTGCAGTTATTCCTTGCTCAAGATCGCTTGTGAGTACCTTCCGCTCCTCGTTGGGTACGACACTCTTACTTATCGAAAAGGCTTCGATATATCCCTTACACTTGTAGGTCATCAAGACCATTTTGTGGCGCCGTTGCCGGGGAGTGTAGCGCTATTGGTAAGTGAAATTGGTAAGGAAACCTTTACGCTATACGTGCTCTTTTTATTTTACTGTTTCCGCTTTTTGTCCCTATGGACAACTCTGATCTTGGTTTGTTGCTTGTGGGGAACCGCCCCAACGCTATTGTGGTGGAGAAGCCTCCCCCACCTACTGAAATTGTGCCCTTTAAAATACCAACTGGTATTATTGATTGTGTCTTGGCTAATCGATATGCAGGAGATAGACATCCAGGTGAACACTTGCTATATCTTTCACAACTATGCTCCTTATTTAAGCTTGCAGGTATATCTATGGATTTTGTTATGAGAAAGCTATTCTCTCTATCATTAAAAGATAAGGCTTTGGATTGGTATAGGCTTCTTGACAACTCTCATTTACTAAATTGGCAAGATCTTATGCCTCTCTTTTATGCAAAGTTTTATCCTCTTCATGAAATACATCGAGACAAGAACTATATTTATAACTTTTGGTCTCATGACGGAGAAAGCGTCGCTCAAGCTTGGGGGAGGTTGAAGTCCCTAATGCTCAAATGACCCAATCATGAGCTCTCCAAGGAAATTATTCTTATAAATTTTTATGCAAGGCTTTCTCTCAAGATAAAGAGATGCTTGATGCCTCCTCTAGTGGGGCATTCTCCAACAAAAGCACTAAAGCTAGGTGTGATCTTATTGAAAGGATCCAGAAGAACACTGAAGATTGAGAGATTGATAAAGGTATTGAACCTGTTATAAATTATGAGCATGATTACATTGAGAGCTATGTGAAAACTGACTACTTCAATACCATTTTTGTTAAGATTGGTCTTGATTCCCAGCTCCTAATTGATTGTTGCAAATACTTTGCCTCCCATATTGACTCTTCTAAGAAGAGGGAGGATCAACACCATAAAACTTTTAAGGAATTACCTGTTGATATCAATGTTGTGGACCCTATCTTGCCTGCAGTTGTATATGAAAAGCCCCCTTTTCCCATAAGGATGAGGGAGCATTATTTTGTCACACGCATACTGAATAAAAGTGAAAGAACGACTAATGAGCATGAGGACCTGATTAAGGTCGATCCTCAAGTTGCATTAGTCAAGGATCTTGTTGCTAGTAATATCGAGGATTCCAATATAAATTTTTGTGCTGTTTCTACTAACCTTGTTACAGCCAAGAATAAAGGCCCAATTTCAGGTACTCCAGTTGTATCTGTTAAAATAGGAGATCATAATTATTACGAGCTATGTGATTTGGGATCCAGTGCTAGTGCTATTCCTTTTTCACTTTATCAAGAGATCATGAATGAGATTCTACCATGTGAAATTGAAGACGTTGATGTTACTATTCATCTCGCAAACAAAGAAACCATCTCTCCTATTGGAATTGTGCGAGATGTTGAAGTCCTATGTGGAAAGGTAAAATAGCCTACCGACTTTCTAGTACTTGGTTCAGTGCAAGATAGTTTTTGCCCTATTATATTTGGTAGGCCTTTTCTCAAAACTTGTGGAGCTATTATAGATTGCAGTAAAGTAAAAGTATTTGTTGAATTTAATGGCGAGCCATATGAATTTAACTTCTCTAAATTCTCAAAGCAAACTTGTGGTAATGATTTGCCTAGTAATGATAAAAATATTGAAGAGATTGCTTCAATTGATATTCCTCCTAATGATCCTTTACAATAATTTATGGAGGACCACGAGAATGATATGCATATGCAGGAAAGGAATGAGCTGGATGACATATTCTTGAGACGACCTGCTATCCTGAAGCACAACCTTCCGGTTGAGCCTTTGGGAATTTTATCAAAATCAAAAGAAGACCCGGTGTTTGATCTTAAACCTCTTCCCAATACGCTCAAGTATGCTTAGTTAGATGATTAGAAAGTATACCCTGTTATTATCAATGCTAACCTTTCAGGATATGAAAAAGAGCGATTATTGGAAGTCCTTCGTAAACACCGAGGCACTATTGGCTATACCCTTGATGATCTTAAGGGGATTAGTCCATCTATTTGTCATCATACTATCAATCTTGAGCTTGATGCTAAAATGGTTGTTGATCATCAATGACGGTTGAACCCGAAGATGAAGGATGTTGTGAGGACCGAAATTCTCAAGCTGCTAGCCGCATGTATTATCTACCCTATAACTGATAGTAAGTGGGTAAGTTGTGTACATTGTGTTCCCAAGAAAGGAGGTACGACTCTGGTTCCTAATGATAAGAATGAACTAATACCTCAAAGAATTATTATTGGATATTGAATGTGTATTGATTACAGGAAGCTGAACAAAGCAACCAGGAAGGACCACTACCCGCTGCCGTTCAACAACCAAATGCTTGAAAGGTTATCCAAAACACTCACTTTTGCTATCTTGATGGGTATTTTGGTTTCTCTCAAATTCATGTTAACACTATCAATTAATAGAAGACCACTTTTACTTGTCCCTTTGGTACTTATGCTTATAGACGTATCCTTTTGGTTTATGCAATGGTCCTGCTACTTTTCAAAGGTGTGTGTATGCTATCTTTCATGGTTTTGGTGAGGAAATTGCAGAGGTCTTCATGGACGATTTCGCCGTCTATGGTTGACCATTGTCTCCACAACCTTAATAAAGTTTTGTAGAGATGTGAGGAGACGAACTTGGTACTCAACTGGGAGAAGTGCCACTTCATGGTCAATGAGGGAATTGTTCTTGGCCACAAGATTTCTGAAAAGTGAATCGAGGTGGATAGGGTAAAGGTCGAAGCAATCGAGAGGATGCCTTATCCAAAGGACATCGAAGGTATTCGTAGTTTCCTCGGTCATGCTGGTTTCTATAGAGGATTTATTAAAGACTTTTCTAAGACTTCGAAACCCCTGACTAATATTCTCCAGAAGGATATTCCTTTTGTGTTTGATGAACATTGTAAGGAAGCCTTCGAAGTTCTTTAGAAAGACTTGATAACCGCCCCTATAGTCCAACCAACTGATTGGAATTTGCCTTTTGAAATCATGTGTGATGCTAGTGATTTTGCTGTTGGAGCTATGTTAGGACAAAAGGGTTGATAAGAAATTGAATGTTATACATTATGCTAGCAAAACCCTTGATTGTGCTCAAAAGACTTACGCTACTATTGAGAAAGAGTTTTTAGCAGTAGTGTTTGCTTGTGATAAGTTTAGGCCTTACATTGTTGATTCTAAAGTCATCATTCATACTGACCATGCTGTTATTAAGTATTTATGGAAAAGAAGGATGC
The DNA here is from genome assembly GCF_904849725.1 of Hordeum vulgare subsp. vulgare. Lineage (NCBI taxonomy): Eukaryota > Viridiplantae > Streptophyta > Magnoliopsida > Poales > Poaceae > Hordeum > Hordeum vulgare. The sequence continues at coordinate 247,117,667 of NC_058521.1, read as the reverse complement.
CAAACCAAGGCTTATTCAGATGTGTCCTTCTTCTTCTTCTTCAAGAATTTGATTTGCAGATTGTTGACAGGAAGGGAGCAGACAACCGTGTAGCAGACAACCTTTCCAGGATGGAGGACATACCACATGATCCTATTCCGGTCAACGATAGTTTTCCTGATGAATAGTTAGCTGTTTTGAAAGTACAATCTAATTCCGATCCATGGTATGCATATTATGCTAACTTTATTGTTGCAAAGTTTTTGCCTCCAGGTTTAACATTCCAGCAGAGGAAGAAGTTCTTCCACAACTTGAGGTATTACTTTTGGGATGCCCCACATCTTTTTAGAGAAGGTGTGGATAGGATTGTGAGGAGATGCATACCAGAGCATGAGCAGAAGGATATCTTGAGACAATCTCATAACAGTCCTTATGGAGGACATCATGCCGGTAAGGGGACCGCACAGAAGGTTCTCCAGTCAGGTTTTTATTGGCCTACTCTCTGTAAAGACGCTAGAAATTATGTTTTATCTTGTGATAATGCGAGAGAGTTGGTAATATTAGTAGGAGAAATGAGATGCCTATGAATTATTCTCTAGTCATTGAGCCTTTTGATTGCCGGGGTTTTCATTTTATGGGTCCTTTTCCTCCTTCACACAAGTACACTCACATCTTAGTGGCTGTTGATTATGTGACCAAGTGGGTTGAAGCAGTCCCCACTGAAAGTGCTGATCACAAGGCATCTTTGAAAATGCTCAAGGATGTAATCTTCCCTAGGTTTGGTGTACCTAGGTACCTCATGACCGACGGAGGATCACATTTTACACATGATGCTTTTAGAAAAGCTCTACCCAAATACGATGTTAATCATATAATTGCTTCACCTTACCACCCTCAAACAAGTGGGCAAGTTGAGCTCACAAATAGAGAGATCAAGTTGATCTTGCAAAAGACAGTGAACAGTTCTAGAAAGGACTGGTCCAAAAAGTTAGGAGATGTCTTGTGGGCGTATAGAACTGCTTATGAAAATCCCATGGGGATGTCTCTGTATAAGATGGTCTATGGCAAGGCATGCCATCTACCTTTAAACTTAGAGCACAAAGCTTTTTGGGCTATTAGAGAGCTTAATGCTGACCCAAAGCTTGCTGGTGAAAAGCGTCTCATGAACTTGACTTCTCTAGATGAGTGGAGAAGTGAAGCTTACGAGAGTGCAAAAATGTTCAAAGAAAAGGTAAATAAGTGGCATTCCAAGAGAATTTTGAAACGTGAATTTAATTTTGGTGATAAAGTTTTGTTGTATAGATCTCGTTTGAGGTTTTCTCCAGGTAAATTACTTTCCAAGTGGGAAGGACCGTACCATATCGAGGAAGTCTACCACTCAGGTGCAATCAAGATTAATAATTTTGAGGGCACAAAAGCACATGTTGTGAATGGGCAACGACTTAAGCATTACATGCCTGGAGACCCCATCAATGTAGAGGTGGATGTGATATAGGTAGCCACTCATGAAGAACATATTGCAACACTGTGTCAGACACCGGTAGAAGCAGAATAAGAATAGGTATGAAATACGATAAGGAAACTTTGCGAACATCAATAAAAGTTCCGTATTATGTATTTTTTTGCAAAATTAGGAAAATTCCGAGCCGAAGTGGAGCCAGAGAGGATCTCCACGTTCTCCAGGCGACCTGGTGCCGCGGGCTACCTCCTGGCCATGCCAGGAAGATGCCTGGACCACTCGGAGTCCGTCTCCGACCCCACTTTGGCTTGTTACCTTCCTTTTGATGGAGACATTTTTGCTATATATTTTCCCGGATCGTCCTTGTTTTGTATCTTGCGATTCCGTGTGTTTTCATTTCGATCTGTTTGTGCCAGGAGAACTTTCAGCAAACCTAGGTGCTATGGCTTCCCCAAACTCCCCCAAGGACAAGTTCTTCATCAACGTCATCAACCCTTACCTTGCAGAGGTAAAGAGACACCCTCAAACACTCTGGGTGGAGGATGGTGTCCTCCACAAAGAAGATATGAAGGGACCTGTCAAGGAGGGGAGCACCGAGGCCAGGATGGAAGAAGTGGAGCAAGAAGTCTTCAAGTACAAGTTGATGGTCGAGCATGGTGTCGAGGCCAACTTCGATATCATCGCCGAGCTGAACAAGCAACTTGAGAAGGAGATGAAGGAAGTGCGATCAATCATATCCGCACTCGAAACCAAAATGTTCGAGTTTCAAGGGCACATCTATGACCTTCAAAAGCAGAAGTGTGAGTATGAACTAAAGTTTTTACGCATGGGCTTATCTGCCGAAAGCAGGATCCTGGAGACTGAAGAATCTTGTGTGGAGGGAGGACCTTTGACATGGAAGCTTTTCGCTAAGGATTACTTGAGGAACAAGAACAAGGATGAAGAGTGAAATCTTCATGGGTAATGGCATTCCCTTAGCTTGTTCCAAGCTTGGGGGAGGGCCCGATATCTTTATTTTTATTTTCTTCTTTATCCTTTCTCTTTTATGGTCAAGTTTAGTGTCGTATCATGTCTAGGGAAGTTATCTTATGAAATAGGTGTTTGCATTGAGGTCTATCACTCCTTTGTGGAGAGTCTTGTATCTGTGAGTGTGCAGTTGTCTATGATGGAATATCAATGAGAAGTCTATTGGTTTCTCTGCTGCACCTGGTATTCTCTTCATGCAATCAACCTTATATGTTGATTCTTATGGGAGTATTGATCTTACATATCAGGTATGGCTTTGAAAACTTTATTTATTCTTGGCAAACATAGCATTGGTCATAACAACAAGCATGAGTTTTTCTAGTAGCGACATAGCCAAAACCTTTATGTTCATATGCTTGAAGTGTTATGCTCACAAGGAAGACAACTTGATGTTTCATGCCAATTCTTTATGTTAAACCTTATACTGTTTTCCATCCAAGTCAACATCATTTGTCTGCTCTCAAAAGCCTTTGCTAGCTAACCCTTGTACTAAGCGGGAAAACTGCTTGTGCATCCACACCTTGAAACCTCAACCTTCCCAAGAGTCCACCATACCTTCCCTATATGTGGTATTTCACCGCCACTCCTAAAGTATATTACTCATGTGCTATCTTTAAACCTTCAAATATTACTCCCTGTTTTGTGCCTCTGTTTTAGCTCATGAGGAAGTAGTAGATAATTCATGATCTTCTCTTACTGGACAAGCTTTATCCTGGGTTTGCATGTCTAATCTTCGAAGCCCTAATACAAGGAGGAACTGGCATGAGTGCGCCCAGCTCGTAAAAGATAATAACAACAAACAAAACCTCCTTCACCCTTTGTTTATGAGAAATCATAAAACTTTGGTAGTGATAAACAAAGCAGACTAAGGGGATGTGATCGTCCGCACTTTGGGAGCCGTTCCTCAAAACTTGTCCAGCATGAGAAATATTGGGCTATCCGCTAGCATTCGTTGACAAATTATGCACCTCTCAAAAGCTTGTTTTACAATCTTGTCGATTTCGAAATCTCTAAAAGCTCTAGCACATGAGTTCTCCCTACTTCCCTCTGCGAAGGGCTAATCGTTTACTTTTATGTTGAGTCGGTAAACCTACTTCTTTCTATCCTATAAAAGAGCAGACACCTTATGTTAACAAAGATGCATGCATTTATATTGTTTCATTGAGAATTGCCATATCACAACTTTGTTGATATTATCATTAAGATAAGTAAGTTGTTTGTTAAGCCTAGCTAAAGCAAACATCTTCCTTTGTGTTAGCATTTTCATTTCTTGACTAAGAACATGTTCTTTGAAAAAGCTTCAATTCATCTCATAAAAATATAAGAGGAAGAGCAAAAGTTAAAAGTTATTAGTTGTTCTTTGACCAAATACATGTTTGCCATACTTTGACGAGTTTACTTAGCCCTACTTTTGATTGTAATTGATATTACTCTTTCATATGGGCCTTATGAGTTGAGAATGCTGTTGAGGATGGTTGACTTTAGTAGAGAAATTATGATGGTTCTTGTCCGTATTCTTATTTATCAACACTTCACTCTCTAAACTTGTGGACAAGTTTACCGAGCTCAGTATTCGCTTGGGGACAAGCGAGGTCGAAGCTTGGGGGAGTTGATACGTCCAAAATGCATCACTATTTTGTATCATAATTTGTCTCTATTCATTGATATATTTCACATTATGATGTTGTTCTTATAGTGTGTTGGCTTATTTTGCAGAGTTTACAACTTTCCGGTGCCAAAACAGGAGACGCAGGATTCATCGGAGAAAATAGCATGAAGATTTGCCAAATCAGAACATCTCCACTTGAGCTGAAATTTAGAGGGAAGGAGTTTACGAACAGATCACGAAGCCATGCCGAAGAAGGGTCAGAGGGGGGCCACCAGGCACCCAAGCGACCTGCTGGGGCGGGTCACCCCTAGGCCACGCCCAAATGCCACCTGGGTGGTGGGTCCCGCCTCTGGTGCTTTCCTTTGGTCTATATGACCCTCATGACCTAAAAGTTTTTTTTTGACCGGCTACTGTAGGGAATCACCCCACAGTCTTTTCTATTATTCCCATAAAAAGAGGTTGTATGTACAAGGGAGGAAAATAATATACAAAAGAATAGAAGGGGGGTGTATCAGATACAAACCTCAAGGAGGTAAAAATGCATACCATCTAAGGAGATCATCCCTAAAACTAGGTTTAATCATGTGAGCTAGGAGGGAAATATCATGAATAAAGCTAGACCTCCATTTTCTGAACTTGGGTTGCTGATGATGGAAAACTTTGGCATTTCTCACAGTCCAGATGTTCCAACAAGCAATGAAGACAACTTCAGGGAAAAGGGGATGATGAAAGTCTCTTCTTGCAGCTAAAGAAGTAGTCCACATGGAGTGTCCCTGCCATGGTATCTGAAGGTAATTCCAGACCGTGGTACTGAAAAGACAGTTGAAAAACATATGATCTCTATCTTCTTTGGTCCTGGCATGGCATAGAACACATAGATTTGAATCAGACACATTCGAGTGATGCCTCTCCAGCATATCATGAGTGTTGAGTCTGTCCATGATCAGCAACCAGGCAAACATCTTGATTTTCATAGTACAACAGCTCTTCCAGATCCAGCTGAGCAAGGGGTTTGGCATGATGGGCCGGTGGATATGAATATAATACTTCTTGGCAGTGTAAGCCTTAGAATCTTTACTCCAGAGCCAGATATCATCAGCATTATGGTTGATAGCAAGATCCTGGAGCAGAGTGTTGACAGTATCTAATTCTTGATAGGCTTGTTCAGATAGAGGCAAGTGGAACATGGAAAGCATACTATTCTCTTGGAATGCATGGAAAACTTCCTCAGCAGTGCGAAAAGAATAAATAACAAAAGAGAACAGTCTTTGGGACCTAGAAGCCAGACGCCTGATAGAATCTCCAATCAACCAGGAATCAGACCAGAACAAGAATGTATCACCTCTGTTGGGTTGAACATATGTAACAACTCTGAAATTATCCAGACGCTTGCAGATGTCCTTCCACCAAAAAGAACCACAAAGGAAAGTACCTTGGGGAACTGTGTTGTGGTAATATGTGTTCCAAATTAGCTTGACCCAGGGTATATCAGCTTTGTTCAGGAATTTGTCTACATGTTTGAGCAACAGGGCCTCATTCTGGACAGCAAGATTCAGGATCCCTAGCCCACCTTTCATCTTAGGTCTGCACACAAGATCCCAGGCAGCAAGAGATAGGGCATGATCTTGACCATTCGCTATCCATAAGCATTGCCATTGGATCCTCTCTAGCAGCTTAAGGATCCTTGGAGGAATATCTAAGCTGCAGAGAAATAAGATAGGGACCGAAGACTCAGCTGAGTTCAAATATTGTAAACGGCCCCCCTGAGCCAGGAAGGAGGAACTAGCACTGAGCCTTCTTTCCATATTATCCACTAAGGGCATGAGATCAATTATCCTTGGTTTGGTTGTTCCTATAGGTAATCCAAGATAGGTGAATGGCAAGGAACCAACCTTGCAACCAATAGCTTCAGCTAACATTTGGAGTTGCCCTTGATCAGTGTTGATGGGGTGCAGAGCAGACTTATGATAATTCACCTGAAGACCAGTGGATTGGGAGAACAGAAGTAGCATTTTTTTGAATTCAAGCAACTAAGATTCTTCTGCAGGTAGAATGATGAGAGTATCACCAGCATACTGTACAATGGGGAAGTCTCTGTCATGGCAGGGAATTGGTAATTGAATGAGGCCATCCTCCAAAAGTTTATTGACCAAAGTTTGAAGGAAGTATGCAGTAATTGCAAAGAGAAGAGGGGACATGGGGTCCCCCTGTCTGACCCCTTTCTTACACATGAACTTCCTTCCAGGAACTCCATTTAGAAGTACTGAGGAAGAGCCAGAAGTGAGCAACAGTTGCACCCACAGGAGCCATCTATCATTAAAACCCTTGTATCTGAGAATCTGAAAAATGAACTCATGTTCCATAGAATCAAAAGCCTTTTCAAAATCCAGTTTGAGGATGACAATGGGTTGCTTGGACTGGTGACATTGGTGCAAATACTCTAGTGTCCAACCCACACAGTCTTGGATGGTTCTAGATTTGATAAAGCCATACTGATTTTTGTGTATGCATTTCATAACTTGCAGTTGCTGTCTGTTGGCCACCATTTTAGATAAAAACTTAAGTCCCATCCCTGTGAGAGAGATAGGTCGAAAGTCACCAACTTTCTCAGGTGAACTCTTCTTGGGTATCAAAGTAATATAGGATGAATTCATGTTTTCAAGCTTGGCATTGCCAGCATGGAAATCAGCTGCAAGTTGATAAAATTCAGAGTAGATAATAGACCAGCATTTCTTAAAAAATAGGCCATTGAAACCATCAGGACAAGGGGCCTTGTCAGTGGCATTCCCTGCACAGTCTGGTCCATTTGTGTCTTGGTAAAAGGCTCTGTTAGCACATCAAGCCCATACACCTTCTGAATTAGAGACTGTAGGTCAAAAGCCACACTAATACCCTAAGAGGAGCCCATCCTATCCTTGAAGGAAGTCCAGAAACATCCATCAATTTTCTCATGATCAGAGATGATAGAACCATCATTCAGGTTAAGAGAGGAAATGGAATTTTTTCTATATCTTTCAGTTGCCATGGCATGGGAAAACTTAGTGTTCTGTTCTCCAACTTTGATGAAATGGATTGTAGCTCTTTTTTTCCAGTAAAGGAACTGCAGATGCAATAGATGATCCAGATGCAACTTTACAATCACCCTGAAATTAGCTTCAGGTCTGTATAGGGGTCTTAGCTCTTCCAGATCATCAAGGCAAAGCACAACCTGGTTGCATCTAGCAATAAGAAGCTTGAGCTGGGAGAGACTGGTTTGGCATTTCTTTAGGGCCTGACGTAAGTGTTTCAACTTGTCCATGATGATGGTAGTGATATGTCCTTTCCTGGATGGAATTTTCCAAGAGTCCTTGACACATTCCATGAAACCATCCATCTCAACCCAATAGTTTTCAAATCGAAAGAGATTGCATTTTGGGATGGAAGTGTTAACTGTAACTACACACGGGACATGGTCAGATGCAGTTTTTGCCAAAGGGAGGACTTGTGTGAGAGGATATGATGAGATCCAAGTAGCAGATGTGAAAAACCAATCCAATTGTTCTAGCAGAGGTGAATCTTGCATATTGGACCAGGTAAAAGATCTGCCCTTAATAGGTAATTCAAGTAGTCCAAGGTGACCAATGATCTCATTGAAGATGAACATATCATTCACATCAGCCCCAGGAAGGTTTCTATTAGATGGTGATCTAATAAACTTAAAATCCCCAAGCAGCAACCAATTAGCATCAGCAAGGATGTTGAGATTATATAACCAACTGACAAAAAGATCTCTAGCCTCACCCTGATAGGGGCCATAGACATTTACTAGGGTCCAAGATTCTGTAGTATGATTTGAGGTAAAAGAGATAATTAGGCCAAAAGGCTGTCACTCAACTAAGGTACTCGTAAGAACAGAGGAGTTCCACAGAGTGATAAGCCCACCAGAGGCACCACGAGAGGGTGAGTATGCAAATTGGTCGAATCTTTTAGGACAAAAACTTCTTGCTGATCGAAAGTCAATGGACTGCATTTTGGTTTCCTATAAGCATACTACAGAGGCCAAGCTCTCATCGATTTTGTTACGAACAACTTGTTGTCTATGATCAGAATTGAGCCCACACACATTCCAGCAAAGAACACGCCAACTTCGCGTAGATTTACTATCCATGACAACTATGAGATATAACAAAAGTGGAGTTACATAATAACCCACACGACCAAGGTTCAGAACACTGTAACAAACAACAAGCAGTAGTCTGACGAACTGAACAACCAGCAAAATAGAGAAATAACAACATTGATTTAAACATCAGCAGATGGGGTCTTGGATGTAGTAGGATCTTCCATAAGACGATCCATAGAGAGCTTCTCAGCAGCAATCCCAAACTCCCGAGGAGTTGCTTGAAGTACAGGGATTGGCGTTGCTGGGGGTACCTCCTCTTGAGCCGATTGTTCGCCCACCGGGTCCTGCATAGGCTTGACCTTGGGCTTCCTCTTCTTAGGAACGTGCATTGGGAGTTCCTGCAGCACAGGCTTGAAGCCATCCCGCTTGATAAAACCCCTCATGCAACGGCGAAAAGAGGAGTCGACGATGGGCGTGGCCTGCTTACGAGGCCCTTTCTTCTTGACAACAGGTGAACTAAAAGAGAAATCCTTTGCCGTGGAAAGAGAGATGGCATGTGTTACCTTAGGGGAAGGAGCAGGGGTGTTCTCTATAGGCGCCAACCTTGGTCCTGCAGCCTCCTCATCAAAAGCAGATGACCATGATCGCTTGGGGATCATGAACGGCAGCACTGACGACATCTGAATATGGCGAGGAACATGCATAGTACATGCCGCGCCCATAATAGATTCAAAAGACCTGGCCCAAGAAATCACTGGTGGCAGTGGTGGACCATAAAAAACCATTGCCGCACCAACAACCAGGTCAGTTTGCTGAATCATAGTCCGTTGGTATGGGATGATCGCCAGGGGGTTAAACACAGGAGCCTCCTCGGCATGATATGCTTCCACATGCTCATCATCTCCGGCATTGTCGACGGCCGCTGCATCACCACCATTAGGAGGGGCAGGATCAGGAGCAGCTGCCTTGTCAGTGGCAGGGTTGACAAGAGGCATGTCCACAACATCGGCCTCAGCAGCAGCAGGCTGATGGTCTAGAACCACCAGCTCGTGAACAGAGTCAGAGGAGGTTGGTTGATCAATGACCATCGATTCTTGATCTTGTGCAGGTGCATCGGGTTGTGCTTCCGGGGCTTCAGGTTCCCAACCCCATCCTCCTGACATAAAAGTTACGAGGACAGAAGTTTTTCCGTAGTTCCGCCGCCGCTTGCTACCTCTTGAGCTTGCGTTGGTTTTTCCCTTGAAGAGGAAAGGGTGATGCAGCACAGTAGCAGTAAGTATTTACCTCAGTTTTGAGAACCAAGGTATCAATCCAGTAGGAGAATCAAGCCAAGTGTCCAGAGTACCTACGCAAACACAAACGAGCTTGCACCCAACGCTATAAAGGGGTTGTCAATCCCTTCAAGATTGATTGCAAAGTGAGATCTATAGGCGGAAAGTGCAACGAAGTAAAAGTGTAAGGCTGAAAATATGATGTGAAGTAGACCCCGGGGCCATGGTGTCCACTAGAGCCTTCTCTCTAAAAGTAGCAAATATTACGGTGGGTGAACGAATTACTGTCGAGCAATTGATAGAACCGCGCAAAGTGATGACGATATCTAAGGCAATGATCATACATATAGGCATCATGTCCGAGACAAGTAGACCGATACTTTCTGCATCTACTACTATTACTCCACACATCGACCGCTATCTAGCATGCATCTAGTGTATTGAGTTCATGACAAACAGAGTAATGCCTTAAGCAAGATGACATGATGTAGAGGGATAAATTCATGCAATAGATATAAACCCCATCTTTTTACCCGTGATGGCAACAACACGATGCGTGCCTCGCTACCCCTTCTGTCACTTGGTGAGGTCACCGCACGATATGAACCCGAAACCAAGCACTTCTCTCAATGCAAGAATCATAGATCAAGTCGGCCAAGCAAAACCCACAACTCGAAGAAAATTACAAGGATATGAAATCATGCATATAAGAGATCAGAAGAAACTCAAATAAGATTCATAGATAATCTGATCATAAATCCACAATTCATCAGATCTCGACAAACACACCGCAAAAGAAGATTACATCTGATAGATCTCCATGAAGATCATGGAGAACTTTGTATTGAAGTTCCAAGGGAGAGAAGAAGCCATCTAGCTACTAGCTATGGACCCGAAGGTCTATGGTGAACTACTCACGCATCATCGGAGAGGCAATGGTGTTGATGAAGAAGCCCTTCGTATCCGAATCCCCCTCCGGCAGGGCACCAGAACGTGCCCCAAATGGGATCTTGCGAAGACAGAAGCCTGCGGCGGCGGAAAAGTATTTTCTTGGATCTCTCTCGTGGTGTTGGATTTTTCGGGGATTTATTGGCGGAAGAAGTAGGGTAGACGAGCCATAGGGGGCCCACAAGCCTGCTAGGCGCGGGCCCCGTGGCCGCGCCTAGGGGGCTTGTGGCCTCCCCTGGTGGCCTCTGCCTTGGTTCTCACGCCCCTACGTATCTTTTGTTCCGGAAAAAAAATCTTTTCGGAAGTTTTATTCCGTTTGGACTCCGTTTAATATTCTCCTTGAAAAGGGTCAAAAACACGGAAAAACAGGAACCGACACTTGGCACTGAGTTAATAAGTTAGTCCCAAAAAAGTTATAAAAGGCATACAAAACATCCAAAGTTTGACAACATAATAGCATGGAACCATAAAAAATTATAGATACATTGGAGACGTATCAAGCATCCCCAAGCTTAACTCCTGCTCGTCCTCGTGTAGGGAAGTGATAAAGACTGAATTTTTGATGTGGAATGCTACCTAGCATAGTTGTCCTTTGTAACTTCTTTTATGTGACATGAATGTTCATATCTGTAAGATTCAAAACAATAGTTTGCTATTGACATGAAAACAATAATACTTCAAGCAACTAGCAAGGTAATCATGAACTTTCAAAATAATAAGGCCAAAGAAAATTATCCCTACAAAATCATATAGTCTGGCTATGCTCCATCATCATCACACAACTAATTTAAATCATGCACAACCCCGGTATTGGCCAAGTAATTGTTTTCGCAGTCTTACTTTCTCAAACCTTTTTGAACTCTCACGCAATACATGAGCGTGAGCGATGGATATATCACTATAGGTGGAATAGAGTGTGGTGGAGGTTGTGAGACAAAAAGGAGGAGATGGTCTCGGCGTATCAAAGGGCTATGGAGATGCCCATTAATAGATATCAATGTGAAAGAGTAGGGATTACCATGCACTGGATGCACTTAGAGCTAAAGTATGTGAATGCTCAAAAGGAGAACTAGTGGGTGTGCATCCAACTTGCTTGCTCACGAAGACCTAGGGAAATTTTGAGGAATCCCATCATTGGAATATACAAGCCAAGTTATATAATGAAGATTCCCACTAGCATATGATGGTGACAAAACAAGAGACTCTCAATCATGAAGGACATGGTGCTATTATGAGGCACACGTGTGGAAAAGATAGTAGCATTGTCCCTTCTCTCTTTTTCTCTCTTTTTTTTGTTTGGGCTCTTTGGCCTCTTTCCATATCTCTTTTTTTTGTGGGCAACTTTGGCCTTTTTTTATTTCCTCACATGGGACAATGCTCTAATAATGATGATCATCACACTTTTATTTACTCACAGCTCACAGCTTAGAACAATGATGACTCTTATAGGAAATGCCTCCGGCAGTGTACCGGGATGTGCAACGATCTAGCTTGGCGTATGACTCTCTAGCTATCTCACGATCATGCGATGGGAATATGAGAGTGATGGCACAAGTCATGTGACGGAACGGTGGGAGTTGCATGTCAATATATCTCGGAATGGCTATGAAAATGCCATAGTAGGTAGGTATGGTGGCTGTTTTGAGGAAGGCATATGGTGGGTTTGTGCATCGGCGAAAGTTGCGTGGCACTAGAGAGGCTAGCAAAGGTGGAAGGTGAAAGTGCATCTATACCATGTACTCACATTAGTCATGAAGAACTCACATACTTATTGCGAAAGTTTTTATTAGTAACCGAAACAAAGTGTTGGACGCATACTCCTAGGGGAAGGGTTGGTAGGTGTTAACCATCGCACGATCCCGACCGCAACACAAAGGATGACAATCAATAGATCAATTATGCTCCGACTTCCTAACATAGCGGTTCACCATACGTGCATGTTACGGGAATCACTAACTTCAACACAAGTATTTCTAGATTTACAACACCCTACTAACATAACTCTTAATATCACCAAATCCATGTCTCAAAACTATTTGAGAGGAATCAAACTTCTCTTTCTAATCAATGCACAAGAAGATGGAAGATTCATTGTATCCTCTTTGGGTGCCTATCGCCTTTGGGACTACTTTCATAGCACAAGCCAACTACCAAGTTACTTAGAGAGATCACTCTCAAAAAGATATAAGTGAAGAACGAGAGTTCTTATTTCTCCAAAATATGACACTGCCGTGCTCTAAAAGATGTAAGTGAAGCACTAAGAGCAAAAGTTATCTAGCTCAAAAGATATAAGTGAAGCACATGTGAGATAAATTGCCTAACTCAAAAGATATAAGCGAAGCTCAAAGAGTATTCTAGCAAATTCACGATGAGTGCATGTCTCTCTCAAAAGGTGTGCAGCAAGGATGATTGTGACACAACAAAAAGAAAAGAGTCCTACGATACAAGACGCTCCAAGCAAAACACATATTATGTGGTGAATAAAAATATAGCTCCAAGTAATGTTACCGATGGATTGAAGACGAAAGAGGGGATGCCTTCCCGGGGCATCCCCAAGCTTAGGCTCTTTGGTGTCCTTAAATTTGGCTTGGGATGCCTTGGGTATCCCCAAGCCTGAGCTCTTTCCACTCTTTATCCCATTGTCCATGAGAATATCACCCAAAACTTGAAAATTTCACAACACAAAACTTAAACAGAAACTCGTGATATCATTAGCACAAGAAAACAAAGTACCACCTCTTTAGGTGCTGTAGCAAACTTGATTTCTATTTATATTGGTGTTAGATTACTGTGTTCTCACTTTTCCATGACTATTACGCCCCGATACTATCCATAGTTTCATCAAAACAAGCAACCAACACAACAAAAAGAGAATCTGTCAAAAACAGACCAGTCTGTAGCAATCTGTAGTATGCCTCTTGTATCTCAAAAATTCTGAAAAATTACAAAAATTTGGAAAATTGTCATATCAACCAGCATAAAAAAGAATCAACTCAAAAGCTCTTTCTGGATAAAAATGAAAAATAATTTTGTGAGCGAAAAGTTTCTGTCTTTTTCCAGCAGGATCAAACAACCATCACCAAACTAGTCATAAAGGTTTTACTTGGCTCAAACACAAAAAGAAACACAGAAGACACAATCATAACATAATTTTGATAGTGTGGACACAACAAAACAAAAAGCAAAAAGCCAAGATGAATTCATTGGCTTGCCTCCCAACAAGCGCTATTTTTTAATGCCCTTAGCTAGGCATAAGGTGATAGAATCACGTATCGTCGTCTTTGGTGCTCAAACCATAAGTAGCCCTCATCATGGATTCATAAGGCAATCTTATTTTATTTGTAGGAAAATGCTCCAGGCCCTTCTTTAAAGGAAATTGAAATCTAATATTCCCTTCCTTCATATCGATGATAGCACCAATAGTCCTTAGGAAAGGTCTACCAAGAATGATAGGACATGTAGGATTGCAATCAATATCACGCACAATGAAATCCATGGGTACATAGTTCCTATTATCAATAATAAGAACATCATTGATCATTCCCATGGGTTTCTTAATAGTAGAATCCGCAAGATGCAAATTAAGAGAGCACTCATCAATCTCATTAAAGCTTAGAACATCACATAAAGACTTTGGAATCGCGGAAACACTAGCACCCAAATCACACAAAGCATTGCCTTCGTAGTTTTTGATCTTGATTTTGATAGTAGGTTCCCACTCATCATGAAGCTTTCTAGGAATAGCAACTTCCAACTCAAGTTTCTCTTCAAGAGATTTCATCATAGCATCGACGATATGATCGGTAAAGGCTTTGGTTTGGCTATAAGCGTGTGGAGAGTTTAGCCTGGATTGCATCAAGTAAATACATTCAATCAAAGAGCAACTATCATAATTGAATTCCTTGAAATCCAAAGTAGTAGTTTCATTACTACTCAAAGTTTTGATATCCTCTACTCTACTTTCAATGCTTTTAGCATCAAGATAGATAGACTCCGAATCATTGGGGCGTTTTTCAACCAAGGTGGATTCATATCCAGAGCCATCATCATTAGGTTTGACACTAGGAAACAAGGATTCAATGGGAGTCACACCAAGAACTTTAAGATCTTCGTGATTCTCATCACGAGAACACGCCTTTTTAAGCCATTCATTTCTAGCACGAATTTGGGTGGTTCTTTCTTTACTCTCATTCATGGAAACACGCATAGCTTTCAAAGTTTCATCCATATTGATCTGGGATGGAGCACATCTAACTTTCAAAGCATCAATATCAATAGACATTCTATCAACGCTCCTAGCCAAATCATGAATTTTGAGTAGTTTTTCTTCTATGGACGCATTGAAAATCTTTTGCGAGTTGATAAACTCTTTGATATTACTCTCTAGATCAGAGGGTAATTTATTGTAATTTCCATGAGCAATGTTGTAGGAGTTGCCAAAGTTATTAGAGGGATTACTAGGAAAAGGCCTAGGAATATGGTTTCCTCTAAAAGCATTGTTGTTGCCAAAATTATTCCTACCAACAAAATTAACGTCCAAGCTCTCATTGCTACTCTCAATCAAGGAAGATAAGGGCATATCATTTGGATCTAAAGTAGCACCTTTACTAGCAAACAGTTTCATTAACTCATCCATCTTAGCACTCAACGAGTTAATTTCTTCTATTGCGTGTACCTTTTTACTAGTAGGTGACCTTTCAGTGTGCCACTGAGAATAGTTTGTCATGATATTGTCTAGGAGTTTTGTGGCTTCTCCTAATGTGATTTCCATGAACGTTCCACCGGAGGCGGAGTCCAAGATATTTCTAGAAGCGAAATTCAAACCAGCGTAGAAGATTTGTATGATCATCCAAAGACTCAAGCCATGAGCGGGACAATTTCTAATCATCAATTTCATTCTCTCCCGAGATTGTGCAACATGTTCATGATCAAGTTGCTTAAAATTCATGATATCATTATGGAGAGAGATAATCTTAGCTGGCGAAAAATACTTGGATATATATGCATCTTTGCACTTGTTCCAAGAATCAATACTATTTTTGGGCAAAGATGAAAACCAAGTTTTTGCTCGACCTCGCAATGAGCACGGAAATAGCTTCAATTTTATCACATCATTATCCACATCTTTCTTCTTTTGCATATCGCAAAGCTCAATGAAGGTATTAAGATGGGATGCGGCATCTTCACTAGGAAGGCCGGAGAATTGCTCTTTCATAACAAGATTCAGCAAAGCAGCATTGATTTCGTATGATTCCGCAATAGTGGCGGGAGCAATCGAAGTACTAATAAAATCATTATTATAGTATTCAAGAAGTAAAAAAGTTTGGTGTTTTCAGTCATGGTGACTTCAGCAAGCACACATGCGAACAGAAAGCAAGCGAGAGAAAAGGGCGAACGAAAAAGGCAAATATTTTTGTAAATTTTTGTTTTTCAGAAGTGGGGGAGAGGAAAACGAGAGGCAAAAAAGTAAATGCAAGAGATGAGTTTGCGACACTTACTTGTATAAGCTTCACTCAGAATAATCCCCGGTGCCAGAGATTGACACGTGGACGGGAGACTATTCTTGACTTGATCCTCCCCGGCAATGGCGCCAGAAATTCTTCTTGCTACCTCTTGAGCTTGCATTGGTTTTTCCCTTGAAGAGGAAAGGGTGATGAAGCACAGTAGCAGTAAGTATTTCCCTCAGTTTTGAGAACCAAGGTATCAATCTAGTAGGAGAATCAAGCCAAGTGTCCAGAGTACCTACGCAAACACAAACGAGCTTGCACCCAACGCTATAAAGAGGTTGTCAATCCCTTCAATATTGATTGCAAAGTGAGATCTGAAGGCAGAAAGTGCAACGAAGTAAAAGTTTAAGGCTGAAAATATGATGTGAAGTAGACCCGGGGGGCCATAGTGTTCACTAGAGGCTTCTCTCAAAATAGCAAATATTACGGTGGGTGAACGAATTACAGTCGAGCAATTGATAGAACCGCACAAAGTCATGACGATATCTAAGGCAATGATCGTACATATAGGCATCACGTCCGAGATAAGTAGACCGATACTTTCTGCATCTACTACTATTACTCCACACATCGACCGCTATCCAGTATGCATCTAGTGTATTGAGTTCATGAGAAACAGAGTAATGCCTTAAGCAAGATGACCTGATGTAGATGGATAAATTCATGCAATAGATATAAACCCCATCTTTTTACCCTTGATGGCAACAACATGATGCGTGCCTCGCTACCCCTTCTGTCACTGGGTGAGGTCGCCGCACAGTATGAACCCAAAACCAAGCACTTCTCCCAATGCAAGAATCATAGATCAGGTTGGCCAAACAAAACCCACAACTCGAAGAGAATTACAAGGATATGAAATCATGCATATAAGAGATCGGAAGAAACTCAAATAATATTCATAGTTAATCTGATCATAAATCCAAAATTCATCAGATCTTGACAAACACACCGCAAAAGAAGATTATATCTGATAGATCTCCATGAAGACCATGGAGAACTTTGTATTGAAGATCCTAGAGAGAGAAGAAGCCATCTAGGTACTAGCTATGGACCCAAAGGTCTATGGTGAACTACTCACGCATCATCGGAGAGGCAATGGTGTTAATGAAGAAGCCCTCCGTATCCGAATCCCCCCTCCGATAGGGCACCAGAACGTGCCCCAGATGGGATATTGCGGAGACAGATGCTTTCGGCGGCGGAAAAGTATTTTCGTGGATCTCTCTCGTGGTTTTGGATTTTTCGGGGATTTATAGGCGGAAGAAGTAGGACAGACGAGCCACAGGGGGCCCACAAGCCTGCTAGGCGTGCCCCCTGGCCACACCTAGGGGGCTTGTGTCCTTCCCTGGTGGCCTCCGCCTTGGTTCTCACGCCCCCTGCGTATCTTCTGTTCCGGAAACAATCTTTTCGGAAGTTTTATTCCGTTTGGACTCCGTTTAATATTCTCCTATGAAAAGGGTCAAAAACACGGAAAAAACAGGAACTGGCACTTGGCACTAAGTTAATAAGTTAATCCCAAAAAAGATATAAAGGCATACATAACATCCAAAGTTTGACAAGATAATAGCATGGAACCATAAAAAATTATAGATACGTTGGAGACGTATCACCGCTCCGGGGCGGAAACCTAAACAGAAGAAAAGACCTTTACGGCGGGCACATTCCCCCAGGGAGAACTCGTCCCGGAAGGGTAGATAGTGCTCATCGTCATCGCCATCGTCACATGCATCATCGAGATCATCATCATCATCATCACCAGCACCATCTCCATCTTCACCCCATGTCACCTTACCATTGCAATCGGAGTAGTACCTTGCACTATTCATCCCCTCTACTCTACCGGTGTTGATTACACTTTTGTGGTGAATGGTATTGAGTTTCGTTGGAGAATTATTGTTATGACCAAATTTTTCATCATATTTTCATCACCTCTGATCATGATCTCTTTCATGTCTTGTGAGTAGTTACTTTAGTTCTTGAGGACATGGGAGAAGTCTAGTTGCTAGTAGTCATATGATGTTGAAGTGATATGTGTTGGTGGATATTTAAATTATGGTGTTATTCTTCTAGTGGTGTTACGTGAACGTCGACTACATAACACTTCACCTTTTTAAGGGCCTAGGAGAATGCATCGTGTATAAAGAATGCTTATCGTGGGTTGCCGGAGTGAGAGAAACCTGTACCCCAGTTCACATGCTTTTGCACGAGGGAGTGTTGGATCCTAAAGCTTATTGCTATGGTCAAGCTTTGCCTTAATTTCTCTCTCATATTTGCGGATGCTTGCAAGGAGTTTAATCATAAGAGTGTACTTGTCTTAGCCTAGGCGGTGCACTAGTTAAGATCCACCCACATAACACTTATCAATACAAAACATAGTACTAGACAGAATATGGCGAAAGCACTTGACTATCTCTCTCGTGTGTCCTCAGGAACGGCTTAGTCTTTATAAGTTTAGTCCCTCGGTTTATCCTTTGTGTTCAAAAGGATTGCGCCACTTGCTGCACCTCGACCCCATTTACTTTCTTGCATTTATTTCCTTGTTGCTTATACTAGAAAAGCCATAAAAAGTTATCTTTCAGTACTTACAGTTATTCCTTGCTCAAGATCGCTTGTCAGTACCTTCTGCTCTCGTTGGGTTTGACACTCTTACTTATCGAGAAGGCTACGATAGATCCCCTACACTTGTGGGTCATCAGCGAGCGGCTGTCGCCTCTCTGCCGTACTCATATTCCTCCTCTCTGGTTATGAAGTACCTTTGTTTTTCCTGAAAGTTAAAGAAGACAGGAGCAGGAAGGGTAATATGGACAACATGCTGTCTATCAAAAATTAATCGATAAAGGAGGTGTTGATCATTTCTCCAAGGAACTGGTAGCGCACCATAGCCTCATAATCAAGAAAAGCAGGTGGTATCTCAATATCATTCTCCTTTATAGGTATAATTGGCTACACGGGTTGCATAAATTCCACCAAAGAAATCTCCATCCTTAGCATTTTTGTGTAGCCTCCTAGCAATAGTAGCTCCTAAGTTATATCGTCTATCACCCATGACTACACTCTTAAGAATACTAAGGTCAGGTGCACAAAGGTGGTTGTGCTCATGCTTACAATTAATACATCTACCTATCAAGAGAGCAAGATAGTGTATGACAGGAAAGTGAATGCTCCCCAAGGTAGCATGTCTAATATC
Organism: Hordeum vulgare subsp. vulgare; assembly: GCF_904849725.1. Lineage (NCBI taxonomy): Eukaryota > Viridiplantae > Streptophyta > Magnoliopsida > Poales > Poaceae > Hordeum > Hordeum vulgare. The sequence continues at coordinate 247,098,582 of NC_058521.1, read as the reverse complement.
TCTAGTTTCTCCCCTAGTGATATTAGCAAGAAAATCATTATATTCAATTTTGTGAGGATCACTAAAGCTATCCCCATTGTGGGATTTTGCATGCATGGTTAAAATCTTCTAGGTCCATAGTAGAAGATTCATCATAAATATTAAATAGAACGAAATGTGTATTACGCCTAGATGAAAATTCAAACCTTCGCACGAAGGAATCAGTGAGTTGATGATATTGCTTGCATTGGTCTAAAACAAAATGTTCAAGGCCAACATTCCGTATATATGCGTAAAATTCTTCCTTGAATCCTGCCTAGACCATGAATGATTTCGATGGCCATTCACAAGGCCGCACTTGGGCTTCCCTTGGGTGTTCAAGGCCGGGCTCACGTATCGCGAGTCTCAGGGTCTTCTTGCTCAAGGAACCTCCTTGGTATACTTTCCTTAACATTTTACTTTTTTTTTAAAATAAATATGAAATTTTAGTGACTCCACATAATAATGAACAAACTCAATCAAAACTTATTACAACTACTCCCACAAGTGCCTAGAAGCTATATCATCCATCAAAACTACTTGGGACCCTACAAATTTAACATGCAAGCTCAAGAAAAATGCCATCATAGTAGCAAGGTTTTGTAATATATGAAGCACTAAAACAAAAATTAATTGGACCATTTGAGGAGTCACATACCGATGAACAATCCCCTAAAATAGTTCGCAAATGAAACTTTGAGCAAGGAGATCGAAAATGGCAGCAAGATGAGCTAAAACACAGGTTTGAGCAATGGTGGGATTTTCCTGGAGGAAGGAGTGGATGGGTACTAGAATAAGTGAAGGGGCTCCATGTGGGACCCACAAGCCCAGGGGGCGTGCCCTGCAGGCTTGTGGCCCACTGGTGTAGCCCCGTGATGTGTTCTTAGTACCAGAAATTCTTAAATATTCCAGGAAAAATCATACTAAATTTTCAGGGAATTCTAAGAACTTTTATTTTTCAGGATATTTTATATTGCACGGGTAAAACGGAAAGCAGGGAAATAATAACTTTTTCTAAATTGAAACTAAGTAACATGAAATAAAAAATGAGGTACAGAAGGTTGTGCTTTCTAAGTTCATCCATCTCAAGCCTATCAAAAAGAATCCATCAATAAGGTTGAAAAGTCTTATTGACAAACTTTTTTTCGAATGACATGGAACCGAAGAACTTTCGAATAACACTAGGTTACCTCAATGGGGATATGCATGTCCCCAACAGTAAATATACCATATTTATTCTTGACAATAGGAAGAGGAATTCAAAGTTTCCAATAATGAACATTGGAATTTTTTCAATGGAGTTAATGCTATGAACTTGAGATTGTTTCTTCGGAAAGTGAAATGTATGCTCATTATCATTGACATAAAAAGTGACATTTCCTTTGTTGCCAGCAATAATAGCCCCTGCAATATTCAAAAAGGTCCTACCAAGGATGATTGACAAACTGTCGTCCTCGGGAATCTCAAGAATAACAAAGTCCGTTAAGATAGTAACGTTTGCAACCACAATAGGCACGTCCTCACAAATACCGATAGGTAAAGTAGTTGATTTATCATCCATTTGAATAGAGATTTCAGTAGGTGTCAATTTATTCAAGTCAAGTCTACGATATAAGGAGAACGACATAACACTAACACCAGCTCCAAGGTCACGTAAAGCAGTTTTAACATAATTTCCTTTAATGGAGCATGGTATAGTAGGTACTCCGGGATCTCCCAACTTCTTTGGTATTCCACCCTTAAAAGTATAATTAGCAAGCATGGTGGAAATCTCAACTTCCTTTTTTGTTTTATTAGTAACAATATCTTTTATGTACTTAGCATAAGGAGACATTTTCAAAGTATCAGTTAAGCGCATACGTAAAAAGACAGGACTCGGCATTTCAGCAAAGCGCTCAAAATCCTCATCATCCTTTTTCTTGGATGGTTTAGGAGGAAAGGGCATGGGTTTCTGAACCCATGGTTCTCTTTCTCTACCATGCTTCCTAGCGACAAAATCTCTTTTATGATATCTCTTATTCTTAGGTTGTGGGTTATTAAGATCAATAGCAGGTTCAATCTCCACATCATTATCATTACTAGGTTGAGCATAGACATGAACATAATCATTAATATTATCACTAGGTTCATGTTCATTGTCAGATTGTGTCTCGGCATAAGAAATAGAGATATCATTTGGGTTTTCATGTGACTTTATAACAGGTTCACTAGCAGCATGCAAAGTCCTATCATCATTCTTTTTGTTTTTATTAGAAGAACCAGGTACATCAATATTAACTCTTTGTGAATCTTGCTCAACTCTCTTAGGATGGCCCTCAGGATACAAAGGTTCTTGAGTCATTCTACCACCTCTAGTCACAACTCTAACAGAATGATCATTGTCCTTATTAGTCATCTCATTGAGCAAATCATTTTGTGCCTTAAGTATCCGTTCCACTTGAGTAGTTACCATGCAAGCATGATTAGTAATAAGCCTAAAGTTATTAACAGTTCTACTCATATATTCACCCAAGTGATCAAGCATGTAAGCATTGTGCTTCAAATGTGTACTAACATGAGCATTGAAATTCTCTTGTTTAACAACAAAATTATCAGATTCATCTAAGCATTAGCTAGTAGACTTACTATAAGGAATGTCACTTTGATCAAATCTACGAAGAGAATTTACCTCTACTACTTGCGTCGGGTTATCAAGACCATGTACTTCTTCAATAGGTGGTAGATTCTTAACATCTTCAGCTTTAATACCCTTCTCTTTCTTAGATTTCTTCGCCTCTTGCATATCTTCAGGACCGAGGAATAGAATACCTCTTTTCTTAGGAGTTGGTTTTGGAGGTGGTTCGGAAATAGTCCAATCATTATCATTGCTCAATATATTATTGAATAGTAGTTCAACTTTTTCAACAGTTTGTTCCCTAGAAACACAACCAACACAACTATCTAGGTGGTCCCTAGAAGCATCGGTTAGTCCATTATAAAAGATATCAAGTATTTCATTTTTCTTGAGAGGGTGATCAGGCAAAGCATTAAGTAACTGGAGAAGCATCCCCCATGCTTGTGGGAGACTCTCTTCTTCAATTTGCACAAAGTTAAATATTTCCTGCAAGACAGCTTCTTTCTTATGGGCAGGAAAATATTTTTTAGAGAAGTAGTAAATCATATCCTAGGGACTACGCACACAACTAGTAGCAAGAGAATTAAACCATATCTTAGCATCACCCTTTAATGAAAACGGAAAAATCTTAAGAATATAATAGTAACGAAGTTTTCCTCATGAGTAAATAGGGTGGCTCTATCATTCAATTTAGTAAGGTGTGCCACTATAGTTTCAGATTCATAACCATGAAAACGATCAGATTCTACCAAAGTAATTAACTCAGGATCAATAGAGAATTCATAATCCTTATCAGTAATACAGATAGGTGAAGTAGCAAACTTGGGATCATATTGCATTCTAGCGTTCAAAGATTTTTCCTTCCACTTGCATAGCTATTTCTTAAGATCATCTCTATCCTTACAAGCAAGAAAGTCCCTAGCTACTTCTCCTTCCATAATATAACCCTCGGGTATATTAGGCAATTCATATCTAGGAGAGTTAGGTCTAGTAGGTGAATCATAGTGTTCAGTTTCATTAGATTCAACAATATTATCAGTTTCAGCATTCACTCTTGCAATTTGTTCATCAAAGAAATTCACCAAGTGGCATATTAGTATCAAGAAAAATATCATCATAAGCATCATGCATAGTATATGTAGCATTATCAATTACTCGTGACATATCAGATTCAGTAGCAGGTGGTGGTGTCGCAAATTTACTCATAACAGACACTGAATCAAGTGTAGAGCTAGATGACAATTCCTTACATGCCCTCGTAGTTGAGGGGTAGATCTTGGTTTTATCGTCTTTCAGATTCTTCATTGTGATCAACACATATAAATTCCAAGTGACTCAAACAATAAAGCTATGCTCCCCGGCAACGGCGTGAGAAAAAGTTCTTCATAACCCACAAGTATAGGGGATCGCAACAATTTTGGAGGGTAGAGTATTCAACCCAAATTTATTGATTCGACAAAAGGGGAGCCAAACAATATTCTCTAGTATTAGCAGCTGAGTTGTCAATTCAACCACACCTGAAAAACTTAATATGTGCAGCAAATTATGTAGTAGCCAAGTAGTATGGAAGTAACGATAACAGTGGCAAGAGTGAGAGTAGCAGTTTTGTAGTGATCATAACAATAGCAACGAAAAAGTAACGTAGCAAAGACCAATATGTGGAAAGCTCATAGGCAATGGATCAGTGATGGATAATTATGTTGGATGGCATTCATCATGCAACATTCATAACATAGGGTGATACGGAACTAGCTCCAATTCATCAATGTAATGTAGGCATGTATTCCATATATAGTCATACGTGCTTATGGAAAAGAACTTGCATGACATCTTTCGTCCTACCCTCCCATTGCAGCGGGGTCCTAATGGAAACTAAGGGATATTAAGGCCTCCTTTTAATAGAGAACCGAACCAAAGCATTAGCACTTAGTGAATACATGAACTCCTCAAACTACGGTAATCACGGGAAAGAATCCCAGTTATTGTCACCCTAGGGGATGCGGATCATAACTTGTAATAGGTGTCTATAACTTGCAAGATAGGATCAAGAACACATATATATTCATGAAAACATAATAGGTTCAGATTTGAAATCATGGCACTCGGGCCCTAGTGACAAGCATTAAGCATAGTAAAGTCATAGCAACATCAATCTCAGAACAAAATGGATACTAGGGATCAAACCCTAACAAAACTAACTCGATTACGTGATAGATCTCATCCAACCCATCATCGTTCAGCAAGCCTATAATTGAATTACTCATGAACGATGGAGAGCATCATGAAATTGGTGATGAAGGATGGTTGGTGATGATGACGACGTCGGTTTCCCGTCTCCGAAGCCCAAATCAGACTCCAGATCTACCCTCCCAAGGAAGAACAGGAGGTGGCGGCGGCTCCATATCGTAAAACGCGATGATGTCTTCTCCTTGATTTTTCCCTCCACAAATGGGAATATATAGGAGTGAAAACGAGGTCGGTGGAGCTCCGGGGGCCCCACAAGCCCAAGGGGCACGACCTAGGGGGGGGGTCGCCCTGCAGGCTTGTGGCCTAGGGGTGGCCCCACTCCGGTAGATTCTTTCGCCGATATTTTTTATTAAATCCAAAAATATTCTCCATAAATTTTTAGGTCAATCCGAGAACTTTTAGTTCTGCATAAAAATAACACCAAGGCAACTCTGGTGAAAACAGCGCCAGTCTCGGTTAGTTCTATTCAAATCATGCAAATTAGAGTTCAAAACGAGGGAAAAGACTTTGGAAAAGTAGATACGTTGGAGACGCATCAGTGCCTTACAAGTCTATCATAGATAAGGGGAAGAAAAGCAAGGTGGCAGAGGTACCACTGCCGTTGGAGCTGGCCCTGCATGATTCCGTCTTTAAGGATGGTCACACCATGGTCAAGCTTTGCTTCTTGGTCGACACCAATGTGCAGGAAGGGGTGGGCACGAAGATGCTACCAACAGAGAGCCAAGGAGAGGATGAAGACATGGTGCATCTTTGTCAATTTCATCATCACCGGCCTTGTATCCCTTACTCTAATTTCTTCTTGGAAGTGTTGGATCACTACGGGCTCCATATGGTGCATCTTCTCGTGAATGTGGCGACAGTTTTGGCAATCTTCATCCACCTCTGCAAGGGCTTTGTTGGAGTTCGGCCATCACTGGACCTTTTTAGACTTTTCAACTCCTCACGCGTGTGTTGGAAATAAGTCGTGACGGAGCACGGTGCAACCGGCGTCGATGCGCAAGGTTGGGTCCGTGGTGGTGCGACCGTCGTCAGTGCGTTGGGTCGGGTCCGCAGGCTGGGTCACGGCAACACGGCATACGTGTGTTGCGATGGTGTGTGTGCATCTGAGTCCGCTGCAGCCGTTGGCGATCTGTTGGAAGGCCAAGTCATAGTAGACTCGTCTGAGCGCGTCGTGCGGGTTAGTTTGTGCATGCGTGGTTAGCAGCTGGATGTGACGACAAGGTTAGTGTGCGCGCATGCGAGTCATGGAGTTCGTGGCTCCGGCTGTACGTGTGGGTCAGCTATTTAAGTTGTAACTCTGGTTGCCTTGAGTTGTGAGTATGAGCTCCTGAGATAAAAGGCTGTATGCGCAGCCGGAAACTACCGTGTGTTCAGCTCGTTCTTCTTCTTCTACCTTCGTCCGAGCGGGTGTGAGAGAGAGTTATCCGAGCAGTCCAAACATTTGGTATATAGAGCTTCGTTGCGATCCACTACATCGACCATGTCCATCGTCCCATACGGCGCCGGAGGGAGCACGGTGTCGATCCCTGTGCCGATGCTCACCGGTGACAACTACACCGTGTGGGCAATCAAGGTGGAGGCGAACCTCGACGTGCAAGGGCTGTGGGAAGCGGTGGTTCCGACGGAGGAGTCGGCGGCGGCGGTCATCGCGAAGGACAAGCCTGCGAGGGCATACCTCCTCGGAGCGCTCTCCGAAGACATCCTGCTGCAGGTGTCGTCGAAGAAGACGGCGACGGAGCTATGGGCGAGCCTGAAGACGCGGTTCGTTGGTGCGGACCGGGTGAGGGCAGCGCGGCTCTCCACTCTCCGCGGTGAGTTCGATCGCCTATGCATGGAGGATGGTGACGAGTTGGACGCATACGCCGGGAGGATCAGCAGCATGGTAGCAAGGTATGCGGCCCTCGGAGCGACGCTCGATGACGCGAAAATGGTGAAGAAATTGCTCGACACCGAGCCGGACCGGTTGTACGCAGCGGTGGCCGGAATTGAGCAGTTCTGCGACGTCGACAAGATGTCATTCGAGGAGGCGCTCGGCTGGCTGAAGGCGTTCGAGGAGCGAACGAGGCGACGCACTCAGGACAATGGCGGACGTGGCGGTGACCAGCTCGTACTCATGGCGGCTCAATGGGCGGCAAGGCGACGTCAGCACGACAGCGGCTTCGACCACGATGATGACGGCGCGGGCAACATGGCGTCCGCGGCGTAGCAAAGCGACGAGGAGGCCGTGGGCACTGCTACAACTGTTCCCAGCATGGACATTTCCGACGGGATTGCCCGATGCCACGTCAGGCGGAGGCGACGGAGCACGCGCTTGTCACGGTGGTCGACGATGACGTCGGGCCGGCGCTCCTCTAGGTCACGGCTTAGGGGGTGATTGTTGGAAATAAGTCATGACGGAGCATGGTGCGACTGGTGTCGATGCGCCAGGTCGGGTGCGTGGCGTTGCGACCGACGTTGGTGCATTGGGTCGGGTCCGCAGGCTGGGTCACGGCAACACGGCGTACGTGTGTTGTGATGGTGTGTGTGCATCTGAGTCCGCTGCAGCCGTTGGCGGTCTGTTGAAAGGCCAAGTCATAGTAGACTCGTGTGAGCGCGTCGTGCGGGTTAGTTAGTGCGTGCGTGGTTAGCAACCAGATGTGACGGCAAGGTTAGTGTGCGCACATGCGAGACGTGGAGTTCATGGCTCCGGCTGTACGTGTGGGTCAGCTATTTAAGTTGTAACTCTGGTTGCTTTGAGTTGTGAGTATGAGCTCCTGAGATAAAAGGCTGTACGCGCAGCCGGAAACTACCGTGTGTTCAGCTCGTTCTTCTTCTTCTACCTTCGTCCGAGCGGGTGTGAGAGAGAGAGAGTTATCCGAGCAGTCCCAATAGCATGGACTCCATCGATACACAAATCTTGGGGTGTGTGACCTTCCATCTTGAAGCGAATAAGGTGGCATGAGTTATATTATGGTTGATCTATACTCCCAAATGAGAGAGTGGTGCCAGAACTAGTGCTAGTTAAGGCCTTGTGGGGCTCCCCTTTGTTGCTCGAACTAGAGGCTCCCGTGCGAGTGGCAACACGTTTGGGACGGAAAAGGTGTATCACAAGAAAAGCCTTCGACCCAATCCTCAAGCGCATGCAACTATTTGTAGAGTGGGGGTTGGATGGCCGTAAGATGGCATGCAACTTCGTCTGCCTCTAGATTGCCACTCTTTAATTCTATAAGGAGCCAACTTGGATGCGCGTGGGCGAGGAGGACGACCAACGGTTGCACCGGAATGCCCTCTCGGGGAAAGAGTTGTCATTGGTGATGGAAAGCCCGTTCAATTCTGATGAGGCCTCTAGTTTGTTGTCCTTAATTGGGATGCTTCATAAAAGTCAGCCCCGTGGCGTCATCGTGAATCAGATGCCGAGGTGCATCTGGTGGGGTCTTGGGGTGCGACCGGTGGGGTCTTGTCCCTGTGGTTTCTGTGAACCCTGAGAGGTTGAACCCCTTTTGCCTCAAGGGGCCTTGGAGGATGTAGCAAAGGAAAGTGTCGTGGAGAAGGAGTAGGACGGAAACAACTCCGAAGGATCCTGCAGCACACTTGCTAAGGGGGATGCACCTCCATAGCTCGGCCCAAAACATGCCTTATCTCCGACAACCCGACCATACTACGCGGGCCCAACAACAAGTCGTGCCGCTGGAGTTAGGTAAATATTTGAATTTTCTCTTTTAATCAAAGGCATATACCTACTCATTGTTGGCCTTTGTCTTTAACTTGTCAATGGTGGACGACGGTGTGAAGGAGGTGATCCCTCGTTCAGCGACCAGCGTGTCCTCAAGGGATGTTTTGATGGTTCTGGAAGCCCCCGACTCTAAGAAGGCTCATATTCCGTTGGAGCAGGTCGGTGGCCCCGTAAAAAGGTCGCGCCCGAGCATTAACTTTTTCTCGGACCGACTCAAACAATCATGGACCGCAAAGGATGAGTATGCATACCATCCCTTTATCAACGTAGGTTGTGTAGCCTCGAGACTGTTTTTAACTATTGATTTTGCTTGTGTATGCAACCCTTCTCGCCCTGGTTGTGTGCCAAAGAAAATAAAATGAGTGATGGTTAAACAGATTATCCGCGAGGACCCCCATGGTGGAATAGAAACAAGGGCCAGGGATGGCGACCGAGAGGCAGGCCGCCAGGTCGAGGACATGGAGGTACCCCGAGAGGCCGTCAGCAACATGTGGAGTGAGGCGGACCCTCGAATGGCGGACGAGCAGTGGCCGCCTCGGTCGGGGCCATTGAAGAGGGCGCTACCCCATATATCCAGGAGACAGTGAAGTTTGATCCCCCTCAGGGCACCTTGGCTCTAGGAGCCCCCGTTATTGGGTCTACTGAGGGCCCAGAGGCTTTGACGAGAAACACCAAGGGGGGCGCTATTTATACTAATGCCCAGGACCCGTGGCCCCCTGTTATAGTCTCTACAGGGGACGCGGGTTTTCCACCGGGCGATACCAAGGATAGCGTAGTTGATCCAAACATATCGGCCCCATAGGCCCCTGTTATTTGGTTTACAGGGGCTCGTGGGGCTCCGTATGGCGATGTCTCCGGTAGCCGGACACCTAACCCCTTGGTGGAGCGAGTAGGCCTCCCGGTAGGTGCCTCCGTCCTATCGTGGTGTGATGGCCCGTTGAACGGCGCCACCATTGATGAAGGATAAGCGGCCACCCCTGTGGTAGAGGAGATCATTCGAGAACTTGCTCCTGCTAGTTGCTCCGATCCGGCCCTGGGACCGATGCTTTGCCCGACAGGTACCATCGATGCCTGTATGTCCACGAACACATTTATTTGTTCGATTCGCTTGGTGGTTTATCGCCATGAATCCGACCTGGCGAATGAGAGAGTGACCATGGCCCGGAGTTGGTAGGCCCTTGCCAAAGCATGGGATGTCTTCCACTCCCAGCCCGCCCGCGGAGAGTTGGTGAAAAAGGGACACCAGGAGCCCGTGTCCCAAGCCTTGAAAGAGGCCAAGACGATTCAAGGTCATGCCGCTGTTGAAGCTCGCGAGAAGATGGCCACTTAGTTCGAGGGGGCTCGTCTGGCCCAGGAGGCTGAGAACACGAGGTCTTGGAGAAGTGATATATCCATTTTATTGATCTGGTATTGGAACAAGAAAGGGTATCCCTCACCTATTTCCCAAGAGGTGACCCTGGGTATCATACCCACGAGAGGAATACTCCCGTGAAGCAAGGTTCTGGAACAAGCTCTTCGACAGTCTCAATCCAGCTTTTGAGTGGATTAACAAGAAAATTGCGATTCAACACTTATAATAAAACAAGGTACATGGATGAGGTCTTAATGCTTACAACCATGCGTTGATGTTGGCATAAAAAATGATACTACTTTGTGCTTGGGAAGTCATCCATCAAGAGGTGCTTGCTTCATATCGGAGTGGGGTATGTGTCCAAAGTACATCTTGATCGGCTCGAGTCCTGCATAAAAAATCAGTTGTCCTACCGAAGGACTTATCCATCTCACGGGGTTGTTCCGAAAATTAAGATAATAATATGATAGAAAAGCATTGGGTGTTTAATGACTACACCTCATGAACCCACAGGGTTATGATCCATGTAACCCTACTAAACATTAGCCTCACACGTGCTCGATGTCCATGATCCTGGGTACCTGCTGGGATGAAGATCGTGGACAACACAAGAGACTCATCTGAAAAATATATTATTTAACACATACAAGACATTATGTCAAAGACTTCCATTGATCCCTTCACCAAATACCTGGGGTTGCAAGGCTCATGCCTCACCCATACCTTACTAGACTACTCACACATGGAAATTAGATCGAAAGTAGAAATTATTGAATAACACATCAGGGGATTCATTGATTGCAATATGTCTTACAATGGGCCGGTGACTTGTTCGATGCACGTTGCAAGTATGAACTAGATGAGAGAGCACTATGGTGGTGGATATGGCTATGGAGATGAAAGTGGTGGAGGCTAGAGTTGTTGGATGGAGATGGTGATAAAGAGGTCCTGGATGTGCTCGCCGCTCTCCTCCTACTCGTTCTATTAGCATTTTGACTGGGTTCCCTTTATAAAAGCTGTTAAGGTGGATGACCTGCCTCGGTTTCGATGCCAAGCGTCCGCTCATGCGCTCACATTGAATTTAGTCTTTGGCTCTAGTGGCGTCCTAGCGCCTCCTTGTGACTTATTTCTTCTCCATTTTCCTTCCTTTGTCCCAAGTGATTTCTTCCCTCTTTAGCCTTTTTCCCATTGAAAAATATCAAAGAGAGGATTTGTGGAATCCGTTGGAATCATTAGTCATTAGTGGCTATATCAGAGCGAATATCTTTATTTTACTGAAATATCTCGGTTTAAACATGGTTGAAATGAGTGTAGAAATATAACTCATCAACTCCCCCAAGCTTAAACTTGATCATCCTCGAGCAACATAGAGAGAAATACCAAGAATAATGATCTCGGTTGTTTAAACCGAAATAACGAGAAGCTTTTGGTTCACTTACGATTGGTATGCCTAGATAGCTCTCCGCTTCTTGACCTGAAAACTTATCATAGCTATAGAGATGTGTTACGTATCCAACATATCAATAATTTATTAAGTATTCATGCCATATTTACCTATGTTTACAATACTTTTATATGGTTTTGATGCACTTTATATGATTTAAATAGAAATAACCCGGACTGACGTTGTTTTTAGCATAATTACCATGGTGTTGTTTTTTATGCAGAAAATAAAAACTTCTCGAAATCGCCTGAAACGTTTTGATGACTTTGTCTAGAAAATATGAGAAATATCGGAGGGAAGAAACACCAGAGGGCGGCCACCTTTTGGCCACATGCCAATAGGGTGCGCCCACCCCCCTATGCGCGCCGTGATAGCTGGTGGGCCCCTCGTCGCTCGATTTAGCATGATTCCAGCACCAAAAAATCCTATATATACTGAAACCCTTAGAAATAGACCTAGAACTTCTGCTCTGACGCCGCAAGCCTCTGTACCGAAGAAAACTCATGTGGAGCCGTGTTCCTGTGCGGATCCCCACTCATATGTCATGATTACCGAATGCACGTGTAGTGTGGTCCTAGAGAACAATGCTCATTGAACACACAAAAGCTGAATAACAAGCGTCTTACATTCATATATACCGTATGATACAAATACAGACCATTAAGGTCAAGTCTTACATAGATTGGGCCATAGGGGCCAAACATCAAACACAACTAGCAGCGGAAATCTTGAACAAAAGCGTGAACCCATGCCATCTGCCTTAACCTTACATGCATTCTGACTAGTAAACGTCCTAGTTCGCATGTTCGTCTCCAACGAACTATTCATCATACTCCTGTTCTTCCATGCATGGCTAATTAAATAACCAGTTGCAAGCCAATGAGTACTTTGAATGTACTCCCAAGCAACCCATGTTTGGAGCAAGGCAATAAAAATGCATGTTATAGCACTAATTGGTAAGTTGCAGAAAGCTAATTTTGACTGCAATGACATGTTAAAATCAACTTGCAAAGCAAGCATCAACAGATTGTAGATATCCATACGAACAAGCTACATATATCATCATGAGCAGGGGTTGAACACCTCATGTTCATTTATCATGTCAGGTCATCTAACATAGCTCAAGCATCATCTTTCTCACACGATCATCTATCTCACGCACACACACCAAGTTTGTGAAAACATCTGGACATAATCTAAGCTGGACCACCAACTATCCATGACCATGGACACATCTATTCCAATAGTTTTACACTTTGCAGAGGATGCACACTTTACCCATAAGACTCAGAAAACTTCTTTGTCAATCCACGACTCGCGGTATTTTCCTTACCCGAGTTAAGTACCTAAATATTTGCCTTTCTGATGATGATACAACAAAGAGTCAATAAGTATCACCTATGAGGGCACATAATGGTGTTCCGAGTGTTTGTGAAAACAGCCCATGGTCATCTTTTCCACCACGACCCTGTATCGAGAATGACCACGTCACTCCCGCCACTAGTAATGTAGGCTCTGTGCTAGTACCGACCAAAGTAATCAACAAAGCCTCATCCCATAAGGTGTATCGTGGTTGTGCATGTAAGGTAGGGACGGTCAGCACATCTTAAATCTAATCCTTTTTGAGAACACACACAGACCTTGCCTCGGTACACCACTTCTTTCTCATGTGGTCACCTAACTCAACACCATCTCCCTCGCGCAATAGTGGCACCTGACGAGGTCTTCAAAAAGTCTTTGAAACCATATATTTTCCATCACCATGCATATTCCCACCCCATTTGCGTAGAAACTACTTAGCATCCTAACTACATCCCACCTGCACAACCCTCATAGGAAGGTAGGGTTATGCTGAGTGCAAGTATCAACAAGGAGTTATCGGAGACAACCCACCAAGGTGGTCACTGATTCAATCATGATTCAAGTGCAACAAAGTAAAGTGCCTCATTATATGCATAAAAATGGTTTCAAGTCATGGTCAAGGGGCTGCTTGCCTGGCTCAAAAAGTCTCCGGGGTCTTTAGACTCTTCTATTCCAACTCCTTCGTCAACAACGCAGTCTATCGTTGCGATAATAACCAGCAAAAATGTCAACCCATTTTTATAAAATACTAGGGTGAATATTAGCATTGTGAAAAATATTAGGTTTTGGTTTTGAAGTGTCAAAACTAATAAAAATCATTTTAACACATACTTTTAATGTTCAAAACCAGGTTTTAAATAAAAGTAGTGTAGAAAACTTCTTCCAAAAATTGCACAAGTGGCATAATAAAATAGATTGCAATATTACAATATTTTACAAACTGGAATCATCAGATTTGGACTCTTATTTTAACCACAAGAATTTTTGGTAATAATGAGAGAAAGGAAAAAAAGAAAAGGGGCCACTTTGCCCTCGGTCAGATCTGACCGCAGTTGGGCAGTCTTAGATTCGAAGCGACCGAGCCGAAATGGGTGACGTGTCGTGCCAGGTTTAAACGTGACGCACGGGCCCCACGCATCAGCGAAAGGGAGAGAGCGACGGGGTGATGCAGAGGCTGACGGGGGGGGGGCATGTCAGGGTTGCCATCAACCTTCGACCATAGGGCCGGCGAGGTCACCATCGGTGATGTAGGGCACGGTGAGTGGGGCTAAGGGCAGAAACGAAACCAACCTCTACCCGCCGTTCCAGTGGAGGAGGAGGTAGTTGCTACCTCTTGAGCTTGTGTTGGTTTTCCCTTGAAGAGGAAAGGGTGATGCAGCAAAGTAGATAAGTATTCCCCTCAGTTTGTTGAGAACCAATGTATCAATCCAGTAGGAGGGACAAACAAGACTCCAATAGTAGTACCTACACAAGTAATCAAACACTTGCACCCAACGCTATAAAGGGGTTGTCAATCCCTTCAGAGTTATTTGCAAGAATGAGATCTGATAGAGATGGATATAATATATTGATAGATCTAAAAGTAATACTAAAGTAAATAAATTACAACAAAGTATTTTTGGTATTTTTGGTTTATAGATCTGAAAATATGATATGGAAAATAGACCCGAGGACCATAGATTTCACTAGAGGCTTCTCTCATAAAGGAAAATAATACGATGGGTGAACAAACTACTGTTGAGCAATTGATAGAAAAGCAATAATTATGAAAATATCCAAGGCAATGATTATGCATATAGGCATCACGTCCGTATCAAGTAGACCGAAACGATTCTGCATCTACTACTATTACTCCACACATCGACCGATTCCTGCGTGCATCTAGAGTATTAAGTTCATGAAGAATAGAGTAACACATTAAGTAAGATGACATGATGTAGAGGGATAAACTCAAGCATTATGATGAAAACCCCATATTTTTACCCTTGATAGCAACAATACAATACGTGCCTCACTACCCCTACTATCACTGGGTGAGGACACCGCAAGATTGAACCCAAAACTAAGCACTTCTCCCATTGCAAGAATTACCAATCTAGTTGGCCAAACCAAACGAATAATTCAAAGAGACTTGCAAAGATATGAAATCATGCATAAAAGAATTCAAAAGAGACTCAAATAATATTCATGGATAATTTGAACATAAACTCACAATTCATCGGATCTCAAAAAACACACCTCAAAAGAGTATTACATCGGATAGATCTCCATGAAGATCATGAAGAACATGGTATTGAAGGTCCAAGAGAGAGAAGAAGCCATCTAGCTACTAGCTATGTACCTGTAGGTCTGTGGTGAAGTACTCACACATCATCGTAGGGGCAATGGATTTGATGTAGATGCCCTTCGTGATCAATTCCCTCTCTGGAAAATTACCGGAAAAGGCTGCCAGATTGGATCTCTCGGAATTTATAGGCCAAGAATTAGGGTTAGGAGACCTACAGGGGGCCCACAAGCCAGGGTGCGCGGCCACCCCCTAGGGTGCGCCCTACAGGCTTGTGGCCTCCCGACAACTTCCTTGCCCCCTACTCCAAGTTTTCTGCGTGTCTTCTCGTCCAAGAAAAATATTTCTGAATATTTTATTCCGTTTGGACTCTGTTTAATATTCCTTAAATGCAATATTCAAAAACGTGGAAAAAAGAGAAACTAGCACTAGGCTCTAGGTTAATAGGTTAGTCCCAAAAACAATATTGAACAACATACAAATGCATATAAAACATGTAAAACATATAATATAATATCATGGAACAATCAAAAAAATTAGGTACGTTGGAGACGTATCAGCATCCCCAAGCTTAATTCATGCTCGTCCTCGAGTACGTAAATGATAAAAATAGAATTTTTGATGTGGAATACTACCTAACATATTTATACATCTAATATTCTCTAATGTCGCATGAATATTCAAATCCATAAGACTCAAAACAAAAGTCTATATTTTCATAAAAACTATAATATTTCAAGCGTACTAATAAGGTAATTGCTTCCTTTCGGAATAGCATGGTCTTAGAAAGTTATCCCTACAAAATCATATGGTCTGGCCATGCTCCATATTCACCGCACAAAGTATCTAAATCATGCACAACCCCGGTGAAAGTCAAGCAATTGTTCCACACTTTTTATGTTCTCAAACCTTTTCAACTCTGACGTAATACATGAGGGCGAGCCATGGATATAGCACTATAGGTGAAATAGAATGTGGTAGAGGTTGCAAAAAAGAAAGGAAGAAGACGGTCTCACATCAACTAGGCATATCAACAGGCTATGGAGATGCCCATGAATAGATATTAATGTGAGTGATTGCCATGCAAGAAATGCACTATAGCTATAAGTGTATGAAACCTCAAAAAGAAAACTAAGTGGTTGTGCAAAAGATGTGTACCACTAGTAATATGAAAGTGACAACATAAGAGACCCTCTATGAAGAACATGGTGCTACTTTGAAGCACAAGTGTGGAAAAAGATAGTAGCATTGTCCCTTCTCACTACTGGAATCTGCTGGTTTGCCGACAGCCAGAGCTGACGGCAACGACCTGTTTAACCGACGAAAAAGGCTTTGCCGTTAGGGTGCGGTCGGTAAAGAAGCCGGCCATGATTTTATCGGCAATCAATTTCTTTGCCGTCAGTTGCAAGTAAACTGACGACAAAGCCTTTGCCGTAAGCTTTGTGGCACGGGCTGACGGCACAAAGCAATGACGGCAACGGCGCAAGCCGAGCCCCGTTAGAGGGTTAACGGCAGGCTTTGCCGTCAGCTGGACGCGAGCGGACTGGCAAGTGTACTTATGGTGGGCCATACGTGTTAGGGATGCTAGCAGCACTGACTTGTGGGTCCCCTCTTTGCCCACAGCCAGAGCACAACTGACGGCAAAGCCGAAAACCTGGGAAAATTTGGTGTTCTCACAGTTGCCAGGTTACACAGGCTGCCGTGTGTCCTACGTTGCCGTCAGCCCACTGACGGCATAGGCTTTGCCGTTAGTAAGCTGTAGGCAAAGACCCTCTCTGCTTTTTTTATATTCGTTTTCTGTTAATTCCCTGCATTTGCAAACATAGATACAAACAACAACATATATATATTTGCCCAGGCCCTAAATAACACCACAAGTGCATCACAAAGTGCAAACAACACCAATATATGTAATTACAGTGCAAACAAGATCACAAAGTATTACAAAGCATCACAAGTGCATCCGCAAATACACTTGCATTACAAAGTTCATCTAAGACTACATGAGTACAGTCCCTGGAGCATCCATCCATATGCCATGCTGCTTTGTCAAAATCTGCATAATGAGAAAGAAGTTAGAAGAAGAATACAATAAGAAAGAAGTTATCTAAATTAAGCTAAGAAATTAGAAGAAGAAGTGGAAGAAGAAGAAGAAGAAGAAGAATATGGAGAAAAAGAAAGAAGAGAAAAAGGGAGAATAAGAATATTTGTTCTTCTTATTCTACCTTTTTCTCCTCTTTCTTCTTCTCTTATTTCTTCGTCTCTTCTTTGTTCTTCTCTTCTGGTTTATTTTTAAACTTTCTAAACTAATTATGTCATTTTTGAGCTCTAATATCAACTAATTATGCTATTTTTTGTGTTATCAAGTAATTATGTCATTTTTGAGGTAAGTAAGCTAATTATGTAATTGTTTAGGTAAGTAAGCTAATTATCAACTAGAATTTACTAAGCTAACTAAAGCATGGCTAATATCAACTAGAATTTACTAAGCTAACTAAAGCATGGCATAATCTAAGTTGAGCTAAACAATAAGAATAATAAGAAGGAGAGGACTAACTTACCAAATGCCAAGTCACGGAGGAGAAGCACCATCTCGGTTGGTCGCTGGGTTGCTAGGGCTCTCACCAGGAGAAGTAACGGGATCGTGGGATTCAACTCTGGAATGATGCTGCAACAAGGCAAGAGTTAAAATATGTGGTTAGCACGGCGACAGACAATGGTATAAGACTGTGCCATGTTGGTCATTGAAAGGGAACTCACCGTTCCCACCTGAGAAGGCATCAGCGGAGGGGGCGGCAAACCTTGCTTCTCACACATAGCCTGCAAATTAGTTTTCGAGGAGTCAAAGAAATAGCCTTGTTGCTTCTCACACATAGCCTTGCTTCTCACACAACTGACTTACCCCAACGAAGTCGTGCATGGCCTTCGCATGGGCATTACTGCATGCCCTCCCCTCCTTAAGCAACCTCTGCGTATTTTGGTCCCTCTCCTCCAACAAGAGCCTGGTGGCCTCCCTCTCCTTCTCAAGTGCGGCCTGCAACCACTCCTCAAAAGGAACTTTCATCATCCATCCAGGGACAAATGAACGAAATAAGTAATGAAGAAAATTAACCTCGATGGCAAGATCAACTGGCCTCGCGCGTTGTCGTATTAGAGGAGCGGAGCTCGTTTGCCTCGCCTTGATCTGAGATAGAGTCTCAGTGATAGGGACGAGGCCATCACACATGGACAGCGTGCCATGACTCTTACCGCCACCAGAGATCATCAACGCCTTCGGATCGATAGGATTCTGGCTCGGGTTAAAGTCAGGCCCGCGCAGCTGTTTGACCACCTCAGAATAAGACATCATATTGCTGTAGGCGGACATGCTTGTGTACGCCGACGACCCGTCCCCCTCAGAATGTTCCTTCACCGTCTTTTACGAGCCCTTATGGGCCATGCGAAACGCGGCGTATCCCTGAGGCTCGGGCTCGTTATTGTGTTTGGCCTACAAGAAAACACAAAGAATTAGAACAACAAAAGTCATGAACGAATGAATTATCGATGAAACAAAACAAGGCACACATACCCATTTTTTGGCGTATTGCTTGATGTTGACATTGCCTTGGTGGTGTGGCACACCAACCAATTGGGCACGACGGTCCTTGGCCACAATGTGGGTGCTCAACAAGCCTCTGTGCACCACCTGTCCACTATCATCTCCCAACAATCTATCTTATCAGCCAACCATCTCGGGGGCACCTATGAATGTAAGTTAATGAAGAATGAAACTAAGTATTATAACTAAATAGACCTAACTAGCCCTAACAAAACTAATAAAGAATTGATCTTTGGAATGTACATACCTCCATGTACTCGGTCTTATCAAGGTAAATCTTTCGACATTCAGCCTTTGTCTTCGGCTCCCCTTGCTTGGCATACCAATCACGAACAACCTGAACACGCAGCTCGTGCCTCGTGTTATTCAATAAACTCTTGCACTCTTTCACGAGGTTCTTCTTGGCTGCCTCCTCTGTCCCCTCCTCGACCCTAAAGTAACTCTGCAATTATGCCATATATATGTATAAATGAATAGTGAAATGATTTGGAAGGAAATAACAATATATAACATTGTATACTTTTTATTGGGTGAAATAATAGTTACCCAAAAATCAGCCAACACCTTGTCGGCCACGCTCACGCAAACAACACCATTCGCATGTGTGTTTTCTGGGAGCAGAGCGGCTTGGTAGTGCTCCCACTTGAGTCCTGGCTCGGGAACCATACCCTCACCGGGAAACTGAACTATCCCGGGGAAGTGCTCCCTAAGTAAAGCAACAAGGAGGCAGTTTGGATTCCGGGTATTCTACGGGTAATTCCACCCCTACATAATGATAAGGCAAAGGCATTAGCTACTTGGTGAAATATAATGATATAAGGTACACAATATATATCAACTTACTTCTCGCCATCTGGCTCAATGAACGCCCTGTGCTGCAACTCCAATCGATCTAGAACTCGTGTCATACCACATTGGTAGACCGACTTGCTGGCAGACGGGCTCCGCCTCTCTCCCTCAGTCTCCACCCTAGCCCCCTCAGCCTCCGCCTCAGCCTCCTCCTCAGCCTCCGCCTGAGCCTCCGCCTCAGCCCCCTACATCGCCGTCTGCTCCTAGACAGGAGGATCCCGCACCGGTGACACCCTCGTCTGCAAGGGTGAAGTGGCTGAGACTGAAGTAGCCGAGGGTGGTGGCGACTGTCTCCTATCAGGCAGCCTCCCTCTCCCACGACCACGTCCTCTGCATCTCTTCTTTCCTCCGCCTTTCCCATGGGGCTCCTCGGCAAAGCTCTGCAACAAAGTTCTCCGTAGCTGCCCAGGTGCTATCCTCAACTTATCCCCGCCTGCCATGTCTCACCACCTGGAATGATAAATAGTTAAATAATTAGTACAAGTTCGAGGACAATAATTAAACAAACAATAATAAATACATGAATAATTAAACTAATAATTGAATAATTAAACAACAATGTTTGGATGCATACAAAGTACTAATTGTCGGGATCATCTATCTCTTCTCCATGGTCAATTGAAGCAAAATCATCATAAGTATCACACGTGTCGTCATGACTGATATCATCATCGAGTTCAGGGACATCATGTGGAAGGCCTTTTTGTGACCGATCAAGCATTGATAGCTCATCCGCATTGGTAACCTCTTCTACTTCCACTTCTTCCTCATCATCACGTGATTCTTGTTCCTCCGTGTTCAGGGTGGACGTAGAGCAGTTTCGGGTACGATGTCTCACACCACGTGATTCTTGGAAGAATTCTACATCATATGTTATTGGGTCAATTTGAGGTTCATAATCGTCTTCATTTGGGGGAGGTGGTCTAAGATGCGGCGACACATCGTACACGACATACCAACCTTCCATGTTCTTAACACTTTGACGACAGTATGGCAGATAGAAAACTTGGGTGGCCTGTTGAGCCACAATATAGACATCGGCACCGCTTAACTGCCTGTCTTGTGGAATTTCGATTAGCCCAAGAGGTTCATGAGTCCGTCTTGGCTTAGTAGAATCGAACCAATGACATTTGAACACAACAACGTTCGAAGGATTTTCACCATAATAATGAAGTTTGTAGACTTCTTCAAGTCTTCCATAATACTCGACACCTCCCTCGCCTATAGCAGAGACACCGGAATTGGTTGTTTTTCGACCGGGCATTGAAAGCTCTTTGCTAGCAGTACGAAAGGGATACCTGTTGATGTCGTACTTCTGAAATGTACGGACCTTAAAGTCAAAACCATTAGCTATTTGTCTCAATTCATCGTCGACTTGCTCATCTGAATTAGCCTAGAAGTTAAGAAAAGATAGAATTTGGTGTGTTACTCATAAGTAATAGCAACAAAGGAAATCACATATTATATATAAGGGAGGTACCTTTTTTTGAACCAAGAGACTAAACCGGGATAGCCGCCTCCTGTCTTTTCAAGAAGTTCATACTAGAGAATGTATTCTTTTTCGATTGCAACACCATTCGAGAATTGTTCGACGTATCGACTATATTAATTAATAATAGTTGTTAGACACAAAACTTGTTAAAAGTTGTGAAACAATGTACAAAGCACTTACTCGATGTATGGCCGAACTTCTGTTAAGTTGTTCAATAGATACATCGTTAGTGTGCGCCACTCCTCGACGCACACCAACTTTGGTTTTCCCACACTAGAAGGTGCGAGCTTCCCTTTGAAGAGGTTTAGATTGGATTCACGTCGTTTGGGGTCGCCCACATTGTACCGAGGCTTTGGATTATGCAAGCTGTGCATAGTGGCATCATAGTGTGCTGTTATGAAGTTTGTCGCCTCCTCGGTAATGAATGCCTCGGCCATCGATGCTTCAATTCTACGTTTATTTTAACATTTTCCTCGAAGTGTCTTCTGCATTCTTTCAGTTGTGTAGCACCAACGATTTTGCAAAGTGCCACCCAATCTTGCCTCGGTCGGGAGATGCAAAATCATGTGTTGCATCAGATTAAAGAAGCCCGATGGAAAAATCTTCTCTAACTTGCAGAGCAGCTCAGGCGCGAACTCTTCCATATCATCTATCACGGCACGTGACAACTCTTTAGCACAAAGAACACGTAAGAAATAGCTCAACTCAGCTAATACTAGCCATTCAACCTCGGGGATATAGCCGCGCAACATCACCGGCATTATCCGCTCAAGCCATATGTGCCACTCGTGACCCTTGAGCCCAACTTTTTTCATTTTTTCAATGCTCACTCCCCTCGCTAGATTCGCAGCATACCCATCGGGGAACAACAACTTTTTTTGCACCCACAAGAGAATTTCCCTTATTGCGCCCTTCTCAAGATTGTACCAGGCAGGTGGTTTGGACCAATTTTTTCTTCCTTTCGGTTCTCGCATGTTTAGTGTTGGCCTATCACACAGAGTCTCCTGGTCAACTCTAGCCTTTGTATTATCTTTGCCCTTATCAGTGCCGAAAAATGTGCCAATAAGGGCCTCAGCAATATTCTTTTCTGTGTGCATCATGTCAATGTTGTGTGGAAGTAAGAGGTCTTCGAAGTAGGGGAGATCCTAGATGCATGGCTTGTGGGTCCAGGCGTGTTCCTCCTTATAACCCAAGAAATACCCTGGATGGTTTGGATCAGGCTCCATAGATTTTAAATGTTCATTAATTTGTGCCCCCGTCAACGCAGGTGGTGCCGAGTGTTTGACAACTTTACCTATCATGAAATTCTTCTTGTCTTTTCTGAATGGATGGACCATAGGCAAGAACTGTCTATGCAAGTCAAAGCACGAATACTTCCCACCCGCCGGCAACCAATGAAACTTAAGAGCTGCCTTGCATTGTCGGCATGGGAACCTTCCATGCACACACTAGGCAACAAAAGCGCAAATGCCAGGAGATCATGCAACGATTATTGGTACCAAACATACATTTGAAAGTTCTCTTTCTTAGCTGCATCATATGTGTTGACCCCATTCAACCAAGCTTCTTTCAAGTCATCCATCAGCGGTTGCATGTACACACTCATATTCTTCCCCGGGTAGTTTGGCCCTGGAACTATCAACGTCAGAAATATGTGCTTTCTTTGCATAATGGATGATGGTGGAAGATTGAGGGAAT
Source organism: Hordeum vulgare subsp. vulgare (assembly GCF_904849725.1). Lineage (NCBI taxonomy): Eukaryota > Viridiplantae > Streptophyta > Magnoliopsida > Poales > Poaceae > Hordeum > Hordeum vulgare. The sequence goes on along the minus strand of NC_058521.1, from coordinate 247,075,913 downwards.
GACAAATACAGGCCAGCAACTATATTGGGTAGCCGTCATACCAAAAGGATTGAACCCATCAAGGCTGATGGTGATTCGACAATTCCTTGGCTCTTTAGATTTTTTCTTATGTATACTATCAAATGCCTTCCATGTGTCACCATCTGAAGGGTGTACCAACATCGGAACTCCATGTTCATCTAATTATTTCCTAATTCCATGTTTGTGCCATGTCATCTATTTTGTTGTTTCTTCGAGCATTTAAAGTCATTGAAGTCTTGGTAGGATCGGCAGATACCATAGGACACTCACGGGGATTTTGCTCTGCCTCTTCTCACCTTCACCGTTTTGTACCTCAACATATCTGGAGGACTTGCAAAATGGACAATATGTTTCGTCCACATACTCTTTCCTAAATAAGGCACATCCTTTCTCACAAGCATGTATCTGCTCAGACGGCATCTTGAGTGCACTAAGGATTTTGTCTGACTCATATAGGTTTGAAGGCATAATATGACCTTCGGGTAGAAAGAACCCAAATAGGGTCATCACTGAGTTAAAGAGGTCTTCCAATGTTGAATTGGGCTTTCAGAGCCATTACTTGTGCGATGGCATCTAGCTGAGAAATCTTAGTGTGCTCGTGAAGAGGACATTTTGAAGACTCCAACATGGCATAGAAGGCCTTCGCGGATTCCTCCATCTCTTCGTCCTTGTTCCAAGCATTATCAAAGTCATTTACCATGTCTTCAATCCCTGTACCATAATCGTTGGTGCACCAATGCAACACCTCGTCTCTGTTACGTTGGGCCGACTCACATGAAATGTCCACAAGGTATAGCCGGGAGTAAAACCATGCATCTACAGGTGTTTACCCATTACATCCTTTGTCTGTCGCGAATAATTCTTACACATAGTGCAAGGGCACCATGTTTTTGGCTGGCCTTTAGAAAATGTCGTTTGCAGGAATTCATAGGTTTTGCCCAACCATTCATCGGTCATCTCTCTCTGACGATGGTGACCGGTGTACATCCATTCACGACCAGTCATTCTGGCAAGCTAGCTATATAGTATCCACATATAAACAATATAAATTATCAGTTCATCAAGTATGTTAAATTAATTATGGCCATTTTTTAATCATGGTTAATACATTGGGATGCACGACATGCACACCTTCCAGCTACTAGGTAAAGATGGGTCCTAATCCCACCCGATTATGTGTAGATTGGGTCATTTTCCCATTCTCTCCTCCCGATCCAACACAAAATTTCAGCAGCACCTCCCCAATATTCTCCTGATACACGTCTCGGCAACTAACCGAGAGGATGTGTACCCGGAGAACAACAAGGAGGCGTTGTCGAAACTCTGCATGGGATCCGGAGCAAAGCATGGGAAACGACCCAATCTACACATACCCGGGCTGTCCATGGATAACGTTGGACAATTCGAAAGAATCACCGTTATAAATATGCAAAATGCATGCATATTTATAACAGGAACCCTTTCGAACGAGAGACGCATATTGGTTACGCAACAACTTTGCATTTGAATAGTAAAAATACCTAGCTAGCTAGTGTGATCAGCACGAAGGCCGAAATAGAGCAAAATAAAGGGGGTGGAGGAGGAGTTAAGAAATGTGCACATTTTCGAATGCAGGGGAGGTCGTCGAAAACCAAACCCTCACGGAGAAGCTACTGCACATTTAAATGCACTCAATCAACACAAATACGCACTCGCGGTAATTAAGCTAACTAATACTAACATCTAATTCATAACTACATTATTAAAAGTATAAAGTTAATTAAGGTGACTACTATAAAGCTAATAATTCTTTTTCTTCACATCTCTTCTTGTTTTTCTTTATGTTTTGTTAATAATTTACCATTAATAATATTGAAAGTGCGTTATATCGACTAGAGGGGGGTGAATAGGAGATTTTTAGAATTTCATCACTGAGGAAATTCCTTTTGAGGAAATTCCTCACTGATGACTAACTTACAGCGGAAACAGTAAAGGATCACGAGTGCAAAGTTTCACTACAGCAGTTTTTCAGTATGAGGAATGTGAAAATAGATTGCACAGTAAGCACGCACGCATAAAACAGATGAGGATTAACTTGCGTGAAGAATTTGGGGTTGAGGAATTTTAGAGAAAGTATTCAGCAAATTCTTCAAACAGTGACAATGAAAATCATCAACACATAATCTGAGGAATATAAGGAGTTGAGGAATTAGAACCCGTTCCACAACGAAGACAGTAGTTGATGACCCAGTTCCAACTACTGTGACAGTTGTACATCTGGTTTGGAGCGGCTTGGCATTGAAACCAAAAGACACACAATCCCGGGACACACAATCCCTATCGTATTCTCCTTGGGCTAAGAACACACAGTCCTCGCCCAACACTCGTGGCAAATCTTCAGGCAGACTTCCAAACCCTCACAAACTTGGTCACCCAGCGATCCATAATTGACTGCTGGATTTCTCTAGACCATGACGCCTAACCGTCTGGAGGATGCACATTCCTCAAAGGTAAAAGGCTTCAGTCCCACACAGGAACAACTTCTTCAGTGATGCTCAATCACTTGGTTCTCGGTTTGTGGTTTGGTGTTTGGGGTATTTCCTCACTAATGAATTACTCTCAAAGACTCTGAGGAATTGGGTTGCTCTTATGACAAGTGTCAGTTTCTAATGGAGCAGCCAACCAGCTAACGGTTGTGGGGGGCGGCTTTTTATAGCCTGGGAGCATCCCGACATGATTTGACACTAATGCCCTTAAATAATATGACCGTTGGTGTGGATAAGACCAATGATGTGGCGTGGCTATCGAAACGGTCGGAACCCTCAACTCTGAGAATCCTCATGTCACTCATATCCCTCACTTGAGGCTTTTGGTAGGATTAGGCTTGGGTTGAGCATCATGAGGAAATTCATTCCAAAGTGTTACTTCGACCCCCTTTAACAGTACGATGTTCCTATTACTCAAGTGTGAAGAAAACAAAATAGAAAGAGTAAATCTTCATGCATCAAAGTCTTCAGAATGATTTTCTTTAGGACACACCGAATTCCTCAATTTCAATATCTTCATGAGGAATATCAATTTCATCGCCGATTCTTCACGATTCAATTCTTCACCTTCAGACCAATTTCTTCAACCGAAGATATACATTTTTAGGGGTCGATATTCATCAAATATTTCAAACTCCTCAGTGACTTATAGATCCTGTGTACACTCATGAACACATTAGATACTTAACCTATAAGTCTTCAAACCACCAAAATCACTAAGGGGCACTAGATGCACTTACAATCTCCCCCTTTTTGGTGGTTGATGACAATTAGGTTAAGTCTTCAACATGGATAAAAATATGAAGTGTAAATACTCATTTGAGGAATTTGAAATCAAGATTCAGAGAGACTCCCCATGAAGATGTGCATATCTTGAGGGTTTTGCTTTTCACAGCAAATGCACATTGATGATTTATCATGGAGATCTCCCCCTGAGTCTTGTAAATCATGCATACATATGACATATAGTATGAAGAAGTTGAATATGCATGATGACAAATGGCATCTGACGAATTCCAGCATGCGTGCATTAAAATTTTGAGGAATAAGCATGCGAAGAAAAATGTTCAAAAGTGTCAGAGTACCATCAGGCTTAAGTTACAACTCATCACATAAACACTTCAGAAGAGCCAAGAGTTTGTAACTTAAATATAGTTTATAAGGCCCTCGATCTGCCAATCTTGAAGATGACTGTGTGTTGACGCTCAAAGTGCTATATACCCTAACAGAGCAACTCTATGCTTGCGGCTTATTCACCATCAAGGTTGTGTGGGGTGACAAAGATCCGGTAAAATTCATCAATGATATGTTGAGGCAGCTCTCAACCATACCCTAGCATATAGAGGAAATAAAGAAATCAGGTGCACGGAAAGGGATAATCACGGCGATGAGTCATTCTTTAGCATATGCTCCAGAACTCAAGCTGGATGAAATAGCAGGCGGGTTTCGTGAATATAAAGATGATGGACCAGAATTTACTCAAGAAGACTACGCCAGTTCGTAAGGGATGTTCGTCCTGCAGCAAGCCGACTTGTAGAGAGTCTTGACCTGTCCAAGTATCAGATGGATTATGATGACAACCATAAGCGTGTGGCACCTCCCAGCTTTGCACCAATGGACCTTACTCCTCAGCGCTGTAAGCATCTTTTTGCCCCTGATTTTGATCCGTCAACCATCTTGACAGAGGAAGCTAAATTTCATGCTTTAATCAATTGTACCTGGGACATGGACAATTGCCATATCCAAGACCCCGAAAGCTCGGCACAGGGTAACCCGGAGGCAACTTAAACGAGGTGACTCCCGAAGCTTCAACCTGGAGAAAAAGACTGAACCCGGAGGTAACTTACCACCGAGTTAATATGGAAAAAACTTTGGCCTTGATGAGCCATCTAACTTTTTTAAGTATACTTAAACTTTTATATTGTTGCATGAGTATGGATGCCAAAACTTTCTGGCATTACCTTTTAATACAAGTCACCTGTTTGAGCTATCATTGTCTAGGAAATGTGTTTTCCTCCCCTCTTTGAGAAAAAATACTTTAGAATAACCAAACTTTGGATGAGTCAGTAAAGCTATTGGATCTCTTCCTGAAAAAGATAACATCGTATATGGTGACTAATAGGCCAGCTCAGTGAGTCGCGGCGGGTAGATGGGCTTACGAGGCTCTAATCGTACCCTAAGAGGTTTTTGCAAAAACCTTTATGTTTTTAGACTGGTGGATCAGGCTCAAGTCAAGCTTCAGTGAAATAGGTTCTGTGAACCCACGGTTTGTCTATTTTCCATATGCTGGCTCTCGCAAGCACCTCGATGTTTTAACTTTGGGAAGTTCAGGGTCCAAGAATGGATTGACTTGTGAAGAGTACACGGGGCTTATAGGGCGAGTCGCAAAACATACAGTCCAGTATAACCATTGTAATGCATTAACTTTTCGCTAGCCAAGAGGGTATTAAGGCGGAACTCGTTGAGTTAGAAGCCCCCAAGTGACCTATGATCAAGGAAAAACGTGCATAGGATTGCAGAAGACAATGCTATTACTGCTAAACGGCATGGGGACTAGTAGCTTCCAAGTAAGCCGGTTTTTATTGTTCATGATCATAAATTGGCACCTATGTTTGAACCGTGCGTCATGGCACTTGGTCCTCTTTGGCTTATTAGTATCTATGTTTGAACGATCACAACAGGGTGACTCGTCCTCTTTGATACTAATAGCGTCCATGTTTGGATGGACTCCTTGGCGGCGACTCATCCTCTTGGGTGGTTTACGGAAACAATAAAAACTCATGCTCAATATATAGGCTAAAACAGCAGAGACCCCGAATTTCGTGGGCGTCGGCTTTATGGTTGTGATATAAGTAGTACAAAGCTACTAAACTATGTACATGAGTAAGGAGCCGATGGCTCTAAGTGTAATAAGGTTGTAGATGAGCAATGTTCCACGGGCGAGCTGTCTCTTCCTCCGAGGTTGGCCTATTAGGGCGAAGATCGATAAAGTAGTAAGAGCCATTGCGAAGGGTTTTGCTGATGACAAATGGTCCTTCCCATGGAGGTGATAGCTTTTGCATGCCTGTGTGATTTTGAATCAGTCGGAGCACTAAGTCACCCTCCTGGAAGACCCGACTCTTGACTCGTCGACTGTGATAGCGACGCAGGTTTTCTTGGTAGATAGTCGATCGCGCTACGGCTAAATCATGCGCTTCCTCCAGAGCATCCAAGGAATCCTAACGTGCTTGTTAATTAGCTGCTTCTATATACGCGGTGACTCTGGGAGAATCATGCCTTATATCGCTTGGAAGAACCGCCTCGGTCCCATAGACGAGGAAAAAGGGAGTATAACCAGTGGATCTGTTTGGCGTTGTTCTGATGCTCCAAAGTACCGAGGGGAGTTCTTCGACCCAACAACCCAGAGTGCATTGTAAAGGAAACCATGAGCCGGGGCTTGATCCCATGTAAGATCTCCTTGTTAGAGGTCAACGATGCTTATCTTGATAATTTTGTGAAAACGGGTAATCTAGATCCCAAGGAGGTCATTGAGTGGTGGACTGCCTTCGGGGAAACAATCCCCCAACCCACCAAAGTGGAAGTAGTTGTCTTCGCTGATCACCTGGAGCGAGGCTTCAAGCCGCCCGGCTCAAAAAAATTTAGAGACGCCCTCCACTTCTTCAACCTTCATCCCAAGACTTGGGACCAAATTCCATGAGTAACCTTTGTTAGATTCAAGTATTTTGTGAGGCTTATCTGCAAATAGAGCCCACCGTGCTGCTATTCCGGAAGTTTTTCTATCTGAACCGCCAGACAGAGTTTGCCCATGGGCCTAGCTTAGAGCTGGGTGGAGTCAATATTCCGGCTATCACATTACCTAGTCATCCCAGAGGCTGGGCAAAGACTTGGTTCTACTGCCGCGACACTTCTCCATCCAATGAGAACCCCCTGCCAGGCTTCAGGAAGATCGCTTACCCATGGACTTCGAGTTGCCCGAAAAATTGACTGAAGAAGAGGAAGCCACATTTGTCCCTATCTATGGAAAAATGAGGGCCCTTACCACCAATGGTCTTACCGGGATTGATCTGATCCGCTGTTGGGTAGAATGGAGGATTCTGCCCTTAAGCCGCTGAAATGGTTTGATGTGTGAGTATAATGGTGACTTGAACCACCCCTAATGGTTTTACAATGTGAGGCTTTCGGAAAAAGACATCGTTGATATAATAAAGATGCTATGTGGCGAGCCTATTGAAAATTCCTCCAAAATTGGGCTTAAACCCTTTTGCATCACCAACCCAGCTCTAGATGTAAACAACCCGGCTCCAAAATGTAACATTTCCATATACTCATTTATGTTTGTGGTCTTGAGCCTTTCATCATGTTTAATCAGAGGGATTCGGTGTTTTGGACTCGGAGAACCAAGACAACTGTCAAGGAGACAACAAAACCCCCCTCCAAGACAAAGAAGAAGAGCAAAGGCAAAGCTGCACCCAAAGAGTCATCCGTTGCTGGCGAGTCTCGTGCCATTGAGGAACAGCGAGAGGTAAAATTTGTCGTCTTTATTGCTTCATTCTGACTTGCACTTATGCTTTACCGCCTTTGTTTATAGGATGATGACTATGAGAGCCAAGATGTAGATGTCGAGGTAATTTCCATTTCTTCAGACTCAACTTCTTCTCCCCCAAGCCGACCAGGCAAATTTGTAGGAAAGTTCCCATGTCTCACACGGATGCTCATCTGGACCCCAATTTCCTTTTGAATAAGGCGAGTTATACACCTAAATGTCACACTCAAAGCTATTCTGGAGACTTAGTGTCCGGCTTGCCTGAGAGAACAATTGGTCGCAAATGGCAAACCGAGGTATGTTTCTGTGAGCATCTTTTCCTTCTTGTGTAAGATATTGTCGCAATTTATCCAATCTTTGAATCTTTGTCCATCATGTTTCTCCTCCTTCATCTGGCGATTCAGCAATGTCGACTCTCCCCCCAATGGTTCGTCTTTAGGGGTAAGTTTCATTACCAACATGTTATTTCGAATGTCAGTGTCTTTGTTCCAACATTGGTGCCCTTGTATCTCAGAGCACAAGCAAAGAAAAGGAAGACTGGCGACCCATCTTTGGCTCCTAAAGCAGCTGAAACGTTTGGTATGGGTACCTCCATTCCAGAGGCTGCAGAAGAACCAGCTGAAGTTTTTGACAATATCTTTGATGATGTCCCTGATATCTGGGTCAACCCTTCAAGCCCTCAAAAGGAGGTGACTGAAAACATCAACCCGCCCGGTCCGTCTAAGGCGCGTGAAGATCCAGACGCAGTCATCGTTACTGGTACTGTTTATTCTAAACCTGCAACCGCGGTGTTAACCAAACACACGCCAAAAGATGCGCAAATATTTGAGGAGAAGGATATCACCAAGATGAAGCTTCCTCATTATGAAAAATTGGAGTTTGAGGAGCTATATTCTGGTTTTGTGAGCCGCCTGGACACAAGACGCGAGATGGAGAAAAGCCTCGCGAACCTGATACAGATTAAACATGAGGTATGACATCTTTATCACTGTTGATATATACTCCCATTAGCCCCCCAAAGGACGGGTCATCCATGAAGAATCGTGCATTTGTATCATTCTTGAATGTGTAGCCCCCAAGGGCTGGGTAATCTTTGTAAAGATGAGCGGGATCTTGAACTTATAGTTGTGAAAAACAGCTTCAACCTGTAGCCCCCAAGGGTCGGGTCATCTTTCAAAGATGAGCCGGGTCTTGAACTCGTAGTTGAATAAAAAAAATTCTTCAACCTGTAGCCCCCAAGGTCCGGGTCATCTTTTGAAAGATGAGCCGGGTCTTGAACTTGTAACTGAACAAAAAAATTCTTCAACCTGTAGCCCCCAAGGGAAGGGTCATCTTTTGAAAGATGAGCTGGGTCTTGAACTTGTAATTGAACAAAAAATTCTTCAACCTATAGCCCCCAAGAGCCGGGTCATCTTTTGAAAGATAAGTCGGGTCTTGTATGAAGGTATGACTTTAAAAGAATTGAGTCATACATTAGCCCCCAAGTGTCAGGGATGTTGCTTGCAATGGTCCTGAAACTTGTTTCCCCAATGTTTGTTGCAGGAATCCTTGACTCGGGCTGACTCAACCGTGGTCGGCTTAAAGGAGAGCTTAGCTGGGCAGCAAGACGCTCGGGCTAAGTTTGAAGAAAAATTTCGTCTTGCCCTTTCTGACGTGGAGAAAATGAAAGCCGAACACAAAAAGTTTGAAGAAAAGGCCCATGCTTAACAAGCCGCCATCTTGAAACGGGTGGAACTGTTGGGGAACGTTGCATGGGAAACAAAAATTTTCCTACGCACACGAAGACCTATCATGGTGATGTCCATCTACGAGAGGAGATTTGGATCTACGTACCCTTGTAGATCGCACAGCAGGAAGCGTTAAGAAACGCGGTTGATGTAGTGGAACGTCTTCACGTCCCTCGAACCTCCCCACAAACCGTCCCACAAACCATCCCGTGATTCGTCCAACGATCCGTCCCGCGATCCGTCGAACGAACCGTCCCGCGATCCGTCTAACGACTGTCTTGCAATCCGTCTTCATGATCCGTTCCGATCTAGTGCCGACCGGACGGCACCTCCGCGTTCAGCACACGTACAACTCGATGACAATCTCCACCTTCTTGATCCAGCAAGAGGGGGGAGAGGTAGAAGAGTTCTCCGGCAGCGTGACGGTGCTCCGGTGGTGGTGACGATCTAATCCTGCAGGGCTTCGCCCGAGCACCGCAGAAATAGGATCTAGAGGAAGAACTATGGTGTCTAGATCTGAGTTGCACGTGGCAAAAGGTTGTCTCAAATCAGCCCTAAATCACCACTATATATAGGAGGGAGGGAGGGGAGTAGGCAGCCTCAAAACCTCAAGGTTTGGCTGAAATTGGAGATGGAGGAGTCCTACTTCAATCCTACTTGGAGTAGGATTCCACCTTCCCACTTGGAAACTCTTTCCACCTTGTGTTTTTTCCTTCTCAAACCTTATGGGCCTTAGTGGGAACTTATTGCAGCCCACTAGGGGCTGGTTTATCTCTTCCCATAGCCCATGAGACCCCTTGGGGCGTGACACCCCTCCCGATGGTCCCCAGCATCCCTCCCGACACTACCGATTAGCCCGAAAATTTTCAGATGACCAAAATAGGACTTCATATATATTAGTCTTTACCTCCGGACCATTCCGGAGATCCTCGTGACGTCCTGGATCTCATCCGGGAATCCGTACAACTTTCGGTTACCAACACCTATAACTCAATTATACCAAAACGTCACCGAACCTTAAGTGTGCAGACCCTGCGGGTTCGAGAACTATGCAGACATGACCTGAGACACTCTCTCATCAATATCCAATAGCGGGACCTAGATGCCCATATTGGATCCTACATATTCTACAAAGATCTTATCGGCTGAACCTCTATGTCAAGGATTCAGTTAATCTCGTATGATGTTCCCTTTGTCCTTTGGTATGTTACCTACCCGAGATTCGATCGTCGGTATCTTCATACCTAGTTCAATCTAGTTACTGGGAAGTCTCTTTACTCATTACGTAATACAAGATCCCGGAACTAACTCATTAGTCACATTGCTTGCAAGGCTTGTTGTGATGTTGTATTACCGAGTGGGACCCGAGATACCTCTCTGTCACACGGAGTGACAAATCCCAGTCTTGATCCATGCCAACCCAAGAGACACCTTCAGAGATACCTGTAGAGCACCTTTATAGTCACCCAGTTACGTTGAGACGTTTGATACACACAAGGTATCCTCCAGTGTCCGGGAGGTGCATGATCTCATGGTCATAGGAACAGATACATTGACATGCAGAAAACAGTAGCAATAAACTGACACGATCATATGCTACGTTTATAGTTTGTGTCTTGTCCATCACATCATTCTCCTAATGATGTGATCCTGTTATCAAGTGACAACACTTGCCTATGGACAGGAAATCTTGCCCATCTTTGATCAATGAACTAGTCAACTAGAGGCTCACTAGGGACAGTGTGTTGTCTATGTATCCGCACATGTATTTGAGTGTCCAATCAATACAATTCTAGCATGGATAATAAACGATTATTATGAACAAGGAAATATAATAGTAACCAATTTATTAGTGCCTCTAGGGAAAATTTCCAACAGTCTCCCACTTGCACTAGAGTCAATAATCTAGTTCACATCACCATGTGATTTCAACGAATCCAACACCCATATAGTTCTGGGGTCTGATCACGTCTTGCTCGTGAGAGAGGTTTTAGTCAACGGTTCTGAATCTTTCAGATCCATGTGTGCTTTACAAATCTTTATGTCATATTATAGATGCTGCTACTACGTGCTATTCGGAAATACTCCAAATATCTATTGTACTATATGAATCTGTTTTACTACTCACGGTTATTCGGATTAGTGTCAAAGCTTGCATCAACATAACCCTTTACGACGAACTCATTAACCACCTCCATAATCGAGAAAAATTCCTTGTCTATTAGTTACTAAGGATAACTTTGACCGTTGTTCAGTGATTCAATCCTGGATCACTCTCTGTACCTCTTAACAGACTTGGTACACAACATGGCATACTATAGAGTCTACGGCTAAGGCAAAGGGGACGACCTTCGTCCTTTCTCTTTCTTCTGCCGTGGTCAGGCTTTTGAGTCTTAGTCAAATTCACACCTTACAACACAGTCAAGAACTCCTTCTTTGGTGATCTCTTTTGAACTTCAAAAACTTGTCAAGGCATGCATTTCATTTGAAAGTTCTATTAAGCGATTTGATCTATCTCTATAGATTTTGATGCTCAATGTTCAAATAGCTCTATCCAGGTCTTCCTTTGAAAATCTCCTTTCAAACAACCTTTTATGCTTCACAGAAATTCTACATCACTTCCGATCAACAATATGTTAACCACATATACTTATCAGAAATTCTATAGTTTCTTATAAACCTTGTATAAACCACAATATGTTAACAATATGTAAACCACATATACAATATGTTAACCACATATACTTATCAACAATATGTCTACCCACTCACTTCTTTGGAAATACAAGTTTCTTATAAACCTTGTACAAACCCAAAAGCTTTGATCATCTCATCAAAACGTATTTTCCAACTCCGAGATGCTTGCACCAGTCCATAGAAGGATCGCTCGAGCTTGCATACTTGTTAGCATCCTTAGGATCGATAAAACCTTCTGGTGTTCTCACATACAACCTTTCCTCAAGGAAATCGTCGAGGAAACAATGTTTTGACTTTTAGCATCGCTATGAGTGAGAAAGTCTCATCATGGTCAACTCTTTGATCCTGCCGGAAACATATTTGCGACAAGTCGAGCTTTTCTTAATAGTGACTTTTCACTATCATCGTCTGTCTTCCTTTTAAAGATCCATCTTTAATTAGTAGTCCTACGACCATCAAGTAGTTCTTCCAAAGTCTACACTTTGTTTTCTTTCATGGATCCTCTCTCAGATTTCATGGCCTCCAGCAATTTGTCGGAATCTGGGCCCACCATCGCTTCTCCATAGCTCGTAGCTTCATTGTTGTTCAACAACATGACCTCCAAGACAAGGTTACCGTACCACTATGTAGTAGGATGCGACCTTTGTCGACCTACGAGGTTTGTAGTAACTTGATCCGAAGCTCAATGATCACCATCATCAGTTTCCACTTCAATTGGTGTAGGCGCCAAAGGAACATCTTCCTGCGCCCTACTACACACTGTTTGAAGTGACGGTTCACTAACCTCATCAAGTTCCACCACCCTCCCACTCAATTCTTTCGAGAGAAACCTTTCCTCGAGAAAGGATCCGTTTCTAGAAACAAACACTTTGCTTTCGGATCTGAGATAGGATATGTATCCAACTGTTTTGGATATCCTATGAAAATGCATTTGTCCTCTTTGGATTCGAGCTTATCAGACTGAAACTTATTCACATAAGCATCGCAGCCCCAAACTTTGAAGAAATGACAACTTAGGTTTCTCCAAACCATAATCTATACTGTGTCATCTCAATGGAAATACGCAGTGCCCTATTTAAAGTGAATGCGGTTGTTTCTAATGCATAACCCATAAACGATAGTTGTAATTCGATAAGTGACATCATCTTATGCACTATATCTAATAGGGCGTGGCTATGACATTCAGACACACCATCACACTATGGTGTTCTAGGTGGCATGAATTGCGAAACAAGTTCCACATTGTCTTAACTGTGTGCCAAAAACCTCGTAACTTAGATATTCATCTCTATGATCATATCGTAGATAGTTTATCCCTCTTGTCACGACGATCTTCACTCTGAAATAGGGTTTAACTTTTCAATATTTTAGACTTGTGATTCATCAAGTAAATACTCCTTTATCTACTCAAATCGTGAGTGAAGTAAGAACATAACGATATCCACTGCGTGCCTCAGCACCTTTTGGACTGTACACATCAAAAATGTATTATTTCCAACAAATCACTTTCTTGTTCCATGTGGTATTATTTTTGCATGTCTCAAGTGATTCAAAATCACGTGAATCCAAACGATCGATCCGCATGGAGTTTATTCATGCGTCTTATACCATCAGGTGTGGTTTGCATGTCTCAGACATTTCAAAAATGAGTGAGTACAAAGATCCATCAGCATGGAGCCTCTTCATGCATTTTACACCAACATGACTCAGGTGGCAGTGCTACAACTAAGTGGTACTATCATTATTACTTTGTATATTTTGGCACCAATATTATGAACATTTGTAACACTAGGATCGATATTCAATAAACCATTGAAGGTAATTATTCAGGCAAATAAAATAACCATTATTCTCTCTAAATGAATAATCGTATTGTAATAAACACGATCCAGCCATGTTCATGCTCAACGCAAACACCAAATAACAATTATTTAGGTGTAACACCAATCCCGATGGTAGAGGGAGCGTGCGATGTTTGATCACATCAACCTTGGAAACACTTCCAACACTTATCATCACCTCGCCTTTAGCTAGTTTCCGTTTACTTCGTAGCTTTTATTTCGAGTTACTAATCACTTAGCAATCAAACCGGTATCTAATACCCTCGTGCTACTAGGAGTGCTAGTAAAGTACACATAAATATCATGTATATGAAATACACATCTATCGACTTTGCCAGCCTACTTATCTACCATGTATCTAGGGTAGCTCTACCTCAGTGACCGTTCCCCTCATAACAGAAGCACTTAGTCTCGGGTTTGGGTTCAATCTTGGGTTTCTTCATTAGAGCAGCAACTGGTTTGCCGTATCCCTTCTAGCCATCAATTGATGCTCCTTCTTGATTTCTACTTTCGCAGTGTCAAACATTGCGAATCGCTCAAGGATCATTATGTTTATCCTTGATATGTTATAGTTCATCACGAAGCTCTAGCAGCTTAGTGGCAGTGACTTTGTAGAACCATCACTATCTCATCTGGAGGATTAACTCCCACTTGATTCAAGCGATTGTTGTACTCAGACAATCTGAGAACATGCTCAACAATTTGAGCTTTTCTCCTTTACTTTGTAGACAAAGAATCTTGTCGGAGGTCTCATCCCTCTCAACAAGGGCACGAGCATGCAATCTCAATTTCATCTCTTAGAACATCTCATATGTTCCGCGATGTTTCAAAACGTCTTCGGCGCCTTGCTTCTATGCTATTAAGTATTATGCACTGAACTATCACGTAGTCATCAAAAACGTGTATGTCAGATGTTCGCAACATCCACAGACGACGCTCGAGGTGAAACACACTGAGTAGTGCATTAAGGACATAAGCCTTCTGCGCAGCAATGAGGACAATCCTCAGTTTTACAGATTGGGTCCGCAAAGTTGCTACTATCAACTTTCAACTAAATTTTCTCTAGGAACATATAAAAACAGTAGCGCTATAGCGCAAGCTACATCATAATTCTCAAAGACCATTAGACTATGTTCATGATAATTAGTTCAATTAATCATATTACTTAAGAACTCCCACTCAAAAAGTACATCTCTCTAGTCATTAGAGTGGTACATGATCCAAATCCACTAACTCAAGTCTGATCATCATGTGAGTTGAGAATAGTTTCAGTGCTAAGCATCTCTATGCTAATCATATCAACTATATGATTCATGCTCGACCTTTCGGTCTCATGTATTCTGAGGCCATGTCTGCACATGCTAGGCTCATCAAGCTTAACCCGAGTGTTCCGTGTGTGCAACTGTTTTGCACCCATTGTATGTGAACGTTGAGTCTATCACACCGGATCATCACGTGGTGTCTCGAAACGACGAACTGTCACATCGGTGCACAGTAGGGGAGAACACAATTTCGTCTTGAAATTTTAGTGAGAGATCACCTCATAATGCTACCGTCGTTCTAAGCAAAATAAGGTGCATAAAAGGATTAACATCACATGCAATTCATAAGTGACATGATATGGCCATCATCTTGTGCTTCTTGATCTCCATCACCTAAGCACCGGCACGATCTTCTTGTCACCGGCGCCACACCATGATCTCCATCATCATGATCTCTATTAACGTGTAGCCATCGGGGTTGTCGTGCTACTTATGCTATTACTACTAAAGTTACGTCCTAGCAATATAGTAAACGCATCTGCAAACACAAACGTTAGTGTAAAGCCAACCCTATGGCTCCTGCCGGTTGCCGTACCATCGACGTGCAAGTCGATATTAACTATTACAACATGATCATCTCATACATCCAATATATCACATCACGTCATTGGCCATATCATATCACAAGCATACCCTGCAAAAACAAGTTAGACGTCCTCTAATTTGTTGTTGCATGTTTTACGTGGCTGCTATGGGTATCTAGTATGGTTGCATCTTACTTACGCAAAAACCACAACGGAGATGTGCAAATTGCTATTTAACCTCTCCAAGAACCGCCTCGGTCAAAACCAATTCAACTAAAGTTGAAGAAACCGACACCGGCAAGTCATCTTTATGCAACGAGGTTGCATGTCAATCGATGAGACTAGTCTTTCGTAAGCCTACGAATAATGTCGGTCCCGGCCGCTTCAATCCAACAATACCGCCGAATCGAGAAAAGACTAAGGAGGGCAGCAAATCGAACATCACCGTCCACAAAACCCTTTGTGTTCTACTCGAGATAACACCTACGCATGAACCTAGCTCATGATGCCACTGTTGGGGAACGTTGCATGGGAAACAAAAATTTTCCTACGCACACGAAGACCTATCATGGTGATGTCCATCTACGAGAGGAGATTTGGATCTACGTACCCTTGTAGATCGCACAGCAGTAACCGTTATGAAACGCGGTTGATGTAGTGGAACGACTTCACGTCCCTCGAACCGCCCCACGAACCGTCTCGCGATCCGTCCCACGATCCGTCCCGCTATCCGTCCAACGAACTGTCCCGCGATCCGTCTCATGAACCGTCTTGCGATCCGTCTTCATGATCCGTTCCGATCTAGTGCCGAACGGACGGCACCTCCGCATTCAGCACACGTACAGCTCGATGACGATCTCCACCTTCTTGATCCAGCAAGAGGGGGCGGAGAGGTAGAAGAGTTCTCCAACAGCATGACGGCGCTCCGGTGGTGGTGACGATCTAATCTTGCAGGGCTCGGCCCGAGCTCCACAGAAATACGATCTAGAGGAAGAACTATGGTGTCTAGATCTGAGTTGCACGTGGCAAAAAGTTGTCTCAAATAGGCCCTAACTCACCACTATATATAGGAGGTAGGGAGGGGAAGAGGCAGCCTCAAAACCTCAAGGTTTGGCCGAAATTGGAGGTGGAGGAGTCCTACTCCAATCCTAATTGGAGTAGGATTCCACCTTCCCACTTGGAAACTCTTTCCACCTTGTGTTTTTTCCGTCTCAAACCTTATGGGCCTTAGTGAGAACTTATTCCAGCCCACTAGGGGCTGGTTTATCTCTTCACATAGCCCATGAGACCCCTTGGGGCATGACACCCCTCCCGAGGGTCCCCGGCACCCCTCCCGGCACTCCCAGTACACTATCGATGAGCCCGAAACTTTTCCGGTGACCAAAACAGGACTTCCTATATATTAATCTTTACCTTCGGACCATTCCGGAGCTCCTCGTGATGTCCTAGATCTCATAAGGGACTCCGAACAACTTTCAGTTACCAACACCTATAACTCAACTATACCGAAAAGTCATCGAACCTTAAGTGTGCAGACCCTGTGGGTTCGAGAACTATGCAGACATGACCTGAGACACACTCCGATCAATATCCAATAGTGGGACCTGGATGCCCATATTGGATCCTACATATTCTACGAAGATCTTATCGGTTGACCCTCTATGTCAAGGATTCAGTTAATCCCGTATGATGTTCCCTTTGTCCTTCGGTATGTTTTACCTACCCGAGATTCGATCGTCGGTATCGTCATACCTAGTTCAATCTCGTTACTAGAAAGTATCTTTACTCGTTACGTAATACATGATCTCGTAATTAACTCATTAGTCACATTGCTTGCAAGGCTTATTGTGATGTTGTATTACCAAGTGGGCCCCGAGATACCTCTCCGTCACATAGAGTGACAAATCCCAGTCTTGATCCATGCTAACCCAACAGACACCTTCGGAGATACCTGTAGAGAACCTTTATAGTCACCCAATTACGTTGCGACGTTTGATACACAAAAGGTATTCCTCCAGTGTCTGGGAGTTGCATGATCTCATGGTCATAGGAATAGATACATTGACATGCAGAAAACAGTAGCAATAAACTCACACGATCATATGCTACATTTATAGTTTGGGTCTTGTCCATCACATCATTCTCCTAATGATGTGATCCCTTTAGCAAGTGACAACACTTGCCTATGGCCAGGAAATCTTGACCATCTTTGATCAATGAGCTAGTCAACTAGAGGCTCACTAGGGATAGTGTGTTGTCTATGTATCCACACATGTATTTGAGTTTCCAATCAATACAATTGTGGCGTGGATAATAAACGATTATTATGAACAAGGAAATATAATAATAACCAATTTATTATTGCCTCTAGGGCATATTTCCAACAGTAACAAGCCGAAGAAAAGCTGAAAGCCGCTATTCAAGAACTCTTTGGCTTGAAGCATCATATCTCCAACATGACCCAAGCTATATTTTGTAAGTGTCAATTACCTTCTTCTTAAAAGTGATGTAAAGCATATTGCAGACGCTAATTATCCTGTTTTTTCACTCGTAGGTCCACGAGCTGCCACCCTGCAGAATGAATGTATTCTGAAGCTTAAAGCGATTTATACTTTAACAGAGCAGCTATACATGGGTGGTACGATGACTATGAAGGCCGTGATGGGCAACATGGAACCCATAAGATCCATCAAGCACATGCTGGGTTGCTTGTCAACACTGCCGCCCCCACATAGAAGAATTAAAAAGGTCAGCCGCCCGTAAAGGAGCGCTAACCACCCTAAGCCGGTGTTTGGCCTATGCCCCCGAACTTTAGCCGGAAGAGGTAGCCGATGGCTTTCCAGAATTAAAGGATGACGCGTCAGATTTCACCGAGGAGGACTACCACCATTGTGTGAAAGAGTATCGTTTTGCGGCGACTCATCTAGCAGCCGGCCTGGACTTTGGCAAATACCACGCGGCTTATGATGAACATAGAAAAAGGGTGACTCCTCCGTCGTCTGAAGTCACCAACCTGACTCCACGACACCGTAAGAATCCTTTCGACTTTGGTATTGATCTGTTCACCATCTTGACTGATAAAGACGACTTCGTCGCCTTGACCAATTGCAACTGGAAATTGGGCGACTTACAGATCGAAGATGGCGAAAGCTCGAGGCAGGGTAACCCGGAGGCGGCTTGAACCAAATTGCGATGAAGTTTATCCTCCTAGAATATTTTGATCCTTTTATGACCGGGATATGTTTCCTGGCATGGCCTGCGGAGCCATGTAATAGTCTTAGGATTTAGGAAAAACAATATGATAACCGTACCTTGTGATGGTGTTTGGAAGTTTAAGCCTTCATTAATATGAATCGCTTTTTCCAAAGCTTTGTCATGTTTTGACAAAAAAGTTCTTTGTCCTGTTTATCAGAGAAAAACAATAGGCTGGCTCAGTGAGTCGCGGTGGGTTATAATTTTTTTTATGAAACCTTTGGACGGTGCCACAAAGATAGTCATAAAGTTCGTTGGCTCGATGAGTTACGACAGGATAGGTCGAGTTTGCAAAACTCTAGTGCTACCCCAAGAAGGCTTTTGCAACATCCCGAGTTGTTTAGACCGGCTGATCAGGCGCGAGTCAAGCTTCAGTGAAGCAGGTTCAGTGAACCCATGGTCTGTCTATTTTCCATGTGCCGGCTCTCACTAGTACCTTTCATGTTTTAACCAAGGCAAGTTCAGGGTCCAAAAAGTGGATTGACTCGCCAAGAGTACATGGGACTATAGAGCGAGTTGCCAAATACATAGTCAAGTATAATCATTGTAATGCGTTAATTTTTCGCTAGCCAAGAGGGTATTCACGCTGAACTCAGTGAGTGGAAGCCCCCAAGTGAGATATGATTAGGGAAAAGCCAGACATAGGATTGCAGAAGCGTATACGCTCTTACTGCAAAACAACTTGGGAGATAGTAGCCCGCAAGTAAGTCGACTTAATTCTCAAAAGCATATAAGGTGCCCATGTTTGAACCGTGCAGCGTGGCAACTTTGGTCCTCTTTGGCGTATCAACATACAATTTTGAAATAAGCGCAATGTGGCGACTTATGCTCTTTCATGTTGATAGCGTCCATGCTTGGACGACTTATGGAACAATAAAGACTGATGCTTTCAAGAAGCTGAAACGGCAAAAGATCCCGAAGTTCGTGGGCGCCGGCTTTATTGCTTTATATATAAAAGAAGAGATTACAAAGTCAAAATTGTAAACATAGGTAAGGAGCCGGTGGCTCTAAGTGTAGTATGGCTGCAAGTGGGCGATGTTCCATGGGCGCGTTGTCTCAACCTCTGTTGTTGGCCTATCCAGGCGAAGATCCACCAGGTAGTATGAACCGTTGTGGAGATTCTTGTTGAAGACAAAAGGTCCTTACCACGGAGGAGATAACTTATGCATACCAGTATGATCCTGAATCAACTGGGGCACTAACTCGCCCTCTATAAAAGCTCGGCTCTTGACTCGGCGGCTGTGATAACGTCGCAAGCCCTGTTGATAAATCGCCGACCGTGACGTGGCCACATCAGGCTCTTCCTCCAAGGAATCCAACGAGTCTTGACGTGCTAGCTTGTTCTCTTGTTCCACATAGGCGGCGATTTGTGGTGAGTCGTGTCTGATGTCACTTGGTAATATTTCCTCTGCTCCATAGACTAGGAAAAAGGGTGTGTAACTGGTAGACCGATTAGGGGTGTTTTTGATGCTCCATAAAACTGAAGGCAACTCTTCAACCCAACTGCCCGGAGTACGTTCCACAGGTACCATAAGTCGGGGTTTGATCCCTCACAATATTTCTTGATTCGCCCTTTCTGCCTGTCCATTGGACTAGGGGTGTGCAACTGTAGAAACATCAAGCCGGATGTGCTCCTTTGTGCAAAACTCTTGCATGGCGCCTTTGGATAAATTAGTACCATTATCAGTAATAATACTATGAGGATACCTGAAGCGAAAAATCAACTTTTTGAGGAACTTGACGGCCGTGTCTGGATCACAGCTGCTAACCGGCTCTGCCTCAACCCACTTGGTAAACTTGTCAACTCCCACCAAGAGGTGAGTCTTTTTATTGGACGACATCTTGAAAGGACCAACCATGTCCAGCCCCCACACCGCAAACGGCCATGTAACTGGAATCATCCGTAATTCTTGAGCCGACACATGCATCTGACGTCCAAATTTTTGAAAACCATCACATCTACGAACTATATCCTCAGCATCTACATGAACTGTCAACCAATAAAACCCATGCCTAAAGGCTTTGGATACCAGAGAGCGTGACTCAGCGTGATGACCACAGTCACCTGCATGTATCTCGTTAATAACCAGACACCCTTCCTCAGAGGAGACACACCTTTGAAAAACTCTAGAAGTGCTTCGCTTATGTAACTCGCCTTTATGTATGACCATGGACTTGCATCGACGGACGATTTGGCGGGCCAACAACTCATCAGTAGGTAACTCGCCTCGTGGAAGATATGCCATGTAGGGTATTTCCCAATCCGGGGTAGCACGGAGAGCCGCCACAAGTTGTGACTCAGGATCAGGAACCGCTAAGTCTTCCTCTGAAGGCAGTTTTACTGATGGGTTATCCAATACATCCAAAAAGACGTTAGGGGGAACCGGCTTACACTGGGAACCGAGTCGTGAAAGAGCATCCGCCGCCTCATTGAGTCGACGATCAATGTGATCCACCTGATAGCCATGAAAATGACCCGCCACGTCCGACACAGCACGCCTATAAGCCGCCATGAAGGGATCTCTAGAATACCATGTGGCAGAAACTTGCTGTGCTACTAGATCTGAGTCGCCCAAACATCTGGCTCGACTGAGGTTCATCTCGTTGGCGATTCGCAACCCATGAAGCAAGGCCTCATACTCCGCCGCATTGTTGGTACATGGGAACATTAGTCGAAGGACATAGCAAAACTTGTCACCCTTAGGCGAAGTCAATACCACGCCAGCCCCCGAGCCTTCCAGCTGCCTAGACCCATCAAAATGGATAGTCTAGTACGTGTGATCAGGTCTGTCTTCCAGAATTTGCAACTCGGTCCAATCGTTGATGAAATCCACCAATGCTTGAGACTTAATGGCTGTGCGAGGGGTATATTTCACATGATTGGGTCCAAGCTCAATAGCCCACTTAGCAATCCGCCCAATCGCCTCTCGATTTTGTATGATATCACCAAGTGGGGCAGAACTGACCATCGTCATAGGATGCTCTTGAAAGTAGTGTTTCAACTTCCGACTTGCCATGAACACCCCGAAGACTAGCTTCTGCCAATGTGGGTAGCGCTGTTTGGAGAGCGTTAGGACTTCGTTGATAAAGTAGACCGGTCTTTGAACCGGGTATTCCTTCCGTTCCTCTTTGCACTCGACGACAACGGCTTAGCTAGTTGTTTCTTCAAGGCCTCGAAAGCTTCATTGGCTACATCCGTCCAAACAAAGCGATCAGTTTTCTTGAGCAGTTGATAAAGAGGGATGGCTTTCTCCCCAAGGCGACTTATGAACCGACTTAGAGCCGCAATGTGACCCGCCATGCGCTGAACTTGATTGATGTTGGCCGGCTTGCTTAGCAAAGTGATCGCTTCAATTTTATCCGGGTTAGCTTTGATGCCTCGTTCTGACACCAAGAAGCCCAATAACTTTCCCGCGGGAACACCAAAAACACACTGTGTCATCAAGGTAGGCGTGGGTATTGCGCCTGATCTAGCTGTGCAGGCAATTCTGGATGCAACGTTGATAAGTCGCACCCGTGCTCTTGAGTCCGAACGGCATGGACACATAACAAAATGCTCCAACGGGGGTTATAAATGACGTTTTCTCCTGATCCGCCACAACCAACTTGATCTAGTGGTACCCTGAGTAAGCATCCAGAAAACACAATCGTTCGCAATCCGCCGTAGAGTCAATGATTTGATCATTGCGAAGGAGGGCGACAGGGTCCTTTGGGCAGGCCCTGTTGAGGTCGGTGTAGTCAATGCACATGTGTAAGGTTCCATTCTTCTTGAGTACCAAGACCGGGTTAGCCAACCATTCAGGATGGAAAAGTTCAATGATGAATCTAGTGGCCAAAAGCGGGCGACTTTCTCCCCAATTGCCTTGCGGTGTGCTTCATTAAATCGGCGAAGATACTACCGAACCGACTTTATTTTAGGATCAATATTAAGGTGGTGCTCAGCGAATTCTCTCGGTACACCTAGCATGTCTGAAGGCTTCCATGCGAAGATGTCCCGATTCTCACGGATGAATTCGATGAGCGCGCTTTCCTATTTGGGATCCAGACCCGTCCCAATGATGAACTGCTTAGATGAGTCACCAGGCGTGAAATCTATCTCCTTTGTGTCATCTGTAGGCATAACTTGAGGGGCCGCTCTGAATCGATTGTGGGTCTCTTGAGTGGTGTCATATCTGCCGGGTCAACATTGGCTTGGTGAAACTAGAGCTCCTCGGCCGCGCAAGCCGACTCGACATAAGCCGCGACTCCTTCCTCACATTCTTGAGCTATTTTTCTGTCCCCGATGATCGTGATAGTTCCCTTAGGGCCAGGCATTTTGAGCTTGAGGTAGACATAGCATGGGCGGGCCATGAACCGAGCGTAAGCCGGCCTTCCAAACACTGCGTGGTAAGGGCTCTTGATTTTGACCACCTCAAACATGAGGGATTCGCTCCTGTAATTGGACTCCGTGCCAAAAGCTACGTTGAGTTTGATTCACCCAACAGGGTATGCCGACTTACCCGGAACAATGCCGTGAAAGACCGTGGAAGATGGAATCAAATCTCCCTCTTAGAAATTCATTCGCCGAAAGGTATTGAAATATAAGATGTTAATGTTGCTGCCGCCATCCATAAGGACTTTGGAAAGGGTGTAGCGCCCGACCTGGGGAGCCACGACCAAAGCCAAATCGGCGGGGTTATCGACCCGGGGCGGGTGATCCTCCCTACTCCAGATAATGGGCTGTTCAGACCAATTGACGTACCTAGGGAGCGTCGGCTCAACCACGCTAAAAGCTCTGTGTTTCACCTTTCGGTCCCATTTGCAAGTGCTAGTGATGAACACGTGGTATTAACCACTGTTCAACTGCTTAGGATTATTCTGGAAACCGCCATTGTCATCCTGCCGCTCGGTATCACCTTGCGGGACCGGTTGCTGAAACACGTCCTGTGTGTTGTACCGCTGACACTACAAGAAATATGCTCATACATGACGTTTTTTAAGATGTCGTTGATGAATTCGTCATAAATCTATGACGATTTCATCCGAGATTATGTAAACCGTTTGAGGGGATCAAATCTACATACAAATTATGATGATGTGAGTAAAAAACGTCGTAACCACATAAGATGAGATCGTCATAACTTTTGCAACGATTATAAAAATGTCGTAACATGTTCTAACTATGTTGACATGTCACTCGTGGGTCCATTCTATGACACGCGCCAAACCCGACTAATTTGTGAAGCAGCCTACTATTTTGTCATTCCAAAAATTCTCATAAATACTTTGGACCATATATTCCTCAAATATGTGAAAACCCTTTATTCCATAGTTCAAAATTAATTCAGCAATATTTATTTTCCTATTCTGTTCACAATAGGACTTTGTGAAGGAAGTGCTATTTCTATTTCTTTGATTACCCTCATATTTTTTGGGCACTCTTTTCTATCCAAATCATTGCCTCATGAAAACTTTCGTTACCATTTTCCTAGTAAATCTTTCTCAGCAAATTTACAAAGTTCGTGTTCAGCTAACAGCTTTGTGAGGGAAGTACTAGATAGGAATATCTTGTTGAGTTGAATCTTGGAAATATTTTGGTGTTTCTCTGATTAAATAGATACTTGTGTACCTAGAAATGATTTTTGGGAAAAATAAAGAGCAAACTATAATGTAGCTGTAGTTAAAATTTGACCCGCTTCCAACTGATTCAATGAAAATTTGTCTTTTTCACGAGAGGTCGATAAAAGCCTTTAACACCCAACCATTTGGTCAATTGTACATGAAATATGTCCTAGTATGTTATAAAAATGATTTGGACCAATTTTGCAACAAATATATGGTAGGTCCTTCACAAAAAAACTCATTTTGGGTACTCGAAAAATGGAAAACGAATTTTCCGTCCAAAGAAAATGAATACTTCCTTAATCAACATTGTTTGCCATTCCAATATGCACCCTTGTGCATACTATTAGATCATTTGAACAAACCATGCCATGAATGTGGCCATAAGAATGATCATTTGGCTTGAAAAACCATCAATCTTCACACATGATAGCCCATTTCTGAGAACACTTTTTAAAAATATTTGATGTATTACAAGTTTATTATTTTTCCTGCTAAAATTTTCACATATAGTGACACAATGCAGTGGTTTTCCATTTTTTGAATTGTTTTGAATTTTTCATGGCCATTTGAAAATGCGGTCAGAACAACGGGTATGACCGTTCCTATCTAGTGGTTGAATATTGGAAATATTTTGGTGTTTCTCTGATTAAATAGATACTTGTGTACCTAGAAATGATTTTTGGGAAAAATAAAGAGCAAACTATAATGTAGCTGTAGTTCAAATTTGACCCGCTTCCAACTGATTCAACGAAAATTTGTCTTTTTCATGAGAGGTCGATAAAAGCCTTTAACACCCAACCATTTGGTCAATTGTACATTAAATATGTCCAAGTATGGTATGAAAATGATTTGGTCCAATTTTGCAACAAATATATGGTAGGTCCTTCCCAAAAAAACTCATTTTGGGTACTCAAAAAATGGAAAATGAAGTTTCCGTCCAAGGAAAATGAAAACTTCCTTAATCAAGATTGTTTGCCATTCCAATATGCACCCTTGTGCACAATATTAGATCATTTTAACAAACTATGCCATGAATGTGGCCATAAGATTGATCATTTGGCTTGAAAGCCATGAATCTGCACACATGATAGCCCATTTCTAAGAACAATTTTGAAAAATAATTGCCATATTACAAGTTTATTATTTTATGTGGTAAATTTGTCACATATAGTGACACAATGCAATGGTTTTCCATTGTTTTGAAATGTTTTCAATTTTTTATGACCATTTGAAAATGCGGTCGAAACAGCGGGTATGACCGTTCCTACCTAGTTGTTGAATCTTGGAAATATTTTGGTGTTTCTATTATTAAATAGATACTTGTGTACCTAGAAATTATTTTTGGGAAAAATAAAGAGCAAACTATAATGTAGATGCAGTTCAATTTTGACCCGCTTCCAGCTGATTCAACGAAAATTTGTCTTTTTCACGAGAGGTTGATAAAATTCTTTAACACCCAAAAATTTGGTCAATTGTACATTAAATATGTCCTAGTATGTTATAAAGATGATTTAGTCCAATTTTGCAACAAATAGATGGTAGGTCCTTCACAAAAAAACTTATCTTGGGTACTCGAAAAATGGAAAATGAATTTTTCGTCCAAAGAAAATGAAAACTTCCTTAATCAACATCAATTCCAATATGCACCCCTGTGCATAATATTAGATCATTTGAACAAACCATGCCATGAATGTGGCCATAAGATTGATCATTTGGCTTGAAAGCCATAAATCTTCACACATGATAGCCCATTTCTAAGAACACTTTTTCAAAATAATTGCCATACTACAAGTTTATTATTTTACCTGGTAAATTTGTCACATATAATGACAAAATGCAAAGGTTTTCCATTTTTTTGATTTTGTTTTGAATTGTCATGGCCATTTCAAAATGCAGTCAAAACGACGGGTATGACCGTTCCTAGCTAGTTGTTGAATCATGGAAAACTTTTGATGTTTCTATGGTGAAATAGATACTTGTGTACCTATAAATGATTTTTGGGGAAAATAAAGGGCAAACTATGATGCAGTTGAAGTTCAAAATTGACCCTCTTCGAGATGATTCGCCGAACATTTTTCTTTTTCACGAGAGGTGGATCAAAGTTTTTGACACCGAACCATTTGTTTAGTTGCACACTAAATGTGTCCTACTATTTTATAAAAATGAATTGGTCCAATTATGAAACAAATATATGGTAAGTCCTTCACAAAAAAACTCATTTTGCGTACTCAAAGCCTCTACTTCATTCTGATTGGTCTATAGACATGTCACGTTGATCAAGCATCACAGACCGTCGGATACTTCCTGATTAAACGACCCACACCCGCTCACCCTCTCACCCACCCACTACGAGCTCCTCTCTCTCCCCATGCAGCGAACCCTAGCCACTCTCCCCCTCACACCACTCCTCCTCCCTTCCAAATCGCAGCCGCCACATCCCCCTTCCACATCGCCGCCGCCACTTCCCCCCTTCCAGATCGCCAATGCCACCTCACTCCGGCGGAGCTCCCTCGCCGCACCGGCAGCAAAAAGTGCAGACGCGTACTAGCAGCATATAAACAGTTCACGGAGCCCCGGAGGCCCGGAGGAAGAGCACCTCATCCACTCTTCTTCTACTCCTGCTGCTGCTGCTAGTACATTCCAGGATCACCGAAGCCCCGGAGGAAGAGCAAAGTGTACTCGAGGGAGGAAGAGAGGAAGATGAGGTAGACGGCGTTCGCGTGGGAGAGCGCGTCCAGGGCCTTCAACAACCGCCCCATCTTCACCGGCCTCGTCGTCGTTCTCGCCGCAAGGTACCTCCCCCTTCCTTCCCCTTTCTCTGCTCACTAATTTCCATTTCCCTCGTCTTGGCCCTGGGGCTTGGGAATTTCGATTGGATCTGCTGTCGTCTGGCCTATAGACTGCAACATCATTTTCGCGGCCGCCGCGACTGTCAGGCACGAATTTTTGGAGCCTCTTGTCATTTTTTCTCAGAGAAATACTCGGTGGCTTCGTCGTTTCGTTTGTAGATCTCATCCGGGGTAGAAATGTTCGGTAGTTGCTACGGTTTCTCATCCTCCGAGCCGCTCAAACTGTTGTTTCAGTTCGAGATCACCTCGGGTATTAACGGGAGTAGATCGATTCTCCATCAGAGGGTAGCTCTGTTTTTTAACCAGAGTTGTACTGGACGCTCCTTTGATTTTCCTTCACAAATAATTCTCATACAAATAAGCCTCGTGTCGCCGCAGAGTCCATCTATAGCCCCCTCATCAGCCATCGTGCGCCGCTCGCACGCCCGCACACCCACCACCGCCGACGGCGAGATGAGGCATGCGGCGGCCGCGGTGAGGGCTCGGTGGTGCATCGTTCGTATCCGCGCGTTGCAGCTCCTCCTCCTCATCTTCGGTCGCCGCTGCCGCCACTGCGTACGGTGAGGACTCTCTGTAGGTGGATTGATTCTCTAGACTTAGTTCGTGACCCAGATGGCGCTGTCAAAGACCAAGTGTAGATGATTATTAGTTGATGGGTTATTGGATTTGGGGAGCCGGCTGGATCCACGGTGTTGTAAACTTTTTAGGCTGTTTGAGCACAATCCACTAAAGCAGTACCTCAATGCACCACATTTGTTCATATATATGCTGCTACCCTGTGTGCATTATCAAATTAGTCATTCTGCACTTTCTCTTTTTCTACCCGAGGTTTCTGATGGCTCTCCTGCTGGAATTTGCAGATCATGTGTCGTTCGTCAAGGAAATAGATGTCACCGATCCCCCGGAGCATCTTAACTCATTGTTGAATGTGCTTTAGGCACGAGGTACTACTTCACATTATCTCAGTAACATTTTTCATTTCCATGGTTCTTCAGTCATGGCAACAGACCCTTTGTCATGCTATTCGAAATCATCTGTTATGGGAGTAAGGCTTACTGATTCAGTTTTTACAGCGACAACAACTGCCGTCTCATTTTCTTTGTGAATCTAGTTGTATAACTTTCGATTTCAGTCCCGGATAAGGTGGTTACTGATCAGAAACTTAGAATACCACCGGGTAGAGTAAGTATACTCCTAAAGTTATAGCTCCTGGTAATGTAGAGAAAGTATTCTCTTTACCTCTTTGGATTTTACAGCCTCTTACCAAAACAAATGGGATTTATATTTTATAATTTAGGTGGACAAATTTCTTTACTCTGACTGCTTATATGCGCAAAACTATTTTGATTGGTGACTGTTCATATGAAAATGTTACTACTACTCTACTAGTTTGATATATGTTCGTAATATAATATTTTCATTTTCATACCTCTAGTTTATATTTTAATTTCCAAAGTGGTTTGTTTTCAGGCCAAGCTATTGAAACCGTCATAGAGTATTGGAAACATGAACTAGGATTTTTATAATTCATATAGTGCTATTGCATATGCAACTAAGCCCTGGAGATTTTGTCATTGATGTCAAACAATTCCTTTTGGACCCTCCTGAAACTTGCTTCTACACATGCTATGATTTGATATTGCATACTAAAGATGGCTCAACACACCAGTTAGAGGACTACAATGAAAATTCTGAGATTGCAGATATAACTGTTGGTGGCTGTTCGTTGGAGATGGTTGCTGGTATGTATACATGCAGTTATGCAAATTATCCATTTTTGTTGTTGGTTTAACTATTTTATACAATGGGGCTGAAAATAATGTTTCTTTCAGCAACATATGATGAGAGGTCTATTAGGTCGCATCTCCGCAGTGTGCGGGAATTGCTCTCTCTTTCTAGTCTTCATGTCTCACTATCGACATCCCTAGCTTTGCAGAAGGAGTCCGCAGAGGAAAAAAATTCAGGTACTCATGCCATGTGGAGATTTTTTTCCTTCTTTGATGTCATATGTTTACTGATAATACTCTCTGCTAGTTGAGGCGCCAACTGCAATTTTACTGAGTAGTACTATGATTTGTGCACAAGTCTTAATTCAACCTGTCGTTGATGTAGATCTTATTTGATTTGCCCTATAGATGCAGGAAAAAAAAACCGCTCACGAGGAGCTTGATGGTTTGAATTTCATGGAGGATACTACTGTAGCCATCCAATAATTTTTTTTAGTTTAATAATCTTTTAAGGTGATTTATAAGCGTGTGCTGGCACTTGGGCTTCAAGTATTTGTCTTCCATTTTATTATTTTCCAGTGAGTATGCTACTCTGTGTGACTTGGTGAGACCAGCCAATAAATAATTTAGGTTAATAATCTTAAAGTTGATCTATAATTGTGTACTGGCAATTAGGCTTGAAATTTATGATCTCTGTTTTATGAATAGGTAGTATTAATTGACGAATGTTCCATTTTATTAACTGTTGAGTGACTCACATTACCTGTTTTATTTCATGTATGAAAATTAATATCAAGCCACATTCTTACATTATACTTCTCCTTCCTTTGGTCAGCTCACTTTACATGAGCTGACGGTTAATGTTTTTATGCTCGTCAATTGGCAATTGATAGTCATCCTGTTTATTACCTCTCTAGTGTAGTTCTTTCTCTAGCTTTGACACATCAATGCTTGTTTAGTTCCTGTTATGTACTATAGGCAGCATAAAATCAACACCAGCATGGTCCTAAAATCTGTCTGTTTGTTGCAGGCCCTGACAACATGGAGCACCTGAAGAGGATCGCCGAGGAGATGCAGAAGCAGGTGGCTGCTGCAGGCGCCATCCTGCCCAAGGAGGAGAACGACTTGGAGTTTGGATGTATTATGTAAACCTGAGAGATGTATTATGTCAACCTGGGAGATGTATTGTGTTATGTAAACCTGGGAGATGTATTATGTGATGTTATATGTTGGATGATTTTAATTCGACCTGGAGTTTTCCTGATTTGAATATGAAATAGTCTTGGATTTAATACTGGACAAATTATTGGGTTGAAAAGGCCCAACAAATAGAAATGAAACCAAGTTCTCGAACAAAAAGTTGCTGAATTCAAAAATGAAAAAGGGCCAAAATTGAAACTGGACCAAATGTATTTGGGCACTAAAAGGCTAGGGCCCAAATTATAATGATACAAAAAAATTTGAAAAAAATACTAGAAGTGGTTGTAAATAGGGTAAGGCCCAAAAAGAATCCCATTAAGAAAAAGCCCCAAAAAATAAAACCAACCCATGTGATCAATTGAAATGGGTTGGGCTGATTTCAACCATGACGTTTTGATTTCGTCGCAATTTTTCCACGTAGGATTGCCACGTAGGACTGAGTTAGATTACCAATGACGATTTAGTATCGTCGTAAAGGTTACGACAATCCAGGAGTCGTCATAAAAGTTACGACGATTTCGATCAAAACGTCGTTGCTGTCAGTTTTTGACGCTTCGTTTTCGCTGCTTCGTTTTTCGTCGTGAGATCGTTATAAATTAAAAGCTGTGACGATGTAGCGACGAAAAAATAGCGTCGTGTATTGGCATATTCCTTATAGTGTGACCGTTGTGAACCTGGTACTGCCCGGCATTAAACTGCGACCTGCCGTGTGGGCCCGTGTTTGGAAATTCACCAAATGGGTTTCCGTGTGATCCGAGCGTGCCAAACTGTTCCTGATGTCCGCCTTGGTTACCTCCTTGACCTTTTTTGAGCGCCTCAGCGCGGAACTCCTGCATCACATAGCAATCCTCCCAAGAGTGGGTAGACGGACCTTCCGCGGTGGCGTATTGTGGCCAAGGGCCTTTGAGCATCACGTCATAATTGTGTGGTTTCTTTCCGCTGTAGCCCCATTTCTTATGACGTTGGTTCCCGTTTCCAGTGTTAGTGAGAAGTCTGTGACGCCTTCCTGTTGTCTCCTTTTACTTTGTCCCGTCGGGTTGTGGTTGCCTCGCCCTTGGAACTCGGAGTGGCTTTTTGACGACTTGCCTCTCCTGGCGGTGCTAACTTTGTTGTCATCCTCCCCAGGATATTTAGTGTCGTGTGACTCGGCATACCTTGTCAGGTTGTCCATCAACTCTCCCATGTCCTGCACCTTACGTTTGAGTTGCCCAAGCTTCAGCACCAAAGGCTCGTAGTGACAATTTTTCTCGAGGATCAGCACGGCCTGAGCCACCGAGATGCCATCTCATGAATGGATTACTTCTGCAACTCGTCGCGTCTAATGATGGGCCGACTCATACGGACGTTGGACACAGTGATGTAGGTCGACGATGGTCATTGGGCGCTTGCAAGTTATTCTGAAATTTTTTACGAAGCGCTCCTTCAACTCGGCCCAGGTGTTGATGGAGTTGGGCGGCAAGTTCTTCAGCCACGTGCATGCCGTTCCATCGAGCATCATGGTGAAATACTTAGCACAGACCGCCTCATTCACATCGAGCATATCCATCGCAAGCTCGTAACTCTCGATCCATGAACCTGGCTCGAGGTCTGGCGTGTAATTGGGTACCTTTCGTGGTCCTTTGAAATATTTCGGCATGCGCTCGTTGTGAAGGGCGGGTGCTAGACATGGCAATCTGATGTGCCTGACGCCTATCTCGGCCAACGTGGGAGGAGGCAGGGTGTACGCTGGATAGCCGTGACCCGTCGCAGCTGCTATTTCCATCAGGCGGGCGGCTCATGCCGCGTCCACAAGATCCTGAGCCCGCGTGTCAGACATCCTGGCCGGGTTGGTCTACGGAAAACACCGTTGCTCGCTGGTCACCACAGGCGGGTCATCATGTCGACTCCTGGTGTGACTCGCGTGGGGCGTGGAGTGTAGGCGCTCGCAGCTATACGAATACTATGCGTGTTGTACCACCGCCGTCTTAGGCATCTCGATGGCATTTCTCGCCTCCACCTCGGACGGGGAGTTTCCGTGAATCGGGAGAGATTCAAGGTGGCGGGTTGCTGCTAACATGTTATCCATGGGGTTCGAGAAGTGACCCCGTGGCGTCTGAAAACGGGGTGCGTGAGCGTCCAACGACTGAGGCGGCTGCGGGTTAAGCGGTGGCCGAGCCGGATCGCCTCCTCGGGCGGCTTGCCACGACCGATTAGGCTCCATCCCGGGGTAATGTGGGTTGTCGATGAGGCGAGTTGGGTTTAAATCAGCTGGAAGGCGGCCATGATGTCTCCTCTGGTGGATTGCATCAGAGGCAGGCTGTTGTCTCTCAGGCCGCCAGCCTTCAGTATTCAACCGCTTCTGCTTCTACGTCCCGCTGAATCTTGGCCATCTCCTCCCTCAGTTTCGTCACTTCGGCATTGATCGTTTTCTGGTTCTCTGTCGTCACAGTGATCGCCATAAGTTTGGCCGTTTCTGCTGCCAGGTCCGCCATGGCTTGAGCCGGGGTGTTCCCCGACCCGCTGGCTTCATTGTTACCCGCCGCGTTTGGGTGAGCCGGCGCTGCCCCCGCCATGTGGATGGTGACTTGACGGTGTGGACCCGCAAAGTCCTCAGGGATTGCTGCCTCCGGCAACCCCCCGAGTTGTCCCTCGTGGAGAGGGTAGATTGAATCTGTATCACCCATGGATGACTCGTCGTCCGAGTTGATGGGGGTGATCTCCTGGATTACCGGCCCGCCCGGTAGGTCGGTTCCCTGTGTAAAACCAACGACAACATAGTGTTTCCTGACCTGGTGTTTGGCGGGATGGGCGTACCGGGCCGGCTCGATGATGTCAGTGAAGGTGTCCGGCTCACGTACGGGTGCCCCAATCTTGCCGATGAAAACGTGGATCTTGCCGAAGGGGACCCTGTATCCAGATTCGATTGAATCGGCTTCCGGCCCCCACTGAGAGTTGTCGATGTAGTACTTCCCGCGGCGGCTCTTCATCATGATGCCGACAACGTAGCTTCCTAACCCTGGAAGGGCTCGCTTTGAGAACTCAACTCCACCGTGCGCAAGCCCCATGGTGGGCGCCAACTGTCGTGGTTTTGTCACGGTAGATGTCCTCGTGAGAGGACTTAGTGAAGGAGTGATACGTCTCCAACGCATCTATAATTTTTGATGGTTTCATGCTATTATCTTGTCAAACTTTGGATGTTTTGTATTCCTTTTATATCTTTTTTGGGACTAACTTAATAACTCAGTCCCAAGCGCCCGTTCCTGTTTTTTCCGTGTTTTTAACCCTTTTCAGAGAAGGATTTTGAACGGAGTCCAAACGGAATAAAACTTTCGAAAAGATTTTTTTCGAAACAGGAGAAGATCGGGAGACTTGAGAACCAAGGCAGGAGGCCACCAGGGACCCCACAAGCCCCCTAGCCATGGCCAGGGGGGCCGGTCCTCCCAGGCTTCTGGGCTCCCTGGACCTCCTCTGCCCTAGGTCTTTCGCCTATATATTCCCTAAAATCCCAGAAAAAATCAGGAGATCGTCGAAAGTACTTTTCCACCGCCGCAAGCTTCTGTCTACGCAAGATCCCATCTGGGGCATGTTCTGGTGACCTGCCGGAGGGGGGATTCGGATACACAGGGCTTCTTCATCAACACCATGACCTCTCCGATGATGCGTGAGTAGTTCATCATAGACCTACGGGTCCATAGCTAGTAGCTAGATGGCTTCTTCTCTCTCTTGGATCTTCAATACAAAGTTCTCCATGATCTTCAAGGAGATCTATCCGATGTAATCTTCTTTTGCGGTGTGTTTGTCGAGATCCGATGAATTGTGGATTTATGATCAAATTATCTGTGAATCTTATTTGAGTTTCTTCTGATCTCTTATATGCATGATTTCATATCCTTGTAATTCTCTTCGAGTTGTGGGTTTTGTTTGGCCAACTTGATCTATGATTCTTGCAATGGGAGAAGTGCTTGGTTTTGGGTTCATACCATGCGGTGACCTCACCCAGTGACAGAAGGGGTAGCAAGGCACGCATCATGTTGTTGCCATCAAGGGTAAAAAGATGGGGTTTTCATCCTTGGTTTGAGTTTATCCCTCTACATCATGTCATCTTGGTTAAGGCGTTACTCTATTCGTCATGAGCTCAATACACAAGATGCATGCTGGATAGCGGTCGATGTGGGGAGTAATAATAGTAGATGCAGAAAGTATCGGTCTACTTGTCTCGGACGTGATGCCTATATGTATGATCATTTCCTTAGATATCGTCATGACTTTACACGGTTCTATCAATTGCTCGACAGTAATTTGTTCACGCACCGTCATATTTGCTATTTTGAGAGAAGCCTCTAGTGAACACTATGGCCCCCGGGTCTACTTCACACCATATTTTCAGCCTTACTCTTTTACTTCGTTGCACTTTCCGCCTTCAGATCTCACTTAGCAATCAATCTTGAAGGGATTGACAACCCCCTTATAGCGTTGGGTGCAAGCTCTTTTGTGTTTGCGCAGGTACTCTAGACTTGACGAGATTCTCCTACTGGATTGATACCTTGGTTCTCAAACTGAGGGAAATACTTACTGCTCCTGTGCTGCATCACCCTTTCCTCTTCAAGGGAAAAACCAACGCAAGCAAGTCTCCGTCAACATGTCAATTTCTAGCGCTGTTGTTTGAGAAGTAGCGGAAGGATTTGTGGCGTCGTTGCCGGCGAGGATCAAGTCAAGAACTCATCCAAGTAAGTGTCGTAAGCTCATCTCTTGCATTTACTTTTTTTGCCTCTCCTTTTCCTCTCCGCCACTTCTGAAAAACTAAAAATTACAAAAAACATTTGCCTTTTTCGTTTGCCCTTTTCGTTCGCCCTTTTCTCTCGCTTTCTCTTTGTTCGCTTGTGTGCTTGCTTGCTTGCTTGCTGAAGTCACCATGACTGAAAACACCAAACTTTGTGACTTCTCGAATACTAATAATAATTATTTTATTAGTACTCCGATTGCTCCCGCCACTAGTGCGGAGTCATATGAAATCAATGCTTCTTTGCTGAATCTTGTCATGAAAGAGCAATTCTCCGGCCTTCCTAGTGAAGATTCCGCATCCCATCTTAATACCTTCATTGAGATTTGCGATATGCAAAAGAAGAAAGATGTGGATAATGATGTGATTAAATTGAAGCCTTTTCCTTTCTCATTGCAAGATCGAGCAAAAACTTGGTTTTCGTCTTTGCCCAAAAATAGTATTGATTCTTGGAACAAGTGCAAAGATGCTTATATATCCAAGTATTCTCCGCCGGCTAAGCTTAACTCTCTCCGTAATGATATCATGAATTTTAAGCAACTTGATCATGAACATGTTGCACAATCTTGGGAGAGAATGAAATTGATGATTAGAAATTGCCCCGCTCATGCCTTGCGTCTTTGGATGATTATACAAATCTTCTACGCTGGCTTGAATTTCGCTTCTAGAAATATCTTGGACTCCGCCTGAGGTGGAACGTTCATGGAAATCACGTTAGGAGAAGCCACAAAACTCCTAGACAATATCATGACGAACTACTCTCAGTGGCACACTGAAAGGTCACCTACTATGAAAAAGGTACACGCTATAGAAGAAATTAACTCGTTAAGTGCTAAGATGGATGAGTTTTTGAATTTGGTTGCTAGTAGAAGTGTTGCTTTAGATCCTAATGGTATGCCCTTGTCTTCCTTGATTGAGAGTAGCAACGCTAGCTTGGACGTTAATTTTGTTGGTAGGAATAATTTTGGCAACAACAATGCTTTTAGAGGAAACTATGTTCCTAGGCCTTTTCCTAGTAACTCCTCTGATCTAGAGAGTAATATCAAAGAGTTTATCAACTCACAAAAGATTTTCAATGCGTCCATAGAAGAAAAACTACTCAAAATTGACGATTTGGCTAGGAGCGTTGATAGAATGTCTAGTGATATTGATGCTTTGAAAGTTATATGTGCTCCTCCCAAGATCAATATGGACGAAACTTTGAAATCCATGCGTGTTTCCATGAGTGAGAGCAAAGAAAGAACCGCCCAAATTCGTGCTAGACACGAATGGCTTAAAAAGGCGTGTTCTCGTGATAAGAATCACGAAGATCTTAAAGTTCTTGGTGCGACTCCCATTGAATCTTTGTTTTCTTGTGTCAAACCTAATGATGATGGGGCTGGATATGAATCCACTTTGGTTGAAAAATGCGCCAATGATTCGGAGTCCATCTGTCTTGATGCTAAAAGAATTGAAAGTGGAGTAGAAGATATTAAAACCTTGAGTAGTAATGAAATTACTACTTTGGATTTGAAGGAATTCAATTATGATAGTTGCTCCTTGATTAAATGCATTTCCTTGATGCAATCCATGCTAAACTCTCCACACGCTTATAGCCAAAACAAGGCCTTTACCAATCATATCGTTGAAGCTATGGTAAAATATCTTGAAGAGAAACTTGAATTGGAAGTTTCTATCCCTAGAAAGCTTCATGATGAGTGGAAACCTACTATCAAAATCAAAATCAAAAACTATGAATGCAATGCTTTGTGTGATTTGGGTGCTAGTGTTTCCGCGATTCCAAAGTCTTTATGTGATGTTCTGGGTTTTAATGAGATTGAGGAGTGTTCTCTTAATTTGCATCTTGCGGATTCTACTGTCAAGAAACCCATGGGAAGGAACACTGATGTTCTTATTATTGCAAATAGGAACTACGTACCCGTGGATTTCATTGTGCTTGACATTGATTGCAATCCTACATGCCCTATTATTCTTGGTAGACCTTTCCTAAGGACTATCGGTGCTATCATCGATATGAAGGAAGGGAATATTAGATTTCAATTTCCTTTAAATAAGGACATGGAGCACTTTCCTAGAAATAAAATAAGATTGCCTTATGAATCCATGATGAGGGCTACTTATGGTTTGAGCACCAAAGACGACGATACGTGATTCTATCGCTTTATGCCTAGCTAAGGGCGTTAAACAATAGTGCTTGTTGGGAGGCAACCCAATGAATTTACTTTTTTCTTTTATCTTTTTTTGTGTCCACACCATCATAATTCGGTTATGATAGTGTCTTTCGTGTTTTTTTTGTGTTTGAGCCAAGCAAAACCTTTATGACTAGTCTTGGTGATGGTTGTTTGATCCTGCTGGAAAAAGACAAAAACGTTTCGCTTACGAGATTATTTTTAGTTTTTATTCAGAAAGAGATTTTGAGTTGTTCTTTTTTCTGCTGGTTTATATGCCTTTTTCCCAGGCAGTCGTAATGTTTCAGAATTTTTGAGGTACGAGAAGAATACGAAGTTTACAGATTGCTACAGACTTGTGTGTTTTTGACAGATTCTGTTTTTGTTGAGTTGGTTGCTTGTTTTGATGAAAGTATGGATAGTATCGGGGGCTACTAGCCATGGAAAAGTGAGAATACAGTAATCTAACACCAATATAAATAGAAATCAAGATTGCAACAGTACCTAAAGAGGTGGTAGTTTGTTTTCTTGTGCTAATGATATCACGAGTTTCTGTTTAAGTTTTGTGTTGTGAAGTTTTCAAGTTTTGGGTGATGTTCTCATGGACAAAGGGATAAAGAGTGGAAAGATCTCAAGCTTGGGGATGCCCAAGGCATCCCAAGCCAAATTCAAGGACACCAAAAAGCCTAAGCTTAGGGATGCCCCGGGAAGGCATCCCCTCTTTCGTCTTCAATCCATCAGTAACATTACGTGGAGCTATATTTTTATTCACCACATGATATGTGTTTTGCTTGGAGCGTCTTGTATCGTAGGAGTCTGTTCTTTTTGTTGCGTCACAATCATCCTTGCTGCACACCTTTTGAGAGAGACATGCACTCATCGTGATTTTGCTAGAATGCTCATCGTGCTTCACTTATATCTTTTGAGCTAGATAATTTTGCTCTATGTGCTTCACTTAGATCTTTTAGAGCACGGCGGTGCGTAACTTGGTAGTTGGCTTGTGCTATGAAAGTAGTCCCAAAGGTGATAGGTACCCAAAGAGGATACAAAAACTTCCATCTTCATGTGCGTTGAGAAGAAAGAAAAGTTTGATTCCTCTCAATTAGTTTTGAGACGTGGATATGGTAATATTAAGAGATATGTTAGCAGGGTGTTGTGAATCTAGAAATACTTCTGTTGAAGTTAGTGATTCCCGTAACATGCACGTATGGTGAACCGCTATGTTAGGAAGTCAGAGCATAATTGATCTATTGACTGTCATCCTTTGTGTTGCGGTCGGGATTGCGTGATGGTTAACACCTACCAACCCTTCCCCTAGGAGTATGCTTTTAGCACTTTGTTTCGATTACTAACAAAAACTTTCGCAACAAGTATGTGAGTTCTTCATGACTAATGTGAGTCCATGGTATAGATGCACTTTAACCTTCCACCATTGCTAGCCTCTCTAGTACCGCGCAATTTTCGCCGCTGCACAAACCCACAATATGCCTTCCTCAAAAC
Source organism: Hordeum vulgare subsp. vulgare (assembly GCF_904849725.1). Lineage (NCBI taxonomy): Eukaryota > Viridiplantae > Streptophyta > Magnoliopsida > Poales > Poaceae > Hordeum > Hordeum vulgare. The sequence goes on along the minus strand of NC_058521.1, from coordinate 247,037,654 downwards.
AGCCACCATACCTACCTACTATGGCATTTTCATAGCCATTCTGGGATATATTGCCATGCAACTCCCACTCTTCCGTCTCATGACTTGTGCTGTCACTCTCATATTTCCTTTGCATGATCGTAAGTTAGCTAGCGAGATGTTTCAACGTCATACGCCAAGCTAGATCTTTGCACATCCCGGTACGCTGCCGGAGGCATTTTCTATAGAGTCATCATCGTTCTGAGCTTTGAGCTGTGAGTAAATAAAAGTGTGATGATCATCATTATTAGAGCATTGTCCCATGTGAGGAAATAAAAAAAGAGGCCAAAGAGCCCAAAGAAAAAAAAGAGAGAATAAAAAAAGGCCAAAGAGCCCAAAATAAGAGAGAGAAAAAGAGAGAAGGGACAATGCTACTATCTTTTTCCACACTTGTGCTTCATAATAGCACCATGTTCTTCATGATTGAGAGCCTCTCGTTTTGTCACCACCATATACTAGTGGGAATCTTTACTATATAAATTGGCTTGTATATTCCAATGATGGGCTTCCTCAAAATTGCCCTAGGTCTTCGTGGGCAAGCAAGTTGGATGCACACCCACTAATTCTCCTTTTGAGCTTTCACATACTTATAGCTCTAGTGCATCCTTTGTATGGCAAGCCCTACTCATTCACATTGATATCTATTAATGGGAATCTGCATAGCCCTTTGATATGCCGAGTCAATGTGACCATCTCCTCCTTTTTGTCTCACAACCACCACCACACTCTATTCCACCTATAGTGCTATATCCATGGCTCACGCTCATGTATTGCGTGATAGTTGAAAAAGGTTTGAGAAAGTAAGAGTGCGAAAACAATTACTTGGCCAATACCGGGGTTGTGCATGAATTAAATTAGTTGTGTGGGGATGATGGAGCATAGCGAGACTATACGATTTTGTAGGGATAACTTTCTTTGGCCTTGTTATTTCGAAATTCATGATTACCTTTCTAGTTTGTTGAAGTATTATTGTTTTCATGTCAATAGCAAACTATTGTTTTGAATCTTACGGATCTAAAGATTCATGTCACATGAAAGAAGTTACAAAGGACAACTATGCTAGGTAGCATTCCACATCAAAATTTTAGTCTTTATCACTTCCCTCCTCGAGGACGAACAAGAGTTAAGCTTGGGGATGCTTGATACGTCTCCAACGTATCTATAATTTTTTATGGTTTCATGCTATTATCTTGTCAAACTTTGGATGTTTTGTATGCCTTTTATATCTTTTTTGGGACTAACTTATTAACTCAATGCCAAGTGCAAGTTCCTGTTTTTTTCGTGTTTTTGACCCTTTTCAGAGGAGGATTTTGAATGAAGTCCAAACGGAATAAAACTTCCGAAAAGATTTTTTCCGAAACAGAAGACGATCGAAAGACTTGAGAACCAAGGCAGGGGGCCACCATGGATCCCACAAGCCCCCTAGCCGCAGCCAGGGGGGCCCGCACCTCCCAGGCTTGTGGGCTCCCTGGACCTCCTCTGCCCTAGGTCTTTCGCCTATATATTCCCGAAAATCCCAGAAAAAATCAGGAGATTATCAAAAGTACTTTTCCGCCGCCGCAATCTTCTGTCTCCGCAAGATCCCATATGGAGCACGTTCTGGTGCCCTGCCGGAGGGGGGATTTGGATACGGAGGGTTTCTTCATCAACACCACGACCTCTACGATGATGCGTGATTAGTTCACCATAGACCTATGGGTCCATAGCTAGTAGCTAGATGGCTTCTTCTCTCTCTTGGATCTTCAATACAAAGTTCTCCATGATCTTCATGCAGATCTCTCTGATGTAATCTTATTTTGCGGTGTGTTTGTCGAGATCCATGAATTTTGGATTTTATGATCAAATTATCTATGAATCTTATTTGAGTTTCTTCTGATCTATTATAAGCATGATTTCATATCCTTGTAATTCTCTTCGAGTTGTGGGTTTTGTTTGGCCAACTTGATCTATGATTCTTGCAATGGGAGAAGTGCTTAGTTTTAGGTTCATACCGTGCGGTGACCTCACCCAGTGACAGAAGGGGTAGCGAGGCACGCATCGTGTTGTTGCCATCAAGGGTAAAAAGATGGGGTTTTCATCATTGGTTTGAGTTTATCCCTCTACATCATGTCATCTTACTTAAGGCGTTACTCTGTTCGTCATGAACTCAATACACAAGATGCATGGTGGATAGCGGTCGATGTGTGGAGTAATAGTAGTATATGCAGAAAGTATCGGTCTACTTGTCTCGGACGTGATGCCTATATGTATGATCATTGCCTTAAATATCGTCATGACTTTGCACGGTTCTATCAATTGCTCGACAATACTTTGTTCACCCACCGTAATATTTGCTATTTTGAGAGAAGCCTCTAGTGAACACTATGGCCCCCGGGTCTACTTCACACCATATTTTCAGCCTTACTCTTTTACTTCGTTGCACTTTCCACCTTCAGATCTCACTTTGCAATCAATCTTGAAGGGATTGACAACCCCTTTATAGCGTTGGGTGCAAGCTTTTTTGTGTTTGCGCAGGTACTCTGGACTTGACGAGATTATGCTACTGGATTGATACCTTGGTTCTCAAACTGAGGGAAATACTTACTGCTCCTGTGCTGCATCACCCTTTCCTCTTGAAGGGAAAAACCAACGCAAGCAAGTCTTTGTCAACGTGTCAATTTCTCGCACTGTTGTTTGATAAGTAGCAAGGAGCCATCACACCTTGGTGGCGACTCAAAGGGGGTGAGCGGATGCGAGACTCAGATTTACCCAGGTTCGGCCCCTCCTGTGGAGGTAAAAGCCTATGTCCTGCTTTGTATATATTGATGGTGGATTCGATTACAAGGAGGGCGTAACTCACCTGACCTAGCTCTCGATGATTTCTAACTTAATATTTCTGCCCCAGAGACTCGCCTTTATATACAAGTCGAAGCCCCGGGGTTCACAAAATTCCTGGCCACATTACAAATCGTGCCCGTCCATATCTCTAAGTCGCCATGTTTGCTAAGCGAGGAAACCTCCTTAGCGACTTACCTTCTTCATCAATCCTGAACCGCCATCTGGCTCATGGGCCCTGGCAGCCTTCTGACAAAGATCTCTCAACACACCTCAGGCCTGGGCCAAGGCTTAAACTAACCATCTATGTATGAGTCGCCTCTTTCCCAAATTGGCCTAATAGGGCGGGTCATACCGCACGTAATATCCCCAACACAAGTCATGATAAAGCATCAGCCGCCTCGTTCTGTCGACGATCAATATGATCAACTTGGTAGCCGTGAAAATGACCCGCCACATCGGTTACCACACGCTTATAAGCCACCATCAATAGGTCTTTGGAATCCCAAATTCCTGATACTTGTTGAGCCACCAAATCTGAAGCGCCCAAGCACCTGACTTGGCTGAGGTTCATCTCCTTAGCTATCCTGAGCCCATGGAGCAGTGCCTCATACTCAGCCGCGTTGTTGGTGCAAGGAAATATGAGTCCCAGAACATAGCAAAATTTGTCGCCTCGTGGGGAAGATAACACCACTCCAGCTCCCCAGCCCTCCAACTATCTAGAACCATCAATATGAATATTCTAGTATGTGTTGTCAAGCCTATCTTCCGAAATTTGCAACTCGGTCCGATCGTTGATGAAATCCACCAGAGCTTGAGAATTGATGACTGTGCGAGGCATATACTTCACATGGTGAGGACCAAGCTCTATCTCCCATTTAGCAATCCGCCGAGTGGCTTCATGGTTGTGTATAATGTCCCCAACTCGCGCAGAACTGACCACGGGGATTGGATGCTTGAGGATGTAGTGCTTCAATTTCCGGCTTGCCACAAAAATCCCAAAGATCAGCTTCTGCCAATGTGGATATTGTTGTTTGGACAGAGTCAATACCTCACTGACGAACTATACTCGCCGCCGAATCGGATAATCCTTGCCTTCTTCCTTGCGTTCAACAACCACCGCTACACTTATTGGTTTAGGGTTAGCAGCAATGTACATGAGCATTGGTTCCTTATCAATCGGGGCCGCTAACATGGGCGGCTCAGCAAGTTGCTTCTTAAGGGCTTTGAAAGACTCCTTAGCCGCATCGGTCCAAACAAAGTGATCCATTTTTTTGAGCAACTGATAAATAGAGATGCCCTTCTCACCAAGGTGACTTATGAAATGACTCAGTGCCGCAATACGACCCGCCATGCGCTGCACTTGATTGAAGTTAGCCGGGTTACCAAACGAGGTTATCGCCTTGATTTTGTCCAGGTTAGCTTCAATACCACGTTCTGACATGAGGAACCCCAATAACTTTCCAACAGGAACCCCAAATACGCACTTGGTCGGGTTAGGCTTCATCTGATACACCCGAAGGTTATCAAATGTCTCCTTGAGATCGCCCAAAAGTGTCTCCTTCTTCTGTGATTTTACCACGATGTCATCGATATAAGCATGAACGTTACTTCCAATCTGACTGTGTAAATTTTTTTGAATGTAATGTTGATAAGACGCCCCTGCACTCTTAAGTCCAAAGGGCATTGAAACATAGCAAAAAGCACCAAAAGGAGTTATAAAGGCCGTTTTCTCCTTATCCTCCTTGGCCATCTTGATTTGGTGATAACCAGAGTAGGCATCCAGAAAGCACAAACGCTCACAACCCGCTGTAGAGTCAATGATTTGATCGATACGGGGAGGCCAAAGGGATCCTTAGGGTAAGATTTGTTGAGGTATGTATAGTCGACGCACAAGTTAAAGGTGTCGTTCTTTTTGAGAACTAAGACTGGGTTGGCCAACCACTCAGGATGAAACACCTCAACGATGAACCCGACAGCCAGAAGTCGGGCGACTTCTTCCCCAATTGATTTACGCCTCTCCACGTTGAAACGTCGGAGGTAATGTCGAACCGGCTTCATCTTGGGATCTACACTGAGATGGTGCTCAGCGAATTCTCTCGGTACTCCTCACATGTCAGAAGGTTTCCATGTGAAGATGTCCGGATTCTCACAGATGAATTCGATGATCATGCTTCCCTATTTGGGATCCAAACCGGTCCCAATAGTGAACTGCTTAAAAGAGTCTCTTGGGTGACATCAACTTGTTTGGTATCATCTGTCGGCTTGAACTTAAGGGGTATCTCAGAATCAACGGTTTTTTTTTGAGCGGGCTCATGTCAACTGGGTCTAAATTGGCCTTATGGAACTTCATCTCTTCAGCAGCGCACGCCGACTCAGCATATGCGGCGTCTCCTTCTTCGCATTCCTTTGCTATCTTTCGGTCCCCATTGACTGTGATGGTGTCTTTAAGACGAGCCATCTTAAGCTTAAGGTATACATAGCAAGGTCGTGCCATGAAGCACACATAAGCCGGTCGCCCAAACAGAGCATGATAAGGACTCTTAATTTTGACCACCTCAAACATCAATGCCTCACTCTTGTAATTGGATTCAGCACCAAAAGCCACATTAAATTTGATCCACCCAACTGGATACACCGACTTACCTGGTACAATGCCATGAAAAACCATGGTTGAAGGCATCAAGTCTTTCTGAGTGTAGTTCATCCATCGGAAGGTGTCATAGTACAGGATGTTGAGACTGCTAGCTCCATCCATGAGAACCTTAGAGACTGTGTATCCCCCAACCTGAGGTGCCACCAGCAATGCTAAGTCGCCAGGGTTATCAATCTGGGGCGGGTGATCAGCTTTACTCCATGTACAGGCTATTCAGACCAATTGAGGTATCTCGGAACCGCCAGCTCAGCCATGTTCATCGACCTTTGTTTTATTTTCTTATCCCTTTTACAGGTGATAGTGGTGAAAACATGGTATTGACCGCCATTCAACTACTTAGGTGTAACAGCCCAAGTGCACCCCTTTCCTTTTATATGACCTTTCCTTGTATGGCAACCTTGGATTGTTAATGAGATGGGTGTGAGACTTAGTTGTGTCATCATTTCTTATGCATCATGCATCATTAATAGAATCATATTCTTGTCTTATTTGTTTTGATCCTTGTGTTGTTGTGTCACCTTGGTGGTGTATGCGAGTGCATGTGTATATGGGTTGGTCTTGGCATGAGAGTGGGTACAACAAGTGCATCTCAAAACCCCTTGTTGCACCATAGCACCTTACCCCCCCCCTCTTCCAATTGTTTTGGGTTGTTTAAAAGTTTCAGTTTTGGCCCCATTAAAAATGTTCCTCATCTTTTAAAAAATCTTCTATTAAATGTGGAGGCAGCCTTTTTTGTGTTTTTCCTTTTGTTTCCATTTTAAACAGAGCCAATTTCAAATGAAACCTGTTTATTTTCTGTACTCTAAAAACGCCCCTCTATTTTTTAAATAGGAGGAACATTTTAGAAGCTTAGTTTTATTTTTGGTTTTATTCTTTACCTTTGTTTCCACCCTGGCTTTAATTCAAAAACTGTTTTGGTTTATTTTAAAAGCCCAACCTTTGGGTTTCCTGTGTGAGAGAGAGAGAGAGAGGCCGAGTAAGTAGTTCGGTCTAGCCCAGGGAGCGTTCCTTTCTTCCTCCTCGCGACGTCACTCTGTACGAACAGAGGACAACCACCGATCGCTACCACCTTCCATCAGACGGCCCTGGCGCCATCCTCTGAGTCTATATGCAACCCTTGTGCGTCTAGGGTTGCGAGCCGCTCCCTCTCCTGCCGCCATCTCCTTCTCCCCCCTTGTTTTCCCTCTCTCAGGTGAGACCCTGTGGTTCTTCAGAGAAGTTCAGAGAGAGAGGGAGCACAGGAACGTTGCCGCCGTCTCCCTCGTCGTCGGCAGCTCCCCCGTGGAGACTAATATGGTGAAGAGGATGCTGGTGAGGTGCTGGTTCCACTCCCGCCACTAGGAGGGCCGATCCCCCTCCCTTGCTTCGCCTCAACCATGGCCATCACCGGAGTAGTAGCAGCTTCATAGAAACACAGCCCCAGGGCGCCCCTTTTTCATTTTTGTTGGGTTTTTCCCTGTGTTACCCGTAGAGTTGACACGTTAAGGGAATTACTTCCCCTAGTAGAGCAGCAACCCCTCCTAGCCTAGTGGCTCCAGCACCGCGCCTCCACCAGGGGGGTCGTGTGTTCGAATCCCCCTTGGCCTCTTTTTAATTTACCGTGTGGTGTGTGTGTTGTGTGTTTTGAGTGTGTGTGGGCTGACAGTGGGCCACACGGGCCCACGTGTCATCCAGTGAGGGGGCCCTAGCCACTGCCAGGTGGGTCCCCCCTCCTTATTATTATTTTCTGTTTTATTTTATTGTTTGTGTTTATTTTTGTGGTAATTAGAGGAGTAGAATAAAAATTCTTACGTCAAGATTCCTCACTAGAGCATAGAAGATGAGTAAAAAGAATTCTACTCACTGATATATAACTAAGACTCAAAACAATGTTCCACTAGAGTCGACTCAGGCAAGTTCGATCCATCAAGGGGGCTCCTAGGTCGGTACTGCTCTGGTACCAACTTGTAACGCCCGGTGTGGGACATCGGGCACGCGGTGGCGCCTGCTCCGAGCGTCACAGGAGGAGTCGAGCGCCACGTCGAGCCCTCTCATCCTCCTTCTCGCCTCCCGCCATGCCCACCTCGTGGTCCCCATCCATGACGCAAATGCCGCTGTTGAGCTCGTGAGCTCCGCCTGAGGCCAGGTCTTGTGACTCGTTCCTGGATCTGACCGACATTCGCCCGTCCCCGCCGTCACCCCATGTCGCTGGTCCTCCAAGTTGTGCTGCACTTGTCCATCACTGCAGCTTCTATCGTTTTGCTCAGGAACGAGCGAGCGAGTAGGACACGCCTCGCGTTGCCCCCATGCCCCCACCAGCCTGCCTCCCACCCGGAGCGACGCTTTGCTAGTCTTGATACCTTTGGAAATGAGATTGATGAGTCCCTGTGGCTCACAGATTACTACGACAATAGTTGCAGGTACAGGTAAAGAGTTACTTTGACGTGAGCGCGTTGATTGTTCTATTTGGAATTTCTTCTTCTTCTTCTTCAATCTAGGATGGGTTCGACGCCGGCAACCTGGGATAGCAAGGATGGACGTCGTTCTTTTATCGTTTGTTTTCGTCTGTAGTCGTACCCCGCTCTTCTACATGGTGATTGATATGTTGTTGGATTGATGTGATATTGCTATAGCTTGTGGTAGGTTTAGGCCAATTCCATATATTCATCTCTTTTATATATGTACTTGTAACTATATCCATTCTTGCAAAACAATGAGATGCGCTTCTATCCCTGTCGAGGCCCTCGTGCCAAAATAAGAATAGGATCGCATCTTGGACGTTCCAAGTTGCAACCCAATTCAAGAAAATTTTATACACATTTTCGAAACAATATTTTATCGATGTCGCTGGTGCGTGTGTGTGTGGTTGGTCTCGAAACGGTTAATGACGAAAATGGAGAGAACCAGAACTATGAATGGATGCAAGTTTTGAAAACTGATGAGAATGAAGTGCCGACGCAATGCAGATGATGCGCATGATGCGATGATGAATGCGACGACCAAATAAATCACATGGCGACAATGAAATAAAATGGGAATCTTTTGTAGCATTGGTTCCGGGCTATTACAGTAGGGAGCAGGAGTCGTGCAATCTCTTTGGCACCCACCTAATCAAGAAAGCAGGAGTAGGGTCTTACATAGAGAGGTGGCCCGAACCTGGGTAATATCGGGCGTCCACTTTCCCTCTTCCCTAGGTCGAACGTGTCGTAGTGTCGCCGCTAGGCAGCGCCGTAGAGTACGGCCATAGAGCTTGCGCACCCCAGAGTTCGAACCTCCTTGGGTCCCCGGAGCCCCAAATCCGGCATAATGCTTGGAGAACATTGACATGATGTAAACAAAGATAATTCAATTAATACGAAATAAGAACATCATTTTATCCTTAGTGGCAACAATACAAAGACGTATCTTGTCCCTTCCTATCATTGGGATATAGAAATCCATCAGATTGAACCCACTACAATGCACCCCTCTCACCGAAGAAAGATAGTCACTGCTATTCTTCCTTGACCCTTCTTACCTTTGCTAGATTTTGCATTCCCTTCATTATTATTCAGCTCAGTATTATCTTCACCTTTTTTATTGCTTCCACGAGAAGTAGACGATAAGTATTGTAGATGTCAGAATTTTGTACATAGCAAATTCTGGTAGTAAGTAATGGAACTATAGCCCAACAAAATTTCTACCTACTTCCTATTTCATGTAATTTTCTAATCAGGAAAATAAAAATTTATGTCAGTTATTTTGAAGTTATTCTAACCTCGTACATACACAAATTTGAAATTATTCATCTTGTCCAAGGCAAATCAACAGATCAGAGAGATTTAGAAGCTATAGTGATCATGCACATAAGAATCATATTTATAATTTGGAGAAGACCCACATATTTATCATGAATAATCTCAACATAAACCCATAATTCATTGGATGCCAACAAACGCACTGCACAAAAGAGATACATCGGATAGATCAAAGAAAAGATGCGGATCATTGTTTAGAAGATTAAGAGAGAGAGAGAGAGAGAGAGAGAGAGAGAGAGAGAGAGAGAGAGAGAGAGACATCTATGTACTAACTACAGAACCGTAGGTCTATGGTGAACTACTCACACATTACCATGGGAGCAGTAAGGATGATGTAGAGGCCCTCCGTGATTGATCCTCCCTCCAGCAGGGCACCGAAAAAGGCTCGAGATGGGCACACGATGGAATAGAGACTTGCGGAAACAGAAAAAGTGTTTCGAGTGGCTCTCTAGCGTTTTTGGGATATATGTGAATTGATAGTACGAACAGGTACGTCAGGAGGCAACTGAGGGGAGCACGAAGCAATAGAGCACGCCCTAGGCCCTAGTCATGCCATGTTGGTTCGTATCTCCCTCGTGAGGCTTCTAGCCTCCTCCCAAAGCCTCCTGATCTTCTTTTGGTCCATAAAAAATCACCAAAAAGTTTCATGACAATTGGACTTCATTTGGTACTAGAAACCTGAAAAACCAAAAACACACAAAAAATAGGAACTGGCATTGGGCACTGGGTCAATAGGTTAGTGCTCAGTATTAATAATAATTGGTGTATAAACTCCCAATAGGTATCCTAGAATGATAATATAATAGCATGGCACAACCAAAAAATATAGATATGTTGGAGACGTATCAGCATCCCAGGCTTAATTCCTACTTGGCCTCGAGTAGGTAAATGATAAAAACAGGATTTTGATGTGACATGCTACCCAACATGTAATCTATTGCGGGTTTGATCACTGAGAAACAATGAATTAATAAATATCAATGTAGCAATGCTTATAAACATAAGCGACATAATCATCAAGTTTTAAAGCATCTGAACCTTAAAGAAAGTTCACCCACTATCCATTTTATCATATAACTATAGCATGGTTCCATACTCACCACATAAATACAAATGTTAAGCACCACGGTGTCAAGTCAGGTAATTAGATCGTACTTTTTAACGTGCTTCGGTTTTGTATTACTTGGGCAATATATGAGCGTGAACCATGGATATAGCATAAGGACGAAATAGAATATGGTGGTAGGTTTCAAAGGGGTGAAAATGGAGAAGAAAGTCTCACATCAACTAGGCGTATCAACGGGCTATGGAGATGCCCCTCAATAGATTTCAATGCGGGGAGTAGGGATTGCCATGCAAAGGATGCACTAGAGCTATAAGTGTATGAAAGCTCAACTAAAGATAAGTTGGTGTGCATCTAATTTGCTTGCTCATGAAGACCTCACGCATTTAAGGAAGCCCGTCATTGGAATATACAAGCCAAGTTCTATAAATAAAAATTCCAACTAGCATATGGAAGTGATAAAACAAGAGACTCTCGATATGAAGAACATGGTGCCACATTGAGGCACAAGTGTGGAATAAGAGGTAGTATCACTGTCCCTTCTCTATTTTCTCTCATTTATTATTTTTATCCTTTTTTTCTTTTTCCTTCTTTATTTATATTTTTTCCATTCTTTTTTTTCTATTTTTCATTTATTGTTTTGTCAAGATTCTCTTTCCGACTTGTGCAGGAATCATTTGTTGGAATGATGCCCTAGAGGCAATAATAAATTAGTCATTATTATATTTCCTTGTTCATGATAATCGTTTATTATCCATGCTATAATTGTATTGATTGGAAATTGAGATACATGTGTGGATACATAGACAAATACAATGTCCCTAGTGAGCCTCTAATGGACTAGCTCATTGATCAAAGGATGGTCCAGGTTTCCTGGCCATAGACATGAGTTGTCATTCGATAAAGGGATCACATCATTAGGAGAATGATGTGACGAACAAGACCCAAACTATGAACGTAGCATATGATCGTGTCAGTTTATTGTTGTTGTTTTCTGCATGTCAAGTATTTGTTCCTATGACCATGAGATCATGCAACTCCCGGACACCGGAGGAATTCCTTGTGTGTATCAAAAGTCACAACATAACTGGGTGACTATAAAGGTGCTCTACAGGTATCTCGGAGGGTGTCTTTTGGGTTGGCGTGAATCGAGACTGGAATTTGTCACTCCATAGGATGGAGAGGTATCTCTAGGCCCACTCGGTAATACAACATCACAAGAAGCATGCAAGCAATGTGACTAAGGAGTTAGTTACGGGATCTTGTAGTATGTAACGAGTAATGAGATTTGCTAGTAACGAAATTGAACTAGGTATGAAGATACCGACAATCGAATCTCGGGCAAGTAATATACCGATGGACAAAGGGAATAGTATATGGGATTGATTGAATCGTTGACATCCTGCTTCGACAGATAAAGATATTTCTAGAATATGTAGGAACCAATATGGGCATCCAGGTCCCGCAATTAGTTATTAACCAGAGAGTATCTCGTTCATGTCTGCATAGTTCTCGAACCCGCACGGTATGCACACTTAATGTTCGGTGACGATTGGCTATTAATGAGTTATGTGTGGTGATAACCGAAAGTTGTTCGGAGTCCCGGATGAGATCCCGGACGTCACGAGGATCTCTGGAATGGTCCAGAGATAAATATTGATATATGAGAGGTTGGTATTCGAGTTCCAGAAAAGTTCTGGGACTTACTGGTTTTGTGATGGGAGTGTCGGAAGTGTTCCAGGGGTCCACCGGGAGGGTCCACCTGTCCGAGAGGGCCCGATGGGCTTTCGAGGGGGTGCACCAGCCCCTGGTGGGCTGGCCGCCCCTCCCACCTAACGCCCATGCGGCTAGGGCAAGGTTGGTCCAAGAGGGGAGGCGCCCCACTTGCCTTGGGGGCCAAGGCACCCCCCTTGGCCGCCGCCCCACCCCTAGGGGAAACCCTTGGACGCCACCCTCCTCCTCTCCTCCTATATATATGTGAGGGGAGGGACGGCTGCAGCAATACAAGACACAACTCAACCTCTCCCTCTCCCTCTAGATTGTCTCCTCCTTTAGATATTTCGGCAATGCTTGGCGAAGCCCTACCGGGAGAGCTACACCACCACCACCGTCACGCTGACGGGGAACTCATCTACCACTCCGCCCTCCCTTACTGGCTCAAGGACGCGGAGACGTCATCAAGATGTTTGTTTTCCATGCGACATTCACCATTAGTGGAACCATGAGCTAGGTCTATGCGTAGAGGGCATCACGAGTAGAACACAAAGGAGTTTGTGGGCGTTGATATTCAGATTGCTTCCCTCCTTAGTATTTTCCTGATTCAGCGGTATTGTGAGATGAAGCGACCTGGACCAACTTTACTCGTCCACGTACGAGAGACCGGTTCCATCGAGCTGCATGTAACTTTGTTGCATAAGATGGTTGGCGAGTGTCTGTCTCTCCCACCTTAGTTGAATCGAATTCGACAAAGGTGGTCCATGTAGAAGGTTAAATAGCAACTTGCATATCGCCATTGTGTTTTTGCATAGGTAAGAAGCGTTCTTGCTAGATACCCATAGCAGCCACGTAAAACATGCAACAACAAAAAGTTAGAGGACATTTAACTTGTTTTTGCAGGGTATGATGTGATATGATATGGCCAAAGACATGATGATATATATTTCATGTATGAGATGAGCATGTTGTAATAGTTAATATTGACTTGCATGTCGATGCTACGGCAACCGGTAGGAGCCATAGGGTTGTCTTTAATTATTGTATGACTTGTGTGTCACTCATTAAGCACTATGTAATGATTTAATTAATCGCTAAATGGTAGCAATAGTAGTAGAAGCATGGTTGGCGCAACAACCTTAATGGCAACACAATGATGGAGATCATGATGATGTAGTTCATGGTGTTGAGTCGGTGATGATGGAGATCATGCCAGTGCTTTGGAGATGGAAATTAAACATACAAGATCATGGCATATCATGTCACTTATGATTTGCATGTGATGTGAATACTTTTTATGCACCTTGTTTTTCTTAGGACAATGATAGCATATAAGGTTTTCCCTCACTAAAACTACAAGATAAAATTGTGTTCTCCCTGAGTTTGCACCGTTGCAAAAGTGCGTCGTTTCGAGACACCACGTGATGATCGGGTGTGATAGACTCTACATTCACATGCAACGGGTGAAAGACAGTTTTGCACATGTGGAACACTCGGGTTAAACTTGATGAGCCTAGCATGTACATACATGGCCTTGGAACACAGGAGACCAAAAGGTCGAACATGACTCATATAGTAGATATGATCAACATGGATATGTTCACCATTGAAACCACCTCATCTCACGTGATGATCGGACATGAGTTGGTGGATTTGGTTCATGTCACACTCGAACAACCTGAGGGATGTTGAATTGAGTGGGACTTCTTAAGTAATATGATTAATTGAACTCATTATAATGAACATAGTCAAAATTTATTTGCGAATTATGTTGTAGATCAATAGCTTGTGTTGTAGCTCCCCTGTATTTTGATACGTTCCTAGAGAAAGCTAAGTTGAAAGATGATAGTAGCAATTATGCCGTCTGGGTCTGTAAAGTGAGGATTGTCCTCATTGTTGCACAGAAGGCTTATGTCCTTAATGCACCCTCGGTGTGCTACCACTACAGGAATCACCTTATTTGCCGTCTGCCATCACAGACGGCAAAGACAATATCCCTGACGGCAAAGACAATACCACAGACGGCAAAGATTGTCACGGCCGGCAAAAATTCTGCGTCAGCCTACGACGGCATAGGACCTTCTTTGCCGTCTGCCCGCGCAAGGCGGACGGCAAAGCTCTTTGCCGTCAGCTTTCCTCAGGAGCTGTCGGCAAAGCTCTTGACACGGCAGCCGACACGCGTTGCCTCCGTTAGGGGTTAACGGAGCCTTTGTCGTCTGCCTCCCCGTCAATCTTTGCCGTCTGCCTCCCCGTCCATCTTTGTCGTCTGCCTTCTCCTCCCCTCCCCTCCCCCTCCATCTTTGCCGTCTGCCTCCACGTCCATCTTTGTCGTCTGCCGGGTCCTCCCCTCCCCCCTCTCTCCACTCTTTGTCGTCTGCCTCCTCCTCTGTTCCCTCTTCTTTGCTGTCTGCCCCCTGGAGGTTGGCGGCAAAGAGACTATATGGCCAGCTGCTACTGCCCAGGTTGCACAGCTGGGCGCCACATGGCACCTTTGCCGTCGGTCAGCTGACGGCAAAGGCCTTTGCCGTCAGTTGGCAGACGACAAAGAGCCTATATTGTCACATTTTTGTTTATTTTTTCTATTTCGCAGCACATATGCATATAATTCATAGCACATATATGATAAATAGGTCACAACACATATATGATATACATATAAAGCTCATCAATGCCATTTGTTCATGAACGTACATCCCATATATCAAAAGAACCAACACATACAAAGTTTCATCCATATATACATACATATAGTTGCACATATATTGTTCATCCATATATATATATACATATAGTTCCACATTGTTCATCAACTCAAATAAAAACGGAAACTAAAGCACTCCAACGCCAGCTTCCATGCATGTAGTACATCCAATCTGCAAAATGGGAATAAGAAAGTCAGAAGAAGAAGAACAACAACATATATATGACAAATAAGCTAAATTGAAGAAGAAACAGAAGAAGCAAGAAGAGAACAAGGAGAAGAAAAACAAGAAGGAGGAGGAGGAGGAGGAGGAGGAGGAGGGGAAGGGGAAGGAGAAGGAGAAGGAGGAGGAGAAGAAGAAAAAAGAAGAGAAGAAGAAGGAGAAGAAGGAGGAGAAGAAGGAGAGAAGAAGAAGGAGAAGAAGGAGGGCTCCTTCTCCTTCTTCTCCTCCTTCTCCTTCTTCTTCTCTTCTTCTCCTCCTCCTTCTTCTTCTTCTCCTTCTCCTTCTCTTCTTCTTCTCTTCTTCTTCTTCTTCTTCTTCTTCCTTCTCCTTCTTTTTCAGATAAATGGGCTAATTATGTCATTTTAGAGGAAAACAAGCTAAGTATATAATATTCATGAGCTAACTTAGGTTCTTATGCCATTTTGAGCTTATTATGGTATTTTGGAGCTAAATGGGCTAATTATGTCATTGTTGGGTTAACTAAAGCAAGGATAATATGAAAGCGGAGAAGAAAGAGGAGGAGGAGGAGAAGAAGAAGAAATCAAGAAGAAGGAGGAGGAGGATGAGAAGGACTAGAAGGTCCTTGTCCTTCTCCTCCTCCTCCTCCTCCTCCTCCTCCCCCTTCTCCTTCTTCTCTTCTTCTTCTTCTCTTCTTCTTCTTCTATCTTTTCATTTTGCCTATTTCTTCTCCTCTTCTCCTCTTGTTGGAGCTAAATTACCTAATTATGTCTTTTTTGAGCTAAATGTTCCAATTATGTCTTTTTAGAGGAAAACAAGCTAAGTATATAATATTCATGAGCTAACCAAGGTTCTTGTGCCATTTTGAGCTTATTATGGTATTTTGGAGCTAAGTGGGCTAATTATGTCATTATTGGGTTAATTAAAGCAAGGATAATATGAAAGAGGAGAAGAAAGAGGAGGAGCAGGAGAAGAAGAAGAAATCAAGAAGAAGGGGGAGGAGGAGGAGAAGGAGGAGGAGGAGAAGGATAGAAGGTCCTTGGCCTTCTCCTCCTCCTCCTCCTCCTCCTACTCCTTCTCCTTCTTCTCTTCTTCTTCTTCTTCTTCTTCTTTCTTTTCATTTTGCCTATTTCTTCTCCTCTTCTCCTCTTGTTGGAGCTAAATTACCTAATTATGTCTTTTTTGAGCTAAATGGGCTAATTATCCCATTTTAGAGGGAAACAAGCTAAGTATATAATATTAATGAGCTAACCAAGGTTCTTATGCCATTTTGAGCTTATTATGGTATTTTGGAGCTAAATGGACTAATTATGTCATTGTTGGGGGAAATTAAAGCAAGGATAATATGAAAGAGGAGAAGAAAGAGGAGGAGGAGGAGGAGAAGAAGAAATCAAGGAGAAGGAGGAGAAGGAGGAGGAGGAGAAGGACTAGAAGGTCCTTGGCCTTCTCCTCCTTCTCCTCCTCCTCCTCCTCCTGCTCCTCCTTCTCCTCCTTCTCCTTCTTCTGTTCTTCTTCTTCTTCTTTCTTTTCATTTTTCCTATTTATTCTCCTCTTGTTGGAGCTAAATTACCTAATTATGTCTTCTTGGAGCTAAATGGGCTAATTATCTCATTTTAGAGGAAAACAAGCTAAGTTTGGAGGAGAAACTTATCGTAGTGGTCATCAAGGAGGAGAAACACCACAGTTGCTCACGCCGGCTTCGTTTGGAGACGGTTGCCCTCGAGAAGAGTCGTGCGATGCCGCTCGGGAGTTATTCTGCAGAAAAGATATTTTGCAATGTCTCATTTAGCATGATGACACTCAATTATTAATACTAGTTTATAATGAAACTCACCGTGCCAATCGAAGAGAAGACGGGCATCGGCGGAGGGACTTGACCGCTCTTCTCGCACATACCTTGGAGAGTGGGTCATATTAGTTAGTACTGAAAATTACACACATGATTTGGCTAATGTGAAAAAAAACATACCACAAGCAATCATTCCGGGCCCTCTCCTCCTCAAGCAATCGTGTCGTGGTCTGGTCCCTCTCATCAAGAGTAGCCTGAAGAGTAGCCTGGCTTGCCAATCTCTCTTTCTCAAGAGTAGCCTGGTTTGCCGCTCTCTCTTTCTGAAGAGCAGCCTGAAAACCATTCCTCGTTACCACAGTAATGATCTATGGTGACACACATAATGAAATGGATGAAAGTGTTCTTAGTCCGTACAACTAACCTCGATGGCAAGTTCGACTCGCCGTGGACGAGGCGTTATCTCAGGACATCTGCTCGACTGGCGCGCCTTGATCTCCGGAAGATTGAGTGGACAACGTATTATCCCATCTCTAATGGCTATCGAGCCATGGGGCCTCCCGCCACCAGATATCATCACTAGCTCTGGTTTCGAAGTACCGCCTGGTGCGAGCTTCCCTTTGAATAGGCTGAGGTTGGACCCACCTTTCTTAGGGTCTCCATCATTGTGCCGAGGCTTCGGATTATGCAAATGATGATTTTTGGCTTCGTAGTGTGCTGTCACAAAGTTTGCCACCTCCTCGGTAATGAATGCCTCAGCCATCGATGCTTCAATTCTACGCTTATTTTTACATTTAGCTCGAAGGGTCTTCTGCATCCTCTCAGTTGCATAACACCAATGATCTTGCACGGGCCCACCCAATCTTGCCTCGGTCGGTAGATGTAAAATCAAATGCTGCATTGGATTAAAGAAGCCCGGTGGAAAGATCTTCTCTAACTTGCACAACAACTCCGGTGCAAACACCTCCATGTCTTCTACCACGCTAGGCGACAATTCTTTCGCACAAAGAACACGGAAGAAATAGCTCAGCTCCACGAGTACTAGCCATTCATCCTCAGGAATAAAGCCACGTAACATCACCGGCATTACCCACTCTAGCCATATGTGCCAATCATGACTCTTGAGACCAAAGATTTTTAATTTTTCAAGACTCGCTCCCCTCTTTAGATTCGCTGCATACCCATCGGGGAACATCAAGTGCATTTTGACCCACAAGATAATTTCCCTCATAGCTGGCCTTCCAAGATTGAACCAGGCCTTTGGCTTCGACCACTTCTGCTTTCCTTTGCCTTCTCGCATGTTTTGTAACGGTCTATGACATAGTGTCTCTTTATCGACTCTAGCCTTAATATTATCCTTTGTCTTCCCATCTATGTCGAACAATGTACCAAAAATAGCCTCTCCGATATTCTTTTCAGTGTGCATCATGTCGATATTGTGTGGAAGAAGGAGGTCTTTGAAGTAAGGCAGATCCCAGAAGCATGGCTTGTGAATCCAGGCATGTTTTGAATTATACCCCTTGAAATACCCTGGACGCTCTGGATCAGGCTCGAGGGCGTTTAACTGATCCAGGATCTGTTGGCCTATGAACGCAGGTGGTGCCAAGTTTTTGACAACTTTACCTTTGGTAAAGTTCTTCTTGTCTTTTCTGAACTGATGGTCAGGATCCAGGAACTATCTATGCAAGTCAAAGCAAGAATACTTCCGACCCTCCTACAACCAATGAAACTGAAGAGCTGCCTTGCATTGGGGGCACGGGAACCTTCCATGCACACACCATCCAGAGAATAGCGCATACGCTGGCAAGTCATGCATAGAGTACATGTACCACACATGCATTTTGAAGTTTTCTTTTCTAGCGACATCGTATGTCTTGACTCCATTTTCCCAAGCTTCTTCCAATTCATCCTTAAGCGGTTGCAGGTACACATTCATATTCTTCCCCGGATAATTGGGCCCTAGAATTATCAACGTCAGAAATATGTTCTTTCTTTGCATAATCTGCCCCGGGGGGGAGATTGAGTGGAATGACAAATACAGGCCAACAACTGTATTGGGTTGCCGTCATGCCGAAGGGATTAAAACCATCCGTAGCGGCGCAGACTCGAGGATTCCTTGGATCTGCCGCTTTATCCTGATGCAATCCATCGAAATGTTTCCACGCTTCCCCATCCGATGTGTGTACCATCATCTTATTCCCATCCGCATCTAGTTCGGTTCTTTTGCCCCAATTTGTGCCATGTCATCTGTCTGGCTGTCTCTTCGACCATGAAAAGACGTTGTAGTCTTGGTACGATTGGCATATACCGAAGAACACTAACTGCGATTTTGGTCTGCCTCTTCTCACCCATACCGTTGTCTACCACAAGATACCTCCAAGACTCGCAATTGGGACAATAGTCCAAGTGTGCATACTCCTTCCTAAATAAGACACATCCTTTCTCACGTGCATCTATCTTCTCATAGGGCATCTTAAGTACTCGAAGTATTTTGTCCGACTGGTACAGGTTTGCACGCATGACATGGCCTTTGGGTAGGAAACGTCCAAATAGTGTCATCATCGCGTCGTAGCATTCTCTTCCCAAGTTGAACTGAGCCTTCAGAGCCATTACTTGTGCAATTGCATCCAGCTGACAGAGTTCAGTGTGCTCATGGAGAGGACGTTTTGAAGACTCCAACATTTCATAAAAGGCCTTTGCAGATTCCTCCATCTCATCTTCCGAATCCCGAGCATCATCAAAGTCTTGCACCATGTCTTCGATCCCAGTACCATGCTCGTCCGTGCGACGACAGACCACCTCAGCTCTTCTGCGTTGTATAGACTCACCATGAAATGTCCACACCGTATAATTAGGCTTAAAACCCCTCGTCTGCAGGTGTTTAATCATTACAGCCTATATCGTCTTTTTATAGTTGTCGCATCCAGGACAGGGGCAATAGTTTCTTTCCTGGCCATTTGCGAATGCGGCTTTCACAAATTCCTTTGTTTTTAAAAACCATTCTTTCGTCATCTCTTTCTGACCAGGGTGACCGGTATACATCCACGCACGATCACTCATCTTGCGTAGCTACTAAAGACAAAAGAAATATATTTATATATAATTTAGCATTTATATTCATCGATTAATCAGGTTCACCATTTTTATTACGTCCAGGCAACCTACACGCTAATAGGTAAAGATAGGTCCTAATCCCACCCGAGTATGTGTAGATTGGGTTCGTTTTCCCATGCTCTGCTCCGGATCCAACGCAAAATTTTGGCAGCACCTCCCTGCTGTTCTCCTGATACACGTCTCCGCAATAAACAGAGAGGATGTGCATCCAGAGAACAACAGGGAGGCACTGACGAAATTCCGCATCGGATCCAGAGCACAACATACGGGAAAACGAACCCAATCTACACATACTCGGGCTGTCCATGGATAATGTTGGACAATTCGAAAGGATGGCGATTATAAATATGCAAAGACATGCATATTTATAGATGTCGCCCTTTCGAACGGGAGACGCATACTGGTCACGCATACTGATAAATTAATTGAATTACCTAAATCTAGAAAGTTTCATCCGGAAACCGAGCCATAGTAAACGAAAGGGCGGGGAGGAGATGAAATTTGTACTGACCCACGAATGCAGGGGCGGAGCTCGTACAACGCACTGGCACGTCTTCGCACAGCAGACCTCACAGCGACGAGACAACTATCACATGTAAATCCACCCGATCAACACAAATATTCCAATTATGTCATTTTTGAGGAAAACAAGCTAATTATATAATATTCGTGAGCTAACCAAGGTTCTTATGCCATTTTGAGGTTATTATGGCATTTTGGAGCTAAATGGGCTAATTATGTCATTGTTGCAGAAATTAAAGCAAGGATAATACGAAAGAGGAGAAGAAAGAGGAGGAGGAGGAGAAGAAGAAGAAATCAAGAAGAAGGAGGAGAAGGAGGAGGAGAAGTACTAGAAGGTCCTTAGCCTTCTCCTCCTCCTCCTCCTCCTCCTTCTCCTTCTCTTCTTCTTCTTCTCTTCTTCTTCTTCTTCTTTCTTTTCATTTTGCCTATTTCTTCTCCTCTTCTCCTCTTGTTGGAGCTAAATTACCTAAGTATGTCTTTTTTGGGCTAAATGGGCTAATTATCCCATTTTAGAGGAAAACTAGCTAAGTATATAATATTACTGAGCTAACCAAGGTTCTTATGCCATTTTGAGCTTATTATGGTATTTTGGAGCTAAATGGGCTAATTATGTCATTGTTGGGTTAATTAAAGCAAGGATAATATGAAAGAGGAGAAGAAGAAGAAATCAAGAAGGAGGAGGAGGAGAAGGAGGAGGAGGAGAAGGATAGAAGGTCCTTGGCCTTCTCCTCCTCGTCCTCCTCCTCCCCCTCCTCCTCCTCCTTCTCCTCCTTCTCCTTCTTCTCTTCTTCTCTTCTTCTTCTTCTTCTTTCTTTTAATTTTGCCTATTTCTTCTCCACTTCTCCTCTTGTTGGATATAAATTACCTAATTATGTATTTTTTGAGCTAAATGGGTTAATTATACCATTTTAGAGAAAAACAAGCTAAGTATATAATATTAATGAGCTAACCAAGGTTCTTATGCCATTTTCAGCTTATTACGGTATTTTGGAGTTAAATGGGCTAATTATGTCATAGTTGGGTTAATTAAAGCAAGGATAATATGAAAGACGAGAAGAAAGAGGAGGAGGAGGAGGTGAAGAAGAAATCAAGAAGAAGGAGGAGGAGGAGGAGAAGGAGGAGAAGGATAGAAGGTCCTTGGCCTTCTCCTCCTCCTCCTCCTCCTCCTCCTCCTCCTTCTCCTTCTTCTCTTCTTCTTCTTCTTCTTCTTCTTTCTTTCTTTTCATTTTGCCTATTTATTCTCCTCTTCTCCTCTTGTTGGAGCTAAATTACCTAATTATGTCTTTGTTGAGCTAAATGGGTAATTATCCCATTTTAGAGGAAAACAAGCTAAGTATATAATATTAATGAGCTAACCAAGGTTCTTATGCTATTTTGAGCTTATTATGGTATTTTGGAGCTAAATGGGCTAATTATGTCATTGTTGGGTTAATTAAAGCAAGGATAATACGAAAGAGGAGAAGAATGACCATTTTTTTTATCTAAATGGGCTAATTATCTCATTGTTGGGGAAAATAAGGTAAGGAGAATAAGATAGAGGAGAAGAAAGAGGAGGAGGAGGAGAAGAAGAAGAAATCAAGAAGAAGGAGAAGGAGGAGGAGAAGAAGGAGAAGGAGGAGAAGGTATTCTTCTTCTCTTCTTCTCTTCTTCATCTCTTCTTCTTTTCTTCTTCTTTTCTTCTTCTCCTTCTTATTTTTGTCTTCTCCTCCTCCTCCTCCTCTTCTTCTTCTTCTTCTCCTCCTCCTCCTCTTCTCCTCCTCTCCTCCTCCTCCTCCTCTTCTTCTTCCTATTCTTTCTATTAAGATAACTAACTAACTAACCTAACTAACGAAGCTAACTAAACCTATCGCTAAACCTAGATAGCAGTAAACAGCAAAAAAATAAGAAAAACAAAATCTACCACTAAGTAACTAAAAAATAATCTAGCTACCACTAAATAACAAAACAAAATCTACCACTAAACTACCTACTAAATGTACTAATTAACTAACTAAACTACCACTAAAACTACTAATTAACTAACCTACCAACTAAACTATATATGCCACAACAACTACAATAACAACAACTACAATAACAAGAACAACTACTACAACAACAATAAAAAATCATGCCCGTAGTTATAATCTAATTCCAAAAAACTAAATACCAAAAAATAAAAAATCAAGGGGGCGGGGGTGGATGGGCTTACCGGCAGTGGGGCTGCGGGGGCGGCGCCGAGGCCTGCGGGACAGTGGCTGGGCCGGCGGCGCCGGCGGTGGGGCTGCGGGGGCGGCACCAGGGGCGCCGGCGGTGGGGCAGCGGGGGCGCACCAGGGGCAGCACGGGGCGCCGACGGTGGGGCTTCAAGGACGGCACCAGGGGGCGCCGGGGGGGGGGGTTGTGGGGCTTCGGGGCGGCACCAGGGGCACCGGGGCGGCACCGGGGGTGGCGGGGCGACAGTGGTGGCGACGTTGGGCGTCGGGGGAGGAGAGAGAGAGGGAGGGGCCGTTTGAGAGAGAGAGAGGGCCGCGGTGGGGCGGGACAGCCGTTACTAGATTCAAGACCTTTGCCGTCTGCTGGCACACGGCAAAGGGGTCTATACTGTTTGTCGTCTGCCTCTGGCATCTTTGCCGTCAGCCAGCAGACGACAAAGAAGGGAGTAGTTTGACCTAAGGTTCCCCTGGCCAGATGAGCTTCTTTGTCGTCTGCTGGCCCCTTCTTTGCCGTCTGTGGCGGACGGCAAAGAGTTGACTGCTGGCAAAGACCTTCTTTCCCATCAGCCAGTTCTTTGCCGTCAGTTTTGCTGAAGCTGATGGAAAAGAGTGTCTTTGCCGTCAGCTAGCAGACGACAAAGACTAGGCAGACGGCAAAATCTCTGATTCCAGTAGTGTACCCCCCAAGCGTCATCTATGGATGTTGCAAACATTTGACAGACACGTTTTGATGACTATGTGATAGTTCAGTGTGTCATGCTTTACGGCTTAGAATTGAGGCTCCAAAACATTTTAAACGTCAAAGAACATATGAGATGTTCCAAGAGATGAAATTAGGATTTCAGGCTCGTGCCCGTGTTGAGAGGTATGAGACCTCCGACAAGATTCTTTGCGTGCAAAATGAAGGAGAAAAACTCAATCGGTGAGCATGTGCTCAGATTGTCTGGGTGCTACAATCACTTGAATCAAGTGGGAGTTGATCTTCCAGATGAGATAGAGATTGACATAGTTCTCCAAAGTCACTGCCACCAAGCTACTCAGATTCGTGATGAACTATAAACATACGAGGGATAGAGAAGATGGTCCATGAGCTGTTCGTGATGTTTGACACTTCGAAGGTAGAAATCAAGAAGGAGCATCAAGTGTTGATGGTTAGTAAAACCACTAGTTTCAAGAAGGGCAAGGGCAAGAAGGGAAACTTCGAGAATGAGAAGTTAGTTGTCACTCCAATGAACAAACCCAAGGTTGAACCAGAACTCGACACTAAGTGCTTATACTATGAGGGGAGCGGTCACTGAAGCAGGACTGCCCAAGATACGTGGTAGATAAGAAGGCCGGCAACGTCAACAGAAGTATATTAGATATACGTGTTATTGGTGTGTACATTACTAGTACTCCTAGTAGCATCTGGGTATTAGATACCGATTCAGTTGCTAAATGTTGGTAACTCGAAATAAAAGCTATGGAATAAATGGAGACTAGCTAAAGGCGAGGTGACGATGTGTGTTGGAAGTGTTTCCAAGGTTGATGTGATCACCATCGCATGCTCCCTTTACCTCCGGGATTAGTGTTGAACCTAAATAAATATTATTTGGTATTTGTGTTGAGCATGAACATGATTAGATCGTGTTTATTGAAATGCGGTTATTCATTTAAGTCAGAAAATAATGGTTATTTTGTTTACGTGAATAATACCTTCAATGATCATGCACCCAATGTGAATGGTTTATTGAATCTCGGTCGTAGTAATACACATGTTCATAATATTGATGCCAAAAGATACAAAGTTAGTAATGATAGTACCACTTACTTGTGGTACTATAGCTTAAGTTATATTAGTATAAAACACATGAAGAAACTACATGCTGATGGATCTTTGGACTCACTCGATTTTGAATCGTTTGAGACATGCGAACCATGCCTATTGGTGTGAACACATGAAGAAACTCCATGCTAATGGGTCTTTTGGACTCACTTTTTTATTGAATCAATTGAGACATGCAAACCAAGCCACAAGGGCAAGATGACTGAAGTCCTCGTTTTCCAGTGAGATGGAATGAGCAAGTGACATATTGGAAATAATACATTTTGATGTATGCAGTCCAATGAGTGTTGAAGCACGCAATGGATATCATTACGTTCTTACTTCACATATGATTTGAGTAGATAAAGGTGTATTTACTTGATGAATCACGAGTCTGAAATATTGAAAAGTTCAAGCAATTTTAGAGTGAAGTTGAAGAATGTCGTGACAAGAGGATGATATGTCTATGATGTTATCGTAGAGGTGAATATATGAGTTGCGAGTTTCGTATACATTTAAGACAATGTGGAAATTGTTTCACAACTCATGCCACCTTGAACACCATAGTGTGATGGTGTGTCTGAACGTCGTAGCCGTGCCCATTGAATAGATTTACAACAACATGACTATTAAGATGGTGCGTACTATGATATCTCTTATAGATTTACCACTATCGGGGTTATGCATTAGAGACAACCACGTTCACTTTAAATAGGGTACCATATAATTCCGTTGGGATGACACTGTATGAACTATGGTTTGGCAAGAAACCTAAGGTATCGTTTCTTTGAGTTTGGGGCTATGATGCTTATGTCAAAAGGCTTCAACCTGATAAGCTCAAACCCAAGGCGGATAAATGCATCTACATGGGATACCCAAAACAGTTGGGTATTTCTCCTACCTCAGATTCAAAGGCAAAGTGTTTGTTGCTAAAATGGGTCCTTTCTCAAGAAAGAGTTTCTCTTAAAAGAATTTAGTGGGAGGAAGATAGAACTTGATAAGGTTATTGAACCTTTACTTCAACCAAAGAGTAGCGCAGCACAAAAAGATGTTTGTGTGGAGCCTACATTAATTGAAGACGAAGTTGATGATGATGATCATGGAGCTTCAGATCAAGTTGCTACCAAACCTCGTAGGTCGATGAGGTCACGTACTGCTCCTTAGTGGTACGGTAACCCAATCTTAATAGTCATGTTGTTGGTCAACAATGAACCAACGAGCTATGGAGAAGTGATGGTGGGCCCGGATTTTGACAAATGGCTGGAGGCCATGAAATCCGAGATAGAATCCATGTGTTAAACCAAAGTATGGACATTGGAAGAACTACCTGATGGTCGTAAGGCTATTAAGTACAAATGGATCTTTAAAAGTAAGACAGACAATGATGGTAAATGTCACCATTTAGAGAGCTCGGCTTGTCGCAGAGATATTTCCGACAAGTTCAAGGAGTTGACCACGATGAGACTTTCTCACCTGTAGCAATGCTAAAGTCTGTTGAAATTATGTTAGCACTTGTTGCATTTTTTGATTATGAAATCAGGCACATGGATGTCAAAACATTGTTTCCTTTACGGTTTCCTTCATGAAAGGTTGTATGTGATACAACCAGAAGGTTTTGACGACCCTAAGGATGCTAACAAGTATGCAAGCTCGAGCGATCCTTCTATGGACTGGAGCAAGCATCTCGGAGTTGGAATATACACTTTGATGAGATGATCAAAGCTTTTTTGGGTTTATGCAAAGTTCGAGTGTTTACAAGAAAGTGAGTGGGAGCACTATAGAATTTCTGATAAGTATATGTGGTTGACATATTGTTGATCGGAAATGATGAAGAATTTTTGGATAGCATATAGGGTTGTTTGAAAGGTGTTTTTCAAAAGAAAAACTGGATTAAGCTACCTGAAGATTGGGCATCAAGATCTATAGATATAGATCAAGACGCTTGATAAAACTTTTAATGAACACATACCTTGACAAGATTTTTGAAGGGTTCAAAATGGATGAGTGAAAGAAGGATTTCTTGCTTGTATTGTAAGGTGTGAATTTGAGTAAAACTCAAAGCTCGACCACGACAAAAGAAATAGAAAGGACGAAGGTCGTCCCCTATGCCTTAGTTGTAGGATCTATAGTATGACATGCTGTGTACTGCACCTGATGTGTGCCTTGCCATGAGCCTGTCAAGGGGTACAAGAGTGACCCATGAATGGATCATTGGATAGAGTTTGTCATGGTTTGGTCACGGAAAATGTCCTACTGAAAGGACTTAGTGATGGAGGCATCACAACCATGTGGCAACTCAATGGGGTTAATTCGAAGCGAGAGACTGTTTTACCCATGTTCAGCCCGTCTGATCGAGGTGAAAGCCTACGTCCTGCTTTGTGTATATTGATGTGGAAATCGATTACAAGGGTGCATATTCGCCTGACCTAGCTCTTGATTGGTGATGACTTAAGTCTACCAGCCCTAGAGACGCTCCTTTATATACAGGTCGAGGCCCCAGGGCTGCAAGGGTCCGGGTCACATATGATTCGTGACCTGACATATCTCTAACTCGCCTTATTTCTATTGGAAGGAAACTTCTCAAGACCCTTCTATATGGGCCATAAGTCGCCATCTTTATGTCTTCGGCTACAGCCGGCTCTTCCGGCTCTGCCTTGTGCCTTCTGCTTCTTAAGTCATGGCCCATCTTGAACATGAACGTTGAGCCGCCATCATCTTGACTCGTCCTCTTGGGGCAGGTCTCTTGGCGGGATAATATCCCCAACATTAGGCCCCAGATTGACTTGAACTTGTTCACGTCAATAAACCTTTCTCATAACTTTGGCGGCTCACACACAACCCAAATTTATCCTCCAATGGAAGAAATGTCGGCTTGTAGTGTCCTTCTGAACTTCTGCTCCATTTCTTAATGATGTGAGCCACCCCGAGATTTTAGGTATCTTGATGACATCATTCCAACGTCTCCTTTAACTTAATCCGTTCGGCCCGACAATCGATGCGCCATAACTCCGAAATTTATTGTGTCTCCTAGATCCTCACGCTTGCCGTTTACATTTCCACTCCAGCATTTAAATTTCGATAGGGATACCAAATTTACTTTTACCCCGCTCCTCTTCTTCGTCTTCTACCTCGAGCTCGAGCCTTCATCGTGCCGCTGCTGCACGTCCCATCATCAAGCGCTCTGGTATGAGGGTTCCACCGCCGCGCGTCTTCTACTCTGAACCATGAGCCTATACCGCGCCGCCGCTGTGCGTCCCATCATCAAGCGCTCCGGTACGAGGCTCCGCCGCCGTTGTGCGCCTTCTACTTAGAATCACGAAGCTTCTCCGCCTCCAGCAACGACATCAGGTAAGATTTGTTTTTTTGTCCTAGATCTGCTTTAGGTCGTCTGCTATAGTTCAACGGAGTTCATAGGGTTCGTCTCGCGTTCATCACCATTACATATCTATTTGATTCTTCGATGAAAACCTTCTCCAGCGATTGGTTGCGGGAAAGTAGGGACCTGAATCTCATATAACCTCCCTGGATGTTCTGTGAAAACCTTATGAGTACTAGTTGTTGCTGCCCCATATTTTACTATCGTCTAAGACTATTAAATTCCTTTTTTTCGTACCATTGGTAGATCTATCTTTCCACATACTTTGGTAGAAAACTATTTGTCGAGTACTTAGTGGAATCTCATATCATAGTTCCGTCATTAGTCATTTTCACCCTCCCGCTGGCTTGTTTGACATTTCGTAACTTGCCATCTCTGCGAACCGCCTTTACATTAACGCAACTTAAATATTGCGAACTTTATCATTGTTTGTTTCTTGAACCCCTCCCTTCCTAAAACAATTTCTCTTCGTTGAAATAACCCGCCGATCATACTTATTCAGCATGTTTTCTTCCTGGATCTCTTGGTATGTCGAAACCATGAAAATGCGACTCGTTGCCCTCAGAAATTCATGATACTGCCCTCCAGCGATGCATGTTAGTACGAACTTTGTCTTCTAAGGAGATGATCGGATGGAGAGCCGCTGCTGGAGAGGTACGGCCTCAACCCGCCGAAGGAGAGGTTGTGGTTTTTACTCATCATCTAGACCGAGGCTTCCCTCCCCGTGGTTCAAAATTCTTCCAAGACGCTCTCAACTTCTACAACCTTCACCCCCAGGATCTAGGTCCAAACTCAATTAGTAATTTATGTCAGTTTCAAGACTTCTCCGAGGCGTACCTGGGGATAGAACCCACTATTCCCTTATTTAGGGAGTTCTTCTATTTAAACCGCCAGACATAATGGGCTGATGGTCCCAGCTTAGAGCTCGGCGGAGTCACAATCCAGAGGCGGCGCGAGTGTGGTTTTCCCACTGTCACCTTGCCTAGTTACCCCAGAGGCTAGGAAAAACCTCTATTTTATTGCAAGAATATCACACCTACTAAAGAAAATCCTCCACTGGGTTTCATAGAAGAGCGCCTTCCAATGGATTTCCAGCTTCCCGGTGCATTATTCCCACAAGAACAAGCCGCCCACACTTTTTTCTGGTGAAAACTTAGAGCTTTGAATGCCAATGGATTGACTAGAGTTGACTTGATCCGATGCTGGGTGGAATGGTGTATCATGCCCTTAAGCCGCTGAGATGGACTGATGTGCCATTATGACGACGACTTAAACAATGCTCAATGCTTCGCACATGTAATGCTTGACTCTGAGGAAGTTAATGGCCTTGTGAAGAAGCTATGTGGTGAGCCCAAAGAAGTATGTTCAAAATTTGGTTTGGAACCATTCTGCATCCAGAATACGGCTCCTGAGGTAAATATATATAACCATCACCCGCCTTATTTGGTATTTCCTTTAGTCTTTGCATAACTAACTTCACCTCTTTTTATACTGATGTAGAAAAGCGCGCCCGTCTGGAAACGTAGACCAGCGAAGCCTCCCATTAAAAAGGTCAAAAATGCCGCGAAGAAGAAGAAGAAAACCAAAACAGTTGTGGGCGAGTCATCTGTTGTGGGCAAGTCACGGAACATTGAAGAACTATGTGAGGTAAATGTCTAGACTATCCCCTTAGTGTGTCATGTGTTGTTTTAATCATTCAATTTAATCTCAAGGGGATGACGTTGAAAGTGATGATGAAGATACCAAGGTAATTTCAATATCTTCCGAGTCACATATTTCCTTGGAAAGACCTCCAAGGCAGGTTTGTAGGAAAGTTCCTATGAATAATCCAAATACTCATTTGGATCCTAACTTCCTTTTGAACAAGGATTTATATACTCCAAAGCGCCACACTCGTAGCTCCTCACGTGATCTTATGGCGGGTCTGCATGAGAAAACCTCCGGTCGTAAACGCCGCACTAAGGTGACTCTTCTTTCTTTATCAATTGTATCATGTTTGTTAATTGCTCAAACTCACAATATTTTCAACCTTAATAGGTGTCTCCACCTTCATGTGGCGATTCCGCGTCTTCAAAATTGCCACCCCTTGTTCGTCTCCCAGGGTACTATCACACCCTGTTTTCACTTTGCCTCAACTATAGTTTTTCAAATTTGGATTTAATTAAAAAAATTTAAGCAAATGTTGTGAGTGCCATTATTGTCATTAATTGTATGCATGCTTGAGTGTATGGATCTTAAAATAATTTTTATAACATAATATTTCCATAAAAAATCCATTTTCTCATTTTGTTAATTCAAAACCATGCTTGGGGGTTTGCACTATAAGACCCTGATTTCAAGGGGATGACTTCACCCACAAATTCTATACTAATTCTAGCACTATTATAACTCTCCAAAATCATAAAATAATTATTTCATAAAATATTTTCCTATTGCATTTACGTGTCCTTTTTTGAGGCCAAAAATGATATTACTTGGTGGAAAATTATTTTTCTACCATAGAAAAAACTAAGAAAATTTGGAGATACTCCGAGGACATATATTTTCCATGTATAAGATTTTCAACCCCTATTTATGTTCAAAAATATTTGAGCAAACCTTTGAAAACCTATTTTGTCTATTTTGACCTTTTGAAATATTTCCAAAAGAAATATTCTCAATAAATTCCCTGAAAATTCTGGCATGTTCCCCAAGCTATATTTGGTGTTCATGCCAAGTTTCACCGCATTCCGAGGTGGTTTGGTTCACCAAATAATCCTAACACCCTTCTTATCCAGATTCAAGTCGAAGCAACTCTACATTACAAAGTTTGTCCGAATGGCCTAAACCTTTGCAGGAGTGCTTAGTGCCACAAATGAGGAGACCCTACCAAGAATTGGATTTGTGGGGATTAATTTGCTCACATTTTCTCTTAATAAGGTAGAACTGTCCATTTGGGGGTGTTTTCAAGTTCACATTGCCAAACTTGTCCAATAGAGGTCAAATTTGGTAGTCCTAACCTTGCCTAAAATTTCAATCATGTTAACTTTCAGCCTCATTGGTAAATGTTAGCTACCCCAAACACAGAGCAAACACCTTCAGCCAGATTGGCCAAACAACATCTAGCACTCTCTACGCCCACTCCCTTCTCTCCAAACTCGTAGCACACACTGCCAGCTCCACTCCTCAACTGCACACGAGTGGCCCCTCCTTGGTTCAAAGTGATTATGCCAAAAACCCCAATTTAGCTCTTGGTTCAATGCTGGCACATCCTCTTTAAGCACCCCCCTTTGACCAACATTGATCTTCTCGGTTCCTTGCAACCGAGGGGTGTCTAACCCACCCCACAGACACGCCAGACAAGGCCAAAGCACGCCAGATCGTGCAAGCATGACATGGCATGCCAAAACTGCGCTCTGGACGCTCTACAGGGAACACCCGATGGTAGGGAGGCCAGCCTCGGCCGGTTCTCACCTCCCCTTGATGTCTCACCTCGCCCCCAACAACGACCTGTCTCAGGGCAGCATGAGGGCCCCTTTCTTCCCCTCTCCACTCACTCGGGCGACGCGTGCCCGCGCGTGCCCGATTCAGTCGGGAGGGCTCGGCCCCGTAGCACGCCTGCACAGATGCCCCCGTTCCTCCCGTTGCGTCCGCAGAGTCCTAAACCACGTCCGCAAACCGTGGTTTCGGCCCCGAACCCTCTCTTCCTCTCCTACAGCCATGGAGAAAACCACCGGTGCTCCCCCACTTGGTGCCCCATCGCCAGCCTATAAATAGGCTCCCCCCCGTCATTCTAGCACCTCATTCTCTCCTCCCAACCTTCAATTGAGCCCCTAGCACCCCCACTTGAGCAAGGAGAGCCCCGGTGCTCGAGATCGATCGAGGCGCCACCGCGTCGGACCTCCGTCGATCTCGGGCTACAGGATCGCTCTCGAGCTCCTCTCACTTCCCCTATGACCATAGCAGGCTCAGGAACCTCCTCCATCACTCCCCCGGGCTTCACCTCGCATGGAACACCCTTCTCCTCCGCAACCGAAAACTCCTATGCCGTGGTTTCGTCATCGCCGGTGACACATGTCCTCCCCATCGATCCCTCGACCCCTACCAGGTAGGCGGAGATGCCACGAGCCCATTTATGTGCTCACTTGGCCACGAGGATGTCGGAGCCGCTGCCAGCGTGCCTCCCCTCCTCTCTATCTGGAGGTGCAAGACGACCCCAACAGGAAGGTCCCACCTGTCGGTGGCGAGTCTCTCCCCCTCTCCCCCTCTCTATCACTGACCGCAGGGGCCCGCTTGTCAGGTTTAAACCTGATGGCACACGCGCCTGGGCTGGCTGGTTGGCTAGCTGGCCGGTTGGCCAGTTGGGCCGGCCCAGCTGCTGGCCTAGCCGGGCCAGGGGTTGAACCCCTTTTCTTTATTTTTAAATATGGAATCTTAGATTATTTCTACAGGATAAAATATGTAATAAAATTCAAATATTTTTCCACCATAATTCCTCTAAAAATATGTACAATTTATTAGTGTTGTTGTGTAAATTTTTATAAAGAATTTTATGCACAACATCAATTAAATACCTAGTTTGGGGATTTTTAGCTCATGTTAATGAGACTTTAAAAATACCTTTCTACTTCAAAAACAGAAAAAAAACATTTTTAAAATTAAAGATAGAATTTCTCAGAATAGGTCAACAATTCTAATATGAGTTTGTGCTCTATCTTTGAGTGTGCTTATTATTATTATTATTATTATTATTATTATTATTATTATTATTATTATTATTATTATTATTATTATTATTACTACTACTACTATGACGATAGATCATGCGTTTGACGAAGGACTTGGACCCGAAGACCTCGAAGACCCCTGATACCTAGCCGATTAAGGCAAACAACCCTTTGACCATGTTTGAGAAAACATTTTTTATCCATGCCATGTTGAATACTTTATTCCAGTGCATATGATCATGAAATAGTCGGTAACCCCTCGGTAGGGTGTTCCCGATGGCTCCTCTGGAGCTCTTGCATTTGAGCATGACCCTATCACCTATGAGGGTCACGAAGATAAAATGCTCACAAGTAGTAGTAGTGCTACAAATAGGATGAGCATATGCATGGTGATGTTAACACTGAGGTGATATCAAAGATTTTTTTTCGAAAATCCCGTCGGATGCCACTAATGCCCGAGGGTGATGGTGTTGAGCTAGATGACCACTTGAGAAAGAAGTGGTGTATCGGAAAGATTTTGAGTGAGTGGTTTTGGAAATGGATTAGATTTATGATCTGTCTACCGTCCCAACCTTACATGCGCGACCACGATACCCTTTATGGGACGGGGCTTTATTGAGTACTTTGGTCGGTGCTAACAAAGAGCCCGCATTACTAGAGGCGGGAGTGATATGGTCACTCTCGTGACGGGGTCGTACCACGTAGGTCGACTTTGTCGTTTTTACGTGTTCTGGGCACACCGTTGGTCCCCGCATGGATGATACGGTCTAGAGTTGGTGCTCGTAAGACGTACATCATGTGGGTTGGGTACCAATCGAGTGGACTCTTTGTCTAGTTCGTCAGGGGAAAGGCAATGATTGGGTACTTACCTCGGGTATGTTATATGCCGCGAGTCGTGGATGACACAGAAGTTTTATGGATCTCGTGGGTACATTGTATAACCTCTGCAGAGTGTAAAACTATCCGAATAGTCGTGTCCATGGTCAAGGACAATTGGGTAATCCTACTTAAACTACGTCTACTCGTTTCCGCATAAACCATGTGTGCGTATAAAGTTGTTATGTGAGTAAGATGAGATGACAGGTCTGGTGACTTGGCATATAGGGTGAATCTGTGGTGTTTAACCCTCAGTAGATATGTTGATATATGTGAACTATTCTTTTGAATACCATATAGTCATGATGCATGTCCATACAAGCAATTGATCATGCTTATTTACAATCAAAACTTTCTTTCCGCAAAGGCTCCATATTACGTTATTATCGTACCAACTGCATTATCCATATCATGGGCTGTTGCGAGTACATTCAGTGTACTCATTGGCTTGTCAGTGGTTATTTTATTTACCACACATGGAGGAACCAGAATATGGAGAAGAATTAGTCATCAGAGATGGACACGCGAACTAGGATGCTTCCTAGTCAGAATGCCTGTTGGTTAACGCTTATGGCATGGGTTCCCGTTTACAAACAAGTATTCCGCTAGTAGTTGTGTTGGTGTGATTGGCCTTCTTGGCTCTATCTATGTAAGTCATGCTCGTCATGGTCCTTTATTGTATCAAACGTTAATTTCGGATGTAAGACTCTTGTCATTCGGTATCTGTGTGTTCAGTGAGCATTGATCTCTGGGTCACTGTACACGTGCACTCGTCAATTTCGACGTGTAAGTAGGGGTCCGCACAGGTACATCATTATTTGTCTATCCAGCACTTGCTTCGATACTTCATATTTCATTATATATGCCGCAGCCTTTCGTTTTTAGGCTCAAGCAAAGAAAATGAAAATCGGCGGGTCAGTCCCAAAATAGTGAAGCACCTGAAGTGGAGGAAGCAGATGCTTCTATCCGTGATGCTCCGGTTGAACCAACTGAAACTTATGTTGAACCTCCTGAGAGTAATGTTGTGGATGATATCCCTGACAATCTAGTCGACCCAGCAGAAACTGACAATACGGCCATGGAAACGAGTCAGAGAGAAAATATCAAGCCGCCAAGCCCTCTGAAGACAACCAAAGATGCCATGCTTGAAGAACAAGTTGTCGTCATTACTCGGACCGGTCACTCGACGCCCGTCTTTAATGTGCTAGCTAAACATACTACTAATGATGTCTCAACCTAAATAGAAAAAGGGAAAGCTAAACTTGAGCTTCCTCATACGTCTCAAACGTATCTATAATTTTTGATGGTTTCATGCTGTTATCTTGTCATCTCTGGATGTTTTATGAACCTTTTATATCTTTTTTGGGACTAACTTATTAATTCAGTGCCAAGTGCCAGTTCCTGTTTTTTCTGTGTTTTTGGCTCTTTCCAGATCTGATTTTGGAACGGAGTCCAAACGGAATAAAATCCCCGAAATGATTTTTTCCCGAAGAGAAGAAGATCAGGGGGCCTGTGGGCCAAGCCAGGAGGGGTCTAGGGAGCCCACAAGCCCCCACTCCACCACCAGGGGGGAGGCGGCGGTGGCAGGGCTTCTAGCCTCCCTGGCCGCCCCTGACCTAGATCTTTGGCCTATATATTCCCTAAAATACAACAAAAAATTAGGGGAGCCTCGAAAATACTTTTCCACCGCCGCAAGCTTCCGTTTCCGCAAGATCTCATCTGGAGACCCTTCCCGGCTCCCTGCCGGAGGGGACTTTGGAGTTGGAGGTCTTATTCATCATCATCATCGCCTATCCTATGACTCGTGAGTAGTTCAGTTTAGACCTACGGGTCCGTAGTTGGTAGCTAGATGGCTTCTTCTCTCTCTTGGATCTTCAGTACAAAGTTCTCCATGATCTTCAGGGAGATCTATCCGATGTAATCTTCTTTGGCGGTGTGTTTGTCGAGATCCGATGAATTGTGGATTTGTGATCAGATTATCTATGATATATATTTGAGTCTTTGCTGATTTCTTATATGCATGATTTGATATCCTTGTAAGTCTCTCCGAGTCTTGGGTTCTGTTTGGCCAACTAGATCTATGATTCTTGCAATGGGAGAAGTGCTTGGTTTTGGGTTCTACCATGTGGTGACCTTTCCCAGTGACAGTAGGGGCAGCAAGGCACACATTAAGTACTTGCCATCAAGGGTAACAAGATGGGCGTCACGACTTTGCGTGGTTCTATCAATTGCTCGACAGTAATTTGTTCACCCACCGTCTACTTGCTTTCATGAGAGAAGCCACTAGTAAACACTACGGCCCCCTGGTCTATTCACATCTATCGTTTACACCTCCCCTTTTACTTTGCTTTGTTACTTTCAGTTCTCACTTGGCAAACAATCTATAAGGGATTGACAACCCCTTCATAGCGTTGGGAGCAGGTACTTTGTGTTTGTGCGGGATCTTGTGATACTCCTCCACTGGATTGATACCTTGGTTCTCGAACTGAGGGAAATACTTACCACCGCTGTGCTACATCACCCTTTCCGCTTCGAGGGAACACCAACGCAAGGCTCCATAGCCGTAGTAGAAGGATTCCTGGTGCCGTCGACACGACTATTCCCGTCGCCGTTTCCGGGGAAGCACAACTAACATCACTTCCCAATATTGGAAAACTAAACTTTGAAGAACTTACGAGATATCTGAACCGTCTCTCCATGAGCTGGGACATGGATGCTGGCCTGGTAAATATGATGAAGCAAAGATACGAGGTATGGTGTTGTGTAATAAATTACCGCATATATCCCTCTATAGCACCCAAGGGCCGGGTCATCTTCTTGAAGATGAGTCGGGTCTTGTAAATAATCTTGAAAACTTGAACCTCTAGCCCCCAAGGGCCGGGTCATCTTCTTGAAGATGAGCTAGGTCTTGTGAAATAACTTTGAAAACTTCAACCTGTAGCCCCCAAGGGTCGGGTCATCTTCTTGAAGATGAGTCGGGACTTGTAAATAATCTTCAAAACTTCAACCTTTAGCCCCCAAGGGCCGGGTCATCTTCTTGAAGATGAGATGGTCGACTTAAATAACTTTGCAAACTTCAACCCATAGCCCCCAAGGGTCGGGTCATCTTCTTGAAGATGAGCCGGGTCTTGTTAAATAATCTTGAAATCTTCAACCTGTAGCTCCCAAGGGCCAGATCATCTTCTTGAAGATTAGCCGGGTCTTTTTAAATAACTTTGAAACTAGTGCATTAGACCCCAAGTGTCAAGGATATTGCTTGCAAACTGCTTGAGACTTGATACCAAATGATCAATCCGTTCAGGTAGCTTCGAGCTAAACTCATCTGTCTTATTTGATTACCTAAGAATCTATAAGCCAGGCTGACTCATCCTTAAGTGTCATGAAGAAAAGCTTGGCACATCAACAAGACGCAAGGGCTGCTACTGAGGAAAAAATTCGAGTCTCTCTGGAAAAACTCGAAAAGGCCAAGGTCGAGCACATATTATACAGGGAGTCAGCTGAAGCTGACAAATCCGCTTTGTTGAAACGTGCTGAAAATGCCGAGGGTCAACTGAAGCTGGTTACGGAAGAATTGACTGGTCTATGACGATACATCTCCAAGATGACCAGTGCTGTCTTTGGTAAGTATTTTGTGTATTGTCCATTGCAACCACTAGAAATGACACAAAGCGCCAAGCGACTTATGTTTCATTTGTTCCTTGCAGGCCCTCGATCTGCCAATCTTCAAGATGAATGTGTGTTGATGCTGAAAGTGCTATATACCATGACAGAGGAACTCTATGCTGGCGGCTTATTTACCATCAAGGTTGTGTGGGGTGACAAAGATCTGGTAAAATTCATCAATGATATGTTGAGGCGGCTCTCAACCATACCCAAGCATATAGAGGAAATAAAGAAATCAGCTGCACGGAAAGGGCTAATCACGGCGATGAGTCGTTCTTCAGCATATGCTCCAGAACTCAAGTCGGACGAAGTAGCGGGCGGGATTCGTGAATATAAAGATGATGGATCAGAATTTACTCAAGAAGAGTACTCCAGTGTGTAAGGGATGTTCGTCCTGCAGCAAGCAAACTTGTCGAGAGTCTTGACCTGTCCAAGTATTAGGCGGCTTATGACGACAACCATAAGCGTGTGGCACCTCCCAGCTTTGCACCAATGGACCTTACTCCTCAGCGCCATAAGCATTTTTTTCGCTAGCCAAGAGGGTATTAAGGCGGAACTCGTTGAGTTAGAAGCCCCCAAGTGACCTATGATCAAGGAAAAACGCGCATAGGATTGCAGAAGACAATGCTATTACTGCTAAATGACGTGGGGACTAGTAGCCCCCAAGTAAGCTAGTTTTATCAATCATTATCATAAATTGGCGTCTATGTTTGAACCGTGCGTCATGGCACTTGGTCCTCTTTGGCTTATTAGTATCTATGTTTGAATGATCACAACAGGGTGACTTGTCCTCTTTGATACTAGTAGCGTCCATGTTCGGATGGCCTCCTTGGCGGCGACTCATCCTCTTGGGCGACTTATGGAAACAATAAAGACTCATGCTCAATATATAGGCTAAAACAGCAGAGACCCCGAATTTCGTGTCCGTCGGCTTTATGGTTGTGATATAAGTAGTACAAAGCTACTAAACTATGTACATGAGTAAGGAGTTGATGGCTCTAAGTGTAATAAGGTCGCACATGAGCAATGTTCCACGGGTGAGTTGTCTCTTCCTCCGAGGTTGGCCTATTAGGGCGGAGATCGATAAAGTAGTAAGAGCCGTTGCGAAGGCTTTTGCTGATGACAAAAGGTCCTTCCCATGAAGGTGATAGCTTGTGCATGCGTGTGTATTCTTGAATCAGTCAGAGCACTAAGTCGCCCTCCTGGAAAACCCGGCTCTTGAGTCGTCGACTGTGATACATAGCGACGCAGATCTTGTTGGTAGATAGCCGATCGCGCTGCGGCTAATTTACGCTCTTCCGCCAGAGCATCCAAGGAATCCTGACGTGCTTGTTCATTATCTGCTTCTATATATGCGGCGACTCTGGGAGAATCATGCCTTATATCGCTTGGAAGAACCGCCTCGGTCCCATAGACTAGGAAAAAGGGAATATAACCAGTGGATCTATTTGGTGTTGTTCTGATGCTCCGAAGTACCGAGGGGAGTTTTTCGACCCAACACCCAGAGTGCAGTGTAAAGGAATCATGATCCGGGTCTTGATCCCACGTAAGATCTCCTGGTTAGCCCACTCAGCTTGACCATTGGACTGTGGATGGGCCACCACAGATACGTCAAGTCGGATGTGCTCCCGCTGGCAAAACACCTTCATTGCCCCCTTAGAGAAATTAGTACCATTATCAGTAATGATGATGCGGGATAAGCAAAACGAAAAATCAGCTTCTTGAGGAACTTGACTGCCGTCTCTCCCTCACAATTGCTGACCGTCTCTACTTCAACCCACTTGGTAAATTTGTCAACCGCCACCAAGAGATGAGTCTTTTTATCGGAAGACATCTTTAACGGGCCAAACATATCAAGCCCCCAGACCACAAAAGGCCATGTGATTGAGATCGTGCGCAATTCCTAAGTTGGCACATGCACTTGACGACCAAACTTCTGACACCCATCACATCGGCGCACTATATCCTCTACATCGACATGAGCAGTCAACCAGTAGAAACCATGGCGAAAAGCCTTTGACACCAAAGATCGTGACCCTGCGTGATGTCCACAATCGCCAACATGTATCTCATTGAGAATATCTCACCCTTCCTCTAGGGAAACACAACGCTGAAAGACCCCACGGGTGCTCCGTTTGTGTAATACACCTTTATGGATAACCATGGAATTGCACCGCCACACGATGTGTGGAGCAAAAGTCTCATCACTTGGCAACTTGCCTCGGGCCAGATAAGCCATGTAAGGAAATGTCTAGTCAGGAATCGCTCATAGAGCCACCACCAATTGTGATTCCGGGTCAGGAACTGCTACGTCCTCTTCAGAAAGCAACTTCACAGAAGGGTTATGCAAGACATCCAAGAACACATTGGGTGGAAGAGGCTTGCGTTGTGATCCAAGTCATGATAAAGCATCAACCGCTTCGTTCTGTCGACGATCAATATGATCAACCTGGTAGCCATGAAAATGACCCGCCACGTCGGTTACCGCACACCTATAAACGGCCATCAATAGGTCTTTGGAATCCCAAATTCCTGATACTTGTGGAGCCACCAAATCTGAATCGCCCAAGCACCTGACCTGGCTGAGGTTCATCTCCTTAGCTATCCTAAGCCCAAGGAGCAGTGCCTCATACTCTGCCGCTTTGTTGGTGAGAGGAAATACGAGTTGCAAGACATAGCAAAATTTGTCGCCTCGTGGGGAAGATAACACCACTCGAGCTCCCGAGCGCTCCAACTGTCTAGAATCATCAAAATGAGTAGCCTAGTATGTGTTGTCAGGTCTATCTTCCGGAATTTGCAACTCGGTCCGATCGTTGATGAAATCCACAAGAGCTTAAGACTTGATGGTTGTGCGTGGCATATACTTCACATGGTGAGGACCAAGCTCTATCTCCCATTTAGCATTCCCCAGTGGCTTCATGGTTCTGTATAATGTCCCCAATTGGCGCAGAACTGACCATGGTGATTGGATGCTCCAGGAAGTAGTGCTTCAACTTCCTTCTTGCCACAAAAATCCCAAAGACCAGCTTCTGCCAATGTGGATATCGTTGTTTGGACAGAGTCAATACCTCACTGACAAACTATACTTGCCACCGAACCGGATACTCCTTGCCTTCTTCCTTGCGTTGAACAACCACCGCTGCACATACTAGTTTAGGGTTAGCAACAATGTACAAGAGTATTGGTTCCTTATCAATCGGGGCCGCTAACACGGGCGGCTGAGCAAGTTGCTTCTTAAGGGCTTTGAAAGCCTCCTTAGCCGCATCGGTCCAAACAAAGTGATCCATTTTTTTGAGCAACTGATAAATAGGGATGCCCTTCTCACCAAGGTGACTTATGAAATGACTCAGTGCCGCAATACGACCCGCCATGCGCTGCACTTGATTGATGTTAGCCGGCTTACAAAACGAGGTTATCGCCTTGATTTTGTCCGGGGTAGCTTTAATACCACGTTCTGACACCAGGAACCCCAATAACTTTCCTGCAGGAACCCAAAATACGCACTTGGTCGGGTTAAGCTTCATCTGATACACCCTAAGGTTGTCGAATGTCTCCTGGAGATCACCCAAAAGTGTTTCCTTCTTCTGTGATTTTACCACGATGTCATCGACGTAAGCATGAACTTTACGTCCAATCTGACTGAGTAAACAATTTTGAATGTAATGTTGATAAGTCGCCCCTGCACTCTTAAGTCCAAAGGGCATTGAAACATAGCAAAAAGCACCAAAGGGAGTTATAAAGACCATCTTCTCCTGATACTCCTAGGCCATCTTGATTTGGTGATAACCAGAGTAGGCATCCTGAAAGCACAAACACTCACAACCCCTGTAGAGTCAATGATTTGATCGATACGGGGGAGGGCAAAGGGATCCCGAGGGCAAGATTTGTTGAGGTATGTATAGTTGATGCACATGTTAAAGGTGTCATTCTTTTTGAGAACTAAGACTGGGTTAGCCAACCACTCAGGATGAAACACCTCAACGATGATCCCGGTGGCCAGAAGTCGGGTGACTTCTTCCCCAATTGCTTTACGTCTCTCCCCATTGAAACGACGGAGGTACTGTCGAACCGGCTTCATATTCGGATCTACATTGACATGGTGCTCAGCGAATTCTCTCGGTACTCCTAGCATGTCAGAAGGTTTCGATGTGAAGATGTCCCGATTCTCATAGATGAATTCAATGAGCATGCTTCCCTATTTGGGATCCAAACCGGTCCCAATAGTAAACTGGTCAAAAGAGTCGCCTGGGTGAAATCAACTTGTTTGGTATCATCTGTCGGCTTGAACTTAAGGGGTGGCTCAGAATCAACGGTTGGTTTTTTGAGCGGGCTCATGTCAACTGGGTCTACATTGTCCTTATGGAAGTTCAACTCTTCAGCAGCGCACGCTGACTCAGCATATGCGGCGTCTCCTTCTTCACAATCATGTGCTATCTTTTGGTCCCCATTGACTGTGATGGTGCCTTTAAGACCAGCCATCTTAAGATTAAGGTACACATAGCAAGGTCGGGCCATCAAGCGGGCATAAGCCGGTCGCCCGAACAGATCATGATAAGGAGTCTTAATTTTGACCACCTCAAACATCAATGCCTCACTCCTGTAATTGGATTCATCACCAAAATCCACATTCAATTTGATCCACCCAACTAGATACGCCGACTTACCTGGTACAATGCCATGAAAAAACATGGTTGAAGGCATCAAGTCTTTTTGAGTGTAGTTCATCCACCGGAAGGTGTCATAGTACAGGATGTTGAGACTGCTACCTCTATCCATGAGGACCTTAGAGACAGTGTATCCCCCAACCCGAGGCGCCACCACCAATGCTAAGTCGCCAAGGTTATCAATCTGGGGCAGGTGATCATCTCTACTCCACGTGACAGGCTATTGAGACCAATTGAGGTATCTCGGAACCGCCGGCTCAGCCATGTTCATCACCCTATGTTTTATTTTCTTATTCCTTTTACAGGTGATAGTGGTGAAAAAATGGTATTGATCGCCATTCAACTACTTAGGTGTAACAGCCCAAGTGCACCCCCTTTCCTTTTATGTAACCTTTCCTTGTATGGTAACCTTGGATTGTTAATGAGATGGATGTGAGACTTACTTGTGTCATCATTTCATGTGCATCATGCATCATGCATAGCATCATATTCTTGTCTTCTTTGTTTTGATCCTTGGGTTGTTGTGTCACCTTAGTGGTGTATGTGAGTGCATGTATCTATGGGTTGGTCTTGGCATGAGAGTGGGTGCAACAAGTGCATCTCAAAACCCCTTGTTGCACCATAACACCTTAACCCCCCCTCTTCCAATTGTTTTGGGCTTTTTAAAAGTTTTAGTTTTGGCCCCATTAAAAATGTTCCTCATCTTTTAAAAAATCTTCTATGAAATGTGGAGGCAGCCTTTGGTTTTTATTTTTGTGTTTTTCCTTTTGTTTCTATTTGAAACAGTGCCAATTTTAAATAAAAACCATTTATTTTCTTTACTGTAAAAACGCCCCTCTATTTTTTAAATAGGAGGAACATTTTAGAAGCTTAATTTTATTTTTGGCTTTAATTCAAAAACTATTTTGGTTTTATTTTAAAAGCCCAGCCTGTGGGTTTCCCGTGAGAGAGAGAGGCCGAGTAACTAGTTCGGTCCAGCCCAGGGAGCGTTCCTTTCTTCCTCCTCACGATGTCACTCAGTACGAACAGAGGACAGCCACCAATCGCTTCCACCCTCCATCAGATGGGCCTGGCGCCATCCTCCGAGGCTATATGCAGCCCCTGTGCATCTAGGGTTGCGAGCCACTCCCTCTCCCTCTGCCATCTCCTTCTCCCCCCTCTTTTTTCCATCTTTCAGGTGAGACCCTGTGGTTCTTTAGAGAAGTTCAGAGAGAGGGAGCAGAGGAACGTCGCCGCCATCTCCCTCGTCGCCGGCAGATCCCCCGTGGAGACCAAGATGGTGAAGAGGATGTTGGTGAGGTGTTGGTTCCATTCCCGCCACTAGGAGGGCGGATACCCCTCCCTGGAATCGCCTCTTCCATTGCCATCGCCGGAGTAGTAGCAGCTTCGTTGCCAGCGCCCCGAGCCTCTTCTTCCTCTGTGCTCGACCTCCTCTTCTCTGTGCCTTGGGTGAGCAAGCCCCGAGCCTCTCCTCCGCCTTCCCCTTCCCTCTACAGCCCCGCTCGCGTGTAGCTCGTCGTGGTTGCTCTGTTGAATAGTAGAAGCAGTAGGTATTAGCGAGACATCACCATCAGTTCAGTTTATCAGCGTAGCAGATTCGGTAGTAGCGAAGTAGCAGCAGTAGCAGATGCGGCTCGATGCAGCGTAGCCTCCTCGCGTAGAGTCGTGTAATTGCAGGCGCGTGAATGCGTGTGTTGCACCAGCAAGCATCTCCGACGCCTCTCTATGAGCAGAGTGTGTTTCCCCTCCTCCGCTTGCTTACCTAGTTTGGTTCCCCCCATAGAGCAGATCCTCCCCTCTAGCCCGCTGGCAACACATCCCCAGGGCGCCCCTTTTTCATTTTTGTTGGGTTTTTCTCTCTGTTACCAGCAGAGTTGACAGTGTAAGGGAATTACTTCCCCTAGTAGAGTAGCAACCCCTCCTAGCCTAGTGGCTCCAGCACCACGCCTCCACCAGGGGGTCGTGGGTTTGAATCCCCCTTGGCCTCTTTTTAATTTACCATGTGATGTGTGTATTGGGTGTTGTGAGTGTGTGTGTGGGCTGACAGTGGGCCACATGGGCCCACGTGTCATCCAGTGAGGGGGGCCTGGCCACTGCCAGGTGGGTCCCCCCTCCTTATTATTTTGTTCTGTTTTATTTTATTGTTTGTGTTTATTTTTGCGGTAATTAGACATATTTTCCATTTCTGAAATATGTCCAGATATGGACTTGCCAAATAGGGTAGGCTCAAGAACAACCTTGTTCTTGAAACTATTGTAGTTTGATTCTGTGGCAATTTACTTTTACTATTTGTGGTGTTTTCCTTCATGCAACATGGGCAGTATGATATATGGATTTGGGGTAGAAAATCCCAAGGAATCCAATGGTGGTACTAGAATCTGGTTTTGAGCATTTATGTAGAAAGTCGCCTTGTGGTGAGGTGGCACTTGATAATTTGTGTAGGGTGGCTTATGTGCATGGTCAGAGGTTGTGCATGCATGCATCATTATGTATGTGGCATCATCATTTTGTTGGTATTTATTTCTTTCTTGTTTCTTTTGGGTACCTACCAGGGCCGGAAACAAGTTCGAAAAGTCTGGTAAGTTCGTGAAGGAAGATCAGGATCAGTTCCACTCTCAGGAGATCACATGCAAGATGATCGTGACCTTGACACCGTTTCTAGCTTTGTTTTTCTTAGTATTTCCTTTCTATCGTTACATCTATGCTGCCTACCACATGATATATAGGCCATACAACTATGCCATGAAACCTCCAACACCTCCCCTCCTAGGAAATATTGTTTGGCTAAGTTAGGCTTGCTCAACCACTAATTTGTTAGCGTTGCTAG
This sequence comes from Hordeum vulgare subsp. vulgare, assembly GCF_904849725.1. NCBI lineage: Eukaryota > Viridiplantae > Streptophyta > Magnoliopsida > Poales > Poaceae > Hordeum > Hordeum vulgare. Next base: position 246,993,200 of record NC_058521.1, on the reverse strand, counting down.
TTGCAGGTGCCAGCTGGTCCATGTGATAAAATAGGCATTTTATATCATCCTATTTATTGCTATTTAATTAAATCACATATATACTATGTAAATAGCGGAAGGCCTAGCCTTTTTCTGGGTGATTTGTTCCGTTGTTGCCGCCTTAGTTTCGGCTACCGGTGTTTTATTCCATAGGTGAGCGCTCCTAACACGTCGGGGTTGTTATGGGGACCCCCTTCATAAATCCTTTAGTGTTAAGACCTGTCTGGCAAGACCCAACTTTGGTGTTAATTTTCTAACAACTTAATTAAAGCATAGGGAATAGCTACCCCAAGGACTTAATCAACAACCCGGGCCAGTGCTCCTCATGAGTGTTGGTCCAAACCACAACCACTTGTGGGGCCACCCGGGGCAACTCAGGGATGTCTATCAGTCCACTGTACGTAGTGCTCATCCGTCGTGTCCTGAGAACGAGATAAGCGGCTCCTATCGGGGTCGTCAATACGTCGGGAGGTCTTGCCGGTATTGTCTTACCTTAGCGATATATCTTGCACATTGGGATTCTGATGAGACTTTGGTGTTCTCAGAGTTGAGGTTTTCCTCTAAGGAATCCGACGAGATCACGAGTTTCGTGGTAGAGGATTACTATGCGGCATATGGTAATTTGTGATGGACTAGTTGGAGCACACGTGGAGGGTTTAATCTTTCGGAAAGTCGTGCCCGTGGTTAAGTGGCAAACATGGATATTTTGTTAACATCCAGTTCTAGATAACTTAAAGTAATACAAATAAAACTTGCCAACTGAGTGCGCAACCGTGACTGTTTCTTTCAGAGCTCCTTCTCTAATCGAGAACACGGTGGGGTTACGAATGGCGTAAGTAGGTCTTCAGGATCACTTAGTGATCATTCTAGGCTTTGACCGTCTTACGTAGACCACCATATTTTATTTCTGTTCTTCATAAATTAGCCACCACATATGCTTAGGATGCTGCAAACTCAAACACTTAACCCTACCTTACCTATTTAACTTAGTTAGACTCGATACCAAGGTCATGAGATTGTTGAGTCCTCGTGGCTCATAGTTTACTGCAAACACCCACATGTACAGGTACCCCAGATGGAGGTGTTCTCGAGGATACCCATCTAAGGTAGGAGTTCGACAAAGACAGTGGCAGACTGTATGTGATGTACCCCGAGGACTAGAGGCGGTTGGTCGTGATCGTGGGACTAACAAGGTGGGATAGCATGATTTTGCCGTTTATCTTGTCCCTAGTCGGACCCTGTCTGATGTATGAATAATGAATGCTTGTGTGGACTGTAATTTAGCATGTGGCGAGTGTAAGCCGAATCTTATACTCATCTCTCTATTTATGTAATGGCAATGTTATCCTGCTTGCGATACACTTAGATGCGACCCTTTCCCCTTTTGAGGCCTCGCCCCCAAATAAGGAAAGTGTCGCATCTTAGTCGTTACAAGTTAGTTTCAGAGACTTACGATCATAGGAGCCTTTGATTGATCGAACTTGGCCGAGTCGAGTCTAGCAAAAACTATTTTGAGTCCTAGTTATATCGGAGAGTAGGTTTCTTGTTTCTCCTCTTCTATGCTCTAGTGAGGTTCATGTCTTAGGAAATTTTAATTCTACTCCTCCTCTCGATCAAAAAAAATTTAGGATCACACGGATATTTTGGAATCTATATGATACCGATGTGACGAAGTTCTGTCTTGGTGCCTCCTGCTGTGTTGATTTTATTGTGGGGAGTTGAGATCGAGGGAATTCTTGAGCACATCATTATCATTCAGATTTCTTAGTATCTCTGGACGGAGGATGTTCGAAACTGCTCCAATACTAGTATTGGCGAGATAACCCCGACATCCCCAGTACTGGTGCAGAGAGTTTGGGAGTACTGCCATACTTAGTATCGTTGTGATTGCAAGGATCTGAGATAGATGAAGTTCCAAGATTCTAGTTCTATGTTGACGGATGTGATACACTGGTCGGGTTAGTATAGGAGTTGAGTGATATATTACTCCTTGTATCTGTGGACCAGATTGCATGACCAAAAATTTCGGGAGTTCTTAGGTGGGAACTCAGGTAGTTACTTATAGGACAATCTTCCAACAGATGCATGATGTGAGGTTGGGATTTGACATTCAGTGGATTCGTTTGTTCACGGTCATTTACAGTGGTTCTCGTTGTGTCTTAAAGAGTCCTTGTAGCTTGCTACGACTCGGGGACGCTTAGTATGTCGTGTGCACTGCCTTGTACATGATGGCTACTGTAGGATAGAGCCCATGCGATCCTATCCACAAAATTATCGGATGGAATCTCTATCATACATTTGTTCCGAGCAATCCTAGCTCATACTTGGTTTACGAGTGGCTTTGAATCAGATGTTGTGGGCACTTACTTTGAGGAAGCATTCTTATAATTATAGTTCGAGTGCAATTGCTAAGTATTGTTGTTCAGATATTTCTATTTGTTGATTCAACTTAATCTTTGAATTTTAGTCTCTGGTCTAACGTTGTTGTCCATCTCCAGGATGGCTCCACCAACTCGCCAGAATACGGGTCGAGAGAGTGTTGATCCTCCACCACCCCCTACTCCACCACCTCCTCCGCCACCGCCTCCTCCTCGAGAGGCATGGCAAGTTGTGACGGCTGCAACCAACGCAAACACTCAGATGTTGCTTCAGTTGTTGCAAAGAGAGGAACAATCAACAGCAGGGCAATTTCAACTATGGTGGACATGAGTTTGCAACTCTGAATCAATTCCTGGCGAACCAGCCGAAGTCCTTCATTTCCTGTGACCAGTCATTTGATGCAGATGACTAGATTCATGACATGAACAAACACTTCGAGTGCAGTAATGTGCGACCAGAGGACTTCGTCAAGTTTGCAACTTTTTATCTCAAGGGACAAGTAGCAGAGTGGTGGCAACAATTGAAGGATTCCAGAGGCGACAAAATGATCAGCTGGGATGATTTATGCAGGGATTTCAGGGCTCGCTATCTTCGAGCAAGTTTCGTGGAAGAGATGCGTGAGAAATTCAGGCGCTTGCAGCAAGGAGGTTCATCTGTGTACAAGTACAATGTGGAGTTCCAGGAGCTGGCTGATTATGCTAAATAGGACATCCCAAATCAGAAGAGCAGGATTTATCAGTTCAGAGGTGATCTGAAGAAAGACTTACAGTTGGCCCTTGCCTTGCATGAGCCTCTTGACTTCGACCAGTTCTACAATTTGGCTCTCAAGGCTGAAGAGGCTTTGCTCAAAGTGGAGAACTCAAGGAAGTGTTTCAGAGATTCCAGTTCCTCGTCCTTAACTCATGTGGTTCATAAGCAACATAAATATTGGGTGTCTCCTCCTCCTCGGCAGATTCAGCAGTTCAAGCAGTCTGGTGGTCGTGGTTCTTCCCACCCACCCAACCCAGCCTTCCAACAAAGGTTTCAGCAGCAGAAGCAAGGGAATCCTCAAGTGCAATTCTGTCCGCTGTCAGAGGTGACTTGTCACAAGTGTGGGCAGAAAGGCACTCTTCTGACAAGTGCACCACTCAGCAGCGTCTTCCGCCTCCTCCTCCAGTCAAGCCTCCGGGCAATGCAATGGTGAAGTTCAATCCCAAGTGTGCAAGGGTGAATATGATGAATGCAGCTGAAGCAGAAAACTCCTCAGATGTGATCATGGGTAATCTCTTGGTTAATGATATTCCTGCAAAGGTTTTATTTGATTCTGGTGCATCGCATTCATTCATTTCAAGGCCTTTTGTTGCAAAGCATTATCTAGTGATAGAAGACACTCCTAGGCTGTTTAAAATCATTTCTCCGCGCATGCAAATGACTTCTAATGGGTTTGTTCCTCATGTCTCTATCAAGATGGGCACCTATTCGTTTTTGGCTTCCCCTATTGTCCTTGGCAAGTCTAATATTGATCTGATCCTTGGGATTGTTTGGCTGGCGATGAACAAGGTATATATTGATTGTGAAGCAAAAGAAGTCAATCTAACTCATCCTTTGGAGGATGTGATTATCTTCGATGCGCGCGATGACACGATCCGTCTGTTTTCCCTGAATGAGAAGGGTGAGATCTCTCCAATTTCTCAAGTCTCAGTGGTCTGTGAGTATGAAGATGTCTTTCCACAAGAACTGCCAGGAATGCCTTGCTACTTCTTGAGCTTGCGTTGGTTTTTCCCTTGAAGAGGAAAGGGTGATGCAGCAAATTAGCGATAAGTATTTCCCTCAGTTTGAGAACCAAGGTATCAATCCAGTAGGAGTATCAAGATGAGGCACCAATGCACCTGCGCAAAAACAAACAAACTCTCACCCAACGCGATAAAGGGGTTCTCAATCCCTTCACGATTACTTGCAAGGTGAGATCTAATGGAGATGGAAGGTAAATAAGTAAAAGTGCAGCAAGGTACTTTTGGTATTTTTATTTGTAGATCTGAATATATGATGTGTAAAATAGACCCGGGGGCCATAGTGTTCACTAGAGGCTTCTCTCATGATAGCAAGTATTACGGTGGGTGAACGAATTACTGTCGAGCAATTGATAGAATAGAGCAAAGTCATGACGATATCTAAGTCAATGATCGTAAATATAGGCATCACGTCCGAGACATGTAGACCAATACTGTCTGCATCTACTACTATTACTCCACACATCGACCACTATCCAGCATGCATCTAGTGTATGAAGTTCATAACAAACGGAGTAACGCCTTAAGCAAGATGACATGATGTAGAGGGATAAATTCATGCAATATGATATAAACCCCATCTTTTTACCCTTGATGGCAACAACATGATGTGTGGTTCGCTAGCCCTTCTGTCACTAGGTCAGGACACCGCATCGTATGAACCCAAAATCAAGCACTTCTCCCATTGCAAGAATTATAGATCAAGTTGGCCAAACGAAACCCATAACTCGAAGAGAATTACAAGAATACGAAATCATGCATATAAGAAATGAGAGGAGACTCAAATAATATTCATAGATAATCTGATCATAAATCCACAATTCATTGGATCTCGACAAACACACAGCAAAAGAAAGTTGTGGGGCCCACGTGGCTCTACCGCCCCCAATCTCAGCTCTATAAATTCACTTTCGTCCCAGAAAAAATGAAAAGAGAAGATTTCGTCGCGTTTGCGATACGGAGGCGCCGCCACATCCTGTTCTTCATCTGGAGGGCAGATCTGGAGACCGTTTTGGGCTCCGGAGAGGGGAAATCGTCGCCATCGCCATCATCAACCTTCTTCCCTCTCCAATTCCATGAAGCTCTTCATCGTTCGTGAGTAATCTATTCGTAGGCTCACTGGGCGGTGATGAGTAGGATGAGATATATCATGTAATCGAGTTAGTTTTAATGGGGATTGATCCCTAGTATCCACTATGTTCTGAGATTGATGTTGCTACTACTTTGCCATGCTTAATGTTTGTCACTAGGGCCCGAGTGCTATGATTTCATATCTGAAATTATTATGTTGTCACCAATATATGTGTGTTTTAGATCCAATCTTGCAAGTTGTAGTTACCTACTATGTGTTATGATCCGGCAACCCCCGAGTGACAATAACCGGAACCACTCCCGGTGATGACCATAGTTTGAGGAGTTCATGTGTTCACCAAGTGCTAATGCGTTGGTCTGGTTCTTTATTAAAAGGAGAACCTTAATATCCCGTAGTTGCCTTTTGGACCCCGGTGCCACGGGAGGGATGGACAATAGATGTCATGCAAGTTCTTTTCCCTAAGCACGTATGACGACACACAGAATGCATGCCTACATCACATTGACGAACGGGAGCTAGCCACATATCTCTCTGTGTTATAACTGTGGCATGATGAATAGTATCCAAACAAATCACCAACCCATTGCCTACGAGTTTGTCCCACTGCTGCTGTTACTTGTCATGCTCTGCTGCTGTTACTACTTTTGCTGCTGCTCTTACTTGCTACCGTTGCTACTTGCTACTGCTGTCACTACTGCTGTTACTTGCTTTGCTGCTACTTTGCTGTTGATACTTTGCTTGCAGATACTAATCTTTCAGATGTGGTTGAATCTGACACATTCAGCTACTAATACTTGAGAGTATACTCTCACTTCCTGTCCGGCGAATCAACAAATATGGGTTGAATACTCTACGCGCGAAAACTGCCTCGATCCCACGCTCTGGTGGGTAATTGCAAGACAATTTCTAATTGTTGAGCAATCGAGAATAGCACCCGTCTAGCCATTTCCAGAGAGTGCTAGTCAGCATTTTTCTGGCGCCGTTGCCGTGGAGGTATTGCTATATTCTCTGAGTTACTTGGGATTTATATCTGCTGATCACTATGAAGACTCTGAAGTATCCGATCACCAAATTCTTGCCCTCAACTACGAGGGGAGGTAAGGAACTGTCATCTAGCTCTGCACTTGATTCACCTTCAGTTATGAGTAAGTTTGCGACATCACCTCCTCCTAGAAATCTTGATATGTCGCATGTGCTTGATGATGCTTATGATGCTGCTATGCCTGATGCTGCTAGAGATGCTATGCCTGATACTGCTAGAGATACTATGCCTGATACTGCTAGAGATGCTATGCCTGATACTGCTAGAGATGCTATGCCTGATGATGCTATGCTTGATACTGCTAGAGATACTACTTTGCCTCATGTTCCACTAGGGGTGTTCCTTGATGCTCATATTGCTAGAGTTACTGCCAATGCTCGTGATGCTTCTGAAACTGCCGATACTATTGAGATAGAACCTGCTTTTGCTCCTGCTAGATCTAGCTCTCTAGATATGAATTGCCTGATATACCTGAGGGTTATGTTATGGAGGGAGAGATAGCTGAGGATTTTCTTATGTGTAAGGATGCCTATGACGCTGAGAAATTACTTCTCAAGTGGAAGGAAAAATCTCTGAAAGCTAGGATGAAATACGACCTGAAGTTTGCCACTTCACCTATCTTTATCACCGATAAGGATTATGAATTCTCTGTCGATCCTGAGATAATCTCTCTAGTCGAATATGATTCTTTCCACAGTTATGAGTCTGAGACAGTCGTAGCCCATCTTACCAAACTACACGATATAGCCACCCTTTTCACAAGTGAGGAGAAGATCCGCCACTACTACATCCTTAAGGTGTTTCCTTTCTCTCTAAAGGATGACGCTAAAGCCTAGTTCACCTCTCTTGCTTTTGGATGTGTGAGTAGTCCCCAGGATATGGTCTATTACTTCTTTGAGAAATATTTCCTTGCCCATAAGAAGCAAGCTGCCTCGCAGGAAATATACACCTTTGCTCAACTCCAAGAAGAGAGTCTCCCAGAAGCTTGGGGGAGGCTCGTCCAGCTACAGAATGCTTTGCCTGATCACCCTCTTAAGAAGAACGAGATACTTGATATCTTCTATAACGGACTTAACGATGCTTCTAGAGACCATCTAGATAGTTGTGCCGGTTGTGTTTTTAGGGAACAAACTGTAGAACAAGCTGAGACCCTACTGAATAACATCTTGATCAACGATAATGCTTGGACTATTCCCGAACCACCTCCTAAGCCAACTCCGTAGAAAATAGGTATTCTATTCTTCAGTCCCGAAGATATGCAAGAAGCTAAGAAATCTATGCAAGAGAAAGGCATTAGATCTGAAGATATCAAAAATCTACCACCTATCGAAGAGATCCATGGTCTCGATAGCCCGATACAAGTAGTAGAAGTGAATTCTCTGAGTAGGTTTGATGAGAGTGATATTCCTTTTGACAAACCTGCTAGCCTATGCTTTGATGAATTTGACAACTTTGTTGCCAAACAACAGAGTTTCAATGATTATGTTAGCAGATATTTGGAACAAAGTACTCGTATGCTTAGCCATTTAAGTGCTTGTGTAGACAGAAATGTCAATGATCTGAAGCTTCTGAGTAAACATGCCTCTATGATTACTACTCAGGTAGAACAACTACTTAAAGCTCAGAATCACTTGCTCAATGAATTAAATGAAAACTCTGTCAGAGTCATTACTAGAGGAGGCAAAAGACCTCAGGATACTTTGTATCCTGAAGGTCATCCTAAGAGAATTGATCAAGATTCTCAAGGAATTAATGCTGATACACCCAATCATCCTAAGGAGAAGAAGAAGGATGATAGAAACCTACATGCGAGTTCACCAAATAGTGTCACACCTGAAGAACCTAATGATCTTTCTGCGTCTGATGCAGAAACACAATATGGTGGTGAACATGAACCTGGTGACAATATGGACCGTATTGTTCACAATAATGCTCAACCTAGCAATGATGAGGATGTCGAGATTGAACCTACGGTTAATCCTGATAACCCACAACCTAAGAGATACGATAAGAATGACTTCACTACTAGGAAGCATGGTAAAGAAAGGGAGCCATGGGTTCAAAGATCTGTGCCCTTTCCTCCTAAGCCATCCAAGAAAAAGGATGATGAGGATTTTGAGCGCTTCGTTGAGATGATAAGACCCATCTTTCTGCAGATGCGGTTAACTGATATGCTCAAGATGTCTCCGTTTGCCAAGTACAGGAAAGATATCGTGACTAATAAACGGAAGATGCCAGATCTTGAGATCTCCGCCATGCTTGCCAATTACACTTTCAAAGGTGGAACTCCTAAGAAACTTGGTGATCCCGGAGTGCCCACTATACCTTGTTCCATTAAAGGAAACTACGTAAGAACTGCCTTATGTGACCTTGGAGCTAGTGTTAGTGTTATGCCGCTCTCTCTTTATCGTAGACTTGAATTGGATAAGTTGACAACCACTGAAATTTCTCTGCAAATGGCCGACAAATCAACTGCTTTCGCTATCGGCATTTTCGAGGATGTGCCTATTGTGGTTGCTAACACCACTATCTTAACAGACATTGTTATCTTGGATATTCCCGAGGACGATGGCATGGCTGTCATCCTCGGAAGACCCTTTTTAAACACTGCAGGGGCTGTTATAGATTGCAACAAAGGCAATGTCACTTTCCATGTCAACGGTAATGAGCACACAATGCACTTTCCGAAGAAACGATATCAAGTACATTGCATCAATGCTATCAAAAAGACTTCATCGATTCTTATTGGGAGCTTTGAATGCCCTATTCCTCGTGTCAAGATGAAGCATGATTTGCTTGTTGGGGAGATACATATCCCCATTGAGGTGACTTAGTGGCTATTCGAAAATTCTCCGTTCTCTCTTGCAATTCGAGAAGGTTTTGTCATGAGGACTTGATCAACCCCATTGACGGATTTCTTTCGATGACCATGAAATGGATGAATCAAAGAGTCATATACCTCTGTTTTGAGCTTTCATTTTCTGTTGCTTAGAAGAAAAATGATAGATTTAGTTTAGTTTTTCCTATTTTCTGTCTTAGCGTCCCAGAGAAAAATACCTCGAAAATAAAAGTTCTCCGATTGTCCTGAAAATTTAGTATGATTTTTTCTGGAATATTTGAAAAATATTGGGCGTGAGAGCTGGCCTGGGGGCCAGACCAGTGGGCCACAAGCCCTGCAGCCGCCAACCCCCCCCCCTTGGTGGCGGCTAGCAAGCTTGTGGGGCCCACAGGGACCCCCTCCACTCATTCCAGCTCCCATCCTCTTCTTCCAGCTCCAGAAAAAATTGTTTCGCAGCTTAAACCCGTGTTCTTGCTCATTTGGCTGTGATTTTCGATCTCCTTTCTCAAAGCACCATTCTTCGAACCGTTTTGGGGAAATTAATCCTTGGTAAGTGACTCCTCCATTGGTCCAATTAGTTTTTTCTCTAGTGCTTTATCCTTCGCGTATTCTTGCTACCTTGGTGACCATGTTCTTGAGCTAGAAATATTGATTTAGCTGGTCCCAAGTAGTTTTAGCGCGTGATACGGTCTCTAGGCACTAGTAGGAGTAGTTGCTACAAGTTGGGTTAATTCTTACTCACTTTTCTTTCGAAGTCTCTAAAATTTCAGAATTTTTCAGAGCTAGAAAAAGGAAAAGATGAGGAGGTTCTTGAGAGGCTCTTCAAGCTGTAACCCCAAGGAGGATGAGAAGAACCACCCCAAATACGTAGTCCCTCGAGTCAGAGAAGTTCAAGCGTGCGAATGGCCAAGTGATGAATTTTTGCGTGCCTCTGGGCTTTATGAAGACTTTTATTACTTGGTGGAGAACGCAGGTCTTACTGTGTTCGTTGAAGATAAGTGCTCGTAATACCTCCTCCTCACTAATATCTTCGTACAAAGCTTCAACTTTTATCCGAGGAAGGATCCTCCCATGGTTGAGTTCATGATATACGTTGTCCCCCAGTGCAGGACGCTACAGGATTTTTGCAATGTATGCAAATTACCTTATGTTGGGGATATCCGTGACCCTCGTCCACGGGTCTTCGAGGAATTCATTGGTACTATTGCTGTTGAAGAGGAGAGAGGAGTGTCTCGCGCTAGAATTGCTAGCATACATTTTCCTGTGCTTCGGTTGCGGTTTTGCGCGAAGGCCTTTATAACGATAAGACTTATAGCCTAGGTGCTATAGTAGCCCAGCGGTTGAACACCAACCATTGTAAGGGTGTCGTCTATGGAGGTATCTATGCTACCCGTCTTGCCAGACACTTTGAGATACCCATTAGACTGGGAGAGTAAGGAGAGATGCTTCTCCCTGAGAAATATCTGGATTATGACAGCATGGTTCGCCATGATTTTCTGGATAGAGATGCTAGTAGACGGATGATTTATAACCTGGTATTTAGTCAGGGTACTCGAGAGACTATTACTTTGCCTGCTCCTTCTTTGTTCGATCTTCATGCAGGCAGGTACACTATTATGCCCTCGAACATCTATGCATATTGGGGCTTGGCCCAACCACATGTACCCGTGCCTGAGCCGCCAGTCGAGTACCAGACGCCAGTTTGTCAGTGGGAGCCAGAGGAGCTCACACAGCAGTGGCATCCACAGTCTGCTCCGGAGTATCCTAGAGCTGGTGATTTCCCACCATGGGAGTAGACCAAGCTAGGCCAAAAGCCTAAGCTTGGGGGAGTACGTGTTCTCACCGACCATACATTCATGCTTATGCTTTTACTTTGTTAGCCGGTGTTTACACTTTGCCACTGTATTATCCATGCTAGTTTATTTTTGTTTTCTTGTTTTCTTGTTTTGAGTCCTTTTGAGAAAACCCAAAAAGATTTTCCTTTCTTCTTTTTGCTTGTTGGGAGCTTTCCCGTGTAAATAGTTTTCTTTTTCTTTGGGTGAAGGTAGAAGATATTGGTTACAATGTTTAGTGGTTCTGGCATGCATACCTGTTTAGCTTTCAAAGAGCCATATTACTTTGTCTTCTCCTTTGTGTTTGCCTGCAGATTTCAGCTTAGTCCAATGCACAAGCGCTCTTATTATTGTTCACATCGTTTGATCGTGCAAGTGAAAGGCAATAATGATGATATATGATGAAGTGACTGAGACTGAAAAGCTGGTATGAACTCTATCTATTTTGTTTTTGTAAATATGACTAGCTTGTCATCCCAGATTCAGCTTTGTTGTGAGAGAACCATGTTTGCAATGACAACTTAGAGATCATAGTTTCTGATGCCATGCTTAACTAGCTGGAGCTTATAATGGTTTGTCTTGAATGCCAACATAGATTTTGAGATGACTATGATGTAGTATGATAGGATGGTATTCTCCTTTGAATGATTCAAGTGGCTTGACTTGGCGCATGTTCATGCATGTAGTTGAAAAAAAATCAACATAGCCTCTATGATGTTCATGTTCATGGTGATTTATATCTTGTTCATGCTTGCATTCAATGTTAGTCAAACTCATTGCATCTTGATGACTGTTGTTGCTCTCTAGTTGGTCGCTTCCCAGTCTTTTGCTAGCCTTCACTCGTACTAAGCGGAATACTGCTTGTGCATCCACTTCCATAAACCCAAAAGTTTTTCCATGAGAGTCCACCATACCTACCTATTTGTGGTATCTACCTGCCGTTCCAAGTAAATTTGTATGTGCCACTCTCTAAACCTTCAAGAAATAATATGTTTTGCATGCCCGAACCGCTCATGTGGTGACAGGGGGCTATTGGTATCTTCCATGCTAGGAGTGTTATCCTCGACATGTGTTTATTCACTGTCATTCACGAGAAAGGGGGCGGTAATTGGAATGCCCAGTTCCACGCTTAAATCAAAAACATAACTGTAAAACAAGACTCCCCCCGGATTGATGTTAGTATGGACGGTACCCGAGGATTCGGCTAGCCGTGGAGTGTGATTGATTGGTGGTGGGGGAGTTAAAACTTTACTTTTCTGTTTGGGAACCGCCTATAGCATGAGTAGCATGGAAGATATTTGGAACTCTTGGTCATTGCGTTGACAATGAAAGCATGCCACCCAAAATTATTATCTCTGCTTTCAAAGCTTCAGCTCTGGCACCTCTGCAAATCAATGCTTCCCTCTACGAAGGGCCTGTCTATTTATTTTCCTGTTGAGTCCTCCTCTTCTTATATAAGCACCAATTAGAGAGCACCTCTGTCATTTTTATGCTTTGCTTTTGATTGATATTGAGTATGACTATGACTGGATCTTCGTTGCTATGAATTACAATGTTTAGTCAGCCCTTGATCTTTGAAAGAGCTCTGCATTTATGTTTTGTGGTCTCAGAAAGAGCTAGCGAGATACCACCATTTCATATTGCTTCATGCTTGTTTTGATTGAAGTTTTGGTATTTGAAACTCATTATTATTTGCTCGTTAGCTGATTATGCCATTGATATTAATTTACCGTGAGACCTTTGAGTCACTTGCTTATGTGGTTAACTTGTGATCTTGCTGAAATTCTGGTTATGAGATAGACATAGTTGCAACAACAAGATCAAACAGAGTTTATCAATGTTTTCTTTCTCTCTCAGTTTGTCAACTGAGTTGCTTGAGGACAAGCAAGGTTTTAAGCTTGGGGGAGTTGATACGTATCCACCGTATCTACTTTTCCAAACTCTTTTGCCCTTGTTTTGGACTCTAATTTGCATGATTTGAATGGAACTAACCTGGACTGACGCTGTTTCAGCAGAATTGCCTTGGTGTTGTTTTTGTGCAGAAATGAAAGTTCTCAGAACGTCCCGAAAATTTATGGAGAATATTTCTGGAAAATATGAAAAATACCTGCTCAAAGATCCACCTGAGGGGATGGGCCAGTGGGCCACAAGCCCTGTAGCCGCCACCCCCCTGGTGGCGGCTAGCAAGCTTGTGGGGCCCACGTGGCTCTGCCGCCCCCAATCTCAGCTCTATAATTCACTTTCGTCCCAGAAAAAATAAAAGAGAAGATTTCGTCGCGTTTGCGATATGGAGGCGCCGTCACATCCTGTTTTTCATCTGGAGGGCAGATCTGGAGTCCGTTTTGGGCTCCGGAGAGGGGAAATCGTCGCCATCGTCATCATCAACCTTCTTCCCTCTCCAATTCCATGAAGCACTTCATCGTTCGTGAATAATCTATTCGTAGGCTCGCTGGGCGGTGATGAGTAGGATGAGATCTATCATGTAATCGAGTTAGTTTTAATGGGGATTGATCCCTAGTATCCACTATGTTCTGAGATTGATGTTGCTACTACTTTGCCATGCTTAATGCTTGTCACTAGGGCCCGAGTGCCATGATTTCAGATCTGAAATTATTTCGTTGTCACCAATATGTGTGTTTTAGATCCGATCTTGCAAGTTGTAGTTACCTACTATGTGTTATGATCCGGCAACCCCGGAGTGGCAATAACCGGAATCACTCCCGGTGATGACCATAGTTTGAGGAGTTCATGTGTTCACCAAGTGCTAATGCGTTGGTCCGATTCTTTATTAAAAGGAGAACCTTAATATCCCGTAGTTTCCTTTTGGACCCCGCTGCCACGTGAGGGATGGACAATAGATCTCATGCAAGTTCTTTTCCCTAAGCACGTATGACGACGCACGAAATGCATGCCTACATCACATTGACGAATGGGAGCTAGCCACATATCTCTCCGTGTTATAACTATTGCATGATGAATATCATCCACACAAATCACCGACCCATTGCCTACGAGTTTGTCCCACTGCTGTTGTTACTTGTCTTGCTCTGCTGCTATTACTACTATTGCTGCTCCTGTTACTTGCTGCCGTTGCTACTTGCTACTGCTGTCACTACTGCTGTTACTTGCTTTGCTGCTACTTTGCTGTTGATACTTTGCTTGCAGATACTAATCTTTCAGGTGTGGTTGAATCTGACACATTCAGCTGCTAATACTTGAGAGTATACTCTCACTTCCTGTCCGACGAATCAACAAATTTGGGTTGAATACTCTACCCTCGAAAAATGCCTCGATCCCACGCGTTGGTGGGTAATTGCAAGACAATTTCTAATTGTTGAGCAATCGAGAATAGCACCCGTCTAGCCATTGCCAAAGAGTGCTAGTCAATGTCACATCGACTCGGTGTATCAATGGGCTATGGAGATGCCCATCAATAGATATCAATGTGAATGAGTAGGGATTGCCATGCAACGGATGCACTAGAGCTATAAGTGTATGAAAGCTCAAAAAGAAAACTAGTGGGTGTGCACCCAACTTGCTTGCTCACGAAGACCTAGGGCAATTTTGAGGAAGCCCATCATTGGAATATACAAGCCAAGTTATATAATCAGAATTCCCACTAGTATATGAAAGTGACAAAACAAGAGACTCTCTATCATGAAGACCATGGTGCTATTTTGAAGAACAAGTGTGGAAAAGGATAGTAGCATTGTCCCTTCTCTCTTTTTCTCTCATCATTTTTTTGTTTGGGCTCTTTGGCCTCTTTTATTCATTTCATTTTTTTTGGTGGGCATCTTTGGCCTCTTTTTTTTATTTCCTCACATGGGACAATGCTCTAATAATGATGATCATCAAACATTTATTTAATTACAACTCAATACTTAGAACAATAATGACTCTATATGAAATGCCTACGGCAGTGTACCGGGATGTGCAACGATCTAGCTTAGAGTATGACGTTGAAACATCTCGCTAGTTATCTTACAATCATGCAATGGCAATACGAAAATGACGGCACATGTCATGAGACGGAACGGTGGAAGTTTCATGGCAATATATCTCGGAATGGCTATGAAAATGCCATAATAGGTAGGTATGGTGGCTGTTTTGAGGAAGGTATATGGTGGGTTTGTGCACCGGCGAAAGTTGCGCGGCGCTAGAGAGGCTAGCAATGGTGGAAGGTGAGAGTGCATCTATATCATGGACTCACATTAGTCATGAAGAACTCATATACTTATTGCGAAAGTTTTATTAGTAATGAAAACAAAGTGCTAAATGCATACTCCTAGGGGAAGGGTTGGTAGGTGTTAACCATCGCGCGATCCCGACCGCCACACAAAGGATGACAATCAATAAATCAATTATGCTCCGACTTCCTAACATAGCGGTTCACCATACGTGCATGCTACGGGATTCACTAACCTCAACACAAGTATTTCTAGATTCACAACACCCTACTAACATAACTCTGATATTACCATATCCATATCTCAAAACTAATTGTGAGGAATCAAATTTCTCTTACTAATCAATGCACTTGAATATGAAATCTTTTATTATATCCTCCTTGGATGCCTATCATATTTAGGACTAATTTCATAGCACACGCCAAGTACCAAGTTACTTAGAGAGAGCACTCTCAAAATGATATAAGTGAAGATCGAGAGTTTTTATTTCTACAAAATATGACACCGCCGTGCTCGAAAAAGATTTAAGTGAAGCACTAGAGCAAAATTATCTAGCTCCAAAGATATAAGTGAAGCTCATGGGAGCTAAATTGCCTAGCTCAAAAGATATAAGTGAAGCTCATTTAGTATTCTAACAAATTCACGATGAGTACATGTCCCTCTCAAAAAGGTGTGCAGCAAGGATGATTGTGACAAAAAAAAGCAAAGACTCCTATAATACACGATGCTCCACGCAAAACACATATCCTGTGGTGAATAAAAATATAGCTCCAAGTAACGTTACCGATGGATTGAAGACGAAAGAGGGGATGCATTCCCGGGGCATCCCCAAGCTTAGGCTTTTTGGTGTCCTTGAATTTGGCTTGGGACGACTTCGGCATCCCCAAGCTTAAGATCTTTCCACTCTTTATTCCATTGTCCATAAGAACATCACCCAAAACTTGAAAACTTCACAACACAAAACTTAAACAGAAACTCGTGATATCATTAGCATAAGAAAACAAACTACCAACTTTTTAGGTACTGTAGTAAACTTGATTTCCATTTAGATTGATGTTATATTACTGTATTCTCACTTTTCCATGGCTCGTACCCCCCGATACTAACCATAGTTTCATCAAAATAAGTAATCAACACAACAAAAACAGAATCTGTCAAAAACAGAACAGTCTGTGGCAATCTGTATATTTCGTATACCTCTGGTATCAGAAAAATTCTGAACAATTATGAAAATTAGGGCAATTTGCATATCAATCAGCAGCAAAAAGAATCAACTCAAAAGATCTTTCTGGATAGGAAATAAAAATAACTTCGTGAGCACAAAGTTTCTGTGTTTTTCAGCATGATTAAACAACTATCACCAAAACTAATCATAAAGGTTCTGCTTCGCAGAAACACTAACTAAAACATAAAAAAACAATCATAACAGAATCATGATGCTGTGGACTCAACAAAACAGAAAGTAAAAAGCCAAAATAAATTTATTCATTGGGTTGCCTCCCAACAAGCACTGTCGTTTAACGCCCCTAGCTAGGATTAACCATTTCAATGATGCTCACATAAAAAGTAGTAGTTGAGATATGCAAAAGAGCATCATGAATGGCGAAAAACATGTTTAAGTCTAACCCACTTCCTATGCATAGGAATTTTGTGAGGAAACAATTTATGGGAACAAGAATTAACTAGCATGGGAAGGCAAAACAAGCATAACTTCAAAATGTTGAACACATAGAGAGGAAGCTTGACATTATTGTAACATGTAAAAGCATATGTTCCTCTCTCATAGTAATTTTCAGTAAAGTCATGAAGGAATCTTACAATATAACTATCACACAAAGCATTTTTTTCATGATCAATTATAGGATAAGGGCCATCACCAAAACTTGGGAAACAAAAAATATCATCTTCATCAAGCATAGCATCCCCAAGCTTGTGGTTTTGCATATCATTAGCATCATAGATATTCAGAGAATTCATACTAACAACATGGTAATCATGTTTTTCATTAAAGCAGATATCATGAACCACTTTATAATTTTCTTCTTTCAACACTTCATCAAAATTTTCAGATTCATGATTTTCAAAGAAAACTCCATAGAGATAGTCGAGTGCACTCAACTCACTAGCAAATTGTTCATCATAATTTGGTCTTTTGAAAATATTAGCAAGTGTATGAGGATCCATATCAATAGATTTTTAGCAAGCGAAGATACAAGCAAATAGAAGGCACATGGCAACACAAGCAAACAGAAAGAAAGCGAAAGAAAAGGGCGAACGAATAAGGCAAATACTTTTGTAAATTTTGTTTTTTAGAAGTGGGTGAGAGGCAAATGGCAAATAATGTAAATGCAAGAGATGAATTGTCGATAGTTACTTGGATATGCTTCACTTGAATACTCCCCGGCAACGGCGCCAAAAATTCTTCTTGCTACTTCTCGAGCTTGCGTTGGTTTTTCCATTGAAGAGGAAACGGTGATGCAGCAAAGTAGCAATAAGTATTTCCCTCAGTTTGAGAACCAAGGTATAAATCCAGTATGAGTATCAAGATGAGGCACCAATGCGCCTGCGCCAAAACAAACAAACTTGCACCCAACGCGATAAAGGGGTTGTCAATCCCTTCACGATTACTTATAAGGTGAGATCTGATGGAGATGAAAGGTAAATAAGTAAAAGTGCAGCAAGGTATTTTTTGTATTTTTGTATGTAGATCTGAATATATGATGTGTAAAATAGACCCGGGGGCCATAGTGCTCACTAGAGGCTTCTCTCGTGATAGCAAGTATTACGGTGGGTGAACGAATTACTGTTGAGCAATTGATAGAATATCACAAAGTCATGACGATATCTAAGGCAATCATCATACATATAGGCATCACGTCCGAGACAAGTAGACCGATACTGTCTGCATCTCCTATTATTGCTCCACACATCGACCGCTATCCAACATGCATCTAGTGTATTAAGTTCATAACAAACGGAGTAACGCCTTAAGCAAGATGACATGATGTAGAGGGATAAATTCATGCAATATGATATAAACCCCATATTTTTACCCTTCATGGCAACAACATGATGCGTGCCTCACTACCCCTTCTATCACTAGGTGAGGACACCGCACCGTATGAACCCAAAACCAAGCACTTCTCCCATTGCAAGAATTATAGATCAAGTTGGCCAAAGGAAACCCATAACTCAAAGAGAATTACAAGGATACGAAATAATGCATATAAGAAATCAGAGGAGACTCAAATAATATTCATAGATAATCTGATCATAAATCCACAATTCATCGGATCTCAACAAACACACCACAAAAGAAAGTTACATCGGATAGTTCTCCATGAAGATCATGGAGAACTTTGTATTGAAGATCCAAGAAGAAGCCATTTAGCTACTAGCTATGGACCCGTAGGTCTGTGGTGAACTACTCACGCATCATCGGAGAGGCAATGGTGTTGATGAAGAAGCCCTCCGTGTCCGAATCCCCCTCCGACAGGGCACCTGAACGATCCCTAGATGGGATCTTGCGGAGACAGAAGCTTGCGGCGGCGGAAAAGTATTTTCGTGGCTCTCTTCTTTGTTTTCGGGATTTTAGAGAATTTATAGGTGAAAGAGGTAGGGCAAAGTAGCCAGGGGGGCCCACGAGCCTGCTAGGCGCCCCCCTAGGGCGCGCCTAGGGGGCTCGTGACCTCCCATGAGGCCTCTTGCCATGGTTCTCAAGTCTCGTGCGTATCTTCTGTTATGGAAAAAAATCATCCCGCATGTTTTATTCTGTTTGGACTCCGTTTAATATTCTTGTCTCAAAAAGGTCAAAAACACGGAAAAAACAGAAACTGACACTAGGCACTGAGTTAATAGGTTAGTCCCAAAGATTGATATAAAATGGCATATAAATGCATATAAGACATCCCAAGTTGATAGTATAATAGCATGGAACAATCAAAAATTACAGATACATTGGAGACGTATCATGCCTCTGCACCGGGCCATTGAGTTCGTAATTGAGCGTGAACCTGGAACTGAACCAGTATGCAAGCGGTTGTATAAACTCGGTCCAGAAGAGCTGAAAGAGTTGAAGAAGCAGCTTGATGAGAAAGTGCGTCTGGGTCTGATCAGACCAAGCTCATCTCCTTGGGGTTGGGGAGTTCTTTTTGTCAAGAAGAAGGATGGCACATACCGACTCTGTGTTGATCACCGTCCATTGAATAAGAAGACGATCAGAAACAAGTATCCACTTCCCAACATCAATGAATTGTTCGAGCAATTGAAAGGGGCCAAGATTTTCTCTAAGATGGATATTCAGATGGGCTATCATCATATTCGCATTCGTGAAGAAGACATTCCCAAGACTGCTTTCAGGACAAGCTTTGGCTCTTATGAGTACACAGTGATGTCTTTTGGTCTCGCCAATGCTCCATCGACCTTCTATTGGAATATGAATTATATCTTCTCCCCATTCAAGAATGAATTTGTCTTGCTGTATCTTGATGACAATCTCGTCTTTTCTGAAACTAAGGAAGAGCATGAAGAACATCTTCGGCCGGTGCTTGATAAGCTAAGAGAGCATAAGTTCTATGCCATGTTTTCCAAATGTGAATTCTTGTTGAAGGAAGCTGTGTACCTTGCGTACATCATCTCTGCCGAGGGCATCAAAGTTGATCCTTCAAAGGTGCAGGCCATTGTTGAGTGGGAACCTCCTCAGAATGTGAAGTGGCTTCGGGCTTGCAAGCTATTGCAGAAGGTTCATTGAGAACTTCTGCAAGATTGCTAAGACTCTGTCCAACCTTCTTCCGAAGAGTGTGAAGTTTGCCTCGTCTCCAGAGTGTCAGTTGGCCTTTGACACACTCAAAGAGAATCTCACTTCGACTCCCGTCTTGACTCCTCCTGATGATTCCAAGCCTTATCAAGTGTTTTGTGATGCCTCTCTTCAAGGTCTTGGTGCAATTCTGATGCAAGAGAAGAAAGTGGTAGCGTATGCCTCGAGGCAGTTGAAGCCAAGTGAGAAAAACTATCCCAGTCATGATCTTGAGTTGGCGGCACTGGTCCATGCTTTGACAACTTGGAGACATCTCTTGTTGGGTAGACAGGTTGAGGTCTACACCAATCGCAAGAGTCTCAAATACATCTTCACCCAGCCTAGTGTCAATCTTCGGAAAACTCGTTGGGTGGAAATGATCCAAGATTATAATCTAAGCATTGAATTCACTCCACGCAAAGAAAATGTCATTACAGTTTCTTTGAGCAGAAAGGCTTACTGCAACAGTCTAATTCGGAAGCCTCTCCAGTGTGATCTTTGTGAATCTTTGAGGAAGTTCAACCTTCAGATAGTACCTCAGAGATTTCTTGCTAATCTCCAGATTTCTCCTACCTTGGTAGACCAAGTCCGACAAGCTCAACTTCTTGATGCGATGGTGAAGCAATTTAAGATTGGCTTGGCAATGAGAATTTCGAAATATAAGTGCTTCTGTGTTGATGATAGAGATACCTTGTTCTTCGATGACCGCCTTTTCATTTCGAAAGGAAAGCTCAGGAAATTTATCATGGATGAAGCCCGTAATTACCTTCTCTCAATACATCCAGGAAGCTCCAAAATGTATCAGGATCTGAAGCGGACCTTCTGGTGGACTCGCATGAAACGTGAGATTGCTCAGTTTCTGAACGAGTGTGATATGTGTCGCAGAGTGAAGGCAGAGCATCAACGTCCAGCGGGTCTCCTGCATTCCTTGCCTATACCCGAGTGGAAATTCGATCATGTGGAAATGGATTTTTTCACTGTGTTTCTGAAGTCCAAGAAGGGCAACGATGCCATCTTCGTCGTCATCGACAAGTTGACCAAAGTTGCTCATTTCCTACTGGTCAAAGAGTCTACCTCGACAGCTCAACTGCCAGAGTTGTATATGTCAAGGATAGTCTCGTTGCACGGTGTTCCTATGCTCATTTCTTCAAATCGTGGAAGCATCTTTACTTCCTAGTTCTGGGATTCCTTTGAGACTGCGATGGGTACAAAGATCCGTTTTAGTACAGCTTTCCATCTTCAGGCAAGTGGGCAGTTGAGAGAGTCAATTAGATCCTTGAAGATATGCTCAGAGCTTGTGTGATTTCTTTTGGCATGAACGAGAAGATTGCCTACCATTTGTCGAGTTCTCATACAACAACAGCTTTCAAGCAAGCTCAAGCAAGGCTCCATTCAAGATTCTATATGGCAGGAAGTGTCGTACCCCGCTCAATTGGTCAGAGACTGGTGAGCATCAAATTCTTGGGAATGACATGATTGCTGAAGCAGAAGAAATGTGTCCTGTCATTCAGGATAATCTCAAAGCAGCTCAGACCCGTCAGAAGAGCTACTACGATAGGAAGCATCGTGACATGACTTTTCAGCTTCATGATTTTGTGTATCTGAAAGTGTCTCCCATGAAAGGCACTCAGCACTTCGGCATCAAAGGAAAGCTCGCTCCACGCTTTATTGGTCCTTTCAGAATTATTGGCAAGAGAGGCGATCTTGCATATCAGTTAGAGCTTCCATCCAACTTCTCAAATGTGCATGATGTGTTCAACGTCTCTCAGCTCCAGAGATGCTTCAAGACTCCCGATTGCATAGTTGATCTCCAGGATATCGATCTCCAGCCCGACCTATCCTACCATGAGAATCGGATAGCAATACTTGAAGAGACTGAGCGCAAGACACGCGATAAGTCAATCAAGTTCCTCAAAGTGCAATGGTAACATCATTCGGACAAAGAAGCCACTTGGGAGCGTGAGGACCACCTCCATTCCGAGTACCCGGAGTTCTACCAGTCATAGATCTCGGGTCGAGATCCTCTTGTAGTGCGGGAGTGTTGTAATAGCCTAGTGCACCCCTTTCCTTTTATGTAACCTTTCCTTGTATGGCAACCTTGGATTGTTAATGAGATGGATGTGAGACTTAGTTGTGTCATCATTTCATGTGCATCATGCATCATGCATAGCATCATATTCTTGTATTCCTTGTTTTGATCCTTGTGTTGTCGTGTCAACTTGGTGGTGTATGTGAGTGCATGTGTGTACGGGTTGGTATTGGCATGAGAGTGGCTGCAACAAGTGCATCTCAAAACCCCTTGTTGCACCATAGCACCTTAACCCCCCCCCCCCCTCTCTTCCAATTGTTTTGGGCTGTTTAAAAGTTTCAGTTTTGGCCCCATTAAAAATGTTCCTCATCTTATCAAAATTATTCTATTAAATGTGGAGGCAGCCTCTAGTTTTTATTTTTGTGTTTTCCCTTTTGTTTCTATTTTAAACAGAGCCAATTTCAATTAAAACCCATTTATTTTATTTACTCTAAAAATGCCCCTCTATTTTTATAAATAGGAGGAACATTTTAGAAGCTTAGTTTTATTTTTAGTTTTATTGTTTACCTTTTTTTGCACCCTCGCTTTAATTCAAAAACTGTTTTGGTTTTATTTAAAAATCGAGCCTGTTGGTTTCCCCTGAGAGAGAGGTACAGGCCCAGTAACTAGTTCGGTCCAGCCAAGGATGTGTTCCTTTCTTCCTCCTTGCGACATCACTCTGAACGAACAGAGGACAGCTGCCGATCGCTTCCACCCTCCATTAGACGGCCCTGGCGCCATCCTCCCACGCTATATGCAGCCCCTGCGTGTCTAGGGTTGCGAGCCACTCCCTCTCCCGCGCCCATCTCCTTCTTCCCCCTCTTTTTGCCCCTCTCAAGTGAGACCCTATGGTTCTTCAGAGAAGTTTAGAGAGAGGGAGCAGAGGAACGTCGCCGCCGTCTCCCTCGTCACCGGCAGTGTAATGCCCTAAGAGTGTAACTTGCCTTTATTGGAACCTTCTGCATGTGGGTCCATCTTGTCATTGTGATGAGAGCTTAATGCATGTGTTATTTCATGTGTCACCTTGTTTTATTTTGCTTTGCATGCATGCATCCATTCCATTCATCCATGTCTTTGTGTTTGTGCCTTTGTGAATCCATGTGTAGTAGTGGTATGTGATGTGGTGATGTGTGTTGATAGGTGATGCTAAGTGATATGTTGTGGAGTGGAGTTTTGTAAGTAGAGAGCACTATGTTGGTTGCTTATGGGTTTCAAAACCTTCTTCCTCTTTTATCTCAAGCCAAATATTTACTTGCTCCTTCCTAGTCTTAAAAATGCCCACGCTTTAGTTATATTGTGGTGGATGTGATGCTTGGTTTTAGTGATTTGATACTTTGTTTGAGAGGTGGTAAATATTCACAAAACAGTGGATTAAATACTGTTTTGTAAATATTTACATGCTCCTAAAATCCCTTTTTCTTTTTATTCAAATTGGTCATAATTACTTATGACCAGGGGTATTTTTGCTTTATTTTTAGCATCATCAGATTAGCCTGTGTTTTTTATTTCTTTGTCTGGTGTTGGTTTTAAAAAAGAAACCCTGGTGGGTTTATTTTCCATTACCTATCGCCAGCTTGGGCCTCTCTCTCCCTCCCGAGGCCCATACCTCCTCTCTGTTTCCCCACGGCAGCCGAGGCGCGCTCCTTCTTCTTTCTCTGACGGCGTTGTCCCCATGCGCTTGCTTTCCATCAGGGCTGCAGAGATAGACCAAGAGAGTTGACGACGCCGTCCCATCCGCAGCCCTCATATAGCCTTGGCGTCCGTGCCCTTGAGCCTAGGGTTTCGCGTCCCCCCTTCTAGCACCACCACACCTCCCTCCATCTCCTTCTTCCTCCCCAGGTAATCTCTCTGTAGATTAGGTAGCAGAGATAGCAGTAGCACGCCGCCGTTGTCCTCCGTGTATCCGTCGCCTCTGGCGCCAGCCAGCATGTTAGGGAGCTCGGGGAAGGCGTCTGCATTCCATTCCCTCCATCGGTGAGGCCAGGGAGCGACCACATCGACGGGAAGCTCCTCCTCTCCGGCGTGTTCCCGGCGGCCCATCCCTCCTTTCGTTCTGCATCAGGCATCTTTAGTCTTCTTCAGATCGGCTCTGGTCCTCTCCAGGCTGCCTCCTCCGATCATATCCCTCTCCAATCCTTTATCTAGGTGAGCATAGCTCCTCCTCCTTTCCCCCTCGGTAGATGCGGCATAGGGCTCGTGGCCGTGCTTCACTGTTCGGAGAAGAGCACAAAGTGCACGTGCTGTTGTGCGTGTGTGTTCGTTGTCTGGGTGTGCTCGGGCAGGTGCAGCGTAGCAGAGCAGGGGCCTCCAACAGCGAAGTAGCAGTAGCCGTAGTTGTTCCCCACGTAGAGCAGTAGTAGTGGTAGAGGCATGCTACGGTGGAGTTGTTGTCGGCATCTCTGTGCAGAGCAGTGTAGGATGATCTTGTTGTATGTGTGTGATACCTGGTATGTTACCTCTGTTAGGACAAGTCTCTGATCGTAGTGTAGTGGTTGGAGGGTGTTGTGTAGATGCAGGCGGTGTGGGTTCGAGTCCCCGCGGCGCCACCCCTTTTTGGTGAATTGTTTCGGCACAGTAGCGCATGTAGGATGGCTTACCTTGGATGTCTTCCCCTGTCTGTCGAGTGCATGTTCGGTAGGAGGGTGGTGTTGTTGCTGGTGAGCAACCAGGGTGTCTAGGGTTCGAAACCCACCCCAACCCTTTTATTTTCTTTTGCATTTCTTCTCTGTTTTTCTTTGTTTGCTTGCATATTTGCTATGGTATGCTCTACAGCATGTGTGGATTTATTTCTACCTCACCACCAGTATGCAACATGTTATTTTGTTGCTAGCTGATAGAGATGCATGTGTAGGCTTGTTGTGCTAGTGTAGATGGATCAAGAACATGTATGTGAGTGTGATTAGCATGTGAGTAGTGTAGTGATGATGTGTGTGTGATACTTGTGCTCATGGGTGATGACCTTGAACACTAGTTAGTGCAAGTGTGTGTATGTGAGGGTGTGTGGGTTTTCCCCCACCTACTTTGTGTGTGTGTGTGTGGTATAGTTGTTCATGTGATGTTGTGTGTGTGTGACACACACATGCCCAAGGCATGGTGTGCCTTGTCATTCACTTGAGTGCAAGCATGGATGTGTAGGTGTAGTAGAGATGATGTGGTGTAATCTAAGGTGTGTGTGGTTACTAGCATGTGTAGGTGTTATTATATGTTGTGGTTGAGGCATGTGAGTGTGTTGTGGTGTGCTAAGGCACATGAGCATGAGGTCTACCCCTCATGTGCACCATTGGATATGTGAGTGTGTGCATATGCATGTGTAGGTGATGAGCTAGTGGAAGCACATGTGATGATGCACTATTCATTTCTATGTGATTCCATGCTAATCTTCTTCTTAGCTTTGTGCCCAATTATTCTATGCAAGTGCCTATGTATTATATATGTTTTTGGGGTCGTATCATCCCAGGAATCCAATGGTGGGTTAAAATTCCACTTTGGAACACTTCCTGGGAATGTCATATTTCTGTTTTGTGCAATGTTTAGAGCTTGGTTCCATGTGATGTGAGGAGCCCAAGAGGTTGATTCCTTGTTATGGCATTAGAGGGTGACTCCCTCTATAGCATGTTGATTTTGTTTCATGCTTAGGAATTCATATGTGCAAGTGGTGCTTAGTCAAAGTAGGCATGTGGCTGAAATTCCAGTTTAGTGAAAATCTGTGATTTTCACTAAGTCTGAGAATCTGCTTATATTTTCTTCTCCTGTTTTTGTTCTTGTGGAATTTCATGTGTTGGGAATCAGCCTTTGCTATCAACTGGAAAGTTGTAGAGTTTGTGTTTTTCTAGCTCTCTGTCAATTTTCATTCCATTTGGATTCCTGTAGATATTGTTTTGGGCGCTGTCAAAATGCTTCAGAGCATAAACAGCTAGTGAGAATCTGGAATTTTCACTAAGTCCCTGAAAACTGATATTTTTGGCCAAGTTATCACTTGTAGAACTTTCTGTGTGAAACTCCTTTGTATTATCTTTTTGCTCGTGCTTGTAGTACTTTTGAATAGCTTCTGCCACATATCCTATTTGACATATTTGGGTGGCTGTAGGTGCTTTGCATGTAGCCCTCGAACAGCTATGATGCTGATTATGACAGATTGTATAGTTTTATTGTGTTGATGCTTGTGAGTGCCTAGTTGGTGGTGTGGTGATATTCCTTGCACCACCCCATACATTCTTGTTTGTTTTTGTGATATGGCAACCTGTGAATACCAGAAGTATGCCATTGGAGTGTGTTGTAATGGATTTGATCCGTAGGACTCTATTTCTTGTTTCGTTGATACCGGTTGATCCGTAGCTCCAATCGTTACGTTCTTTATATGTTTTTGCATCGTTTTTGCGTGAAGCATCTGTTCATGTCATCCTCATGCATGTCAAGATAGCTTAGAGTGCAGCTCTGTCCAGGAACTTGTATTTTCTTCTCATTCTTGTGCTAGTGACTAGAATAGAGATGCATGTTCATTTTCATCTCATGCATCATGTGCTTGTTGCATCTTGTTGTGCTGTTGTTCATTGGATGCTATTTTTATGTTGGGTAGCACCGGGATCGGAGAACGAGTACGTGGATCCGGGAGAGTACGTGTAGAACGAACAAGAGCAGTTCCAAGCTGAGGACATCACAGGCAAGATGATATGACCTTGATTCCATCTCTAGACTTGTTATGCTAGATTCACGTTTCGTCGTCATATGCTCGCTGCCTACCACTGAAATAATTGCCTCCTGATATTGCCATGAAACCCAAACACTTATCCCCTCCTAGTAAATCTTGAATGGCTAAGTAGGCTTGCTCAGCTACTAATGTTGACGTTGCTAGTTGTAGGTGCTTTGTCTCATGTGACAATATGAGTTTGATATAATTATATTAGTTCTGTTATTTTAATTAATGCACCTATATACTTGGTAAATAACAGAAGGCCTAGCCTTTTGCCGGGTGTTTTGTTCCGTTATTGCCGCCATAGTTACCGGCTACCGGTTTTTTGATTCCATAACTAATCGCTCCTAACACGTTCGGGGTTGTTATGGGGACCCCCTTGATAAATCGTGTAGTGTTAAGACTTGTCCGGCAGGACCCAACATTGGTTTTAATCTGCTAATCACTTAATAATAATCTGCATAGGAAATAGCTACCCCGAGGAATTAATCAACAACCCGGGCCAGTGCTCTTCATGAGTGTTGGTCCAAACTAGAGTCGTGTGCGGGGCCAACCCGGGGCAACTCGGGAGATGTCTATCAGGCCACTCTACGCTGTGCTCATCCGGCGTGTCCTGAGACTGAGAAACGCGGCTCTTATCTGGGTCGTCGATACGTCGGGAGGTCCTGCTAGAGTTGTCTTACCTTAGCGATATATCTTGCATATAGAAATCCCGGTGAAACTTTGGTTCTCCCTAGAGTTGAGGTTTTTCTCTAAGGAATCCGACGAGATCACGAGATTCGTGATAGAGGATTACTTTGCGGCCCGTGACCATTTGTGATGGACTAGTTGGAGCACCCCTGCAGTGTTTAATCTTTCGGAAAGCCGTGCCCGCGGCTATGTGGCAACTTGGAATACTTGTTAACATCCGGTTATAGATAACTTGAACCTAATCTAATAAAATTGCGAACTATGTGCGTAGCCGTGATTGTCCCCTTCGAAGATCTCTCTTTGATCAGGAACACGGTGGGGTTATGATTGACGTAAGTAGGTGTTCAGGATCACTTAGTGATCAGCTAATCATCGACCGCTAGTATAGACCACCATCAATACTTTTTCGACGTAAGTTAGCCACCATATATGCTTAGGATGCTACAACCTACACATGGAACCTTTCCTTACCTAATAACTTGACTAGTTCTGGCACCGAGGTCATAGATTGCTGAGTCCTTGTGGCTCACAGATTACTTCAACACCCCAACAGGTACAGGTACGCCCGACACAAGTGATCCCGGTGGCACGCAGCTGGTGTGGCAGTACGATGAGGAGAACGACCGCCTGTACGTGAACTATCCAGAAGACGGAGGTGTGGTCGTGATCATGGGCAAGCATGGAGGGTGGCATAGCCTTTTCTCATGTTTTGTAGTCCATAGCGGAACTACCTTGTTTCAATAAATGCGTGATGTAAACTCTGATATTATTTATGAGATGGCAGTTGAATCCCTAATTGTCATTCTATTATTATGTATGTGCTATGTTATCGTGCTTGTGAAACGCTTAGATGCGCTTCTTTCCATTTTGGGGCCTCGTTCCCTAAATCGTAAAGGAGCGCATCTTAGTCGTTACAAGTTGGTATTAGAGCCTTACGACCATAGGAACCTTTGTGTGATCGTACTTGGCCGAGTCGAGTCTAGTAAAATGTTTTGAGTCTTAGTTATATCGGAGAGTAGGATTCTTTTTTCTCCTCTTCCATGCTCTAGTCGAGTCTAGTAAAATTTTAGGATCACGCGGGTATTTTGAAATCTATATGATTTCGATGTGACGGAGTTCTGTCTTGGTGCCTCTTGTCTGCCTTGATTTCTTCTGGGGAGTTGAGCTCCAGGGGATTCTTGTGCACATCGCCGTCATTCAGATTTCTAAGTATCTTAGAACGAAGGATGTTCGTAATTGCTTCAATACTAGTAGTGGCGAGATAACCCCGATGTCCCCAGTACTGGTGCAGATTGTTCGGGAGTACTGCCATACTTTGTATCGTTGTGATCACGAGGGTCCGTTGTAGATGAAGGTCCGAGATTCTGGTTATGTGTTGACGGATGTGATACAGTGGACGGGTTAGTATAGGAGTTGTGTGAATATTACTCCTTGTATCCGTGTACCAGATTGCATGACCAGATATTTTGGGAATTCATAGGTGGGATATCAAGTAGTGACTTATACGGCAATCTTCTTACAGATGCATGCTGTGAGGTTGGGATTCGATATTCAGTGGGTATGTTTGTTCACGATCGTCTTACAATGGTTCTCTTTGTGTCTTAAAGAGTCCTTTTAGCTCGCTACGACTCGGGGATACTTTGTAAGTCGTGTGCACTACCTTGCACAGGATGGCTACTGTAAATTCGAGCCCGTGCGATCTTATCCACGAAGATATCGGATGAAATCTCGATCATATGTTTGTTCCGAGCAGTCTAGCTCATACCTGTTTGCAAGTGGTCTTAATCAGAATTTTGTCGACAGTCACTTTGAGGAAGCATTCTTACTATTTTGTTCGAGTGCAATTGCTATATTCCTGTTCAGATATTCCTGCCGTTTTTGATTCAGCTATACCTTCAATTTATTCTGTGGGCTAATGTGTTGTCCGTCTTCAGGATGGCTCCACCAACTCGTCAGAATCCAGGCCGTGAGGATGTGCCGCCACCACCTCCTCCTCTGGAGAATCCTCCTCCGTCGCCGCCTCCTCCTGCAGAGGCTTGGCAAGCGGTGATGGCTGCTACAAATACAAACACTCAGATGCTGTTATTGTTGTTGCAAGAGAGGGCTAATCAACAGCAAGGCAATTTCCAGCATGGTGGCAATCAGTTTGCTAATCTGAGTCAGTTCCTTTCAAATCAGCCGAAGACTTTCAATTCCTGTGACCAGCCGTTTGATGCTGAGGATTGGATCCGCGACATGAACAAGCACTTTGAATGCAGCAATGTTCGTCCTGAGGATTTCGTCAAGTTTGCTACATTCCAGCTGAAGGGGCAAGCATCTATCTGGTGGCAACAGTTGAAGGATTCTAGGGGTGCTAGAGTGGTCACTTGGGATGAGTTCTGCCGTGACTTCAGATCCCACTACATTCCATCCAGCTTTGTGGAGGAAATGCGTGAGAAGTCAGGCGCTTGAGGCAAGGCGGTAACTCCGTGTACAACTAAAACGTCGAGTTCCACGAGCTAGCCCGATACGCCTTGCAGGATATCCCTGATCAGAAGAGCAAGATTTATCAGTTCAGAGGTGGCTTGAAAGAAGATTTGCAGTTAGCTCTTGCTTTGCACGATCCTGAGGAGTTCGATAAGTTCTACAACTTAGCTCTCGGGGCTGAGGCAGCTTTGCTCAGGGTGGAGAATTCTAAGAAGCGCTTCACAGATTCTAGCTCATCTTCTACTCAGGTGGTTCAGAAGCAACAGAAGTATTGGGTGTCTCCTCCTCCTCCTCGGCACACGCAACAATTCAAGCATTCTGGTGGCCGTTGTTCTTCCCACCCACCCAACCTAGCTTTTCAGCAGAGATTCCAGCAACAGAAGCAAGGGCCTCCTCAAACACAGTACCGTCAGCCAGCAGATGTTACTTGTCACAAGTGTGGGCAGAAGGGTCACTATACCAACAAGTGCACTTCTCAGCTCCGTCTTCCGCCTCCTCCTCCAGGCAAACCTCCAAGCAATGCTCTCGTGAAGTTCAACCCCAGGTCTGCTCGAGTAAACATGGTGAATGCGGCTGAGGCAGAAAACTCGTTAGATGTGATCATGGGTAACCTCCTCGTCAATGATATTCCTGCTAAAGTGTTATTTGATTCTGGTGCATCACATTGCTTCATGTCTCGTCCATTCTTTGCAAAGCATGAGTTTGTTTGTGAGGATTTGCTTAAGCCGGTCTCAGTAGTTTCTCCTGGAAGGTTGATGAATTCCAATTGTCGGGTTCCGAATGTTTGTGTCAAGATGGGTAGTTATTCTTTTCTGGCGTCTCCTATTGTCTTGGGCAATTCGACATTTATTTGATCCTTGTTATGGACTAGTTGGCCATGAACAAGTCATCGATTCATTGTGAAGCTAAATAAGTGAAGCTTACTCACTCTTCGGAGGACGTGATTCTGTTCGCGGTGCGCGATGACACAATCCGTCTGTTCTCTTTGAATGAAAAGGGTGAGATAAATCCTATTTCGCAAGTCCCAGTGGTGTGCGAATATGAAGATGTGTTTCCAGAAGAGCTGCCAGGAATGCCTCCGCACCGAGAAGTTGAATTTGTTATTGAGCTTGAACCAGGTACTGAGCCTGTGTGCAAACGGCCGTACAAATTGGGTCCAGAAGAGCTGAAGGAACTTAAGAGAAAACTCGATGAGCAGGAGCATTTGGGTCTGATTAGACCGAGCTCGTTTCCATGGGGCTGTGGAGTTCTGTTTGTCGAAAAGAAGGATGGCAAGGACCGGTTGTGTGTCGATTACCGTCCATTGAACAAGAAGACAATCAGGAACAAGTATCCACTTCCGAACATAAATGAGTTGTTCGAACAGCTGAAAGGGGCTAAGATGTTCTCCAAGCTTGATCTCAGAATGGCTTATCATCAAATTTGCATTCGCGAAGAGGATATTTCGAAGACTGCTTTCAGGACTAGTTTTGGCTCGTATGAGTATATGGTCATGTCTTCTGGTCTGGCAAATGCTCCTCCGACATTTTGTCGATTGATGAACTACATATTATCTCCGTTCGAGAATGAGTTCGTCTTGCTGTATCTCGACGATATTCTGGTCTTTTGAAAGACTGAGAAAGAACATGAATGTCACAGCCAAGATGCGACCCTATCCTCAATTTGGCACGAGGGCCTCGTCAGGGGTAGAAGCGCATCTCGTCGTTTCGCAAGAATGGATATCGTTACAAGTACATGTACTAAAAAGAAGATATATATATATATATATATATATATATATAATTGGCTTACACTCGCCACAAGCTACATCAGAGTCACATCAGTACAATACATAATCATCATGAATAAGAGCAGGGTCCGACTACGGACGAAAACAAAACGAGAAAAGAAGAACGACGTCCATCCTTGCTATCCCAGGTTGCCGGCCTGGAACCCATCCTAGATCGATGAAGACGAAGAAGAAGAAGAAGCAACTCCAAATGAACAATCAATGCGCTCGCGTCAAATATCCTTTACATGTACCTGCAACTGGTGTTGTAGTAATCTGTGAGCCACAGGGGACTCAGCAATCTCATTTCCAAAGTTATCAAGAGTAGCAAAGCTTAATAGGTGAGACAAGGTTAAGTGCTGAGGTTGCAGCAGCGGCTAAGCATTTATTTGGTGGCTAAACTTACGAGTACAAGAAATAAGAGGGGGAAGATCTACGCATAGCGGACGTGACTACTAATGATCAAATGAATGATCCTAAACAACTACCTACGTCAGACATAACCCCACCGTGTCCTCGATCGGAGAAGGAACTCACGAAAGAGACAATCACGGTTATGCACACAGTTGGCATATTTTAATTAAGTTATCTTCAAGTTATCTAGAACCAGTGTTAAACAAAGTTTCCACATTGCCACCTGCTGGGGTGCTCCAACTAGTCCATCACAAATTACCACAAGCCGCATAGAAATCCTCAATCACAAAGCTCGTGATCTCGTCAGACTCCATAGTGTAAAACCTCAACTCTGAGATTACCCAAAGCATCACCGGAATCCCGATGCACAAGATATCTCGTCAAAGGTAAAACTAATCCAGCAAGGCCGCCCGACGTGTCAACGAACCCGATAGGAGCCGCGTATCTCGTTCTCAGGACACGAGGATGGGTCACACCAGGAGAAACCAAACCTCGGGTTGCCCCGCGATGGCCCCGTAGTCTGCCAGTTTGGGCCAACACTCACGAGGAGCACTGGCCCGGGGGTTGATTAAATTATTCTCGGGGTCAGGAAAGTCCCTATGCAATTTTATTAGGTGTTTAGGCAAATGTAGTACAAAAGTTGGGCCTTGCCAGACGAGTCTAAATCTAAAACGAATTATCAAGGGGGTCCCCATAACAACCCCGATCATGTTAGGATCGCTCAATTATGGAACATTAGACCGGTAGCCGAAAACGAAGGGGGCAAAGGTGGAACAAAACACCAGGCTAGAAAGGCCGAGCCTTCCACCTTTTACCAAGTATATAGGTGCGTTAAATTAGAATAGCAATTAATAGGGTGATATAACAAGGACCCATGTTATCACATGGAAGCAACTGCACCTGCAACTAGCAACGCTAACACAAGGTTAAGCAAGGGGTAACATAGCCAATCAGTGGTTTGCTGGGTTGTTAAGAGGCTGAAGGTTTTCATGGCATTGTTGAGAGGCTGATATTTAACATGTGGTAGGCAACGAGACATAGCGACAGAAACGATAATACTAGCATGGCAATGATAGTAATGGTATCTGGGGAAATGGTCATCTTGCCTGAGATCCCGCTTGGAAGAAGAATGACTCCGTGAAGCAGACAAACCGATGTAGTCAAACGGGTCCTCACAATCCGACACGCTTGCGGAACTCTATCGAGACGAAGGTAACCGGAAACAAGAATCAACACATGATATACACCACACGATGCACAACACAAATGATGCATGATCAGCTGAAAATATGAAAGACATGGCATGACAATTCACAACAATCAAACACTACACATTAAGTGAAGTCCAATACGCAACGAGTTGCATATTGACGAAACTCCACATACAAGTTATTTAGTTCTATCCCGATTTTTTACTTGACAATATTAAATGTGATTAAACATGGCAAGAGTTGAAGCGCAATCAAACTACCTATCTAGGCATTTTAAATGAGGTCGGAAATGACATATAGCACCTCCGAACGACCTCACATGTTAATTTACAATTCTGTCCAGATCTGAACTAACACATTTAAATGGCTGTTAAACAGCAAAACAAATAAGTTCATGTGATTCTACACGTTGTTACAAGCAATTTACACATAGAGAACATCTCAAACGGAGCTACGGTTCAAAAGATACAAGCATCGCAAGATATGATGGCATGAATGCAAAATGTGTGCAACGACAGCCACGGGCACTTCAAAACATACAAACAGCAAGATAAAATGGAACTACACAAGATTCTAAGCAAGTTTCATATAGGACATGATCAAAACGGAGCAACGGTTAAACAACTACGAGCTAAACAAGAAATCACTACAATCTGCCAAAATCAGCCACATAGCATTTTCTACACCCCACAACTGCGAGCTACAAAAATCTAAAATGCACAACCAAGGCATGAGACGATAGAGGGCAAGAATCACTACAACATACATCTAACAACAACTAGCATGGAAGCATGGATCACTACGAAAAGAAGTCACAAAATGGCTTCTCACACACAGTTTCAGACTTGGTGAAAATAACACTTCATGAAAGTGTAGTTTTCGATCTGAAGGCATATTGAAAGCAGCAAAACCATAAGCTACTGGACTCCAAATGGCATGAAAATTCACAGCATGCTAGAGAATCTTAAAGTCTACAACTAACTCCATTGCACCAACCTCAAAAGAGCTACAGATCACAAGATAAACTCATGCAAAGACAGGAACAAAATATAACAGATCTCAGACTTAGAAATATTTCCGCATCTCCAAATCGGCACTATTTCTAGCAACTTGAGAGCAATCAAACCACACCTAAACATGGATTTGTATTGCAACCAAAATTACCAGGGGCTAGCCTACACATCAAAGAACAACTCTCTAGTTGACAACTCCTTCAAATGAAGCATGGATTAAATCACACAAAATAGACAAGAGGGCAACATGGCAAAATATCACGTGAACTAACTTGCTCAAAAGCTAAAACTAAATACACAGTTAAATCTGATGGATTTTCTACCCCGAGAACATATAAAACATGTCGGGTTGCAACACAAAAATATTGCCACACGTAAATGCGAGATAATGTCCTAAAGACGGTATAGCAAACTAACTATGGAATCCTACATGCAAAAATACCAATGACCACTCTTAGATACATAGCAAAGGGGTTCCTAAAACATGAACATTTTATCTATGGGGTTCGAGAAATCCGGACACGCACGAGAAAATAAATACGGGACGGATCCTATTGGAACAACACGTAAAACTATGCATTAGGCACGTCAAACTACTTCAGACAATTTTGCAAGTTGCAAAATAGTATTCTACGCGAGATTCTACACAGAAACCATATACAACTCGTCTCGAACCTAGTTACGGTTAAAAATATACGAGCATATTAATATCGTCTATTTTTCTGGAATATAAATAATTCCGAAAATTAACCGAAATTAACTAACGGGCCGACTCATGGGCGCAGCATACCGAAAGGGGCCTAGGCGGGGGATAGAGGCAGGGGAAAGGGGTGCTCACCTCGGCTCCTGGGCCGGCTTGGCCGGGGGGAGCTGGAGGCGCTTGTGGGCCGAAATGCTCGCCCCAGCTGGGCCGACGGCGAGGCGGTCAACGTGACCGGCCAGGGCGGCACGCGAGGGGGGAGCCGAGCTGGTGCTGGGCCGGCTGCGGGGCACAGCCGAGCGGTCGGTGGCCACAGGGCGTCGTCCTCCTCATGCAGAACCAAGCCACAGCCATGGCGCGGCGCAAAGGACTCCGACGCACAGGGACCAAGGGCCGACGACAACATGGGGAAGAGGCGGGACTGGACGGATCCGGCCTCCACGGCCCCAGTCCCTGCGACGGCAGCCCGAGATGGAGTTGGGGCGACGGATCGGCCGACGCAGCTCCTAGCGGCGGCGTGGCTCTTGGCAAGCGAGTGGGGGCGCGCGTTCCAGGGCGGCGGGCGCGCAGGCAAGCGGCGAACGGCGGCGAGGAAGGTAGGCGCTCTCCGGCGAGGTGCTACGGCTGCTGCGGGGGCTGGCCACCTCGGGCAGGGGCGCCTTGGAAGAGAGCTCGGGAGCGGCGGCGGTGGATGGGCCTGCCCGGGTCCGATCTAGGCTCGGTGGGCCCGCGGCGCCTTGGGCTGGTGGGAGGAGAGAGAGAGGTAGGATTAGGGTTAGGGTGCGGATTTCGAGGCAGAGAGAGGGAGGGGTTGTTAAAAATAACGTGGGGGTCCTATTTATAGACAAAGGGGGGCTAGGTTTAGCGAAATCCTGCCCCGGTTTCAACCGCGCGGTCGGATTCGAATAATTCCGAACGCGAGACGGACTAAGTGGCCCTGTAGACACTACTGGAATGAGAGATTTTGCCATCTGTTGGCTGATGGTAAAGACCCTCTTTGCCATCAGCTACCAGAAACCAGACGGCAAAGAGAAGGCTGATGGCAAAGACCCTCTTTGCAATCAGCCAACTCTTTGTCGTCAGCTGGCTCACGGCAAATACCACTTAGGTACACGGCAAAGAGCTCGGCTAGCCCACCCCGCACCCCCTCTCTCCTCCTAAAGACCTCTCTCTTTGTCGTCCGCTTTTCTCCTCTGTGCCGTCGGGAGGCGGACGGCAAAGAGAGTGCGCCCTAACGTCCGTTAGCCCCACCCCCACGCGCCTCTCTCTCACCTCTAACGGTCACCCCACAGCCCTCTCCCTCACCCCCCCGACACCACAACCGCCGCCACGCCCTCCTCCGGCCTCCCTGCGCCGCCGCCCCTCCTCCTCCAGCCTCCCTGCGCCCCATCCTCCTCCGGCCTCCCTGTGCCGCCGCCCCCTCCTCCTCCGGCCTCCCTGCGCCCCCTCCTCCTCTGGCCTCCGGCCTCCCTGCACCGCCGCCCCCTCCTCCTCCGGCCTCCGGCCTCCCTGCGCCCCCTCCTCCACCACCCCCCTCCTCCCTGCGCCCCCTCCTCCACCACGCCCCCTCCTCCTCCCCGGGACCCCCTCCTCCACCACCGTCGTTGGAGCTCGCCCCTTCTCCACCACCACCCCCTCTGCCACCACCGCCCTCTCCTCCACCGCCGCACCCTCCTCCTCCCCGGCTGCCCCCTCCGATGAGTCCTTTTTTTCTTTTTTTGCTAATTAACAGATTTAGTGGCATATATAGTTTAGTTGGTTGGTTAGTTAATTAGTAGTTTTAGTGGTAGTTTAGTTAGTTAATTAGTAGATTTAGTAGGTAGTTTAGTGGTAGATTTTGTTTTGTTAATTAGTGGTAGCTACATTCGTTTTCAGTTAGTGGTAGATTCTGTTCTTGTTATTTTTTTGCTGTTTAGTGCTATATAGGTTTAGCGATAGGTTTAGTTAGCTTGGTTAGTTAGGTTAGTTAGTTAGTTAGCTTAATAGAAAGAATAGGAAGAAGAAGAAGAGGAGGAGGAGGAGAAGAGGAGAAGAGGAGGAGGAGAAGAAGAAGAAAAAGAAGAAGAAGAGGAGGAGGAAGAGGAGAAGACAAAAATAAGAAGGAGAAGAAGAAAAGAAGAAGAGAAGAAGAAGAGAAGAAGAGAAGAAGAATACCTTCTCCTCCTTCTCCTTCTTCTCCTCCTCCTCCTTCTCCTTCTTCTTGATTTCTTCTTCTTCTCCTCCTCCTCCTCTTTCTTTTCCTCTATATTATTCTCCTTACCTTATTTTCCCCAACAATGAGATAATTAGCCCAATTAGCTACAAAATGGCATAAAAACCTTGGTTAGCTCATGAATATTAGATTCTTAACTTGTTTTCCTCTAAAATGACATAATTAGAATATTTGTGTTGATCGGGTGGATTTACATGTGATAGTTGTCTCGCCGTTGTGAGGTCTGTTGTGCGAAGACCTCCCCGTGCGTTGTACGAGCTTCGCCCCTGCATTCGTGGGTCAATACAAATTTCATATCCTCCTCGCCCCTTCATTTATTGTGGCTCGATTTCCGGATGAAACTTTCTAGATTTAGGTAATTAAATTAATTTATCAGTATGCGTGACCAGTATGCGTCTCCCGTTCGAAAGGGCGACATCTATAAATATGCATGTCTTTGCATATTTATAACCGCCATCCTTTCGAATTGTCCAACATTATCCATCGACAGCCCGAGTATGTGTAGATTGGGTTCGTTTTCCCATATGCCGTGCTCTAGACCCGATGCGGAATTTTGTCAGTGCCTCCCTGTTGTTCTCCGGATGCACATCCTCTCTGTTTATTGCGGAGACGTGTATCAGGAGAACAGCGGGGAGGTGCTGCCGAAATTTTGCGTTGGATCTGGAGCAGAGCATGGGAAAACGAACCCAATCTACACATAGTTAGGTGGGATTAGGACCTATCTTTACCTATTAGCGTGTAGGTTGCCTGGACGTAATAAAAATGGCGAACCTGATTAACCGATGAATATAAATGCTAGATTATATATAAATATATTTCTTCTGTCTTTAGTAGCTAGGCAAGATGAGTGATCATGCGTGGATGTATACCGGTCACCCTAGTCAGAAAGAGATGACGAAAGAATGGTTTGTAAAAACAAAGGAATTTGTGAAAGCCGCATTCGCAAATGGCCAGGAAAGAAACTATTGCCCCTGTCCTGGATGCGACAACTATAAAAAGACGACAGAGGCTGTAATGATTAAACACCTGAAGAGGAGGGGTTCTAAGCCTAATTATACGGTGTGGACATTTCATGGTGAGTCTATACAACGTACAAGAGCTGAGGTGGTCCGTCGTCACACACACGAGCATGGTACCGGGATCGAAGACATGGTGCAAGACTTTGATGATGCTCGGGATTCGAAAGATGAGATAGAGGAATCTACAAAGGCCTTTTATGAAATGTTGGAGTCTTCAAAACTTCCTCTCCATGAGCACACTGAGCTCTGTCAGCTGGATGCAATTGCACAAGTATTGTCTCTGAAGGCTCAGTTCAACTTGGGAAGAGAATGCTACGACGCGATGATGACGCTATTTGGACGCTTCCTACCCAAAGGCATTGTCATGCCTGCAAACCTGTACCAGTCGGACAAAATACTTCGTGTACTTAAGATGTCCTATGAGAAGATAGATGCATGTGAGAAAGGATGTGTCTTATTTAGGAAGGAGTATGCACAATTGGACTATTGTCCCAATTGCGAGTCTTGCAGGTATCTTGTGGTAGACAACGGTATGGGTGAGAAGAGGCAGACCAAAATCGCAGTTAGTGTTCTTCGGTATATGCCAATTGTACCAAGACTTCAACGTCTTTTCATGGTCAAAGAGACAGCCACACAGATGACATGGCACAAATTGGGCAAAAGAACCGAACTAGATGCGGATGGGAATAAGATGGTGGTACACATATCGGATGGGGAAGCGTGGAAACATTTCGATGGATTGCATCAGGATAAAGCAGCAGATCCAAGGAATCCTCGAGTCTGCGCCGCCATGGATGGTTTTAATCCCTTCGGCATGACGGCAACCCAATACAGTTGTTGGCCTGTATTTGTCATTCCACTCAATCTCCCCCCCCGGGCAAATTATGCAAAGAAAGAACATATTTCTGACGTTGATAATTCCAGGGCCCAATTATCCGGGGACGAATATGAATGTGTACCTGCAACCACTTAAGGATGAATTGGAAGAAGCTTGGGATAATGGGGTCAAGACATACGATGTCGCTAGAAAAGAAAACTTCAAAATGCATGTGTGGTACATGTACTCTATGCATGACTTGCCAGCGTATGCGCTATTCTCTGGATGGTGTGTGCATGGAAGGTTCCCGTGCCCCCAATGCAAGGCAGCTCTTCAGTTTCTGGTTGTAGGAGGGTCGGAAGTATTCTTGCTTTGACTTGCATAGACAGTTCCTGGATCCTGACCATCAGTTCAGAAAAGACAAGAAGAACTTTACCAAAGGTAAAGTTGTCAAAAACTTGGCACCACCTGCCTTGACAGGCCAACAGATCCTGGATAAGTTAAACGCCCTCGAGCCTGATCTAGATCGTCCAGGGTATTTCAAGGGGTATAATTCAAAACCGCCTGGACTCACAAGCCATGCTTCTGGGATCTGCCTTACTTCAAAGACCTCCTTCTTCCACACAATATCGACATGATGCACAATGAAAAGAATATCAGAGAGGCTATCTTTGGTACATTGTTCGACATAGATGGGAAGATAAAGGATAATACTAAGGCTAGAGTCGATCAAGAAACACTATGTCATAGACCGTTACAAAACATGCGAGAAGGCAAAGGAAAGCAGAAGTGATCGAAGCCAAAGGCCTGGTTCAATCTTGGAAGGCCAGCTATGAGGGAAATTATCTTGTGGTTCAAAATGAACTTGATGTTCCCCGATGGGTATGCAGCGAATCTAAAGAGGGCAGCGAGTCTTGAAAAATTAAAAATCTTTGGTCTCAAGAGTCATGATTGGCACATATGGCTAGAGCGGGTAATGCCGGTGATGTTACGTGGCTTTATTCCTGAGGATGAATGGCTAGTACTGGCGGAGCAGAGCTATTTCTTCCGTGTTCTTTGTGCGAAAGAATTGTCGCCTGGCGTGGTAGAAGACATGGAGGAGTTTACACCAGAGTTATTGTGCAAGTTAGAGAAGATCTTTCCACCGGGCTTCTTTAATCCAATGCAGCATTTGATTTTACATCTACCGACCGAGGCAAGATTGGGTGGGCCCATGCAAGATCGTTGGTGCTATGCAACTGAGAGGATGTAGAAGACCCTTCGAGCTAAATGTAAAAATAAGCATAGGATTGAAGCATCGATGGCTGAGGCATTCATTACTGAGGAGGTCCCAAACTTTGTGACAGCACACTATGAAGCCAAAAATCATCATTTGCATAATCCGAAGCCTCAACACAATGATGCAGACCCTAAAAAGGTGGGTCCAACCTCAGCCTATTCAAAGGGAAGCTCGCATCAGCCGGTGCTTCGAAACCAATAACATTGGATGTCGAAGAATGGTGGAACATTTCGTTGTATATCTTCAACAACCTACCAGAAGTGCGGCCGTACATCGAGTGAGTTCTCGGCACATTTTCCGTAACTTCTAATTCATTTGAATTGCTCTTATTCCCGAATATTTCAAACAGCCGTTACGTTGCCAAATTCTCGGATGGAGCGGTGATCGAAAATGATTCCGTCGAAGAGTATGAGCTTCTGTCAAAGACAGGAGGCGGCTATCCCGGTTTCATCTCTTGGTTCAAACAAACGGTAATTATCAATAATGGACCATTTCATTTCTTGGTCTAACTTGCGGCTAATGCAACAATCGTTTTGTATTAAACTTGTAGGCTAATTCAGAGTCTATGGACGCCGAATTGAGACAAGTCGCTAATGGTTTTGACTATAAGGTCCGTTCATTTGAGAAATACAACATCAACGGGTATCTCTTTCGTACCTTTGGCAAAGAGCTATCTATGCCCGACCGGAAATCTACAAATTGTGGTGTCTCTGCTATCGGCGAAGGTGTTATCGAGTATTATGGAAGAGTTGAAGCAATTAATGAACTTCAATTCTATGGTGAAAACCCACCGAACGTCGTAGTCTTCAAATGTTATTGGTTCCAGCCGAAGGAGACTAGAAGGACTCATGAACATATATGACTAGTCGAAATCAATCCAAACACCCATTTAGATGTTCCCGATGTCTATATTACGGCTCAACAGGCGACCCAAGTTTTCTATCTACCGTGGGCATGCCAAACAGATAAGAATCTAGAAGGTTGGTATGTTGTTTATGAAGTGCCGCCACATGTCAGACCACCTCTCCCAAATGAACAGGGATTATGAACCTCACATTAACCCAGACACATATGATGGAGAATTCTTCCAAGAAACACGTCTTTCCCAGAAACATTTCAAGAACCGCCGTGCTTCGAACAAGAACATGGAAGTAGACAGCGACAATGAATCCGACTCCAGCCCTGAGCCGGAACCAGAAGACCTGGAACTCGTAGAGGTTACTGATGCAGATGACCTGTCAATGCTTCAACGATTAAAGAAAGGCCTTTCACAACTCCACGCCGTTGAACCCGACGAGCACGCCATTCATGAAGACATGCGTGATAGTGATAATGATGATGCATTTATTGATGATGATTATTAGTTTGTAAGATTCACAACTTAAATTATATATATTTTAACCTTTATTATTCATGTACATATTATTATTCATGTCAGTTATTCAATTTTTTTATGTTGTACTAATTTCTTTTAATCTTTATCATGGCAGGTCACCAGATGTTGAAAGATGGTGGGCGCTGGTCCAGAGCGCTCGACGGGTTCTTCCCAGCCGCCCCGCACGAGGGGTAGCACTTCCCTTCCACCCCTATGTCTCCGTAGAGCCTTGGCAGACAGCCTGTCGACACCACCCATGGGTTCTTCTTCGTCGGCGGCATTGCCCACTGGGAGAGGTGCTGGTCGGGTACGGAAGAAGGGGAAGGGTACAGGGAGAGGTGGTGGCCGCAGAAGATCCAGGAGGACTGTTGAGCCGTCCTCGCCACCACCACCAGCTCATTCACCCGAGCATAGGACTACTATGGTCGACCCGGTTGCGGAGGAGGCTACGGGGACTGCAGTCCAGGAGCTTGGTGTTGACGGGCATTCGTCCCATGAGACTCCGGTCCAGGATCAGCCTCGGGTCGAGGTGCATTCGGCCCACGATACTACGGTTCCGGAGGCTTCACCCGACATGGAGAGGCCCGGATGGGAGACCTGGCCGGATCGGACCGAGTTGCCAGATTGGACCGAGGGTCCGGGTGGCTTAGGGGGCGGGGATGGCGGGGATGAGCTTACGGATAGTGAGGGCGATGTGCAGGTGGACGGGGCCACCGTGTACAAGCGTGGTAGTACACGTCTCCCGGTCGTGCCGGCTACCCGCGAGCAGAGGCCGGTGATTAAACCTGAAGGAGATAGGTAAGTACATTTACTCTTTTTTTAGCTTTTGCCTTCAAGTTTGTTCAAATATCTAATGTGTTGACCTTATAGTACTGCAGGGGATGGGTACACCCTCTTGGAGTCCGCAGGCCGAACTCCGTCCTTGGTGTGCTTTGCCGGACAAATTTCCCGGGGTTTGTCACGTTGCCTGGTGAGGGTCAGGTTCCTACACTAGGATTTTTCTTGGAGCACTACCAGGATGTGCAGGCCCCGCCGGAGGAGATTATAGATGGTGTCTTGTGCCACACGAGGGCCGAGATGGTGATCAAGAGCTTTTGGGTAAATTATCCTTTTACACAATCTCAAATTAACAATATAGCTAATTATTGTACTAATCGGTGTTTTCACGTTTGATTGCAAACCTTCTATAAGTGTGAGGATGGATATGAGGAGGAGGCGGACAGGGTTCTCGAGGCCGAGTGTAGGCGGTTACTACAGAACTTACGCCACGAGGCTCGGCCGCAGGCTATTCGATACTACTACACCACGCGAGGTATTAAGAAGCAGAAGAAGTATTGCCGCGGAATGTTTCTGAAGAAGGAGCAATACATGGAGTTAATTACCTATTCTTAAGTCCTTCTACATAGTTTTCTTGATTTCATTCATAGGCATAGCGCTCAAAATTCTTTCTAATAACTTACAGGTGCCCCCGAGATGGTGTGCGGATAAGATGGATTGTTCGGAGGCGTTGGTTGATGAGTGGTGCACAGGCACCTGGTGAGCCGTCCATGAGAATGTGAAGGATCGGTGTAGCCAAATGGTTGGTGTGCCACACCATCAAGGCAGCGCAAACTTACTTCAGTTCGGACGAAACTGGGTATGTGATTTGCTTCATGATTCATGCTAATAGTTTGTTCCTCTCTTTTAGGCGCATCACAATAAGACGGAGATGCCACACTTGTACGACCTTTATGGCATGGCCCATACTGCCTCGTACAAGAAGGCGAAGGCATTCTCTGAGTCTGACCTGGATGATCCCAATAACTTCACCAACATATCATCCCACCACAAGCTCGTGGCATACAGGGACGTGGGGAAGGCTACGAAAGGGGATGACTTTAACCCTAGCCAGGAACCTTTGGATCCAGAGTTGGTGATGATATGTGGTGGCAGGAGGCCCCATGGCTCGATAGCCATTGGAGATGGGATAATACATTGTCCACTCACTCTCCCGGAGATCAAGGCGCACCAGTCGAGCAGCTTCCTGAGATAACACGTCGTCCACGGCCAGTCGATCTTGCCATCAAGGTTAGTTGTACGGACTAAGAACACTTTCATCCATTTCATTATGTGTGTCACCATAGATCATTACTGTGGTAACGAGGAATGGTGTTTCAGGCTGCTCTTCAGAAAGAGAGATTGGCAAACCATGCTGCTCTTGAGAAAGACAGATTGGCAAACCAGGCTGGTCTTGAGAAAGAGAGATTGGTAAGCCAGGATGCTCTTGAGGCTGCTCTTGATGAGAGGGACCAGACCACGTCACGATTGATTGAGGAGGAGAGGTCCCGGAATGAGGCGGGTCAACGGGCCCTGTACGAGCTTTTTGTGGTAAGTTTTTTTTCACATTAGCCAAATCATGTGTGTAATGTATGTTTCATTACTAACTAATACGACCCACTCTTCAGGGTCTGTGTGAGAAGAGCGGTCAAGTCCCTCCGCTAATGCCCGTCTTCTCTTCGATTGGCACGGTGAGTTTCATTGTAAACTAGTATTAATAATTGAGTATCATCATGCTGACTGAGACATTGCAAAATATCTATTCTGCAAAATAACTCCCGAGCGGCATCGGACGACCCTTCTCCAGGTGTTTCTCCTCCTTGATGACCACTACGGTAAGTTTCTCTTCTCCTCTTTCATATTCCCCTTGCCTTAATTTCCCCAACAATGACAAAATTTGCCCATTTAGCTCCACAAAGACATAGTTAGCTAATTTAGCTCCAAGAAGAGGAGAAATGAAAAGGAACAACAAAAATAAGAATAGAAAGAGAAGAGAAGGAGAAGGAGAAGAAGGAGGAGGAGAAGAAGGAGAAGAAGGAGGAGAAGGAGGAGAAGGCCAAGGACCTTCTAGTCCTTCTCCTCCTCCTCCTCCTTCTCCTCCTTCTTTATTTCTTCTTCTTCT
Organism: Hordeum vulgare subsp. vulgare; assembly: GCF_904849725.1. Taxonomy (NCBI): domain Eukaryota; kingdom Viridiplantae; phylum Streptophyta; class Magnoliopsida; order Poales; family Poaceae; genus Hordeum; species Hordeum vulgare. The sequence goes on along the minus strand of NC_058521.1, from coordinate 246,948,583 downwards.
CCTCCTCCTCATCTTTCTTCTCCTCTTTCATATTCTCCTTGCCTTAATTTCCCCAACAATGACATAATTATCCCATCTAGCTCCAAAATGCCATAATAACCTCAAAATGGCATAAGAACCTTGGTTAGCTCATTAATATTATATACTTACCTTGTTTTCCTCTAAAATGGGTTAATTAGCCCATTTAGCTCCAAAAAGACATAGTTAGCTAATTTAGCTACAAGAAGAGGAGAAGAAATGGGAAAAATGAAAAGAAAGAAGAAGAAGAAGAAGAGAAGAAGGAGAAGGAGGAGGAGGAGGAGGAGAAGGAGGAGAAGGCCAAGGACCTTCTAGTCCGTCTCCTCCTCCTCCTCCTTCTCCTCCTTCTTCTTTATTTCTTATTCTTCTCCTCCTCCTCCTCTTTCTTCTCCTCTTTCATATTCTCCTTGCCTTAATTTCCCCAACAATGACATAATTAGCCCTTTTAGCTCCAAAATGCCATAATAACCTCAAAATGGCATAAGAACCTTGGTTAGCTCATTAATATTATATACTTAGCTTGTTTTCCTCTAAAATGGGATAATTTGCCCATTTAGCTCCAAAAAGACATAGTTAGCTAATTTAGCTCCAAGAAGAGGAGAAGAGGAGAAGAAATAGGAATAATGAAAAGAAAGAAAGAAGAAGAAGAAGAGAAGAAGGAGAAGGAGGACGAGGACGAGGACGAGGAAAAGGAGAAGGCCAAGGACCTTCTAGTCCTTATCCTCCTCCTCCTCCTTCTCTTCCTTCTTCTTTATTTCTTCTTCTTCTCCTCCTCCTCCTCTTTCTTCTCCTCTTTCATATTCTCCTTGCCTTAATTTCCCCAACAATGACATAATTAGCCCATTTAGCTCCAAAAAGACATTATAAGCTCAAAATGGCATAAGAACCTTGGTTAGCTCATTAATATTATATACTTAGCTAATTTAGCTCCAAGAAAAGGAGAATAGGAGAAATGAAAAGAAGGAAGAATAAGAAGAAGAAGAGAAGAAGAAGAGAAGGAGAAGGAGAAGGAGAAGAAGAAGAAGGAGGAGGAGAAGAAGAGAAGAAGAAGTGGAAGGAGGATAAGAAGGAGCTTTATATGTTTTTCTTCTTCTCTCCTCCTTCTTCTCCTTCTTCTTCTCTTCTTCTTTTTTCTTCTTCTCCTCCTCCTTCTCCTTCTCCTTCCCCTCCTCCTCCTCCTCCTCCTCCTCCTTCTTGTTTTTCTTCTCCTTGTTCTCTTCTTGCTTCTTCTCTTTCTTCTTCAATTTAGCTTATTTGTCATATATATGTTGCTGTTCTTCTTCTTCAGACTTTCTTATTCCCATTTTGCAGATTGGATATACTACATGCATGGAAGCTAGCATTGGAGTGCTTTAGTTCCCGTTTTTATTTGAGTTGATGAACAATGTGGAACTATATGTATATGTATATGTATATATGGATGAAAAATATATGTGCAACTATATGTATATATATATGGATGAAACTTTGTATGTGTTGGTTCTTTTGATATATGGGATGTACGTTGATGAACAAATGGCATTGATGAGCTTTATATGTATATCATATATGTGTTCTGACCTATTTATCATATATGTGCTATGAATTATATATATATATATATATATATATATATATATATATATATATATATATATGTTGTGAAATAGAAAAAATAAACAAAAATGTGACAATATAGGCTCTTTGCCGTTTGCCAGCTGATGGCAAAGGCCTTTGCCATCAGCTGACCAACGACAAAGGTGCCACGTGGCGCCTAGCTGTGCAACCTGGGCAGCAGCAGCTGGCCATATAGTATATTTGCCGTCTACTTCCAAGGGGGCAGACGACAAAGAAGAGGGCACAGAGGGGGGCGGGAGGAGGGGTAGGCAGACGGCAAAGAGTGGGGGGGAGGAGATGGACCCAGACGGCAAGGCCTCCGTTAGCCCCTAACGGAAGCAACGCCTGCCGGCTGCTGTCTCCACCTCTTTGCCGACTGCTCTTATGGAAAGCTGATGGCAAAGCTCTTTGTCGTCCGGTTCGGTGAGGCAGACGGCAAAGAAGCTACAATGTCATCGTAGGCTAACGCAGAAATGTTGCCGACAGTGGGATTCTTTGTCGTGTGTGATATACTCTTTATCGCCTGTGATATACTCTTTGCCGTCTGTGATGGCACACGACAAAGAAGCTAATTCCCGTAGTGAGAGTAGTTATCCGTAGACGAGAGGGAAAATGGGCGGCGCGGCAACGATTTTTAAAACACCGAAAGACGTCCGACGATAGACCGAATACGGTGCCACTACGGTCGACCGTTCGGGTACCAGACGGACTCCGATCGCAATGAAATTTGACAGGCGGCCTACCTCACGTCAATTCTCAACCCCAACACAGAAAGTTTTACACCACTTTTGAAAACAAGATTAAACGATGCCGCGTGCGCGTGCGTGTGTGGTCGGGCTCATAACGGACAACGACGAGAACCGACAACTAACAACGGATGCAAGTTTTGAAAACTGGCGGGAGTGGGATGCCGATGCAATGCTGATGATGCGCATGATGCGATGATGATGCGACAAATAAAAAATAACCACACACCAAAAACAGAATAAAGGGGGAATATTCTGTAACGTCGGCATCAGGCTGTCACAACTCTCCTACACTACAAGAGGATCTCGCCCCGAGATCCAAGAATGAAAGGGGTAGAGGATGAGAAAGAACAAGAGGTAAAAACTTAGTCGCTTCTTTGACAAACGAGTGAAACCAACGATCCTTGAAGGTTGCAAAGAGAGCTGAGGAATGATATGAGAAAGAAGCAAGAATTCACGGAAAATTACAGCAGCACTTTGGTAGGAAAAGGGGACCAAAATTCGATAAGATGGGAAAAATAGACAATATTCATAACAAACAACTAAATAGAACAAGGGAACACCATGATCTTGACAGAACAAGATGCTAGACCCAAAAGAGCAGCATCACAATGCCTCCGGAAAAAGAGAATAAAACTAGATCATTGGGATCAAAGAAAGAATAAGAGAATGACAACTACTGTCACAAGAATCTTGAAGAATACCTTAAGAATGGATTGAAACCTTGATGAACCACCATGAAGGACCTCCGTATACAAATGAATGATGCAAAGATACAAAGGTAGAAAAGAATAAGATTATGACCTTGCCAAGATTTAGATGTAGCCTCACAAAGAGATACTTAATAGAACTTGGAACTTCGGAAAAGAAAGATAAGCACTTGAGAAAAGAATTGATATCATGAGCCACTATGGAAGAAGAATTCAGATTACTATGAACAAGAATAAGAATTATGTTATGCTTATCCTTCATCAAGTTTAACTGATGACAAGCAACGGATTTAGCGTACCACTTGTTCTTCTTGAAAAGATGACTGAGGAGAGATATATGAGCACAAACTGAAGAAATCTTGAACGAAGCACCGGTGAGAATTGAAATGAATGAGGCAACCCTGAAAGAATGGATATACATGAGAATGAAGAGATCATGAGCCACCTGAGATAAAGCTAGAACAAGGCACCACAATAATTGAGAGACGAACGAAGAGACAACAATTGAGGAGAATTGAGGATGAATGCTGAAAGCTGAGAACGAAGAATCTTCTGCAATGATGGCCTTCGGAGGATCGAGAATGAAAACAACTCAGAAATGCACCGAATAGCAAGAAATGAATCACTCATGATTGGGAACAATTCAAGATGATGCCACAAAGCTGAAATGACGAATCTGCAAGAGAATGGACCAAGATTTGAGAGAAACACTCCTTCGGTCTTCTAAGCTGAAAATGAGGAGGAGAACACCACCAAGAATAACTGAGACACTCCGGAATAAGAAGAATGAAAGGTTGAGCCAAATAAGAGAATTAATTCAAATTGATCTTGAGAAAGGAATATGACTGATGAAATTCATACTTACGTCATAGTTGAAAAGAATTAGAGATCTCCGAAAAAATTAGAAGAGACATATAAGATCCTGGGAAACCTGTGGGTTATGGGCCCACTGAAAAGAAACCACCATTGAAAAGGTTGCTTAGAAGGATAGATATTGCACCGGTACAAATGAAAACTAGATTAGGTGAGACCCTCGAATTAATTGAAAGGATTGAAAAACAGAACTTCTGAAATATCTTTAACACTCCGGATAGAAAGAGAGAGGAATTAATAAACAAGATAGGCTGATAAGAATTTTCAATGTGGGAAAGAATTGAAAGATGAAAAATGATATGATGCCACGAATAACTGAACTAAATTCACCAGAAAGACCACAAGAATGAATAAAGATGAACACGAAGCTCCTGAGAGTCTTCAGAATGAATCACCAGATAGGACACGGAATAAAAGATAGCGGAAGCATCACTGACTATAAAGGCACTTGGATGAAATCCAATCACTCAAAAAAATGGCGGGAGGGTGGGGAAAAACAAAGACGACTTGGTACAGATGAGATGAACTCCGGAATGAAATGAGAGAATGCTCTTGCAAAATTGGAGAGGATAGAATTACTAGAAGAGAAGCACACCGGTTAGAAAAGAATTCAACATGACGACTCGGGTTGACAAGAAATTGAAAACACAAGTTGATTTGAGAAAACAGAATTAATATTCTTATAAAAATATAAGAACACCACTTAGGACAGATCTGAAATCACCACTGACATCGAAGCAACTTGAATTACCATATTCCAACACAACAAGGGGTGAGGCTTACGAAACAAGCCAGAACAAACTCATGAGAAAGATTTCCGTTCGATATTTTCGTGGACAGGATCGCACGGTCTCGATCTTACAGTAGCCATCCTGTACAAGGCAGTGCACATGACATACGAAGCATCCCCGAGTCGTAGCAAGCTACAAGGACTCTTTAAGACACAACGTGAACCATTGTAAGACGACAGTCAACAAACGAATCCACTAGATGTCGAACCCCAACCTAACATCATGCATTTGTTGGATGATGGTCCTATAAGTAACGACTTGAATTCCCACCTAAGAATTCCCAAAATTTCTGGTCATGCAATCTGGTACATGGATACAAAGAGTAATATTTCACACAAATCCTATACTAACCCGTCCAATGTATCACATTCGTCAACACACAACCAGAATCTCAGACCTTCATCTACTACAGACCCTCGTGATCACAACGATACAAAGTATGCCAGTACTCCCGAACAATCTGCGGCAGTACTGGGGACATCGGGGTTATCTCGCCACTACTAGTATTGAAGCAATTACGAACATCCTTCGTTCTAAGATACTAAGAAATCTGAATGATAATGATGTGCTCGAGAATCCCCTGGAGCTCAACTCCCCGAAAGAAATCAAGTCAGACAGGAGGCACCAAGATAGAACTCCGTCACATCGGTATCATATAGATTCCAAAAATATCCGCGTGATCCTAAAAAAAATTGAGTGAGAAGTGGAGTAGATTCAAAATATTACGTCAAGATTCCTCACGAAAGCATAGAAGAGGAGAAAAAGAATGCTACTCTCTGATATATAACTAAGACTCAAATAGTTTTTCACTAGACTCGACTCGGCCAAGTTCGATCAATCAAGGGGGATCCCAGGTCGGTACTGCTCTGATACCAACTTGTCACGCCCAAGATGCGACCCTATCCGCAATTTGGCACGAGGGCCTCGTCAGGGATAGAAGCGCATCTCGTCGTTTCGCAAGAATGGATATCGTTACAAGTACATGTACTAAAAAGAAGATATATATATATAATTGACTTACACTCGCCACAAGCTACATCAGAGTCACATCAGTACAATACATAATCATCATGAATAAGAGCAGGGTCCGACTACGGACGAAAACAAAACGAGAAAAGAAGAACGACATCCATCCTTGCTATCCCAGGCTACCGGCCTGGAACCCATCCTAGATCGATGATGAAGAAGAAGAAGAAGCAACTCCAAATGAACAATCAACGCGCTAGCGTCAAATATCCTTTACCTGTACCTGCAACTGGTGTTGTAGTAATCTGTGAGCCACAGGGGACTTAGCAATCTCATTTCCAAAGGTATCAAGACTAGCAAAGCTTAATAGGTGAGGCAAGGTTAAGTGGTGAGGTTGCAGCAGCGGCTAAGCATTTATTTGGTGGCTAAATTTACGAGTAGAAGAAATAAGAGGGGGAAGATCTACGCATAGCGGATGTGACTACTGATGATCAAATGAATGATCCTGAACACCTACCTACGTCAGACATAACCCCACCGTGTCCTTGATCGGAGAAGGAACTCACGAAAGAGACAGTCACGGTTACGCACACAGTTGGCATATTTTAATTAAGTTATCTTCAAGTTGTCTAGAACTAGTGTTAAACAAAGTTTCCACATTGCCACATAACCGCGGGCACGTCTTTACGAAAAGATTTAACCCTGTAGGGGTGCTCCAACTAGTCCATCACAAATTACCACAAGCCGCATAGAAATCCTCGATCACAAAGCTCGCGATATCGTTGGACTCCTTAGTGGAAAACCTCAATTCTAAGATTACCCAAAGCATCACCGGAATCCCGATGCACAAGATATCTCATCAAAGGTAAAATTAACCCAGCAAGGCCGCCCGACGTTTCGACGAACCCGATAGGAGCCGGGTATCGCGTTCTCAGGACACGACGGATGGGTCACACTAGGAGAAACCAAACCTCGGGTTGCCCCACGGTGGTCCCGTAGTATGCTAGTTTGGACCAACACTCATGAGGAGCACTGTCCCGGGAGTTGATTAAATTATCCTCGGGGTCCGAAAAGTCCCTATGCAATTTTATTAGGTGTTTAGGCAAATGTAGTACCAAAGTTGGGCCTTTCCAGACGAGTTTTAGTCTAAAACGAATTATCAAGGGGGTCCCCATAACAACCCCGACCGTGTTAGGAGCGCTCAATTATGGAACATAACACCGGTAGCCGAAAACTAAGGGGGCAAAGGTGGAACAAAATACCAGGCTAGAAAGGCCGAGCCTTCCAGCTTTGACAAAGTATATAGGTGCATTAAATTAGAATAGCAATTAATAGGGTGATATAACAAGGAACCCATGTTATCACATGGAAGCAACTGCACCTGCAACTAGCAACGCTAACACAAGGTTAAGCAAGCGGTAACATAGCCAATCAGTGGTTTGCTAGGTTGTGAACAAGTTGAAGGTTTTCATGGCATTGTTGAGAGGCTGATATTTAACATGTGGTAGGCAACGAGATAGAGCGACAGAAACGATAATACTAGCATGGCAATGATAGTAATGCTATCTGGGGAAATGGTCATCTTGCTTGAGATCCCGCTTGGAAGAAGAATGACTCCGTGAAGCAGACGAACCGATGTAGTCGAACGACTCCTCGCAATCCGACACGCTTGCGGAACTCTATCGAGACGAAGGGAATCGGAAACAAGAATCAACACACGATGCACAACACAAATGATGCATGAGCAGCTGAAAATATGCAAGACATGGCATGACAATTCACAACAATCAAACACTACACATTAAGTGAAGTCCAATATGCAATGAGTTGCATATTGACGAAACTCCACATACAAGTTATTTAGTTCTATCCCGATTATTTACTCGACAATATTAAATTTGATTAAACATGGCAAGAGGTGAAGCGCAATTAAACTGCCTATCTAGGCATTATAAATGAGGTCGGAAATGACATATGACACCTCCGAAACGTCCTCACATGTTAATTTACAATTCTGTCCAGATCTGAACTAACACATTTAAATAGCTGTTAAACATCAAAACAAATAGGTTCACGTGATTCTACGCGTCGTTACAAGCAATTTACACATAGAGAACATCTCCAACGGAGCTACGGTTCAAAAGATACAAACACTGCAAGATATGATGGCATGAATGCAAAATGTGTGCAATGACAGCAACGAGCACTTCAAAACATACAACCAGCAAGATAAAATGAAACTACACGAGATTCTAAGCAAGTTTCATATAGGACACGATCAAAAAGGAGCAACGGTTCAACAACTACGAGCTAAACAAGAAATCACTACAATCTGCCAAAATCAGCCACATAGCATTTTCTACACCCCACAAGTGCGAGCTACACAAATCTAAAATGCACAACCAAGGCATGATATGATAGAGGTCAAGAAGCACTACAACATACATCTAACAACAACAAGAATGGAAGCATGGATCACTAGGAAAAGAAGTCACAAAATGGCTTCTCACACATAGTTTCAGACTTGGTGAAACTAACACCTCATGAAAGTGCAGTTTTCGATCTGAAGGCATATTGACAGCAGCAAAACTGTAAACTACATGACTCCAAATGGCATGAAACTTCACAGCATGCTAGAGAATCCTAAAGTCTACAACTAACTCCATTGCACCAACCTCAAAAGAGCTAAAGATCACAAGATAAACTCACGCAAAACAGCAACAAAATATAACAGATCTGAGACTTAGAAATATTTCAGCATCTCCTAATCAGCACTATTTCTAGCAACTTGAGAGCAATCAAACCACACCTAAACATGGATTTCTATTGCAACCAAAATTACCAGGGGCTAGCCTACACATCAAAGAACAACTCTGTAGTTGACAACTCCTTCAAATGAAGCACAGATTAAATCAAACAAAATAGACAAGAGGGCAACATGGCAAAATATCATGCGAACTAACTTGCTCAAAATCTACAACTAAATACACAATTAATCCTATGGATTTTTCTACCCCGAGAACATAGAAAACATGTGGGGTTGCGACACAAAAATATTGCCACACGTAAATGCGAGATAATGTCCTAAACACGGTATAGCAAACTAACTACGGAATCCTACATGCAAAAATACCAATGACCACTCTAAAATACATGGCAAAGGGGTTCCTAAAACATGAACATTTTATCTACGGGGTTCGAGCAATCCGGACACGCACGAGAAAATAAGTACGGGACGTATCCTATTGGAACAACACGTAAAACTATGCATTAGGCACGTCAAACTACTTCAAACAATTATGCAAGTTGCAAAATCGTATTCTACGTGAGATTCTACACAAAAACCATATACAACTCGTCTCAAACTGACTTACGGTTAAAAATATACGAGCATATTAATATCGTCTATTTTTTTGGAATTTAAATAATTCCGAAAATTAACCTAAATTAACTATCGGGCCGACTCATGGGCGCAACATACCGAAAGGGGCCTAGGCGGGGGATAGAGGCAGGGGAAAGGGGTGCTCACCTCGGCTCCTGGGCCGGCCTGGCCGGGGGGGAGCTGGAGGCGCTTGTGGGCCAAGATGCTCGCGCCAGCTGGGCCGGTGGCGAGGCTGTCAACGCGACCGGCCAAGGCGGCGCGCGAGGGAGGAGCCGAGCTGGTGTTGGGTCGGCTGCGGGGCCCAGCAGAGGGTAGGTGGCACTGGCCACAGGGCGTCGTCCTCCTAGTGTAGAACCGAGCCACAGCCATGGCCCGGCGCAGAGGACTCTGGCGCACATGGACCTAGTGCCGGCGACACCATGGGGAAGAGGCGGGACCGGACGGATCCGGCCTCCACGGCCCCATTCCCTGCGACGGCAGCCCGAGATGGAGCAAGGGCGACGGATCGGCCGACACAGCTCCTGGCGGCGGCGTGGCTCTTGGCAGGCGAGCGGGGGTGCACGTTCTAGGGCGGTGGGCACGAAGGCAGGCGGCGAACGGCGGCGAGGAAGGCAGGCGCTCTCCTGCGAGGCGCTCCGGTTGCTGCGGGGGCTGGCCACCTCGGGCAGGGGTGCCCTGGAAGAGAGCTCGGGAGCGGCGGCGGTGGATGGGCGTGCCCGGGCCCGATCTGGGCTCGGCGGGGCCGCGGCGGGTGGAGCTGGTGGGAGGAGAGAGAGAGGTGGGATTAGGGTTAGGGCGCGGATTTCGAGGCAGCGAGAGGGAGGGGCTGTTAAAAATAACCTGGGGGTCCTATTTATAGACAAAGGGGGGCTAGGTTTAGCGAAATTCCGCCCCGGTTTCAACCGCGCGGTCGGATTCGAATAATTCCGAACGCGGGACAGACTAAGTGGCCGTATAGAGTAGTTATCCGGAGATGAGAGGGAAAACGGGTGGCGCGCCAATGATTTTTAAAACACCGAAAGACGTCCGACGATAGACCGAATACGGTGCTGCTACGGTCGATCATTCGGGTACCAGACCTATATTAAAATAAGACCGCACGTCAATTCTCAACCCCAACAGAGAAAGTTTTACACCACTTTTGAAAACAAGTTTACCAATGCCGCGTGCGCGTGCGTGTGTGGTCGGGCTCAGAACGGACAACAACGAGAACCAGCAACTAACAACGGATGCAAGTTTCGAAAACTGGTGGCAGTGGGATGTCGATGCAATGCTGATGATGTGCATGATGCGATGATGATGCGACAAATAAAAAAATAACCACACGCCAAAAACGGAATAAAGGGGGAACCTTCTGGAACGTCGGCATCGTGCTGTCACAATGAAGAACATCTCAGATTGGTGCTTGATAAGCTCAGGGAGTACAAATTATATGCCAAGTTTTCCAAGTGTGAGTTCTGGTTGAAAGAAGTCGTCTATCTTGGGCACATCATCTCTGCTGAGGGCATCAAAGTTGATCCGTCAAAGGTGCAGGCATTGTTGAATGGGAGCCTCCGCAGAATGTGAAGCAGCTTTTAAGCTTTCTCGGGCTTGCAAGCTATTGTAGAAGGTTCGTTGAGAACTTCTCCAAGATTGCTAAGCCACTCTCAAATCTTCCTCAGAAAGGTGTGAAGTATGCTTGGTCTCTAGAGTGTCAGTTGGCCGTCGACACACTCAAAGAGAAGCTCACCTCTACTCCAGTCTTGGTTCCTCCGGATGATTCCAAGCCTTACCAAGTGTTCTGCGACGCCTCTCTTCAGGGTCTTGGTGCAGTTCTGATGCAAGAGAAGAAAGTGGTTGCTTATACCTCCAGGCAGTTGAAGCCAGCGGAGAAGAATTATCATGTGCATGATCTTGAGCTAGCAGCAGTGGTACATGCTCTGATGACTTGGCGACACCTCTTCTTGGAACGAAAGCTTGAAGTATTCACTGATCACAAGAGTCTCAAGTACATCTTCACCCAGCCTAACCTGAATCTCCGGCAAACTCTTTGGGTGGAGATGCTCCAAGATTTTAATCCGAGTGTTGAGTACATGCCAGGCAAAGCTAATGTCGTGGCAGATGCCTTGAGCAGGAAGGCTTACTGCAACAGTCTCATTTTGAAGCCTCTCCAGCCTGACCTTTGTGAATATTTCAGAAAGCTCAACCTTCAGTTAGTACCTCGGGGATTTCTTGCAAATCTTCAGATCTCTCCTACCTTGGAAGATCAGGTCCGAGCAGCACAGCTTCTTGATGCAATGGTGAAGAAAGTCAAGATTGGCGTTGCAAAGAGTCTTCCCAAATATAAGTGCTTCAGTGTTGATGCCAGAGACACGTTGTTCTTTGAGGATCGTGTTGTCATTCCGAAAGGTGATCTCAGAAAGGTAATCATGGAAGAAGCTCATAACTCTCTGCTCTCTATACATCCTGGAAGCTCCAAGATGTATTAGGACTTGAAACAGACCTTCTGGTGGACTCGCATGAAGCGTGATATTGCTCAGTTCATAAATGAATGTGATGTATGTCGAAGGGTGAAAGCAGAGCATCAATGTCCAATAGGTCTTTTGCATCCATTGCCCATTCTCGAGTGGAAGTTCGACCATATTGAGATGGATTTCTTCACCGGGTTTCCGAAGTCCAAGAAGGGTAATGATGCCATCTTCGTCGTCATCGACAAGTTGAGTAAAGTGGCTCATTTTCTTCCATTCAAGGAATCCATCTCCGCAGCCCGGCTTGCAGAGCTGTACACTTCCAGGATAGTGTCTTTGAACGGCGTGCCTATAATGATTTCTTCAGATCGCGGAAGTATCTTCACTTCCAAGTTCTGGGACTCCTTTCAGTCTGCGATGGGCACGAAGATACGCTTCAGCACAACTTTTCCTCCTCAGACTAGTGGTCAAGTGGAGCGAGTCAATCAGGTTCTTGAGGATATGTTGAGAGCCTAAGTTATCTCTTTTGGCATGAAGTGGGAAGACTGCCTGCCTTTTGCTGAGTTCTCGTATAACAATAGTTATCAAGCTAGTTCAGGCAAAGCTTTGTTTGAAATTCTCTATGGCAGGAAGTGTCGTACCCCACTCAACTAGTCCGAGACCGGCAAGTGTTAGATTCTTGGGAATGACTTGATAGAAGAAGCTGAAGAGATGTGTCAGGTCATTCGGGATAATCTCAGAGCAGCTTAGTCCCGTCAGAAGAGCTATTATGATAGCAAGCATCGTGACATGTCTTATGAGCTTGATGACTTCGTCTATCTCAAGGTGTCCCCTATGAAGGGTACACAACGCTTTGGCATCAAAGGCAAGCTTGCGCCTCGTTTCGTGGGTCCTTTCAGAATTGTTGGCAAGAGAGGCGACCTTGCGTATCAGCTTGAGCTCCCGTCAAACTTTGCAAATGTGCATGACGTGTTCCATGTCTCTCAGCTCCGGAGATGCTTCAAGACTCCCGAGCACACTATTCATCTTCAAGACATCGACCTTCAACCCGACCTATCCTATCATGAGCATCCAGTTGTGGTTCTCGAGGCGACTGAGCGCAAGACCCGCAACAAGACTGTCAAATTTCTCAAAGTGCAGTGGTCACACCATTCTGATAAAGAGGCTACTTGGGAACGCGAGGTTCACCTCCGTTCTGAATTCCCAGAGTTCTTTCAGTCTTGGATCTCGGGGTGAGATCTTTTTGTAGTGTGGGAGAGTTTGTAATGCCCCAAGAGTATAACCTGCCTTTATTGGAACCATCTGTATGTGGGTCCATCTTGTCCTTGCCATGAGAGCTTGATGCATGTGTTATTTCATGTGTCACCTTGTTTTATTTTGCTTTGCATGCATGCATCCATTCCATTCATCCATGTCTTTGTGTTTGCGCCTTTGTGAATCCATGTGTAGTAGTGGTATGTCATGTGGTGATGTGTTTTGATAGGTGATGCTAAGTGATATGTTGTGGAGTGGAGTTTTGTAAGTAGAGAGCACTATGTTGTTTGCTTATGGGTTTCAAAATATTCTTCCTCTTTTATCTCAAGCCAAATATTTACTTGCTCCTTCCCAGTCTTAAAAATGCCCATGCTTTAGTTATATTGTCGTGGATGTGATGCTTGGTTTTAGTGATTTGATACTTTGTTTGAGAGGTGCTAGATATTCACAAAACAGTGGATTAAATATTGTTTTGTAAATAGTTACTTGGTCCTAAAATCCTTTTTTCTTTTTATTCAAATAGGTCATAATTCCTGATGACCAGGGGTATTTTTGCTTTATTTTTAGCATCATCACATTAGCCTGTGTTTTTATTTCTTTGTGTGGTGTTGGTTTTAAATAAGAAATACCAGTGGCTTTATTTTCCATTACCTATCGATAGCTTGGGCCTCTCTCTCCCTCCCGAGGCCCATACCTCCTCTCTGTTTCCCAGGCCTAGGCGCGCTCCTTCTTCTTTCCCTGAGGGCATCGTCCCCATGCGCTTGCTTTCCGTCAGGGCTGCAAAGAGAGACCGAGAGAGTTGACGGAGCCGTCCCATCTGCGTCCCTCATATAGCCATTGCGTCCGTGCCCTTGAGCCTAGGGTTTCGCGTCCCCCCCTTCTAGCGCCGCCACACCTCCCTCCATCTCCTTCTTCCTCCCCAGGTAATCTCTCTGTAGATTAGGTAGCAGAAAGAGCAGTAGCACGCTGCCGTCGTCCTCCGTGCATCCGTCGCCTCCGGCACCGGCCACCATGTTAGGGAGCTCGGGGAATGTGTGTGCGTTCCATTCCCGCCATCGGTGAGGCCGGGGAGCGACCACACCGACGGGCATCTCCTCCTCTCCGGCGTGTTCCCGGTGGCCCGTCCGTGCTTCGGTTCTGCATCAGGCTTCTTCAGTCTTCTTCAGATCGGCTCCGGTCCTCTCCAGGCTGCCTCCTCCGATCGGATCCCTCTCCAATCCTTTATCTAGGTGAGCATAGCTCCTCCCCCCTTCCCCCTCGGTAGATGCGGCGTAGGGCTCGTGGTCGTGCTTCTCTGTTCGGAGAAGAGCACGAAATGTAGGTGTTGTTGTGCCTATGTGTTCGTTGTTTGGGTGTGCTCGGGCAGGTGCAGCGTAGCAGAGCAGGGGCCTCCAACAGCGAAGTAGCAGTAGACATAGTTGTTACCCATGTAGAGCAGCAGTAGTGGTAGAGGCACGCTACGGTGGAGTTGCTGCCGGCATCTCTGTGCACAGCAGTGCAGGATGATCGTGTTGTATGTGTGTGATACCTGGTATGTTACCTATGTTAGGACAAGTCTCTGATCGTAGCGTAGTGGTTTTAGGGTGTTGTGTAGATGCAGGAGGTGTGGGTTCGAGTCCCCACGGTACCACCCCTTTTTGGTGCATTGTTTCGGCACAGTAGCGCAGGTAGGATGGCTTACCTTGGATGTCTTCCCCAGTCTGTCTAGTGCCTGTTCAGTAGCAGGGTGGTGTTGTTGCTGGTGGGAAACCAGGGGGTCTAGGGTTTGAAACCCACCCCAACCCTTTTATGTTCTTCTGTATTTCTTCTCTGTTTTGCTTTGTTTCCTTGCATATTTGCTGTGGTATGCTGTACAGCTTGTGTGGGATTTATTTCTACCTCACCACAAGTATGCAACGTGTTGTTTCGTTGCAAGCTGATAGATATGCATGTGTAGGCTTGTTGTGCTAGTGTATATGGATCAAGAACATATATGTGAGTGTGATTAGCATGTGAGTAGTGTAGTGATGATGTGTGTGTGATACTTGTGCTCATGGTGATGACCTTGAGCACTAGTTAGTGCAAGTGTGTGTATGTGAGTGTGTGTGGGTTTCCCCCACCTACTTTGTGTGTGTAGGTGCTCATGTGTGTGTGTGGTATAGTTGTTCATGTGATGTTGTGTGTGTGTGTGTGTCTGTGTGTGTGTGACACACACATGCCCAAGGCATGGTGTGCCTTGTCATTCACTTGAGTGCAAGCATGGATGTGTAGGTGTAGGAGAGATGATGTGGTGTAATCTAAGGTGTGTGTGGTTACTAGCATGTGTAGGTGTTATTATATGTTGTGCTTGAGGCATGTGAGTGTGTGGTGGTGTGCTAAGGCACATGAGCATGAGGTCTACCCCTCCTGTGCACCATTGGATATGTGAATGTGTGCATATGCATATGTAGGTGATGAGCTAGTGGAAGCACATGTGATGATGCACTATTCATTTCTATGTGATTCCATGTTAATCTTCTTCTTAGCTTTGTGCCCAATTATTCTATGCAAGTGTGTGTATGTGAGTGTGTGTGGGTTTTCCCCCACCTACTTTGTGCGTCTGTAGGTGCTCATGTGTGTGTGTGGTATAGTTGTTCATGTGATGTTGTGTGTGTGTGTGTGACACACACATGCCCAAGGCATGGTGTGCCTTGTCACTCACTTGAGTGCAAGCATGGATGTGTAGGTGTAGGAGAGATGATGTGGTGAAATCTAAGGTGTGTGTGGTTACTAGCATGTGTAGGTGTTATTATATGTTGTGCTTGAGGCATGTGAGTGTGTGGTGGTGTGCTAAGGCACATGAGCATGAGGTCTACCCCTCATGTGCACCATTGGATATGTGAGTGTGTGCATATGCATGTGTAGGTAATGAGCTAGTGGAAGCACATGTGATGATGCACTATTGATTTCTATGTGATTCCATGTTAATCTTGTTCTTAGCTTTGTGCCCAATTATTCTATGCAAGTGCATATGTATTATATATGTTTTTGGGGTAGAATCATCCCAGGAATCCAATGGTAGGTTCAGATTTCACTTTGGAACACTTCCTGGGAATGTCATATTTCTGTTTTGTTCAATGTTTAGAGCTTCGTTCCATGTGATGTGAGGAGCCCAAGAGGTTGATTCCTTGTTGTGGCATTAGAGGGTGACCCCCTCTATAGCATGTTGGTTTGTTTCATGCTTAGGAATTCATATGTGCAAGTGGTGCTTAGTCAAAGTAGGCATGTGGCTGAAATTCCAGTTTAGTGAAAATCTGTGATTTTCACTAAGTCTGAGAATCTTCTTATATTTTCTTCTCATGTTGTTGTGCTTGTGGAAGTTCATGTGTTGGTAATCAGCCTTTGCTATCAACTGGAAAGTTGTAGTTTTTGTGTTTGTCTAGCTCTCTGTCAATTTTCATTCCATTTGGATTCGTGTAGATATTGTTTTGGGTGCTGTCAAAATGCTTCAGAGCATAAACAGCTAGTGAGAATCTGGAATTTTCACTAAGTCCGTGAAAACTGATATTTTTGGCCAAGTTAGCAGTTGTAGAACATTCTGTGTGAAACTCCTTTGTATTATATTTTTGCTCATGCTTGTAGTACTCTTGAAGAGCTTCTGCCACATATCCTATTTGGCATATTTGGGTGGTTGAAGGTGCTTTGCATGTAGCCCTCAAACTGCTATGATGCTGACTACGACAGATTGTATAGTTTTGATGTGTTGATGCTTGTGAGTGCATAGTTGGTGGTGTGGTGATATTCCTTGCACCACCCCATCCATTCTTTTTTTTGTGATATGGAAACCTGGGAATACAAGAAGTATGCCATTGGAGTGTGTTGTGATGGATTTGATCCGTAGGACTCTATTTCTTGTTTCGTTGATTTCGGTTGATCCGTAGCTCCGATCGTTACGTTCTTTATATGTTTTTGCATCATTTTCGCGTGACGCATATGTTCATGTCATCCTCATGCATGTCAAGATAGCTTAGAGTGCAGTTCTGTCCAGGAACTTGTATTTTCTTCACATGCTTGTGCTAGTGACTAGAATAGAGATGCATGTTCATTTTCATCTCATGCATCATGTGCTTGTTGCATCTTGTGCTGTTGTTCATTGGATGCTATTTTTATGTTGGGTAGGACCAGGATCGGAGAACGAGTACATGGATCCGGGAGAGTACGTGCAGGACGAACAAGAGCAGTTCCAAGCTAAGGACATCACAGGCAAGATGATATGACCTTGATTCCATCTCTAGACTTGTTATGCTAGATTCACGTTTCGTCGTCATATGCTCGCTGCCTACCACTAAAATAATTGCATCCTGATATTGCCATGAAACCCAAACACTTATCCCCTCCTAGCAAATCTTGAATGGCTAAGTAGGCTTGCTCAGCTACTACTGTTAACGTTGATAGTTGCAGGTGCTTTGTCTCATGTGATAACATGAGTTTGATATCAATGTATTAATTCTGTTATTTTAATTAATGCACCTATATACTTGGTAAAAAATGGAAGGCCTAGCCTTTTGTCGGGTGTTTTGTTCCGTTATTGCCGCCATAGTTACCGGCTACCGGTGTTTGATTCCATAACTGATCTCTCCTAACATGTTCGGGGTTGTTATGGGGACCCCCTTGATAAATCGTGTAGTGTTAAGACTTGTCCGGCAGGACCCAACATGGGTTTAATCTGCTAATCACTTAATAATAATCTGCATAGGGAATAGCTACCCCGAGGAATTAATCAACAACCCGGGCCAGTGCTCCTCATGAGTGTTGGTCCAAACTAGAGTCGTTTGCGGGGCCAACCCGGGGCAACTCAGGAGATGTCTATCAGGCCACTCTACGCTGTGCTCATCCGGTGTATCCTGAGACTGAGATATGCGGCTCTTATCGGGGTCGTCGACACGTCGGGAGGTCCTGCTAGAGTTGTCTTACCTTAGCGATATATCTTGCGTATAGGAATCCCGGTGAAACTTTGGTTCTCCCCAGAGTTGAGGTTTTCCTCTAAGGAATCCGGCGAGATCACGAGATTCGGTATAGAGGATTACATTACGGCCCGTGACCGTTTGTGATGGACTAGTTGGAGCACCCCTGTAGGTTTAATCTTTCGGAAAGCCGTGCCCGCGGTTATGTGGCAACTTGGAGGACTTGTTAACATCCGGTTATAGATAACTTGAACCTAATCTAATAAAATTGCCAACTATGTGCGTAACCGTGACTGTCCCCTTCGAAGATCTCTCCTCGATCGGGAACAGGTGGGGTTATGATTGACGCAAGTAGGTGTTCAGGATCACTTAGTGATCAGCTAATCATCGACCGCTAGTATAGACCACCATCAATACTTTTTCGATGTAAGTTAGCCACCATATATGCTTAGGATGCCGCAACCTAAACACTGAACCTTTCCTTACCTAATAACTTGACTAGTTCTGGCACCGAGGTCATAGATTATTGAGTCCTTGTGGCTCACAGATTACTTCAACACCCCAACAGGTACAGGTATGCCCGACACGGGTGATCCCGATGGCACGCAGCCGACGTGGCAGTATGATGAGGAGAACGACCGCATGTACGTGAAATATCCAGAAGACTAAGGCGTGGTCGTGATCGTGGGCAAGCATGCAGCGTAGCATAACCTTTTCTCATGTTTTGTAGTCTGTAGGGGAACTACCTTGGTTGAATAAATGCGTGATGTAAACCCTAATATTATTTTTGAGATGGCAGTTGAATCCCTAATTGTCATTCTATTATTATGTATGTGCTATGTTACCATGCTTGCGAAACGCTTAGATGCGCTTCTTTCCATTTTGGGGCCTCGTTCCCTAAATCGGAAAGGACCGCATCTTAGTCGTTACATGCAGCTCCCCCATAGAGACCAAGATGGGGAAGAGGATGCTGGTGAGGTGTTGGTTCTATACCCGCCGCTAGGAGGGAGGATCCCCCTCCCCGGCGTCGCCTCCGCCATCGCCATCACCAGAATAGTACCAGCTTTGTTGCCTCCGCCCCGAGCCTCTTATTCGTCCGTGCTCGACCTCCTCTTCGTCGTGCCTTGGATAAGAAAACCCAAGCCTCTCCTCCGCCATCCCCTTCCCTCTGCGCTCGAGTAGTTTAGTTTAGCAGCGTAGCAGATTCGGTAGCAGCGAAGCAGCACCAGTAGCAAATGCGGCTCGGTGCAGCGTAGCCTCCCCGCGTAGAGTCGTGTAGTTGCAGGCGCGTGCATGCGTGCGTGGCACCGGCAAGCATCTCCGACGCCTCTCTGCGGGCAGAGTGTGTTTCCCCTCCTCCGCTTTCTTACCTAGTTTGGTTCCCCCAATAGAGCAAAACCTCCCCTCTAGCCCGCTGGCAACAGAGCCAGCCGCGCAGCGCTTCGGCTGGATTCGAGTCCCCAGCGCGCCCCTTTTTCATTTTTGTTGGGTTTTTTCCTCTGTTGCCCACAGAGTTGACACGGTAAGGGAATTACTTCCCCTAGTAGAGCAACAACCCCTCCTAGCCTAGTGGCTCCAACGCCGCGCCTCCACCAGGGGGGTCGTGGGTTGGAATCCCCGTGGCCTCTTTTTAATTTACTGTGTAGTGTGTGTGTTGTGTGTTGTGAGTGTGTGTGTGTGGGCTCACAGTGGGCCAGAGGGGCCCACGTGTCATCCAGTGATGGGGCCCTGGCCATTGCCAGGTGGGTCCCGCCTCCTTATTATTATTTTTTTGTTTTATTTTATTGTTTGTGTTTATTTTTGTGATAATTAGAAATATTTTCCATTTCTGGAATATGTCCAGATATGGACTTTCCAAATAGGGCATGCTCAAGAACAGCCTTGTTCTTGACATTGTTGTAGTTTAATTTGTGGCAATTTACTTTTACTGTTTGTGGTGTTGTTCTGCATGCAACATGGGCAGTATGATATATGGATTTGGGGTAGAAAATCCCAAGGAATCCAATGGTGGTACTGGAGTCTGGTTTTGAGCATTTATGTAGAAATTTACCTTCTGGTGAGGTGGCACTTGATTATTTGTGTAGGGTGGCTTATGTGCATGGTCAGAGGTTGTGCATGCATACATCATTCTGTGTGTGGCATCATCATTTTACTAGTATTTATTTCCTGCTTGTTTCTTTTGGGTAGCTACTAGGGCCAGAAACAAGTTCGAAGAGTCCGGTGAGTTCGTGCAGGAAGATCAGGATCGGTTCCACTCTGAGGACATCACATGCAAGATGATCGTGACCTTAACACTGTTTCTAGCTTTGTTTTGCTTAGTATTTCGTTTCTATCGTTACATCTCCGTTGCCTACCATGTGATATATAGGCCATCAAACAATGCCATGAAACCTCAAACAGCTCCCCTCCTAGCAAATATTGTTTGGCTAAGTTAGGCTTTCTCACCACTAATTTGTTAGCGTTGCTAGTTGCAAGTACCAGCTGGTCCATGTGATAACATGGTCATTTGATGTCATCCTATTTATTTCTATTTAATTAATGCACCTATATACTTGGTAAATAGCAGAAGGCCTAGCCTTTTTCCGGCTGATTTGTTCCGTTGTTGACGCCTTAGTTTCGGCTACCGGTGTTTTATTCCATAACTGAGCGTTCCTAACACGTTCACGGTTGTTATGGGGACCCCCTTGATAAATCGCTTAGTGTTAAGACCTGTCTGGCAAGACCCAACTTTGGTGTTAATTTGCTAACAACTGAATTAAAGCATAGGGAATAGCTACCCCGAGGACTTAATCAACAACCCGGGCCAGTGATCCTCATGAGTGCTGGTCCAAACCGGAGCCACTTGTGGGGCCAGCCGTGGCAACTCGAGGGATGTCTATCCGGCCACTTTACTTAGTGCTCATCTGTCGTGTCCTGAGAACGAGATATGCGGCTCCTATCGGGATCATCGACACGTCAGGAGGTCTTGTCGGTCTTGTCTTACCTTAGCGATATATCTTGTGCATTGGGATTTCGGTGAGACTTTGGTCTTCTCAGAGTTGAGTTTCCCCTCTAAGGAATCCGATGAGATCACGAGTTTCGTGGTAGAGGATTACTATGCGGCCTGTAGTAATTTGTGATGGACTAGTTGGAGCACCCGTGCAGGGTTTAATGTTTCGGAAAGCCGTGCCCGCGGTTATGTGGCAAACATGGATATTTTGTTAACATCCGGTTCTATATAACTTAAAGTAATTCAAATAGAACTTGCCAACTGAGTTTGTAACCGTGGCTGTTTCTTTCAGAGCTCCTTCTTTGATCAAGAACACGGTGGGGCTATGAATGACGTAAGTAGGTGTTCAGGATCACTTAGTGATCATTCTAGCCTTCGACCGTCTTACGTAGGCCACCATATTTTATTTCTATTCTTCATAAGTTAGCCACCATATATGCTTAGGATGCTGCAAACTAAAACACTTAACCCTAGCTCACCTGTTTAACTTAGTTAGACTCGATACCAAGGTCATGAGATTGTTGAGTCCTCGTGGCTCACAGTTTACTTCAAACACCCACACATACAGGTACCCCAGATGGAGGTGTTCCCGAGGATACCCAACTGAGGTGGGAGTTCAACGAAGACAGGCGCAGACTGTATGTGAGGTACCCCAAGGACTAGAGGCGCTTCATCGTGATCGTGGGACTAGCAAGGCGGGATAGAATGATTTTGCTGTTTATGTTGTTTGTAGTCGGACCCTGTCTTATGTATGCATAATGAATGCTTGTGTGGATTGTAATTTAGCATGTGGAGAGTTTAAGCCGAATCTTATACTAATCTCTCTATTTATGTAATGGCAATGTTATCCTGCTTGCAATACGCTTAGATGCGACCCTTTCCCCTTTTGAGGCCTCGCCCCCAAATTAGGAAAGTGTCGCATCTTAGTCGTTACATTAGGATTGCTCTGAAAGCCGCCCTGGTTGTTTGGCTGCTGAAAACTGCCTTGGTCATTATACTGTTGATTACCTTCACGAGATGATTGTCAACCATTGTTATGTGAACCGCATAGCCCCTGAGGACCCGAGTTAGGAAAATCACCAAACGAGCCACCTCGTGACCCGCCCGGGCAAAACTAACCTGGATGGGCATCTCCGTTACATCCTTGGTGATCTCTGGATGCTTGAAGACGGAATTACTGCATTACAAAGCAGTTTTTCCAAGAGTGAGCGGATGGGGCACCCAAGTACTATGCTTAGGGCAAGGTCCCTTAAGCATCTCTTCGTAATTGCGCGGTTTTCTCCCACTAAAGCCCCGATCCTAACCAGTGTTCCGGTGCTGGTTTCTAGGCCCGGCGCTGGCGTTAGCGACAAAATCAGACACGCCATCTTGCTACCTCCTCTTTCCTTGACCTCCCTGGTTACTATTGTGCCCATGAGCCTCGAAGTGACTCTTAGCTCTGTCTCCTCTTCTAACTTCACTGGCCTTTTCATCATCAGAGCCTGCATTGTTCCTGTCGTCTGACTCGGCGTACCAGGTGAGGGTGTCCATCAACTCGCCCATATCCTGCACCATTCGCTTAAGACGGTCGAGCTTCAATACCAGAGGCTGAAAATGGCAGTTCTTCTCCAAGATCAGCATGGCCTGAGCTGTTGTGATGTCATCTGAAGAATGGATAATCTCCCCGACCCGCCTTGTCCACTGG
Organism: Hordeum vulgare subsp. vulgare; assembly: GCF_904849725.1. Taxonomy (NCBI): domain Eukaryota; kingdom Viridiplantae; phylum Streptophyta; class Magnoliopsida; order Poales; family Poaceae; genus Hordeum; species Hordeum vulgare. Next base: position 246,926,205 of record NC_058521.1, on the reverse strand, counting down.
TGGCCTGATTCATTCGCACGCTGAACACAATGTTGAAGATCTACAATCGTCATTGGAAGCTTGCAAGTCCCTCGTAAGTTTTTGACGAAACACTCCTTGAGTTCTGCCCAAGTGTTGCTAGAATTGGGTGGTAAATTCTTCAACCACGTGCGAGCCGACCCCTCTAACATCATGGTGAAATACTTGGCGCAGACCGCATCACTGGCATCAAGCATGTCCAAAGCCAACTCGTATCTCTCAACCCATGCCCTTGGCTCAAGATCGGGTGTATAGTTGGGCACCTTACAAGGGCCCTTGAAGTCTCTGGGCATGCGCTCGTTGCGCAGAACAAACTATAGATAGGGGACACCTACGTTCCTTCCTCCCGATCCATCGTATGGGGAGCCATCTGGGCATAAGGTGGAACTACCTGACCCGCGAGCACCACCGCCGCCTCTCCTTCTGTCTGTCAGGCGGCTCATGCAGCATTGACAAGCACCTGAGCATTTAATGTTGGCACCTCGGGCGGGTTAGCTTGAGGCTGGTGTCGGCAGTCGCTGCTGGAAACCGCTGGGGGGTCATCTGGTCGGCTCTTTGTGTGGCTGGTCTGTGGTGTGGAGTGCAGTAGATCACGACTATATGAAAATTGTGTCTGCTGGACCACCACCGTCTTCAACATCTCAATGGTGTTCCTTGCTTCCACCTCAAGTGTGGTGTTTCCACGAATAGGAAGAGATTCCAAATGGCTGGTCACAGCCAGCACATTATCCACCGGGTTGGAGAAGTGACCTTGGGGTGTTTGGAATTGTTGAGCCGCCTGCTGGATCAGTGTGGGTTGCGTCGGCTGCTGAACGACCTTGACCTATGGACTAGTCTGGCGAGGCGGGTTATGCTCCGCATGAGGCGTATGTGGGCTGCTAAATAAATGAGTGGGGTTAAGATTGGTCGGGATACGACACTAATGCCTCCTCTGATGCACTGCATCAAACGTGACTCGTTGATGCTCAAGCCTCCACGCCTCCATCTTCAAGTGCTCTACCTCTTCATCAATGCGAGCCTGCTAATCCGCCATCCGGGTCTTCTCGGCATCAATCTCACGTTGTATCTGAGCCATCTTCTCCCGTAATTTGGCCAGTTCCGTGTTGACTTCCTCCTGGTTATCAGCCATCACAGCGACTGCCATGAGTTTCGACATCTCAGCCATCAGATCTCTCATGGCCTAGGCCGGCATTTTTCCAAACCCACTGGCTCCGTTGGTGGACGTCGTGTATGGCTGATTTTGAGCCGCTGTTGCCCCTACCATGTAGATGGTGACTTGGCGTGGTGGTTCCTGTCGCCCTTCAGAGATTGCCGCCTCAGGAAATACCCCAAGCCTTCCCTCATAGAGAGGGAAAATTGAATCTATATCTCCCATGGCTGACTCGCCGTCTGAGTTCATGGGGGTATCTCCACCAGCTTCCGGCTCATCCACGAGGCTAACCCCCTGCGTAAAGCCGACGAAGATGTGACGCCGCCTGATCCGAGGCTTGGCGGGTTGGGCGAACCAAGTCAGCTCGATGATGTCGGTGCACATGTGCGGCTCACGGACCGATGTTCTGATCTTGTCAATGAAGACGTGAATCTTGCCGAAGGGGACCCGGTAACCTGATTCGATTGAACCGGCCTTGGGACCCCAACTTGAATTGTCGATGTAGTATCTTCCGTGGCGGCTCTTAGTCATGAGACCGACCGCGTAGCTCCCGAACCCTGGAAGGGCTCCCTTTGAGAACTCAACTCCACCATGTGTATGCCCCATGGTGGGCACCAACTCTCGTGGTTTTGTCATGGCAGATGTCCTCCTGAAAGGACTTAGTGATGGGGGCATCACAACCATGTGGAAACTCAAAGGGGTTAATTGGGAGCAAGAGACAATTTTACCCAGGTTCAGCCCCTCTGATCGAGGTAAAAGCCTAGGTCCTGCTTTGTGTATATTGATGTAGAAATCGATTACAAGGGTGTAGATTTGACTGACCTAGCTCTTGATTGGTGATGACTTAAGTCTACCAACCCTAGAGACTCGCCTTTATATACAGGTCGAGGCCCTAGGGCCGCAAGGGTCCGGGTCATGTATGATTCGTGACCTGACATATCTCTAACTCACCTTACTTCTATCGCAAGGAAACTTCTAGAGACCCTTCCTCTATATGGGCCATAAGTCGCCATCTTTGTGTCTTGGGCTATAGCTGGCTCCTTCGGCTCCGCCTTGTGCCTTCTGATTCTTAAGTCATGGCCCATCTTGAACATGAACGTTAATCCGCCATCATCTTGACCCGACCTCTTGGGGCGGGTCTCATGGCAGGATAATATCCCCAATAGCGTTCAAAATTATCCTTAGTAACTTGAGGACTAAGGAATTTTTTTGGCGATTATGGAAGTGATACAAGATTTTTTTGTAAAGGGTTACGTCGATCCAACCTTTGACATCAATCCGGATGACTCTGAGTAGCAAACCGGATTCACATAGTGGAGCAGTCATTTGGAATAGTTCCAAGTAGAGCATGGTGGTAGCATCTATAGTATGACATAGGAATTTGTAAACTACACACGGATCTAAATGTTGCAGGCGCGTTGACTAAAACCTCTCTCACAAGCAAGACATGATCAAACCCCAGAACTGTATGGGTGTTATATTCATTACAATGTTAAATCACATGATGATGTGAACTAGATTAGTGACTCTAGTGCAAGTGGGAGGCTGTTGGAAATATGCCCTAGAGGCAATAATAAATTAGTTATTATCATATTTCCTTGTTCATGATAATGGTTTATTCTCCATGTTATAATTGTATTGATTGGAAACTCACATACATGTGTGGATACATAGAGAAACACAATGTCCCTGCTGAGCCTCTAATGGACTAGTTCATTGATCAAAGGATGGTCAAGCTTTCCTGGCCATAGACATGAGTTGTCATTCGATAATAGGATCACATCATTAGGAGACTGATGTGATGGACAAGACCCAAACTATGAACGTAGCATATGATCGTGTCAGTTTATTATTGTTGTTCTCTGCATGTCAAGTATATATTCCGATGACCATGAGATCATCCAACTTCCGGACATCAAAGGAAAGTCTTGTGTGTATCAAATGTCACAATGTAACTGGGTGACTATAAAGGTGCATTACAAGTATCTCCAAGGGTGTCTGTTGGGTTGGTGCGAATCGAGACTAGGATTTGTCACTCTGTATGACGGAGAGGTATCTCTAGGCCCACTCGGAAATACAATACCACAAGAAGCTTGCAAGCAACGTTACTAAGGACTTATGTCGGCAATGCTAGGTCGACACCTATGGGAATCAACATGAAACCCTTGTGATCGTAGGGCGGGAAAGGTGACGTCAAGAGCAGAACTAATGATCAGCACCCGACAAGCCTTTTTACCCAGGTTCGGGCCGCTTACGCATAAAATCCTACGTCCTACTTGTGTGGTCGTATTAAGTGTTTGGTTCTTGATTGTTATAGTGACCGTTCATAACCTTCTTCCAGGCCAATGTACAAAGAGTCTAACCCCTTGTGAATGAGCTAAGTGCCTGATTTTATAGGCAAAGGGGTCACCTACAGTGCTTGGTGATAGGTTCAGGAGAAGTTACAGTGAACCTCGAGCGGTTCTTATCCATCTACCGCTGTTAGGTGCATTAAATGCACGTCTTGTCCTTGTCAGCAATGTGCTGGTGAAGACACATATCCACGCATTTCGAAACCTAGATGTTGCGCTGGCGCATGCGAAATGCACTGGAACTTGGGGGCGGTGGCACTGTGGCAAGGGCGGTTGACCTCCAGTGCCTAGCCCAGTCATCTCGGCAAGGGAGCATGCCGGGGCCTTGGGTCTTCATCCCGGCAAGGAAGCTTGCCGAGGGCTTCGATCGTCATCCCGACATAGGAGGCTTGGCGAGGTCCTGTAATTGGTGAGCTCATCATGCCCACCAAATGGGCGTGGCCTTGGTTATCTTCCCGGCAAGGCAGGCTTGCCGAGGCCTTGATTATTTTGGGGGATGCATCTTGTCTGGGTCCAGCCATGCCCTGCCAGCAGGGGCTCTTTGCGCCAGTGCACAAGTCTAGGGCATTAGGGACTCTAGTCTTTAGTGCACCGATAGGAGCTCCCAAGCCTGGCCCACAGACACGTGTGAAGCGTTGTTGGGCTAGGCCCAAAGAGGCGCACAGGCCTTCATGGCTGGGTCTGCTGGCGTTTGCTTTTCCCCACGTCGCGCATCGGATGCCCGAAGTGGGTGGTCGTGCGCAGAGTGGCCTCTCCGCCTCCTGAAACGCCTCTACCATGCGAGTGGCATGCGTAGTTATGAATGGACAGGTGGCAGACATAGCCTTGAAAAGTGCAGTAGTGGTTGGGCCCACCTGTGCATGCATTGGTGTAGCAGGGCATTCTCTGTTCGCCCGTGAACTCGAGCGATTGGGCGAGAGGGGTGGTGGTTGTTGGAGCAAGGGTGGCTAGCCCCCGCGCCCCTCCTATAAATTGCGAGGGTTTTGCGAGGGTGATACGTCTCAACCGTATCTATAATTTTTGATGGTTTCATGATCTTATCTTGTCATCTTTGGATGTTTTATGTACCTTTTATATCTTTTTTGGGACTAACTTATTAATTCAGTGCCAAGTGCCAGTTCCTGTTTTTTCTGTGTTTTTGGCTCTTTTCAGATCTGATTTTGGAACGGAGTCCAAATGGAATAAAATCCCCGAAATAATTTTTTCTTGAACAGAAGAAGATCAGGGCGCTTGAGGGCCAAGCCAGGAGGGCTACAGGGGGCCCACAAGCCCCCTATCCGTCACCAGGGGGCGGCGGCCAGCAGGCTTGTGGCCTCCCTGGCGCCCCCCTGACCTAACTCCTTCTCCTATATATTCCCTAAAATACAGAAAAAAATCAGGGGATCCACGAAAATACTTTTCCGCCGCCGCAAGCTTCCGTTTCCGTGAGATCTCATCTGGAGACACTTCCCGGTGCCTTGCCGGAGGGGACTTTGGAGTTGGAGGGCTTCTACATCAACATCATCGCCCCTCCAATGACTCGTGAGAAGTTCACTTCAGACCTACGGGTCCGTAGTTAGTAGCTAGATGCCTTCTTCTCTCTCTTGGAGCTTCAATACAAAGTTCTCCATGATCTTCATGCAGATCTATCCGATGTAATCTTCTTTGGCGGTGTGTTTTCGAGATCCGATGAATTGTGGATTTGTGATCAGATTATCTATGATATATATTTGAGTCTTTGCTGATTTCTTATATGCATGATTTGATATCCTTGTAAGTCTCTCCGAGTCTTGGGTTTTGTTTGGCCAACTAGATCTATGATTCTTGCAATGGGAGAAGTGCTTGGTTTTGGGTTCTTACCGCGCGGTGACCTTTCCCAATGACAGTAGGGGTAGCAAGGCACACATCGTGTAGTTGCCATCAAGGGTAACAAGGTGGGCTTTGTCGTAGATATGAGATTGTCCATCTACATCAAGTCATCTTGCTTAAAGCGTTACTCTATTCTTTTGGACTTAATACACTAGATGCATCCTGGATAGCGGCTGACGTGTGGAGTAATAGTAGTAGATGCAGAAAGTATCGGTCTACTTGTTTTGGACGTGATGCCTATAGATATAATCATTGCCATAGATGACGTCACGACTTTGCGCGGTTCTATCAATTGATCGATAGTAAATTGTTCACCCACCGTCAACTTGCTTTCATGAGAGAAGCCACTAGTAAACACTATGGCCCCGGGTCTATTCACACCTATCATTTCCACTTTCCCTTTTACTTTGCTTTGTTACTTTCTTTCTTTCAGTTCTCACTTGGCGACCAATCTATAAGGGATTGAAAACCCCTTCATAGCGTTGGGAACAAGCTTTTTGTGTTTGTGCAGGCACTTGTGATACTCCTTCACTGGATCGATACCTTGGTTCTCAAACTGAGGGAAATAGTTACCACCGCTGCGCTACATCACCCTTTCTGCTTCGAGGGAACACCAACGCAAGGCTCCAAGGCCACGGGGGAAATCCTTTGCATATTTGCCTAGGAAGTCCCTTAAGGCGTAGCCGTAGCAGAAGGATTCCTGGTGCCGTAGCACGTTTCTGGCGCCGTTGGAAGGTCTTTTGTTGCAGTAGCAGAAGGATTTCTAGCACTGTTGCCGGGGAAGGAGAGATCTATCCAAGTAGGTCTCACAAACTCATCTCTTGCATTTACTTTTTTGCGAGTTGCCTCTCGTTTTCCTCTCCCCCACTTCAGATATGTCGTTTTCATTTGCCTTTCTCCTTTGCCGTTTTCTTTTGCCTTTTTCCTTTTTGCCGTTTTCCTTTGCCGGTTTTCTTGCTTGCTTGTGTGCTTGTTGGATTGTTGAAGTCATCATGGCTGAAAACACCAAACTTTGTGACTTCTCGAGTACCAATAATAATGATTTTATCAGTACTCCGATTGTTCCCGCCACTAGTGTGGAATCGTATGAAATCAACGCAGCTTTGCTGAATCTTGTTATGAAAGAACAAATCTTTGGCCTTCCTAGTGAAGATGTCGCACCCCATCTCAGTACCTTCATTGAGCTTTGTGATATGCAAAAGAAAAGAGATGTGGATAATGAAGTTATTAAGTTGAAACTTTTTTCCTTTCTTGTTGCGAGATCGCGCAAAAACTTGGTTTTCTTCTTTACCTAAAAATAGTATCGATTCTTGGGATAAGTGCCAAGATGCTTACATATCCAAGTATTTTCCGCGGGCTAACATCATCTCCTTACGTAACGATATCATGAATTTCAAGAAACTTGATCATGAACACGTTGCACAATCTTGGGAGAGGATGAAGCTTATGGTTAGAAATTGTCCCGCTCATGGCTTGAGTTTGTGGATGATCATACAAATCTTTTACGCTGGCTTGAATTTCGCTTCTCGCAATATCTTGGACTCCGCCTCAGGTGGAACGTTCATGGAAATCACGTTAGGAGACGCTACAAAACTCCTAGACAATATCATGACCAACTACTCTCAGTGGCACACTGAAAAGTCGCCTGCTAGCAAAAAGGTACACGCTATAGAAGAAATTAACTCGCTTGTGCTCAGATGGGCGAGTTGATGAATTTGGTTGCTAGTAGAAACGCTACTGTATATCCTAATGGCATGCCACTATCTTCCTTGATTGAGAGTAGCAACGCTAGTTTGGACGTGAATTTTGTTGGTAGGAACAATTTTGGCAACAACAATGCTTTTAGAGGAAACTATGTTCGTAGGCCTTTTCCTAGTAACTCCTCTAACAATTATGGCAATTCCTACAACAACATTTATGGAAATCACAACAAATTACCCTCTGATTTAGAGAGTAATATCAAAGAGTTCATCAACTCTCAAAAGATTTTCAATGCGTCCATAGAGGAAAAACTACTCAAAATAGACGATTTGGCTAAGAGCGTTGATAGGATGTCTTGTGATATTGATGCTTTGAAAGTTAGATGCGCTCCTCCCAAGATCAACTTGGATAAAACTTTGAAAGCTATGTGTGTCTCCGTGAATGAGAGCAAAGAAAGAACCGCCCAAATTCGCGCTAGGCATGAATGGTTTAAAAGGGTGCATTCTAGTGATGCAAATCATGAAGATCTTAAAGTGCTTGGTGTGACTCCTCTTGAATCTTTGTTTTCGCGTGTCAAACCTATTGATGAAGGGGTTGGATATGAATCCACTTTGGTTAAAAAACGCCCCAATGATTCGGAGTCCACCCATCTTGATGATAAAGGTGTGGAGAATGGAGTAGAAGAAATCAAAACTTTGGGTAGTAATGAAACTCCCACTTTGGATTTCAAGGAATTCAATTATGATAATTGCTCCTTGTTTGAATGCATCTCTTTGATGCAGTCCATTGCAAACTCCCCACATGCTTATAGCCAAAGCAAAGCCTTTACCGCGCATATCGTAGATGCTATGATGAAATATCTTCAAGAGGAGCTCGAACTACAAGTCTCTATACCTAGAAAACTTCATGATGAGTGGGAACCTACTATCAAAATCAAGATCAAAAACTATGAGTGCAATGCTTTGTGTGATTTGGGTGCTAGTGTTTCCGTGATTCCAAAGTCCTTATGTGATATTCTTGGTTTTCATGAGATTGAAGAGTGTTCTCTTAATTTGCATCTTGTGGATTCTACTGTCAAGAAACCCATGGGAAGAATCGATGATGTTCTTATTGTTGCACATAAGAACTATGTACGCTTGGATTTCATCGTACTTGACATAGATTGCAATCCTTCATGTCCCATTATTCTTGGTAGACCTTTCCTAAGGACTATTGGTGTGATCATCGGTATGAAGGAAGGGAATATTAGATTTCAATTTCCTTTAAAGAAGGGCATGGAGCACTTTCCTAGAAAGAAAATAAGATAGCCTTATGAATCTATGATGAGGGCTACTTATGGTTTGAGCACCAAAGATGACTATACGTGATTCCATCACCTTTTGCCTAGCTAAGGGCGTTAAACAAACGCGCTTGTTGGGAGGCAATCCAACGAATCTATCCTTTTTCTTTCTGTTTTGTGTTTTCCATACTTTCACTGTTATGATTGTGTTTTTTGTGTTTTTTTGCGTTTGTGCCAAGCAAAACCGTTATGATTAGTCTTGGGGATGATCGTTTGGTCATGCTGGAAAAGACAGAAACTTTCTGCTCATGAAAATAATTTGCATTTTTTTTATGTAAGAGCTTTTGAGTTGATATGTTTTGCTGCTGATTGCTATGCACATTCTTCAAACTGTCGTAATTTTTCAGAATTTTTTAAGTACAGAAGTATACGAAATATTCATATTGCTATAGACTAGTCTGCTGTTAACAGATTCTGTTTTTGTTGTGTTGGTTGTTTATTTTGATGAAACTACGGATAGTATCGGGGGGTATTATCCATGGAAGATTGAAAATACTGTAAGACAACATCAGCATAAGTAGAATTTAAGTTTGCTACAGTACCTAAGGAAGTGGTGGTTTGCTTTCTCATACTAATGTTATCACGAGTTTCTGTTTAAGTTTCGTGTTGTGAAGTTTTCAAGTTTTGGGTGAAGTTCTTATGGACAAAGAGATAAAGAGTGGCAAGATCTCAAGCTTGGGGATGCCCAAGGCACCCCAAGAGATTCAAGGATGTCGTAAAATCCTAAGCTTGGGGATGCCCCGGGAAGGCATCCCCTCTCACGTCTTCAATCCATCGGTAACGTTACTTGGGGCTATATTTTTATTCACCACATGTTATGTGTTTTTTCTTGGAGCTTCTTTTATCGTAGGAGTCTTTTATTTTTTTGTGTCACAATCATCCTTGCTGCACACCTACAGAGAGAGACATGCACTCACCGTGATTTTGTCGAGCTTCACTTATATCCTTTGGTAGACAATTCAGCTCACATGTGCTTCACTTATATCTTTTGAGCTAGATACTTTTGCTCTGTGTGCTTCACTTATATCTTTTAGAGCACAGCGGTGCGTTGCTTGGTAGTTGATCTATGCTTTGAAAGTAGTCACAAAAGGGGTAGTTATCCAAAGGGATACGAAAACTTCCACCTTCATGTGCATTGAATACTTAGAGAAGTTTGATTCATCTCAATTAGTTTTGAGTTGTGGTTTTGGTAATATTGAAGTCATGCTAGTAAGGTGTTGTGGATCTAGAAATACTTGTGTTGAAGTTAGTGATTCCCGTAGCATGCACGTATGGTGAACCGCTATGTGATGAAGTCTGAGCATGATTAGTCTATTGATTGTCATCCTTTGAGTGGCGGTCGGGATCGCGCGATGGTTTATAGCTACCAACCCTTCCCCTAGGAGTATGCGTTGAATGCTTTGTTTCGATTACTAATAAAACTTTTGCAACAAGTATATGAGTTCTTCATGACTAATGTTGAGTCCATGGTTTAGATGCACTTTCACCTTCCACCATCACTATCTTCTTAGTGCCGTGCAACTTTCGCCGGTGCACAAAACCCACCACTAGCCTCCCTCAAAACAGCCACCATACCTACCTACTATGGCTTTTTCAAAGTCATTCCGAGATATATTGCCATGCAACTACCACCATGACATGTGCCACCACTTCTACATTGCCATTGCATGATCGTAAGATAGCTACCATGATGTTTCCATTAATGTCTATGCCATGCTAGATCATTGTCTCGGTACACTACCGAAGGCATTCCATATAGAGTCATCGTTGCTCTAAGTTTTGAGTTGAAAGTGGGATGAAAATCATTGATGGAGCATTGTCAGATGTGAGGAAATAAAATAGGCCAAAGATGCCCACCAAAAAAAAGAGGCCAAAGAGCCCACACAAAAAAATAAAAAAATGAGAGAAAAAGAGAGACGGGACAATGCTACCACCTTTCCACACTTGTGCATATTAAGCACCATGATCTTCAAGATTGAGAGTCTCTCGTGTTGTCACCACCATATAGCTAGTGGGTAACTTCCATTATATAACTTGGCTTGTATATTCCAATGATAGGCTTCCTCAAAATTGCCTTAGGTCTTCGTGAGCAAGCAAGTTGGATGCACACCCACTAGTTTTCTTTAAGAGCTTTCACATACTCTTAGCTCTAGTGCATCATTTGTATGGCAATCCCTACTAATTCACATTGATATCTATTCATGAGCATCTCCACAGCTCATTGATATGCCTACTTAATGTGATCATCTTCTCCTTATTTTGTCTTGCAACCTCCACCACATTCCACACCACTTACAGTGCTAAAACCATGGCTCACGCTCATGTATTGCGTGAGAGTTGAAAAGGTTTGAGAAAGTAAAGGTGTGAAACAATTACTTGGCCAATACCGGGGTTGTACAAGATTTAAATTTGTTGTGCAATGATGATAGAGCATAGCCAGACTATATGCTTTTGTAGGGATAACTTTCTTTTGGCCTTGTTATTTTGAAAGTTCATGATTACCTTGCTAGTTCGCTTGAATTATTATTGTTTCCATGTCAATAGAAAACTATTGTTTTGAATCTAATGGATCTGAGCATTCACGTCACATAAGAGGAGTTACAAAGGACATCTATGCTAGGTAGCATGAAAGCATCAAAAATTCATTCTTTATCACTTCCCTACTCGAGGACGAACAGGAGTTAAGCTTGGGGATGCTTGATACGTCTCGAACGTATCTATAATTGTTGATGGTTTCATGTTGTTATCTTGTCATCTTTGGATGTTTTATGTACCTTTTATATCTTTTTTTGGGACTAACTTATTAATTCAGTGCCAAGTGCGAGTTCCTGTTTTTCTGTGTTTTTGGCTCTTTTCAGATCTGATTTTGGAACGGAGTCCAAACGGAATAAAATCCCCGAAATAATTTTTTCCCGAACAGAAGAAGATCAGGGGGCTTGAGGGCCAAGCCAGGAGGGCTACAGGGGGCCCACAAGCCCCCTATCCGTCACCAGGGGGGCAGCGGTCAGCAGGCTTGTGGCCTCCCTGGCGGCCCCCTGACCTAACTCCTTCGCCTATATATTCCCTAAAATACAGAAAACAATTAGGGGATCCACGAAAATCTTTTCCGCCGCCGCAAGCTTCCGTTTCCGCGAGTCTCATCTGGAGACCCTTCCCGGTGCCCTGCCGGAGGGGACTTTGGAGTTGGAGGGCTTCTACATCAACATCATCGCCCCTCCAATGACTCATGAGTAGTTCACTTCAGACCTACGGGTCCATAGTTAGTAGCTAGATGGCTTCTTCTCTCTCTTGGATCTTCAATACAAAGTTCTTCATGATCTTCATGGAAATCTATCCGATGTAATCCTCTTTGGCGGTTTTGTTTGTCGAGATCCGATGTATTGTGGATTCGTGATCAGATTATCTATGATATATATTTGAGTCTTTGCTTATTTCTTATATGCATGATTTGATATCCTTGTAAGTGTCTCCGAGTCTTGGGTTTTGTTTGGCCAACTAGATCTATGATTCTTGCAATGGGAGAAGTGCTTGGTTTTGGGTTCTTACCGTGCGGTGACCTTTCCCAGTGACAGTAGGGGCAGCAAGGCACACATCGTGTAGTTGCCATCAAGGGTAACAAGGTGGGCTTTGTCGTAGATATGAGATTGTCCATCTACATCATGTCATCTTGCTTAAGGCGTTACTCTGTTCTTTTGGACTTAATACACTAGATGCATGCTGGATAGCGGCCGATGTGTGGAGTAATAGTAGTAGATGCAGAAAGTATCGGTCTACTTGTTTTGGACGTGATGCCTATAGATATAATCATTGCCATAGATGACGTCACGACTTTGTGCGGTTCTATCAATTGTTCGACAGTAATTTGTTCACCCACCATCTACTTGCTTTCATGAGAGAAGCCACTAGTAAACACTACGGCCCCCGGGTCTATTCACACCTATCGTTTCCACTTTCGCTTTTACTTTGCTTTGTTAGTTTGTTGCTTTCAGTTCTCACTTGGCGAACAATCTATAAGGGATTGACAACCCCTTCATAGCATTGGGAGCAAGCTTTTTGTGTTTGTGCACGCACTTGTGATACTCCTTCACTGGATCGATACCTTGGTTTTCAAACTGAGGGAAATACTTACCACCGCTGTGCTACATCACCCTTTCCGCGACCGCCGTTTGAGGTCGAGGCCGGAGGAGGCGGAGCGCTACTCTAACGCCTCCGTCCTTCCCTGGGGCTTGCTCCTGTGGCGGTCCTCCATGTTGGTTTAGGGCCCCCCACGTGCGCTTCTCGGCTGCTGCGAAGAGGGACTGAGCGACGCCGGCTGCCCTACCTCGAGCGGTAGCGACAAGGAGGACAACGGTGGTGGCGAGGTCCGTGTTGGGTTAGGGCCGTGGGGTGTCAAGTTGGATGTCGACTCCCCGGGCCCCGACTGGACGAAGATCGCACCGCCGCGACTAGCTCACGGCTTGCCCCCTCCTGGCGGGGGTGTCTTGCCGGAGCTTGCGCCGGTGCCTCGTGTTCGAGGGGGAGGCACCTCTGCCAGCTCTGACTTCTCCAGGTGCTCTGCTTGGGCCACCTCAGAGCGGGTATTGGCTCCTCGGCTCTAGGAGGAGGCGCACCCGCGGACTCTGGATCCTTCGCCCCTTCCTGTGCCCTGCACTCTGCTCCTCGGCCAGAGGGGGCCAGGTGACGCTTGTCGGGGGCGGTCCCGTTCTCGTCGGCATAGTGCTGGTCCTGGGGAGCCAGCCCTGGCCGCTCCGTGGGCCTCGCCTTTTTGTATTCTTGAACTTCGCTCCGACGAGCGTAGTTCCTCGCCAAAGGCAAAAGTTCTAGGTCGGAGTAGATCATATCATCCATGTAATATGTTTGAGAATAGCCCAAACAAATGAATGAAAAGACTATTTTCCCCTTTTTCCGATTTCGTTCTTTGTATGATTCGCCCTTGCATGATCTGGGAGCTCGCCGGCAACTACCGGCAAGGCTCCTTGCATCGTTCAGTGCAACCATGGAAATCGCCAAGCGCAGCTTGAGACAAAATCGGGTGCTATGTAGCCGCTTGCTTTGTTGATCATGTTCGCAACAGTTTCAAGGCGCTCTGTGGCCATTCGGATTGTTTGAACGAGTTCGAAACAAAGACAAGGTGCACTGATCTTTGGAAAGGTCCAAGTATGCGCAAACTCCACACACAAAGATTGGAAACTTTCAAAGGGAAAAAACAAAGAATCTATCTACCTCAGATCTAAATCTTAAACTTAAAAACTTATCTGTTCGCGCCGCGGTTGCATGGCGCTTGAATCTTTTTCTGGGGAGTCGGAGCCCTCGGCAAGCAGGGAATCATCGCTCTTGGCGGTTTTTTCCTCCAGCAAAGTCTTCTCGCCAATGGTCCGCGACCATCGTTTGGAGGAAAAGTTGGCCAGGGTGTAACCCCTTTGCTTTTCTCTTCCTAGGTTGTGCTTGCGGAGCCCCCGAGCGCGTCTTTGGGCGACGATGTGACGCTCTTAGGGTCGCAACACTCGCACTGGAGTGTACGCCGAGGCTTCGGGACCGTGTGGCGCATCCTCAACGACTATGCATCGCTCCGCAGAGGTGCGTCCGCCGGAGTATGCGTCGGGGCCTCTGTGAAGCGCCTAGGCGCGCCCTCGAGAGCTGCACATTGGCCCCGAGCGACGCATCGGCCTGACGGCGCTTCTCTTGGAGCCTCCGCCACCATGCCCAGCGCGCGCGTAGCAACGCGCTTGCGCGGGACTTGGGAAGCCGTAGCAGAATAGAGCGCCCACCGCGGTACCCCGTTTCCGGGGGAACGCGGCGTAGCGCCCAAACTTCAAAGAATCCGGTGCTAAGCTTGGTCTGATTCACGCACAACTCCACACCCCCTACCTGGCACGCCGAAGATGTCAGCGATGCTAGGTCGACACCTATGGGAATCAACGTGAAAACCTTGTGATCGTAGGGTGGGAAAGGTGACGTCAAGAGCAGAACTAACGATCAGCACCCGACAAGCCCTTTTACCCAAGTTCGGACCGCTTACGCGTAAAACACTACGTCCTGCTTGTCTGGTCGTATTAAGCATTTTTTGTTGATTGTTATAGCGACTTTTGATAACCTTCTTCTGGGCCAATGTCCAAAGAGTTTAACCCCTTGTGAATGTGCTAAGGGCCTCCTTTTATAGGGAAAGGGGTCACCTACAGTGCTCGGTGGTAGGTTCACGAGAAGTTACGGTGAACCTAGAGCGGTGCTTATCCATCTACCACTGTCAGGTGCATTAAATGCATGTCTTGTCCTTGTCAGCAATGTGCTGGTGAAGACACCTATCCAGGCATTTTGACGCCTGGACGTTGCGCTCGCGCATGCGGAATGCGTTGGAACTTGGGGGCGGTGGCACTGTGGCAAGGGCGGTTTCCCTCTAGTGCCTAGCCCCGTCATCTCGGCAAGGGAGCTTGTCGGGGCCTTGGATCTTCATCCCGGCAAGGAAGCTTGTTGGGGACTTCGATTTTCATCCCGGCAAGGGAGGCTTGCCGAGGTCCTGTACTTGGTGAGCTCATCACGCCCACCAAATGGGCGTGGCCTTGGTTATCTTCCCGGCAAGGGAGGCTTGTCGAGGCCTTGATTATCTTGTTGGATACATCTTGTCTGGGTCCAGCCATGCCCTGCCGGCAGGAGCTCTTTGCGCCCGTGCACAAGTATGGGGCACTAGGAACCCCAGTCTTTATTGCACCGACAAGTTAGTTACAGGATCTTGTATTATGTAACTAGTAAAGAGACTTGCCGGTAACGAGATTGAACTAGGTACGAAGATACCGACGATCGAATCTCGGGCAAGTAACATATCGATGGACAAAGGGAACAGTATACGGAATTGATTTAATCCTTGACATCGTGGTTCGACCAATAAAGATCTTCCTATTAGGTACCAATATGGGCATCCATGTCCCTCTATTGGTTATTGACTGGAGAGTGTCTCGGTCATGTCTGCATAGTTCTCGAACCCGTAGGGTCTACACACTTTAAGTTCGGTGGCGATTGAGTGTTAATGAGTTATGTGTGGTGATAGCCAAAAGTTGTTAGGGGTCCTAGATGAGATCCCCGGATGTCACGAGGAGCTCCGGAATGGTCCAGATGTAAAGATATATATACGGGAAGTTTGTATTCGAGTTTTTGAAAAGTTCCGGGACTTACCAGTTTTGTGATGGGAGTGCCGGAAGTATTTGAAGGGTCCACTCGGAGGGTCGACCTGCCCCGGAGGGCCCCATGGGCTGTGAGAGGGGGCGCACCAGCCCCTCCCACCTAAGGCCCCTACGGCTAGGGCAAGGGTAGGGCCAAGAGGGGGGAGGTGCCCCACTCACCTTGGGGGCCAAGGCACCCCCATTGGCTGCCAGCCCACCACTAGGGGAAACCCTATGGCACCTCCCTCCTCGTCGCCTCCTATATATATGTGAGGGGAGGGAGGGCTACAACAATACAAACCACGGCGCAGCCTCTCCCTCTCCCTATAGATTGTCTCCTCCTCTAGATATTCCAGCAGTGCTTGGCGAAGCCCTGCCGGGACAGCTACACCACCACCACCGTCACGTCGTCGCGCTGACGGGGAACTCATCTACCACTCCACCTTCGCTTGCTGGATCAAGGAGGCGGAGACATCATCAAGCTGTACGTCTGCTGAATGCGGAGATGTCATCCGTTCGTCACTAGATCTGCACGGATCTTGATTGGATCATGGGATGGATCATGATGGGATCACGAGATAGATTGTGATTTGGATCACAAAGAGATTCAACTACATCAACCGCGTTATATACGCTTCCGCTTCGTGATCTACAGGGGTATGTAGATTCACTCCCCCTCTCGTAGATGCTAGTCTCCATAGATTGATCTTGGTGAGCGTAGGAAATAATTTGTTTCCCATGCGCATTCACCATCATCATTGACTCCATCATCATTTCCTCACTGAGACAGTGCCCTAAATAATGTTGATCATCACACTTTTATTTACTTACAACTCAACATCAAGAACGGATAGGACGATATGACTCTATATGAATGCCTTTGGTGGTGTACCAAGATGTGCAATGATCAAGCGTAACATGTATAACAATGATGAATGTTGGCTTTGCCACAAATACTGTGTCATCTTATATGAGCATGCAAAGCAATATGAAAATGGAGGTATAAGTCATATGAAGTGACGGTGGAAGTTACATGGAAATATATCTCAGAATGGCTATGGAAATGCCATGATAGGTAGGTATAGTGGCTATTTTCAGGAAGATATAATGATCCTTTATGTGCAACAGAGCGAATGTCACGGGGTTTGGATGCAACAGGGAAAGTTGCACCGATCCTCGACGTGAGAATGGGCACCGCACGGTATAGAAGAGGCAAGAAAATATGTGGAGGTGAGAGTGTGTATATCCATGGATTCACATTAGTCATGAAGAGATCACATACTTATTGGAAGATTTTAATAGCTCTTTCTAAGCAAAGCACTACTCGCACGCCCCAGGGAGGAGGTTGGTAGGAGTTAACCATCGTGCTCCCTGACTCAAACATCACTAGGAGTTTAACAAGGAATTAGTATGCTCACACATCATCACCATGCCATAAAAATATTTGGATGAATAGAAATTTAACACCTCTAATTCACAATACCTATATTACCAATGATCGTGCACTCATGCTATTTCACATTACCACATTAACCAATGAGCAGCAATGATGATGTAAAGGCCCTCTGTGATTGATCCCCCTCCAGCAGGACACCAAAACACGGCTCTAGATGGGCACATGATGGAACAGAGACTTGCGGCAGCACATAAAGTGTTTTAGGTGGCTCTCTAGGGTTTTTGGGTTATATGTGAATGTATAGGATGAGGTACGCCAAGAAACAACCGTGAAGAGCACGAGGCAATAGGGCGCGCCCTAGGCCCTGGTCACGCCCTGTAGGCTCGTGCTTCGCTCGCGAGTGTTATGGCCTCCTCCCAAAGTTTCCTGGTCTTGTTTTGGTCTAGAAAAAATCACCAAAAAGTTTTGTGGCAATTGGACTTTGTTTCGTACTGTAAACTTGAAAATCTAAAAACACGCAGAAAACAGGAACTGACACTAGGCACAGGGTTAATAGGTTAGTGCTGAGTAAATAACGATTGGTGTATAAACTCCCAAAAAGTATCCTGGATGATAATACAAGAGCATGGATCAATCAAAAATCATAGATACGTTGGAGACATATCATAAGCTACCAACTGCTCCTTTAGGAATAGACACTACTTGAAAAGGGCTTATAGGTGAACCGTAATGAGTGGCGGGCGAAGTAGGGCACCCGCCAACTCCTAATTTTAAAAGCACGTAGTGGCGAGCGCTAAAACCTGCCTGTTAGTGCTAGACAAGTAGCTGTAGCGGGCAGCCAATATAACCCGCCACAACTTGAAAATGCGTTATATCGACTAGAGGGGGTGAATAGGCGATTTTTAGAATTTCATCACTGAGGAAATTCCTTTTGAGGAAATTCCTCACTAATGAATAACGTGCAGCGGAAATAGCACAGGATGAGAGGTGCAACGATTACAACGGTAGTTTACTTGATGAAGATTATGAGAATCGGTTTGCACAGTATGCAGGCACATAATAAGCAGGTGAAGATTAACTCGTATGAAGAATTTGAGGTTGAGGAAATTTAGAGAAAGTCTTCAGCAAATTCTTTAAACAGTGATAACGAAAGTCTTCAACATACAATATCAAGGAATTGAAAGAGTTGAAGAAATAGAACCGTCTCACGATGATGACAGTTGATGATGACCCAATTCCAACTGTTGTGATAGTTGTACATCTGGTTTGGAGCGGCTTGGTATTCAAACCAAAGGACACACAGTCCCTACCGTATTCTCCTTGAGCTAAGGACACATAGTCCTCACCCAACAATCGTGGTAAGTCTTCAGGGTAGACTTCCAAACCCTCACAAACTCGGTCACCCGGCGATCCACAATTGACTACTGGATGCTCAAGACCATGACGCCTAACCGTCTGGAGGATGCACAGTCCTCAAAGGTAAAAGGCTTCAGTTCCACCCAGGAACAAATTCTTCAGTGATGCTCAATCACTTGGTTTTGGTTTGTGGTTTGGTGTTTGGGGTATTTCCTCACTTGATGATTTACTCTCGAAGACTCTGAGGAATTTGGGTTCCTCTAAATGACAAGTGTCAGTTTCTCGCGGAGAAGCCAGCCAGCTAGTGGTTGTGGGGGGCGGCTATTTATAGCCTAGGAGCATCCCGACATGATTTGACATAAATGGCCTTAAATATTGTGACTGTTGGTGTGGATAAGATCGGTGAGGTGGCGCGAATCGCGGCAACGGTCGACACTCTCAACTATGAGAGTCCTCATGTCTCTCATATTCCTCACTTGAGGCTTTTGTAGGTTTAGGCTTGGGTTGAGCATCATGAGGAAATTCATTTTGTAGTATTACCTCGACCCCCTTTAACAGTACGGTGTTCCTATGACTCAAGAGTAAAGAAAATGAAACAGAAAGAATAAATCTTCACGCTTCAAAGTCTTTGGACTGATTTTCTTCAGGACACACCGAATTCCTCATCTTTAGTATCTTCATGAGGAATATCAATTTCAACGCAATTTATTCACGATCAAAGTCTTCATCATATGACCAATTTCTTCAGCCAAAGACTTACATTTTTAGGGGTCGATATTCATCGTATAACTCAAACTCCTCAGCGACTTATAGAGCATGTGTACACTTATAAACACATTAGTTACTTAACCTGTAAGTGTTCAAACCACCAAAATCACTAAGGGCACTAGATGCACTTACAATCTCCCCCTTTTTGGTAGTTGATGACAATTAGGTTAATTTTTCATTGGGGATAAAAATAAGAAGTGTAAATACTGAATTTGAGGAATTTGAAATCAAGATACTGAGAGACTCCCCCTAAAGATGTGCATATTTTGAGGAAATTGTTATTCACAGTTGATGCACATTGATGATTTATATCATGGAGATCTCCCCCAGTATCTTGTAACTCATGCATAAATTTGACATATAATATGAGGAATTGAAAATGCATGATGAAAAATGGTGTCTGACGAATTTCAGCATGTGTGCATTAATATACTTTAAGGAATAAGCATGCGAAGAAAAACGTTCAAAAGATTCAGAGCGCCATCGGGCTTAAGTTACAACTCATTACATAAAACACTTCAGAAGAACCAAGAGTTTGTAACTTAATAATGTTCATACGCCCCAAAATATATCCCGCGTGAAGACTAACTCAGATTTCTCCCCCTTTGTCATCAAGTGACGAAAAGGGACAAAGCTGAGGACTAACGCCCCATGAAGACTTTCACTTCTTGGCTGATGAAGAGGTGTGAGGAATCTTGGCGACAGGCATCTTCCTTGGACTTGTTGCAGTGTCTTCTGGTTCTTCATCTAACTCAGCAGTGCGGAATGAAGAAAAAGAACTGTCCTCAAGGTCAGGAACTGGAACTGGCTTGAATTTCTTCTTGGGAGGCCACGACCAGTCGAAGTCCTGAGTAAACTCAAATTCCTCAAGTTCCTATTGATTCTTCAGATGAGCCAAGGTGGCCCAGGTACGATCAAACACCTCATGAAGATAATAGTGATTTTTCCTCAAGGTATTATGAGTCTCGTTGAGGGTTTTCACAATGGCACTGAATTGACGTTTGATCCATTTGTGATTGCGATCGACCTTCTGATGAAGACTGAGGAGTAGCTCTCTGTTATTCATCACTCTTGGGGCAGTTGGGCTTGGTGGATCTTGGGTAGCAGTGTCATCATATGAAGAATATGACTCTGCTTGGCGAAACTGGCCATCAAGGGGCCGATTTCCATCATCAATCACAGATTTGCCTTTGCCTTCAACGGGCTCAAATGTTTTCTTGATGACTCTGATTGGTGGAACATATCCGATGTGATTAGGAAAATCAGCATCGCCGTTGATGCCTGACCTACTTCTTATGAATCTCATGATCCACGGAGCATAAATCTTCATGTCAAAAGGCAACATTGCATTATCAGCCAAATTCCTCAAGAAGAAGTCATGAAGGTTTATTGGTATGCCATGGATGATATTGAACAGGATATTCTTCATGATGCCAACGACTTATTCTTCATCATCATGGCCTTTGATAGGAGCAATGACATTGGCCAGGATTATGTAGATTGTTCGTGGTTCATACTTCAAGTCTTGAACCTGAAAGCGAGTTCTTGGAGGTTGTTCCTTGGCCAAAGGCTTCATGAGGACTTCCATCAATCTGTTGGGCAGCTCACGTTCATCATACATCAGCACCGCATTCTCTGAGGGAATTAAGACTGGAAGATCTTGAAGCGATACAGTGGCAGGCGCTTTGTAGTGCGTGTGCTAAGTCATCCAATCCAAAACCCAAGTGTTGACATCCTTTGGGTTGCCAGAGATATGTAGAGTGGCGTAGAACTGAAGAATTATGTCACAGTTCCAGTCACCTATGTCAGTGCAAAGAGGCATCAGTCCAGCTTCGTGAAGAACATTGAGGACTGGAGTGAAGCAAGGAATTTCTTCCATGTCACGGTGAGGAATATGCTTGTGCTGAAATATCTTGTTCCTCCCACAGAGCACTGAAGCATAGTAGTTGAGCTGGTTCCTCGTCTAAAACTTCCGGTGCCTGATGCGAAGCTTATCATAAGGATTTGCGCCAGTGAAGCACATCCGTTCTTCATAAAAAGCTTCCTTTTGAAACTTTGGCCTTTTTGAAAAAGGCTGATTTTGCTGCAGTTCAAGATTATGCTGTTGTTCTTGAGGAGGAGCTACTATCATTGTTATTTCTGTGTTTACCACAACAATAGGAGTTTCAGTATTTGGGGCAGGAGCATTTTCTTCATTCTGAGCATTTTCATCGGGTTGAGGATTTTCCTCAGCTTGAGGAATTTGCTTGTTTGAGGAGGCAGTTGTAGCACTGGTCGCTGCATTTTCTTCAGCTGACAGCTGATTCTTGAGCAGATTCCTCACGAAAGGTCTTCCCATCAGATCCTATGAGGATTTCTGTTGCAGCAGGAGTAGGAGGGATTTGGGTGGACCTTGGTGAGCGATGAGTTTCTTCCCAGAAGTCATCATGAATAACTGGAGTGGTGCACCCAGTTTCGTCATCACCCACAATTTCATCAGAGGTCTTTTGAGGCATGGAGGGTTGAGGAATGTCATCAATTTGTATTTTCTCATCCATGATTTCTTCAGCTTCAGCATCCTCCATTTCCTCATCATCTTCAGGAATGACGTACTCAACTCCGAAGGGAACCAGTGAGTAGGATGGAGCTACATTCAAAGGCGTAGCATCCACCGGGGCAATTGAAGACTCTGTCTGAATGACCTTTGGGCACTTGGCCTCTGAGAATTTTGAGGTCATTGAAGCTTTTCTCTTCTTCATTTCTTTCTCAGTAGCTTTTTTCTTTTCACGTCTGATGCAGACGGAATCATCTTCTTCACCTTTGAGGGTTGAGGTGAAGGAATAGTTTCTTCAAGAGCTGGTGCAGACACGGTCCTAGCAGTTTCCTCAGCTAAAGCATTTTCTTCAGCTGGAACATTTTCTTAAGCTGGAGCAGATTCTTCAGCTTGAGTATCTTGAGGATTTCCTCAGCAGTAGGTTCATCAGCTTCATCTTCTTCTGTCACCTGAACCGTGTAGCTCGACTCGGGGAGCTTTTGCTACACAGGAGGAGCAACTTTCTTGTTGTACTCATAAACTGCATCTCTTGCAAACTTGATGAAATTCGCCTTGACACTTTGACGATCACATAGGCTTGTGTACTTATCTGTCAAGGTTTTCAGTTCAGCCTGAGTTGAAACAAGAGCTTCGGGCATCAGATTGAGGAGATTCTGCTTGAGGAATTTCTCATTCTTCATTTTAGCAACCTTTGCTTGCTTGGCTTGTTGTTCTTTTCATTTTGCCTCATTGATGAATGTGGCAACCATGTGACTGACACCAGGGGGAAGCTTCAAGTCATCAATGGGAGTGTTTGGATCTTCATACCAGAGATTGATGAAGTCCAGCAGAACCTTGGGGGTCCATGGCAAGAGGAATAGAGCTGCCAGAGGCTTGTGCAACTCGTTCCTGCTTGTTTCTGATGATTGTTGAAGAGTTTCACCATTGAATTCCTCACTTCCTTCTGATGCAGAAGGAACATTGATGAGTTTGCTCGGACTTGGCCTGATGCCTCTTCCAGCAGTCATTTTAGTTTTCAAAAGAGGCAGTGAAGACTTTGTAGGAGAGCTCGTGGCAGATGGCACTCAGGAACTGGAATGAGCAGGCTGATGCTTAACTATCTGCTTTTGTTGAGGCTGTGAGGACTGTGGTCCTGTTGAAGGTTTTGGCACTGGTGCAGCCTTCTGAGGCAATTGCTCTTTTGGCACTGAGGCCTTTGGTTTCTTTTGCATAGTCTTCTTTTGAGGAATAGTTGTACCAGATGCTTCAGCAGCTGAAGAGGTGGCGGCAGTGGCAGTAGCAGCAGAGTCCGCATTGAATTTCTTCACTACAGCTTCCGCTTTCTTCTGTAGCTTAGATAAATGTTTGTCTTTCTCATTAGGGTAATTCTCAATTGTTTCAACACTTGAGGGATGAGAAGCTTGTTGATCACACTAAGGAGGCCTCTTGCAAGGTGGCTTGAGGGCGAATTTCTTCGCATATTTTGGAGTTAATAGCGGTATTCCTTCCACTCCTTAGCCCACCTACGTTCGATTTTCTGAAGCCTTATCTTGCGCTTCGCCATGGTCTCTTTGCCATATATTTCCTCATCAAGAGTGTAGTAGTCAGCATATATTTCTTCGGGAATATCAACTGCAGTGTTCTGTTCAAGCTTCTTTCCTCCCTTTTGCTTTCTGTCATCTTCCATTTTCTTCACCTGAGGCTTTTGCTGAGGAATATGCACTCTTGAAGATTCTGATGACACTGGTAAAGTTTCTTCGAGGAATGCTGCAAATGTGTTAAGTTGATGAGAACCTAGTGATTCATCAGCTGACATTTTGTACCTATGAACAGAGTATAGGTGCGAGGAATTCGGAGAGGTCATATGCGTTCTCGTGATTTGAAGAAATTTAAAAAAAACAAAAGTTGAGGAATTTGACCACTGGGTTGAGGAATTCGACTAAGCATTCTCTTCTTTGGTTCCAGAGTTGTTCTGATTCGAGAATTTACACAATTGAGGAATCTCATGAAGAATTTGAGTGGCTTAGTGAAAATCATCAAGTGTTTGAGGAATGAGTGTGCGTGGCTGACAGACACTCTGATGAAAAGTAGATTTCTCGAATCTAAAGTGAAATAATAGATCAACAGAGGCAGTAAAATAAGATTTTAATTACCCTGAGCAAAGAACACGAAGAACAGGAGCAGTAAAAGTGTGAAGATCTTCGGTTCAGATCTTCTGCGCCCTAACTTGGCTGCACAAGTCAGCTACGGCGGTGGCGAAGGAGGAGATTCCACTTCTGGCATGAGTTCGGTGACGCCGAGAGTGAGGCAGTGAAGCTTTTCCTCACCGGCGACAAGATTGCTAGCGATGACGCTAGGGTTGAGCTCGAGCGGAGAGAAGATGAGAGGACGAAGAGTTTTAACTCAGGGAGGTAAGGACCTATTTATAGCTGAGGTGAAAAACTATTCCGCCAAATCTTTCGGACCGAACTGTCCTTGCCTATTCGTCTCTGCACGACACATGGAACCCACGATTGAAGCGGTGGAGATCGTGCTTATCCGATCATGGGAAGTGGGTCCAGTTACTATGCAACGTTAGAAAATTCATTTTTGAAGATTTGAGGATTTCGTTGCAAAGTCATCAGCTGACAAGGACAGGGTGAGGATTTTGAACAAGTTTCAAGTAGAACGCATATGAAGAAATGAATAGATTGGGTTGAGTATAGCATAGAGGGGAGTCGGGTCCGATCACATTCACTTACATGAAATATCGAATTGAAGACTGAGCTATAAGTGAATGTTGTTGAGGACTTTGAAGTCTCAGTCTATATATATATAGGCAAATGAAAATCATCAAACCTTTTTGAAGATTTTGAAAATCTTGAGGATTTGTGACAAAGCATCAGGTGGATGAATTTCAACTTTGAAGAAAAATAGCTTGAAGAATTTCAAAGTTGCGTGGTGGTGTGACCCACCGTATAAGAATGATGATTTCAGGCGCCGCGTACAATTGTCGTAGGGCCTTGAGAATCAAATTCTTCATTAATTTTGTCACACTAAGAGTGATATTCTTCATTGATTGAAGAAAATTGATTCTTCGTGTGTTCCACATATAAGTCATCAATTGTGCATAAGTGTTAGGATGTGTGCATGTTTTCACAAAACATTTGAAGACTCTAGGATATTTAGCTCACACCTCAACTTGCAAAACCTTTTCTCATCCAAGGGCTTAGTGAAAATATCCCCTAGTTGATTGTCAGTCTTCACATGCTCAATGATGATATTGCCCTTGAGCACATGGTCTCGAAGAAAATGATGACGAATCTGGATGTGCTTAGTCTTCGAGTGTTGTACTGGGTTGTAGGCGATCTTGATTGCACTCCCATTGTCGCAGTAGAGAGGCACATTCTTCATATTGATGCCGTAGTATCTGAGGGTTTGCTTCATCCATAGTAGTTGAGCACAACAGGATCCAGAAGCAATATACTCAATTTCGTCAGTGGAGAGAAACACAATTTTGCTTCTTTGAGGACCAGCAGACTAATGATCTTCCGAGGAAATGGCAAGTGCAAAAAGTTGACTTGCGATCCACACTGTCACCAACATAATCAGAATCAGAATATCCAACGGGATGAAGATTTGAGCCCTTGGGGTACCATAATCCTAGTGTTGGTGTGTGAGCTAAGTATCGAAGAATATGCTTCACAGCCTTATGGTGTGATTCCTTCGGTTTTGCTTGAAAACGAGCACACATGCAAACACTAAGCATTATATCTCACCTAGATGCACATAGATACAATAAAGAGCCAATCATCGAGCGATCTACCTGCTGATCGAAATCTTTACCATTTTCGTCAGTGCAGAAGTGGTCGTTGGTAGGCATGGGAGTCTTGACGCCTTTGCATTCATGCATGTCGAATTTCCTTAGAACATCCTTGAGGTATTTCTCCTATGATATGAAGATGCCATTGAGTTCTTGTTGAATTTGAATACCTAAGAAGAATTTCAGCTCCCCCATCATAGACATCTGATATTCTTCACTCATCATGTAAGCAAATTCGTCACTATAATGTTTGTCAGTACAGCCAAAGATAATGTCATCGACATATATTTGGCACACAAATAGCTCATTATCATAGGATTTAGTGAAAAGGGTTGGATTGAGTGAACCAAGTTTGAAGCCTTTCTTCATGAGGAATTCTTTCAATGTGTCATACCACGCCCGAGGGGCTTGCTTGAGGCCATAGAGTGCCTTTTTGAGTCTGAAGACTTTGTCTGGATGCTTCGGATCCTCAAAACCTAGGGGCTGAGAAACGTATACTTCTTCCTCAAGCTTACCATTGAGGAATGCACTTTTCACATCCATTTGATATAGAGTAATGTTATGATGATTAGCATAAGCAAGTAGAATTCGAATAGCTTCAAGAATAGCAACGGGTGCAAAAGTTTCATCAAAATCAATCACTTCAACGTGTGTGTAGCCTTGGGCTACAAGTCGTGCCTTATTCCTCACCACTTGGCCATCCTCATCTTGCTTGTTTCGGAAAATCCACTTGGTGCTGATGATATTATGCTTGCAAGGATCTGGTCGGTTGACGAGTTCCCACACGTAATTTAGCTTGAATTGAAGAAGTTCATCTTGCATGGCTTGAATCCACTTAGGTTCCATGAAAGCCTCAGCAACTTTTGAGGGTTCTGTGATCCACACAAAGGAGGAATGCCCACAAAAGTTAACTAAATGTGAAGCTTTTGAGCGAGTGAGAGGACCTGGCACGTTGATGTCATCGAGGATTTTGTCAAATTCTACTTCATTTACAATCCTTGGATGAGCAGGTTGAGGATTTTGTCTGGGCTGAGGAATTTGATCTGGAGCAATTTACTCAGATGCACCTTCTTGAATTTCATCAGTGCTAATGATGATTTCTTCAGCAATTTCCTTAGCCGGAACAATGTCTTCAGTAACTTTGAACTTGATTGCTTCCGCAGGAGATAATTTGTCTGGCACAGGAGGCAATTGCTCTCTTTGCGAGCCATTAGTTTCATCGAACCGCACATCTACAGTTTCAATAACCTTGTTGTGATAGGTGTTGAAGACTCTGTAGGTGTGCGAGTCCTTTCCATAACCAAGCATAAAACCCTCGTGTGCTTTAGGTGCAAATTTTGAACTATGGTGAGGATCTCTAATCCAACATTTTCACCGAAGACTTTGAATTAACTTACATTGGGTTTCTTATCAGTGAGGAGTTCATATGAGGTTTTCTTGAGGGATTTGTGAAGATATACCCTCTTGATGATGTGGCAAGCAGTGTTGATTGCTTCATGCCAGAAACGACGAGGAGTATGATATTCCTCAAGCATAGTCCCTGCCATTTCAACCAGAGTCCTATTCTTGTGTTCAATGACGCCATTCTGTTGAGGAGTATAAGGAGCAGATAATTTGTGAGTAATACCAAGTTCATCAAGATAATCATCAAGACCAGTATTTTTGAATTCCGTCCTGTTATCACTCCTGATGTGTTTGATTTTGACGCCGAAGTTCGTCAAAGCCCTTGAGGAAAATCGTTTGAAGACTTCCTACACTTCATTTTTATACAGAATGATATGCACCCAAGTATATCGAGAATAGTGATCAACAATGACAAAGCCATATAAGGATGTTGCATTGGTTAGAGTGGCATATGAGTAGGTCCAAATAGATCCATGTGAAGCAATTCAAATGAACGAGTAGTGGTCATGATAGTCTTCGAGGGGTGTTTGGATCTAGTCATGTTTTTAGACTCACAAGTATCGCAGAGGTGATCCTTGAGGAATTTGACGGATTTGATGCCAATGACATGCTTTTTCTTCACCAGCGTGTGCAAATTCCTCATGCCTGCATGACCAAGTCTTCGTTGCCATAGCCAGCCTTGTGAGGTTTTTGCTAGTAAGCATGTGTCTGGTTGAGGACGTGTGGAAAAATCAACAATGTACAAATCTCTTCTCCTAAAGCCTTCGAAGACTTCAGATCTGTCAGACTCCATGATGACTACACATCTATATTTTCCAAAGATAACAACCATATCAAGATCACAAAGCATTGAGACTAACATGAGGTTAAACCCAAGGGATTCCACAAGCATCACTTTGTCCATGTGTCTGTCCTCAGAAATAGCCACTTTGCCAAGTCCCAATACCTTGCTTTTACCTTTGTTAGCATAAGTGATTTGCTTCAGTGGAGATGGAGTGAGTGGCATATTCATCAACAAGCTTCTATCACCAGTCATGTGGTTTGTGCAACCACTATCAAGAACCCACTCAGTAATCTTGGGTTTGTCATTTTGCAGATGAATTAGTACAGCTTACCATCTCATATGCTTCAGACTTGTAGAATATGATATCAATTTCATCACATAGGGATTTCATCATAAACAGTAAATTTGAGGACGTGTGAAATGTTATCATTTCATCAATTTTAGCTTGCTTAGAATCAAGCATTTTCCTCAGGTCTCCAGCAAATTCTTCAGATAGTGATTTTTATCTCGATACCTGACCTGCAGAAGTGATTAGTTCAATTTATTCACCACCCACATCTAAAGGGGTGGCAAAGAGTTCATCATCCTGCGAGCACCATATGAGAAAGGTGGCATTGAATATAATGCACTTTTCTTCACAGTAGGGGTGTTAGAGTACTCAAATGACTAGGCAGAGAAGTTCTTTGAAGATTTATAAACATAATGATTTGATGTATAATGCTCATATTCATATCCCTTATAATTTCCCTGCATATGAGAAGCATTAGCACGAGTACGAGCATAGTTTTGACCAGTTGAGGATTTTGATCCTCTTGAGGACTTTAGTCCACCTCAGGAATTTGATCTGGGGTTCAGGTTCTTCACTGGTGGTGTCATGAGGACATTCACCTGAATATTTTCCAAGCAACCTTTGCGGACCTAGATTTTCTTCAGAGGTGGTCCATTCCTGCAGTTAGTTCCAACATATCGAGCAAATACTTCATCGGATTGATTTTTGAACAATTTATAGTTGGAGTCAAATGACTCATCCGAGGAATAGGATAATTCACGTGCAAATCCTGTTAAATTGGATGGATCAACAGGAGGTCCTTTAGCAGCAACCCATGAGGTTCTGGGATACTGCTCGGGTTTCTGGTATGATCCATCAGAATTTAGTTTCCTTTCAAAGGCAATTCCTTCTTTCCTCGGGTTCCTGTTCAAAATCTGCTTTTTAAGCACATCGTAAAGGGTTTGATGACCTTTGATACTTTTGTACATGCCTGTCACATACAATTCCTTCAGGCCTGCATTTTCGTCCGGAACATTTGTGGTTTCCTCAAGTGAGGAATTTGTTACCACAGGAGCAGTTGAAGAATTTGTAGCAATAGAAGCATTTGATGATTTTGGTGAAGAATTGGCAGCTTCACGCTCGATGCATTTGAGACATGGTGGAGTGAATTCAACCTGAGCGGCACTGCTCTGTTGAGCAAGTAATGAATCATTTTCCATTCGAAGATCATCATGAGACATCTTCAACTTCTCCAGATAAGTTTCCTTCGAAGGAATTCATAGGAAAGTTTCTCATGATCAGCCAAGAGTGTGCCATAACGATCTTGAAGACTATCAAATCTGGACTGAAGACTTTTCACATCTTTAGTGAGGATTTGGGTATGATTCATTTCATCATTCAACAGGTCATCGTTTGTGTCTAGCATTTTTTGAAGCTTTTCAATGGCACTTTGTTGTTTAGTTCCAATGTTGGCAAGTTTACTATAACTGGGTTTTTAATAATCATCAGGTTCACAGTCACTTGAATCGGAGGAGGAAGTGTCATTCGGTACCTTTGAACCTTTTGCCATGAAGCAATAGGTTGGAGCGAAATCATCAGCATAGTCATCAGTGTAGATAGCATTGTCATTTTCTTCAAGGTTGAAGATTGACTTGCTGACGAATGTGGTAGCCAGTGCAAGACTTGCCACACCAGACTCTGAGTCTTCTTCAAAACCTTCCTCTTCATCACATTCCTCAGATTCTTCCTCGGAATCCATTTCCTTGCCAATGAGTGCCCGAGCCTTTCTAAAACTAGTCTTCTTGTGCGATGAGGACTTTGGGGATGAGGATTTTGAAGATTTCTTCTTTTTCTTTGAGTCATCAGAACTTTGATCCTTGTATTTCTTCTTCTTTGATTCCTTCACCTAGTGAGGACAATCAGCAATATAGTGACCAGATTTCTTGCATTTGTGGGAGGTTCTTTTCTTGTAGTCCTTAGATGAAGATTCTGATTTCCTCATATCTCTTCTTGAAGATTTACCAAACTAGCCACGCCTTCTAAACTTCTGGAATTTCCTCACGAGCATTGCAAGCTCCTGTCCAAGTTCTTCAGGATCACCAATGCTACAATCTGAGTCTTCTTCTTTAGATGAGGAAATTGCTTTGGCCTTCAGCGCACGAGGTCTAGAGTAGCTTGGTCCATACAGATCTATCTTTTCTTCCTGTTGAAACTCATGAGTATTGAGTCTTTCGAGTATATCAGGAGGATCAAGCATCTTATAGTCTGCTCTTTCTTGAATCATCAGAACCTATGTATCAAATGATGGATCCATAGATCTCAGCAGTTTCTTCACAACTTCATGGTCAGTGATGTCTCGAGCTCCCAGTGCTTGCAGTTCATTTGAGATGTCAGTGAGGCGATCAAATGTATCTTGGCAGCTTTCATTCTCAAGCCTCTTGAAGCGATTGAAGAGATTGCGAAGAACATCAACACAAGAGTCACGCTGACTTGAAATTCCTTCATTGACTTTGGACAGCCTATCCCAGATAAGCTTCGATGTGCCCAAAGCACTCACTTTGCCATACTGACCTTTGCTCAGATGGCCACAGATGATATTCTTCGCTTGAGAATCAAGTTTCTTGAATTTCTTCACATCAGCGGCAGAGACAGTAGCAGCGATGGAGGGAATGCCATGTTCCACAATGTACCAGAGATCATTGTAAATAGCTTGAAGATGCATCTGCATCTTTGTCTTCCAATAGGGAAGGTCCTTTACTTCGAAGCTAGGACATCCTGCAGTAACCTTGATCATACCTGCAGTCGACATAACTAAAACTCCAAGTGGTTAAACCAAAATCACACAGAACAAGGGAGTACCTTGCTCTGATACCAATTGAAAGTGCATTATATCGACTAGAAGGGGGTGAATAGGCAATTTTTAGAATTTCATTGCTGAGGAAATTCCTCACTAATGAATAACGTGCAGCGGAAATAGCATAGGATCAGAGGTGCAACGATTACAATAGCAGTTTACTTGATAAAGATTATGAGAATCGGTTTGCACAGTATGCAGGCACCTAATAAGCAGGTGGAGATTAACTCCTATGAAGAATTTGAGGCTGAGGCAATTCAGAGAAAGTCTTCAGCAAATTCTTCAAACAGTGACAATGAAAGTCTCCAACATACAATATTGAGGAATTGAAAGAGTTGAAGAAATAGAACCTGTATCACGATGAAGACAGTTGTTGATGACCCAGTTCCAACTGATGTGATAGTCATACGTCTGGTTCGGAGCGGCTTGGTATTGAGACCAAAGGACACACAGTCCCGGGACTCACAGTCCCTGCCGTATTCTCCTTGAGCTAAGGACACATAGTCCTCGCCCAACACTCATGGTAAGTCTTCAAGGAAGATTTCCAAACCCTCACAAACTCGGTCACCCGGAGATCCACAATTGACTGCTGGATGCTCTAGACCATGACGCCTAATCGTCTGGAGGATGCACAGTCCTCAAAGGTAAAAGGCTTCAGTTCCACACAGGAACAAATTCTTCAGTGATGCTCAATCACTTGGTTTTGGTTTTTGGTTTGGTGTTTGGGGGTATTTCCTCACTTGATGATTTATTCTCAAAGACTCTAAGGAATTTGGGTTGCTCTAAATTTCAAGTGTCGGTTTCTCGTGGAGCAGCCAACCAGCTAGTGGTTGTGGGGGCGGCTATTTATAGCCTAGGAGCATCCCGACATGATTTGACATAAATGCCCTTAAATATTGTGATTGTTGGTGTGGATAAGATCGGTGAGGTGGCGCGAATCACGGCAACGGTCGAAACTCTCAACTATGAGAGTCCTCATGTCTCTCATATTCCTCACTTGAGGCTTTTGTAGGTTTAGGCTTGGGTTGAGCATCATGAGGAAATTCATTCCATAGTATTACCTCGACCCCCTTTAATAGTACGGTGTTCCTATGACTCAAGAGTAAAGAACATGAAATAGAAAGAATAAATCTTCACGCTTCAAAGTCTTCGGACTGATTTTCTTCAGGACACACCGAATTCCTCATCTTCAATATCTTCATGAGGAATATCAATTTCAATGCAATTTCTTCATGATCAAAGTCTTCAGCATAAGACCAATTTCTTCAGCCGAACACTTACATTTTTAGGGGTCGATATTCATCGTATAACTCAAACTCCTCAGCGACTTATAGAGCATGTGTACACTTATAAACACATTAGTTACTTAACATATAAGTCTTCAAACCACCAAAATCACTAAGGGCACTAGATGCAGTTACACAACTGTGCATTTTCTAATTTCTGCCCAAGTGGCAAGCTACTATGGCGGGTGCAGATCGGCGTCCGCCCCAATTCACTTCTACATATGTGGGGGAGGCATTTTGGACCCTCCGTAGCAATATTCGGGCCACCACGCGCCTAAAATTTTCAAATATTTTCACACAGCGGGTGGCCGGTTCTGGTAGTCGTTCACCATAGCTATATTTGGTCACGTCGCCGCCTCCCACGCTTATACTAGGGTGGCAGGCTATCCCGTGCGCCCGTCACTGCTATACAAGACCTTACCTACCCCCACGATATTCGGATCTTATTCTAAATGCAAAATCTTTCTCCCTCCTCTCTCATCACCACCAGCATCGTGGCATCGTCCGTCGCCATCGGCTAGGTCGCGGTCCGCCACCTCAAATGACATCGAGGAGCCAATCTTCCCATCGCACGTGTCATCAGTCCCGCCTCAAAGTACGTCAATGTCGTCATGCAATGCTACCTCGAACTACTTCCCCATGACCATCGACCGTGCATACCACCACATCCAGCGACATCCTTATCTCCGTCAAACTCGTCGCCCGCCATCGACCTCCGCCTCGTCCAGTCCGTCGTCCAACTCCGGCCCAGTAAGCACACTTCCCTGTGATACATCAACATATCTATATTTTTTGATTATTCCATGCTGTTATATTAGCATTCTTGGATGTTTTACAATCATTTTATAGCAATTTTATATCATTTTTTGGGAGTAACCTATTGACATAGTGCCAATTGCTAGTTTCTATTTTTTGCTTGTTTTTTCCTTCATAGAAAATCAATATGAGATGAAGTCCAAATGCCATGAAACTTTTTGGAGATTTTTTTGGACTAGAAGGAAACGTGAGAACCAAGGAAGCTCACCAGCGGTGGCCCAGGTAGCCCACTAGCCACGAGGGCGGTCATGGGCCCCTGGCGCGCCATGGTGGGTACTTGGGGTCTCAGGCACCTCGTCCACCACCTCTTGACTACATAAATACCTAGATATTGTAGAAACCCTAGAGGAGTCGAATAAAATTATTTTAGTCGCCACAAGTTCCAGAACCCACGAGATCCAATCTAGAGCCCTTTCTCGCATCCTGCCGATGGGGAACACGATCAGGGAGGGGTTCATCATCCTCACTGGTGCTCCTCCGATGATGCGTAAGTAGTTCATATCATACCTACGGGTCCATACGCATTAGTGATACGCCCATTTTGCATCATGTTTTATTACTGTTGTTTATGGTGTTTTGATACATTTTTCCACTTGGTGGAGCAATTCTAATGCCTTTTCTCTCATAATATGCAAGGTTTACATCAAGTGGGAGAATACCGGCAGATGGAATTCTTATCTTGAAAGAGCTATGTCAGACATACCTATTGTACACACCTCCAATTGGGCTGAAAATTTACGGAGAATTATTTTATAATAAATAAAAAATACCGGAACAAAGAAGTATCAGAGGGGGGCACTAGCAGCCACTAGACACCAGGGTGCGCGAGGCACCCTCGCACGGCCTGATGTCTAGTGGGCCACCTGGCACACCTGTGGCACCCATCTTCTGGTATATATTCTCCTTTGACCTAAAAAAAATTAAGGTGGGGACTTCCGGGGCGAAGCGCCGCCGTCTCGAGATGGAACCTGGGAAGGAGCACTTTTGCCTTCCGGTGGAGCAATTCCGCCGGAGGAACTTCCCTCCCATAGGGGGAAATCAAGGCCATCGTCATCACCAACAACCCTCTCATCTTGGGGAGGCCAATCTCCATCAACATCTTCAATAGCACCATCTCCTATCAACACCGTAATTCATCTCTTGTACTCAATCTTGTACCGGAACATCGAATTCGTACTTGGGGTGTGTCTAGTAGTGTTAATTACATCTTGTAGTTGATCCTTTATGGTTTACTTACTAGAAGATTATATGTTCAGATCCATTATGCTATTCAATACATCTATGATCATGAACATATTTATCACTTGTGAGTAGTTACTTTTGTTCTTGAGGCCACGGGAGAAATCGTGTTGCAAGTACTCATGTGAAGTTGATATTTGTTCGATATTTTTGATGATATGAGTGTTGTTCTTCCCTTAGTGGTGTTATGTGAACGTCGACTACATAACACTTCACCATATTTTGGGCCTAAGGGAATGCATTGTAGAGTAGTAATTAGAGGGTGGGTTGCGAGAGTGACACAAACTTAAACCCCAGTCCATGCACTGCTTCGTAAGGGGCTGATTTGGATCCCTATGTTTAATGTTATGGTTAGAATTTATTATTAATAGTTTTTCGTAGTTGCGGATGCTTGCGGGGGGTTAATCCTAATCGGGAGGTTTTTTGAAGTAAGAACATGTCAGTGAAGGATCGACACCTATGGGGGCCTCAACGGTCCTCTTTTGCTGGTTTGGCGGGGAGAGGGGTCGCGGCAAGAGTAGAACCAACAGTCAGTGCCCGGCAAGATCTTTTTACCCAGGTTCGGGCCGCGTGATGCGTAAAACCCTACTCCTGCATGCGTTTAGTTATTCATCTTGGGTTATTGTAGATATGTTCCTTTTTACAGCTTTTCCATTGGTCAAAAAGCCAAAAAATCCCCCTACTACTGAGCCTCGGGCCTCCTTTTATAGGCGAAGGGGTCACCACAATGGCTCAGTGGGTGACCGGTGGGTTCAGGAATGAAACAACGCCGACCGACTGTTATAGTTTTAGTGCCTTGTCAGAGGTGCATTAAATGCTTCGACAGACTTCCCTGACCTCGTCAGGGAGGTTGCACACGTACCCACACGTGGCAACTTCGGGGTGTTGCGCTGGCATGCGGGGGGACGCGTGGCTCATGCATCGTTAGTGGCGTATTCGTCGGTGGAGGCGTTTGCAGGTCGCGAGGGCGCCCTGGGCCCACGCTGTTGGAAATATGCCCTAGAGGCAATGATAAAATAGTTATTATTATATTTCCTATTTCAAGATAATCGTTTATTATCCATGCTATAATTGTATTGAATGAAAACATAGATGCATGTGTGGATATATAGACAAAACAATGTCCCTCGTAAGCCTTTAGTTGACTAGCCAGTTGATCAAGGATGGTTAATGTTTTCTGACCATATGCAAGTGTTGTCACTTGATGACTAGATCACATCATTAGGAGAATGATGTGATGGACAAGACCCATACTATAAATGTAGCATGTGCTCGTGTCATTTTGTTGCTATTGTTTTCTGTGTGTCAAGTATTTATTCCTATGACCATGAGATGATGTAACTCACTGACACCGGAGGAATACCTTGTGTGTATCAAACGTCGCAACGTTACTGGGTGACTATAAAGGTGCTCTAGAGGTATCTCCGAAGGTGTCCGTTGAGTTAGCATCGATGAAGACTGGGATTTGTCACTCCGTGTGACGGAGAGCTATCTCGGGCCAACTCGGTAATACAACATCACATATAAGCCTTGCAAGAAATCTGTCTAAAGTGTTTGTCACAGGATCTTGTATTACGGAACAAATAAAGAGACTTGCTGGTAACGAGATTGAAATAGGTATAGGAATACCAACGATCAAATCTCGGGCAAGTAATATACCGAAGGACAAAGGGAATGGTATACGGGATTATATGAATCCTTGGCACAGAGTTTCAACCAATAAGATCTTCATAGAATATGTAGGATCCAATATGGACATCCAGGTCCCGCTGTTGGATATTGACCGGGGGGTGTCTCAGGTCATATATGCATAGTTCTCGAACCCGCAGGGTCTGCACACTTAAGGTTCGATGACGTTTCGGTATAGTTGAGTTATAGGTGTTGGTGACCGAAGGTTGTTCGGATGAGATCACGGACGTCACGAGGGTTTCCGGAATGGTCCATAAATGAAGATTGATATATAGGATTGTTTCATTTCACCTCCAGAAAGATTTCGGGCATTACCGGTAGCGTACCGGGAGTGACGAATGGGTTCCGGGTTTTTACCGGGAGGGGCCCACCCACCCAGGAGTGAACCTAATAGCCCAAGGGTGGCGCACCAGCCCTTAGTGGTCTGGTGAGGCCAGCCCAAGTAGGCTACTTCGGCTAACAAGAAAAAATCAAAGGAGAAAGAAAAAAAAGGAAAGAAAGAAAAAAAAAAGGAGGTGGGGAGGAAGGAAGGGACTCCTCCCTCCAAACCACCTTGGAGGAGGATCCCTCCTCCCTTCGGCCGATGCCCCTAGGGAAAGCCCCACCCCTTGGCTCCTCCTATATGTACTTGAGGTTTAGGGCTCTTTTGAGACACAACTTTGCCACGTGTAACCCTAAACCTCTACTTCGTAGTTCTTCCTCTAGATCGGTTTTCTACGGAGCTCGGGCGGAGCCGTGCAGGAATAGATCATCACCATCACCGGCACGCCGTCACGCTGCCGGAGAACTCATCTACTTCCCCGCCTCTCTTGCTAGATCAGGTAGGCGGAGATCTTCATCGAGCTGTATGTGTGCTGAACGTGGAGGTGTCGTCCGTTCGGCGCTAGATCGGAACGAATCGTGTCATGACGGTGATTTGAATCACGAAGTTGTACCACTACAACAACCGCGTTTCTTAACGCCTCCCGCTTAGCGATCTAGAAGGGTATGTAGATCCAATCTCCCTCTCGTAGATGAACATCACCATGATAGGTCTTCGTGTGCATAGGAAAAAATTTCTTTCCCATGCAACGTTCCCCAACAGTGGCATCATGAGCTAGATTCATGCGTAGATATAATCTCAAGTAGAACAAAAAAGTTTTTTGGGGCGTTGATTTTCGATTTGCTGCCCTACTGAGTCTTTTCTCAATTCGGCGGTATTGTTGGATTGAAGCGACCCGGACCAGCATTACTCGTATGCTTACGAGAGACCAGTTTCATCGACTAACATGCAACTTGTTGCATAAAGATGACTGGCGGGTGCCTGTTTCTTCAACTTTAATTGAATTGGATTTGACCGAGGCGGACCTTGGAGAGAGGTTAAATAGCAATTTGCACATCTCCGTTGTGGTTTTGCGTAAGTAAGGTGCGATCATACTAGATACCCATAGCAGCCACGTAAAGTATGCAACAACAAATTACAGGACGTCTAACTTGTTTTTGCAGGGTATGCATGTGATGTGATATGGCCAAAGACATGATGTGATATATTGGATGTATGAGATGATCATGTTGTAATAGTTAAATATCGACTTGCATGTCGATGCTACGACAACCGGCAGGAGCCATAGGGTTGTCTTTAAACTAACGTTTGTGTTTGCAGATGCGTTCACTATATTGCTAGGTTGTAGCTTTAGTAGTAATAGCATAGATAGCACGACAACCTCGATGGCGGCACGATGACGGAGATAATGGTGTGGCGCCAGTGACAATGAAGATCATGTCGGTGCTGTTGTGATGGAGATCAAGAAGCACAAGATCGTGGCCATATCATGTCACCTATGAATTGCATGTGATATTAATCCTTTTATGCACCTTATCTTGCTTAGAACGACGGTAGCATTATAACGTGATCCCTCACTAAAATTTCAAGATAAAATTTTGTTCTCCCCGACTGTGCACCGTTGCGACAGTTCGTCGTTTCGAGACACCACGTGATGATCGGGTGTGATAGACTCAATGTTCACATGCAACGGGTGCAAAACAGTTGCACACGCGGAACACTCTGGTTAAACTTGACGAGTCTAGCATGTGCAGACATGGCCTCGGAACACATGAGACCGAAAGCTAGAGCATGAATCGTATAGTTGATATGATTAACATAGAGATGTATACCACTGAAACTGCACTCAACTCACGTGATGATCGGACTTGAGTTTGTGAATTTGGATCATGCCACACTCAAGTAACTAGAGAGATGTCTATTTGAATGGGACTTTATTAGTAATTTGATTAGCTAAACTCTAATTGTCTTGAACATAGTCTAAGTCCACTTTGCAATGTTTTATGTTGTAGATCAATGGCTCACGCAGTAGCAACCCAGAATTTCAATACGTTCCTAGAGAAAGCTAAGCCGAAAGATGATGGTAGCAACTTTGTAGACTAGGCTCGTAATCTTAGGGTCATCCTACAAGCTGGGAAAAATAATTATGTCCTTGATGCTGCGCTAGGAGGTGAACCACCCGCTACGTCTGATCAGCACGTAAGGAGGACTACTGAGTAATTCAATGTTCAGTCTTGTATGGCTTAGAACCGGGACTTCAACGACGCTTTGAACGTCGTGGAGCATATGAGATGTTCCAGGATTGAAGTTTATCTTTCAGAAGAATGCCCGGATCGAGAGGTATGAGACCTGTGATAAATTATATGCTTGCAAAATGGAGGAGAATTCGTCTGTCAGCGAACATGTGCTCAAAATGTCTGGGTACTCAAACCGTCTAGCTGAGTGGGAGTTGAACTTCCGCAAGAGGCTATCACTGAGAGAATTCTTCAATCACTGCCACCTAGCTACAAGAGCTTTGTGTTGAACTATAACATGCAAGGGATGAACGGGTCACTCGGCGAGTTATTCACGATGCTGAAAGTCGCAGAGTCAGAACTCCGGAAAGAACATGAAGTGTTGATGGTCAATAATACCACTAGTTTCAAGAGAAACGGCAAAGGCAAGAAGGGTAACTCCAAGAAGAGCGGCAAAACTGTTGCCAATCCGACGAAGAAACCCAAGGCTGGACCTAAGCCGGAAACAGAGTGCTATTGTTGCAAGGGGATGGGTCACTGGAAGTGCAACTGCCCCAAGTATTTGGCCGATAGAAGGCGGCCAACGCCAAACCAGGTATATGTGATATACATGTTATTGATGTATACCTAACCAACTCTTGTAGTAGTGCCTGGGTATTTGATACCGGTTATGTTGCTCATATTTGCAACTCGAAGCAGAAACTAGGGAATAAACGAAGGCTGGCGAAGGATGAAGTGACGATGCGCGTGGGAAATGGTTCCAAGGTTGATGCAATCACCGTCGGCATAGTCTCACTTCAGTTACCATCAGGATTAGTTATGAACTTCAATAATTGTTATTTAGTCGCTGCATTAAGCATGAACATTATATCTGGATCTTGTTTATTGCGAGACGGTTACTCATTTAAGTCAGAGAATAATGGTTGTTCTATTTTTATGAGTAATATCTTTTATGGTCATGCACCCAATGTGAGGGGTTTGTTCATATTGAATCTTGATTGTGATGACACACATATACATAACATTGAGACTAAAAGATGTAGAGTTAACAATGATAGTGCCACCTTTTTGTGGCACTGCTGCTTAGGTCATATTGGCGTAAAGTGCATGAAGAAACTCCTTGCTGATGGGCTTTTGGAGTCACTTGACTTCGAATCACTTGACACGTGCGAACCATGCCTCATGGGCAAGATGACTAAGACTCCGTTCTCTAGAACAATGGAGCGTGCAAGTGACTTGTTGGAGATCATACATACTGATGTGTGTGGTCCAATGAGTGCGGAGGCACGCGGCGGATATCGTTATTTTCTCACCTTCACTGATGATTTGAGTAGGTATGGATATATCTACTTGATGAAGCACAAGTCTGAAACGTTTGAAAAGTTCAAGCAATTTCAGAGTGAAGTTGAAAATCATCATAACAAGAAGATCAAGTTCCTACGATCTGATCGAGGGGGCGAATATCTAGGTTTCGAGTTTGGTGCTCACTTAAGACAATGTGGAATCGTTTCATAGTTGACACCGATTGGAACACCACAGTGTAATGGTGTGTCCGAACGTCGTAATCGTACTTTGTTAGATATGGTGCGATCTATGATGTCTCTTACCGATTTTGGGGTTATTCATTAGAGACAGTTGCATTCACTTTAAATAGGGCACCATCAAAATCCGTTGAGACGACACCATATGAACTATGGCATGGAAAGAGGCCCAAGTTGTTGTTTCTTAAAGTTTGGGGATGCAATGCTTATGTCAAAAAGCTTTAGCCTGAAAAGCTGGAACCCTAAGCGGAAAAGTGTGTATTCATAGGTTACCCAAAAGAGACAGTTGGGTATACCTTCTATCTCAGATCCGAGGGCAAAGTGTTTGTTGCAAAGAACGAAGCTTTTCTTGAGAAGGAGTTTCTCTCGAAAGAATCGAGTGGGAGGAAGATAGAACTTGATGAGGTTGCGGAACCTTTGCTCCCTCTAGATGGTGGCGCAGGGCAGAGGCAAATCTCTGTCGAGGCAACACCGGTTCAGGAGGAAGCTAATGATGATGATCATGAAGCTT
This sequence comes from Hordeum vulgare subsp. vulgare, assembly GCF_904849725.1. Classification (NCBI taxonomy): domain Eukaryota; kingdom Viridiplantae; phylum Streptophyta; class Magnoliopsida; order Poales; family Poaceae; genus Hordeum; species Hordeum vulgare. The sequence continues at coordinate 246,885,862 of NC_058521.1, read as the reverse complement.
CGGATCAAGTTACTATCGGACCTCGCAGGTCGACAAGATCACGTATTGCTCCTGAGTGGTACGGTAATCCTGTCTTATCTATCATGTTGTTAAACAACAATGAGCCTGCAAATTACGAAGAAGCAATGGTGGGCCCAGATTCCAACAAATAGTTAGAGGCCATGAAGTCTGATATAGGATCTATGTATGAAAACAAAGTATGGACTATGGAAGTATTACCTGAAGGTCGCAAGGCTATTCAGAACAAATGGATCTTTAAGAAGAAGATGGACGCGGACGGTAATGTGACCGTTTATAAATCTCAACTTGTGGCAAAGGTTTTTTCACAAGTTCAAGGAGTTGACTAAGATGAGACATTCTCACCGGTAGCAATGCTTAAGTCCGTCTGAATCATGTTAGCAATAGCTGCATTTTTCGATTATGAAATCTGGCAGATGGATGTCAAAACGGCGTTCCTTAATGGTTTTCTTAAAGAAGAGTTTGATATGATGCAACCCGAAGGTTTTGTCGATCCGAAGAATGCTAACGAAGTATGCAAGCTCCAGCGAACCATTTATGTACTGGTGCAAGCATCCCAGAGTTGGAATAAGCGCTTCGATGAGGTGATCAAGGCGTTTGGGTTTATACAAGTTGTTGGAGAATCTTGTATATACAAGAAAGTGAGTGGGAGCTCTGTAGTGTTTCTAATATTATATATGGATGACATATTGCTGATTGGAAACAATGTGGAGTTTCTAGAGAGCGTAAAGGATTACTTGAACAAATGTTTTTCAATGAAAGACCTAGGAGAAGCCGCTTACATATTAGGCATTAAGATCTATAGGGATAGATCGAGGCGCCTAATAGGATTTTCACAAAGCACATACCTTGATAAAGTTTTAAAGGAGTTCAAAATGGAGCAGTCCAAGAAGGGGTTCTTGCCAGTGTTACAAGGTATAAAGTTGAGTAAGATTCAGTATCCAGTAACTGCGGAAGATAGAGCAAAGATGAGTATCGTCCCCTATGCTTCAGCCATAGGGTCTATCATGTATGCAATGTTGTGCACATGATCGGACGTCAGCCTCGCCATAAGTATGGCAGGCAGGTTTCAAAGTGATCCAGGAGTGGAACACTGGGCGACGGTCAAGAATATTCCGAAGTACCTGAAAAGGACTAAGGAAATGTTTCTCGTTTATGGAGGTGCCAAAGAGCTTGTCGTAAAGGGTTACGTCGATGCAAGCTTTGACACTGAACCGCATAACTCTAAGTCTCAAAGCGTATACGTATTTATTCTCAATGGGGGTGCGGTAAGCTGGTGTAGTTCCAGGCAAAGCGTCGTAGCAGATTCTACATGTGAAGCGGAGTACATGGCTGCCTCGGAGCCGGCTAAGGAGGGTGTCTGGATGAAGCAGTTCATGACGGATCTTGGAGTTGTGCCGAGCACACTAAATACAATAACTTTGTTCTGTGACAAAACTGGTGCCATTGCTCTAGCCAAGGAACGAAGGTTTCACTAGAAGACCAGACACATCAAACGACGCTTCAACCTCATCCGCGACTATGTCGAAAGAGAGGACGTAAATATTTGCAAAGTGCGCATGGATCTGAATGTTGCAGATCCGCTGATAAAACCTCTTCCATCAGCAAAGCATGATTAACACCATAATTGTATGGGTGTTAGATTCATTCAAATGTAAATCGCATAGCAATGTGAGACTAGATTATTGACTCTAGTGCAAGTGGGAGACTGTTGGAAATATGCCCTACACGCAATGATAAAATAGTTATTATTATATTTCATGTTTCAAGATAATCGTTTATTATCCATGCTATAATTGGATTGAATGAAAACATAGATGCATGTGTGGATAGATAGACAAAACAATGTCCCTAGTAAGCCTCTAGTTGACTAGCCAGTTGATCAAGGATGATTAAGGTTTTCTGACCATATGCAAGTGTTGTCAGTTGATGACTCGATCACATCATTAGGACAATGATGTGATGGAAAAGACCCAAAATATAAACGTAGCATGTGATCGTGTCATTTTGTTGCTATTATTTTCTGTGTGTCAAGTATTTATTCCTATGACCATGAGATAATGTAACTCACTGACACCGGAGGAATACCCTGTGTGTATAAAACGTCGCAACGTTACTCGGTGACTATAAACGTGCTCTGCAGGTATCTCCGAAGGAGTCTGTTGAGTTAGCATGGATCAAGACTGGGATTTGTCACTCCGTGTGATGGAGAGGTATCTCGGGGTCCACTCGGTAATACAACATCACATATAAGCCTTGCAAGCAATGTGTCTAAAGTGTTAGTCACGGGATCTTGTATTACGGAACGAGTAAAGAGACTTGCCGGTAATGAGATTGAAATAGGTATAGGGATACCGAGGATCTAATCTCAGGCAAGTAACATACGAAGGACAAAGGGAATGGTATACGGGATTATATGAATCCTTGGCACAGAGGTTCAACCGATAAGATTTTCGTAGAATATGTAGGATCCAATATGGACATCCAGGTCCCGCTATTGGATACTGACTGGGGAGTGTCTCAGGTCTTGTCTACATAGTTCTCGAACCCGCAGGGTCTGCACACTTAAGGTTCGTTGACGTTTTGGTATAGTTGAGTTATAAGTGTTGGTGACCGAAGGTTGTTCGGACTCCCGGATGAGATCACGGACGTCACGAGGGTTTCCGAAATGGTCCAGAAACAAAGATAGATATATAGGATTGTTTCATTTGGCCTCCGGAAAGATTTTGGGCATTACCGGCAGTGTACCGGGAGTGACGAATGGGTTTCGGGTTTTTACCGGGAGGGACCCACCCACCCGGGAGTGAACCTAATAGCCCAAGGGTGGCGCACCAGCCCTTACTGGGCTGGTGAGGCCAGCCCAGGTTGGCTATTTTGGCTAAGAAGAAAAAATCAAAGGAGAAAGAAAAAAAAGGAAAGAAAGAAAAAAAGGAGGTGGGAAGGAAGGAAGGGACTCCTCCCTCCAAACGACTTGGAGGAGGATCCCTCCTCCCTTCGGCCGGTGCCCCTAGGGAGAGCCCCACCCCTTGGCTCCTCCTAGATATACTTGAGGTTTAGGGTTCTTTTGAGACAAAACTTTGCCACATGCAACCCTAAACCTCTACTTTGTAGTTCTTCCTCTAGATCGGTTTTCTGCGGAGCTCGGGCGGAGCCCTGCAGGAATAGAACAACACCATCACCAGCACACCGTCACGCTGCTGGAGAACTCATCTACTTCCCCATATCTCTTGCTGGATCAAGAAGGCGGAGATCGTCATCGAGCTATACGTATGCTGAACGCGGAGGTGTGGTCCGTTCGGCGCTAGATCGGAACAGATCGTGGGACGATGGTGATTTGAATCACGAAGATGTACCACTACATCAACCGCATTTATTAACGCTTCCCGCTTAGTGATCTAGAAGGGTATGTAGATCCAATCTCCCTCTCGTAGATGAACATCACCATGATAGGTCTTCGTGTGCGTAGGAAATTTTTTGTTTCCCATGCAACGTTCCCCAACACGCGCCTCTCCTCGGGCCTTCTCGTTCTTCCTGGCGGGGTTACCTTGCTGGGGCTCTTCTTGTTCCTCTCGGCAGGGAGGTGATGGCCTGCCGAGGCCTTGTCAACCTTCCCGGTAAGGGTGGCTTGCCGGGGCTCAATCCTTCTTCCTCGGTGGGAGGGTCTCGCCGTGGCATTGTCTATCTCCCCGGCAGGGAACTCCTGGCGGGGTCTCTTCTGCCTTCCCAGCAAGCGAGTATTTGCCGAGGCTTGCAATCTGCACTTGGTGGCTTCTGAGTCTTGCTTCTACCCTAATCCCCAGCAACACGCCTTGCCGCTGTGGAGGGGCTGTCGGTGTCCGTGCACAAGTCTAGGGCACTGGAGACCCCAGTCTTTAGTGCACCGATAGGAGCCCCCGGGCCTGGGCCACACATGCTTGCGAGGCGTTGTTGGGCCAGGCCCAAAGCAATGTGCGGACTCGCGGCCGCCGGGCTTATCTGAGTCGAGTCGTTCCAGGCTCTCTTTCCCCATGTCGCGCATTGAACGCACGAAGTGGGAGGGTGTGCGGCATGCGCGTGATGGCCTCTTTATTCCCTGAAAACGCCTCTACAACGTGTAGGACATGCGCAACGGTGGTCGGGCAAGTGGCGATCGTGGCCTCAAAAGCCGCGGGCGTGGATGGGCCCGCCCCTGCATGCATTGGTGCATCCGGGCGGTTCCATGTTCTGCTCGTGACTTGAGGGCGATTGGGCGAGAGGGGCGGTGGCTTCTGGAGCGGGGAGGGCGGCCTCCGAGCTTTGCCCTATAAATTAGGGTGTTTGCGTGGAGGTTTTTCCCATCCAACGCACTCTCAAAGCCTTCAGCACCTGTCGCCTTGCCTTCTCTTGTTTCTTTCAGCCTTGCCGGTGGCACCCGCCCCTAACCATGGTTAGGGGACGGAGCCTGCCTCCGTCGGCCGCCAGGGCGGCAAGGGGCTCCCGTTCGGATCATGCCACAGCTTCAGGAGCCGCAGCCAGCGGCAGCCCCGTCGACTGTGGCGGGGGGGCTCGAGGGGCCGAGGACGCCGGGGTCGTGGCCGAGGGAGGCGGACTGCTGCCTCGATCTCCCTCCTGGTTCCTTCTTCTTCGGGTGGCCACTTGGAAGCGACGTCATTCGAGTTCATCGCAGAGCTTTGTGGCCCCCTTCGGGGTCACCTGCATCTCTCTTGCGGCTTCTCCATGGTGATGGAGGTCGACCAGCCTCCCATCTTCTAGCTACGAGCGCACGGATGCTCTTATAGCGCCATGCAGGTGCATGCGGAGTATCTGAAGCCACATTCCATGCTACTCGGGCGCGGCTGGAAGGCCTTCGCCCGGGCTCATGGACTTGAGGACGGCTACATCCTCTGCTTCAAGCTGATGGGGGCCCATATGCTCGTCGTCAAGTTCTATGGGCGCTCCGGTGTGCGTCTCGGCTGCTGCGAAGAAAGCTTGAGCGGCATTGAATGCTCCGCTTTGAGCGACAGCGACGAGGAGGGCGGCAGTGGTGACGGTGCTGAGCCTAGTCTCAAGCCTGGGGGAATCAAATCAAGGGAGGATTCCCCCGTCTCGGACTGAGTGCTTCCTGCACTGGTGCAACCTGGTAATGCCCCTCCTCCTCGTTGGAGGGGGTTCTCAACCGGATCCGTCGCCCCTTCCTGTGGCTTGACGAGGCCGAACCCGCTCTCGTCGGTAGAGTGTTGGTCCCAGAGGAGCCAGCATGGATGTACCGCGGGCCTTGCCGTGTCTTGGCTTCATGAACTCCAATTCCTCCACATAGGTCGCCCCTCATTAAAAGACAGAGTCTTTAGGTTAGGACAACAATATTTTGTAAGCGGTATCAAATGTATCCAGACAAATGAATGAATAGTTGTATCCTTTATTCGACTCTCATTTTGTATGAATATTCCTTTGCAGTTTCCGGATGCTTGCCAGCTTGACTTATCCTGTCGCGAGCACTTAAAGGAGCGGATCCTCAGAAAACTCAACAGAGGAGGTCGTCGCCGGCAAGACTCCCTGCCGCACTCAGTGCAACCATATAAATCGTCGAGCGCGGCTCGAGGCGAAATAAGGTGCTACGTAGCCGTCTGAAACGTTGAGCGAGTTCGAAACGAGATAAGGGCGCTCTGTGGCCGATCAAGTCATTGAACAAGCTCGAAATGGAGTCGGAGTGCACTGATCCTAGCAAGATCCATCTGCGCGCGGGGTTCTCATACAAAAGTTGATGCTTCAAAAGGATACAACTAATCTACCAAGATTCTGGCAAGAAGTTTGCCTCTGTACTTATCGCGCGTGTCGCAGCATTCATAGCCGCAGTGTCTGAAGGTGCTGCCGCGGAGGAGTATCCGTGCCCCCAGCAATCTGATGTCGCCTCCAGCAGCCTCCTTGCCGACGAGGTTTTCGCCGGTGGCCTTTGGCCACTCTGGAGGAAAGAGGCATGCTCGGGCGTAACGCTTTCTTATCTCTTTTGCAAGAGATTTGCTCACGGAGCCCCCGAGCGCATCTTTCTGGCGCCACAATGCTCCAAGGAGAAATGTGAGCCGGAGGGTCGTAAAGGGGCGGTTCGGGGCCTCGGACGCGTCCTCGATGACCATGCAGCACTCCGGAGATGTGCCTCGGTCGGAGTAAGCATCGGAGGCCTGGCCGAAGCCCCGTGTCACGCCCTCGACAGCAGTGCGGTATTACAAGGAGGGGTGTCCGCCGGGCGATGCGGAGCTCGGGGCTTCCGCACCTTCCACCCGCGCTCGCATAGCACCTATGGAGGTGCTATGGCCTCTTGCGCGGGCAGAGAAGCCACTGCCTCCTCCCACTCAGGGAAGATACAGTGGTGAACTGGGATCCGTGGAGCCGACGAGCGGCTCATCGGATCGGGGCGGCGCTGATGCCGGTCTGCTTCCGGCGATCCCCCTACCTGGCGCGCCAAAGATGTCGGTGAAGGACCGACACGTATGGGTGCCTCAACGGTCCCCTTTTGCTGGTTTGGCGGGGAGAGGGGTCGCGGCAAGAGCAGAACCAACAGTCAGGGGCCGGCAAGATCTTTTTACCACGTTCGGGATGCATGATACGTAAAACCCTACTCCTACATATGTTTAGTTATTCGTTTTGAGTTATTGTAGATCTGTCCCTTTTTACAGCCTTTCCATTGGTCAAAAAGCAAAAAAAAAACTACTACTGAGCCTCGGGCCTCCTTTTATAGGCAAAGGGGTCACCACAGTGGCTCAGTGGGTGAACGGTGGGTTCACGAGTGAAACAGCACCGACCGATAGTTACAGTGTTACTGCCTTGTCAGAGGTGCATTAAATGCTTCGACAAACTTCCCTGACCTCGTCAGGGGGGTTGGACACGTACACACACGTGGCAACTTCAGGGTGTTGCACTGGCGTGCGGGCGGACACGTGGCTCATGCATCATCGGTGGTGTGCTCGTCGATGGAGGCGTTCGTAGGTCAAGAGGGTGCTCTAGGCCCGCGCCTCACCTCGAGCCTTCTCTTTCTTCCCGGCAAGGTTACCTTGCCGGGGCTCTTCTTGTTCCTCTCGGCAAGGAGGTGGTGGCCTGCCGAGGCCTTGTCAGCCTTCCCAGGAAGGGTGGCTTGCCAGGGCTCAGTCCTTCTTCCTCGGTGGGAGGGTCTTGCCGTGGCATTGTCTATCTCCCCGGCAGGGAACTCCTGCCGGGGTCTCTTCTTCCTTCCTAGCAAGCGAGTGCTTTCCGGAGCTTGGAATCTGCACTTGGTGGCTTCTGAGTATTGCTTCCGCCCTAAGCCCCAGCGACACGCCTTGCCGTTGTGGAGGGGCTGCCGGTCTCCGCGCACAAGTCTGGGGCACTGGAGACCCCAGCCTTTAGTGCACCGACAAAACAGAACCCAAGCACCGTTCCACTCACATATCGAATTATCAAAATACCTAACGCGAATTAACCCAACATGACGAAATTGACTAGATAAATCCCGGTGTGCCCTCAAGAATGCTTTGCGTATAATAATAAATTGTTCTGGCATGTCCTTTGCCACAAAAGGAATGGGCTACCTTGTTGTACCTACTCTTACTAGTGCTACTTGTCACTTGTTACAATTATCTTGCTATCAAACAACTTCTTACCGCTATTTCAGTGCTTGCCGAAATTACCTTGCTTAAAACCGCTTGTCATTTCCTTCTGCTCCTTGTTGGGTTCGACACTATTACTTATCGAAAGGAATGCGATTGACCCCCTATACTTGTGGGTCATCGTGACTCTTTTCTGGCACCATTTCTGGGGAGTGAAGCGCCCTTGGTAAGCGGAATTTGGTAAGGGAAAATTTATATTATGTGCTGAAATTTACTGTTACCTGTCACTATGGAAAGTAATCCTTTGAAGGGCTTGTTCGGGGTATCTTCACCTCAAAGGGAAACACCAAGAGTTGTTCCTCAACCTTCTGCACCTACTGAAAATGTTTACTATGAAATTCCTTCATGTATGATAGAGAAACTGCTAGCTAATCCTTACGCAGGAGATGGACCAAAACATCCCGATATGCACCTAATATATGTGGATGAAGTTTGTGGATTATTTAAGCTTGAAGGTATATCCATAGATGAAGTAAATAAGAAGGTTTTCCCTTTATTTGGGGGGGGGGGTTGACATGGTATAGTCTATGTGATGATGCAAGATCGTGGAATTGGAAGTGGTTGCAATTGGAGTTTCACCAAAAAAAATCCTATGCATCGTGTTCATCCTGATCGGCATTTTATCTATAATTTTTGGCCTCGAGAAGGAGAAAGCATCTCTCTATCTTGGGGGAGGATGAAGTCAATGTTATATTAATGCCCCAATCATGAGAAATCAAGAGAAATTATTGTTTAGAATTTTTACGCTCGGCTTTCTCGTAATGATCAAACCATGCTCGATACTTCTTGCTCTGGTTCTTTTATGAAGAAGACTATTGAATTCAGGTGGGATCTTTTGGAAAGAATTAAACACAACTCTTAAGATTGGGAGCTCGACAAAGGTAAAGAGTCAGGTATAAAACCTAAGTTTGATTGTGTTAAATCTTTTATGAATACCGATGATTTCAGTGATTTTAGCACTAAGTATAGACTTGACTTTGAGATAGTAGCCTCATTTTGTGAAACCTTTGTTGCTCATGTTGATCTCCCTAGAGAGAAATGGTTTAAATATCACCCACCTATTAAAGAAAAAATTTAAAAAACAATTAAAGTTTAAGTTGAAACTATTATTTACAATATTGACCCAGTTGAGCCTAGTACTTACATTGAGAAACCACCTTTCCCTGTTAGGATAAAAGAACATGCTAAAGCTTCAACTGTGGTTAATAGAAGTTATGTTAGAACAACCAAACCCTCTAAGAAAATTAAGGTAGAACCTAGTACCGCTATGGTTAAAGATCTCTTGGTAGACAATATTGATGGGCATGTTATTTATTTCTGTAATGAAGTTGCTAGAATTGCCAAACCTGGTACTAAAGATAAGAATATACCTGTTGTGGGCATGCCTGTCGTTTCAATCAAAATATGAGATCATTGCTATCATGGCTTATGTGATATGGGTTCTAGTGTTAGGGCTATCCCTTTTACTTTATATCAATTGATTATGCAAGAGATAGCACCCGCTGAGAGAGAAGACATATATGTTACTATTAAACTTGCTAAAAGAGACACCATCACACCACTTGGGATTGTTAGAGATGTTGAAGTCTTGTGTGGGAAAGTAAAATACCCCACTGATTTTCTATTAGTTAGCTCACTACAAGATAATTTTTGTCCCATAATATTTGGTAGACCCTTCTTGAACACCGTCAATGCTCAAGTAGATTGCAAAAAGGAAATCGTCGGTGTTAATTTTGGTGGTACGTCTCATGAGTTTCATTTCTCCAAGTTTGTAAACAACCCCATGATAATGAATTGCCTAGTAAAGATGAAGTAATTGGTCTTGCTTCTATTCCCATTCCTCCTATGGATCCATTAGAACAATATTTGCTAGACCATGAAAATGGTATGCATATGCATGAAAGAAATGAAATAGATAATATGTTCTTTGAGCAAAACATATTCTTAAACATAATTTGTCGGTTGAAACTCTAGGAGGTCCTCCTCCACCCAAGGATGATTATGTGTTTGAATTAAAGCAATTACCTGACACTTTGAAATATGCTTATCTTGATGAAAAGAAGATATATCATGTTATTATCAATGCTAACCTTAGAGAGCATGAAGAAGAAAGATTATTAAAAACTTTAAGGAAGCACCAAGCTGCTGTTGGGTACAGTCTTGATGATCTTAAGTGCATTATTCCCACTCTTTGTCAGCACAAGATTAATATGGAACCATATGCTAAACCTGTTGTTGGTCACCAACGAAGACTGAATCCCAAAATGAAATAAGTGGTGAGAAATGAAATATTAAAGCTTCTCGAAGCATGTATAATTTATCCCATAGCTGATAGTAGATGGGTAAGTCCCTAAGAAAGGAAGTATTACTGATGTTCCTGATGATAAAAATGAACTCATTCCACAAAGAATTCTGACTGGCTATAGAATGGTAATTGATTTTAGGAAATTAAACAAAGCTACTAGAAAAGGTCACTACCCTTTACCTTTCGCAGACCAAATGCTAGAAAGATTATCGAAGGACACACATTTTTGCTTTCTAGATGGCTATTCTGGTTTCTCTCAAATACCCGTGTCACAACCTGATCAAGAGAAAACCACCTTTACTTGTCCTTTTGGAACCTATGCTTATAGACGTATGCCTTTTGGATTATAAAGTGCACCTTCTACCTTTCAAAGATGTATGACTACTATATTCTCTGACTATTGTGAAAAGATTATTGAAGTCTTCATAGATGACTTTTCTGTTTAGGGAACTTTGTTTGAGGATTTCTTAAGCAACCTTGATCGAGTTTTGCACATATGTGAGCAAACTAACCTTGTCTTCAATTGGGAGAAGTGCCACTTTATGGTGAATGAATGTATTCTCTTGGGTCATAAAATTTCCGAACGGGGTATCTAGGTGGATAAGGCTAAAGTTGATGCAATTGAGAAGATGCCATGCCCAAAGGATGTTAAAGGTATCCGTAGTTTCCTTGGTCATGTTGGTTTCTATAGGAGGTTTATTAAAAACTTCTCTAAAATTTCTAGGCCTCTTACTAATTTATTACAAAAGGATGTTCCTTTTGTTTTTGATAATGATTGTGTACAAGCCTTCATAACACTTAAGAAAGCCTTAATTTTTGCACCTATTGTTCAACCACCTGGTTGGAACTTGCCTTTTGAAATTACATGTGGTGCTAGTGATTATGTTGTTGGTGTTATTCTTGGAAAAAGAGTTGATCAGAAATTAAGTGTCATTCATTATGCTAGTAAAACTCTAGACAGTGCCTAGAGAAATTATGCTACCACTAAAAAGAATTGTTAGCAGTTGTATTTGCTTGTGATAAATTCAGATCTTACATTGTTGACTCTAAAGTAATTGTTCACACTGATCATGTTGCTATTAAATATCTTCTGGAAAAGAAAGATGCTAAGCCTAGACTTATTAGGTGGGTTCTCTTGCTACAAGAATTTGATTTGCATATCATTGATAGGAAAGGAGCTCAGAACCCCATAGCGGATAACTTGTCTAGGTTAGAAAATGTTCTTGATGACCCACTGCCTATTGATGATAGCTTTCATGATGAACAACTAGTTGTGGTCAATGGTTCTCATAACACACCATGGTTTGCTCATTATGCTAATTACATTGTTGCTAAATTCATACCACCTAGTTTCACCAATCAATAAAATAAAAAAATTCTTCTTTGATTTAAGAAATTACTTTTGGGATGACCCACATCTTTATAAATAGGAATTAGATGGTATTATTAGACATTGTATACCTGAGCATGAACAGGAACAAATCCTTCGGAAGTGTCACCCCGAGGCTTATGGAGGACACCATGCGGGAGATAGGACAACACATAAGGTATTATAGTCTGATTTTATTGGCCTACTCTTTCCGAAGATGCTCATAAGTTTGACCTCTCTTGTGATGAATGTAAAAAAATTGGTAATATTAGTAGATATCATGAAATGCCTATGAATTATTCACTAGTTATTAAACCATTTGACGTTCGGGGATTTGATTATATGGGACCTTTTCCTTCCTACAATGGGTATACAATATTTTGGTTGCTCTTGATTATGTCACTAAATGGGTAGAAGCTATTCCAACCAATAGTGCTGATCATAACACCTCTATTAAGATGCTTAAGGAAGTTATTTTCCCATGTTTTGGAGTACCTAGATATTGAATGACTGATGGTGGTTCACATTTTATTCATGGTGCTTTTCGTAAGCTGCTTGCTAGATATGATGTTAACAATAGTTGCATCTCCCTATCATACTCAGTCTCGTGGTCAAGTAGAATCAACCAATAGATAAATAAAACTAATATTGCAAAAGACTATCAATAGATCCCAAAAGAATTGGTCTAAGAAATTAGATGATGCATTGTGGGCCTATAGAACAACTTATAAAAATCCTATGGCTATGTCTCCTTATAAAATGGTTTATGGGAAAGCATGTCATTTACCTCTTGAGTTAGAACATAAAGACTATTGGGCAATTAAAGAACTCAACTATGATTTCAAACTTGCTGGTGAAAATAGGTTACTTGATATTAGCTCATTATATGAATGGAGAACCCAAGCTTATGAAAATGCCAAACTATTCAAAGAAAAAGTTAAAAGATGGCATGACAAAAGAATCCAAAAGCAAGAATTCAAAGTTGGTGAATATGCTCTATTGTACAATTTTCGTCTTAGATTCTTTGCAGGAGAACTTCTATCCAAATGGGAAGGACCATATAGCATTGAAGAAGTTTATCGGTCTAGAACTATTAAGATCAATAATCCAAAGCACTAACCCAAAGGTGGTCAATAGACAAAGAATAAAGCACTATATCTCGGCTACATTAATTAATGTTGAAACAAATATTATCCACACCATGACACAGGAAGAGGACATTAGGGAGACCTTCCAGAACACTCTAGAACCCTTAAAAGGAAGAGTTATGTGATACGATAAGTAAACGGGCTCAGAAAAATCCACAATTTTTTTGGCTGCTTTGGAATTTTACAAAATTTAGGAAACTGACAAAAACACGGGAAGGCAACCCAGGTGTGACTAGACACGAGGGCGCGTCGTCCCCCCTCGCCCGGCATGATGTCTAATGGGCCCATCGGGTACCTTCCTGGCTCAGTTTTCTTGTGGAACACGTATTTCCTCGTATTAAATTTCCCTATATATATATATATACATATATATATATATATATATCCCTAGGATTTTGAGTACCAACGAAGAAGTCCTCTATTCTTGTTTCGTGATGTTTTTCTGTCAGAACTGTCAAGCCAGGCATCATGTCTTCTCCCTCCTCCAACCAAGTGGAATAAGATGCTTGGCTGATGAAGTTGGCACTGAAGGAAGAGGAACCAGTAGGAGCTATCAAGGATAACAAGGGCAAGGAAGTCAAGGGGGGTCAAGCTATAGAATAAGGGCAGGACATGCCACCAAAAGAAGAGGAAGAAGAAGATTACCTCCAACCCTACTATGAGCATCTCACCCCTCTCGAAATTGAAGCCTTTGGAGACTTCAAAACGGCTCGTGTTCAAAATAAATATCTTACTCATGAAAATATTTTGTTAAAGGACAAAGTCAACAGTCTATGGAGCGTTATTCAACATCTTGAGAACCTCTTAAGGCTACACTGTGACGCGATCTCATTATCCACATCACCACCTCCATCTTCACCGCCAAAGAAGGAGACTTGAGTACACAGGTATGGGAACTCCCCATGGCTTGTGCCAAGCTTGGGGGAGGCGCCTCGGTATCCTATCATAATCTTCCTTCTTTATCTATCCTAGTTTGATCTTTAGTTATTTCGTGATCTAGACAAATAAAAGTTTAGTGCAATTTTTTTCTTTTGAGTGCTAGTTTCGTGATCTTTCTATCTATTTATGTAATTGAGTGAGAGCTATATAACAAAGTTTAGTTTGAGTTTTGCTTCTCTACTTTCTTGCCTCAATCAAAATAAAGAAAAATAATGAAAAAATCATATGCCAATCTTATAGTAAGTAGGGACACCACATAAGAAAAAGTATAAGTGGTAAAATTTGTTGAAGATTGAGAAACATAACATTGGTCGGTGATGCAACACATGAAAGAATTAATAAGGGAAGAGAGGATTTACATGCAAATACACTATCCTTGACATCTTTTATGGTTGTGTGCCACCATTAATTATAATATGCCAAAATTGTTGACATTGGACAAGGAAGACAACGTAATGATTTATGCTTGTTCACATTCACATAGAAGTTATATTGTTATAGATCCTCTAACATGGGGTGATTGCCCAATACCTTTTTTAGCCAAAAACTCCACACTAAGTAGAGATACTATTTGTGCATCCAAAACCTTCAATCCAAACCTATGTTTCAAGAGTCCACCATACCTACCTATGGATTGAGTAAGATCCTTCAAGTAAGTTGTCATCGGTGCACAAAGCAATAAAAATGGCTTCTAAACATGTTTGATCATTTAGAGTAACGGAAATTAAGCATTGTACAAACTTGTGATGGCGATAATAAAAGCAACGGACTGCATAATAAAGGTCACCATCACAAGGGGAAATATAATGTAATGTTCCTTTGCACTAAAAGATTTAGCATATAACCAAAAAGCGCATGACAACCTCTGCTTCCCTCTGTGAAGCGCCTATCTGTTTGTCGGATTTCTGGCTCCGCAGAACCCTAAAGATTCAAACTCAGGGGCGTGTGCGAATATCTCCCACCAGCTCGCCTTACCTAGCTCGCTACTCAATGGACAAGGCAGAGAACTCACTCGATGGCGAGGGACACACAGATTCGGGCCACTGGGAAGCGTAATACCCTACTCCTGCTTTAGTCGATTGCCTCTCTTGGAGGTGGGTGGATGAACTAGTACAGTCCCCGGGAGCCTCTGGAGGCTGGGTGGCTTTGCGTGGAGCTATTGGGTGAACGAATGAATCGGATCCCCTCTACAGAGCAACCTATCCTCTATATATAGTGGTAGGCCAGGTCCTCTTCCTGTATTGTTTCGGCGGGTAGCGATCCCACAGTGGCCAATTTTGAAGGGGAACATGCTCCCCTACCCAAAGGTGGTCTTCGCCTGCAAAGTCTCTGTGCGTGCTACAGGGACGGGCCCGGGAATGACGTCTGCCCTGCTGGCGGGCGGCGACGGCCTTGTTGCACCAGAAAGGAAACCTTTGGAAGATGACTTCAGAACCCCGGTATGTCCTTGCCCCCTTTGCACTAAAGGGGAAACCGCACCGCCCTGCTGCCTGCTGCTCGCATGTCCTTCCTCCGTGTCATCCTTGACTCCTGAGGCCAAGCCTCGCCTCGGAATATCCATCGCTCTGGAAGGATCCTAAGGAGGCCCCTTTGCGGGTCTTGATGTTGTTCCTCCTCGCGAGGGCCTTGTCTTGGGTGGTTCCGCGCTCGGTTGTGTTCGCTTGACGAAGTGGGCCAGCCCTGGGCCACAGGCAGGCAGGTCTGGGTACCCCCATTCCCAGAATGCCGACAGTAGGCCCTAGGCCCACGGCACGCTCGGGTTGGCTTTTGGGCGAAGCCTTGGGGGCGTCTTGAGGCGTCGCGGGCCCTAAATGCCTGTGGGCCTGGCCGGTGCGAGTCAGGCGGCTGATGTTGGGTCTCCCTTGTATTCTGTCTCTGCACGAGTTATTAGGTACCCGGCTCACTGCATCGGTGCATTATTGCTTTCCTTCCCCCACACTCGCTCTTCCTCCTTGGTCTGCGACTCCAACGGGCGTCTCCCAGATCCAGCGCCACATCGCTCCCTTGCGAGTCTTGCGATGGCACCCGCTGGCAAGCAGAAGCCAGAGGCAGAAGGTCTTGCACCAGCTCCTCCGCTCTTGTAGTGCGCCCTTTCCAAGGACGTGGATTTCGTCCCCATGCTTCCATGGACTATGGCTGAGTCCAACGAGCACGGGAGGACCGCGATGTGGCCTAGCACCATGGAAAAGCGCCCCTTCAGGCTGGTGTCGCCTTTCTCCCGGTTCTTCACCGCCATCCTGAACCACTATGGGATTCAGGTTCTTCACCTCCAGCCCAACTCTGTCTTGCTCTTGTCCGTCTTCTCTTTCTACTGTGAGGCCTTCGTGGGCGTGCGGCCTTCAGTGGCCCTCTTCCGCCATTTCTTCAGCCTGCGCCTGCATGACGGCGCCCATTCGTCAGCATGTGTCTCCTTCGTGGCGGCCCAGAGCGGCAATCTGCTCGTGAAGGCCGAGAATAAGGTGGAAAACTTCACGCAACGTTGGGTTCTCATCAGCCTCAAGGACACCAACCCTCGGCTGGAGGAGCCGAAAGGGATGCCGGAGAAGACTTCCACGTGGAGCTCAGCGAAGCTCTCCGACCCTCGGGTTGCGCACGTCCAGGAGCGCTTCTCCCGCGACATCAGCGCCAAGAGGCTGACCGTTGGGATGATAGTGAAGGAATTCTTGGCGCGGCACTTGGCGCCCCTTCAGAACCACTCCAGGCCCCTGTGGGACTACCGTGTCGGTGATGACGAGCTCAGGCTCTGGTCCCATGACCTCCCCACTGAGGAGCTGAGCAGGGTCATGGCGATCTTGCTGGGTGGTGACCCTAGTGACCTGCCTGAGGCTCTGGGTGCACTATACCGTCTTGACGACCGAGCCGACGTGATCGTCGGGCTGCGTGTCTTCGATGAGCGGGGGCTTCTCCCAGCAGAGGGCTTCGGTCCGGTAGAATTGTCATTTGGTGACGACTCCGGTGAGGGGGATTCAGAGAAGACCGTCGACGACTGCCCAGCGAGCATGACGCTCCCGTCACACGTCATCCTTCTGCACGATCTCGCAGAAGATGATATCGCCGGTGAGGTCTCCGCAGGGGTCTCCTCGCGCTCGGCGAGGGCCTCCAGGGGACCCACGTCGACCCCGCGTGCTACGCGGTCCGCGTGCGTTCCCGCCTCCCAGAAGTGCGAGGTTGGGTCATCCTTGGCGCATCCCGCCTCCGCCGGTGGAAAGCCTAAGGCGTCTGGCTCGCCCCCTCCATGAGGGGGTGTCTGTTGCTCCCAGCGGAGCGGGGGGCGGTGAAGAGGAAGAGGTGGATTGACCCCAAAGAGTGAGTCACTGGTCTTGGCACGCCATGCGCGTCCGAAGTCCGCGCTTGGCTGATTCCCTATTTTGCCTGGTGTCCAGGGCGTCGTGTCGCCGAGGGCGAAGAGGAAGAAGATGGGTGTCAAGCCGAAGGCGACTCGTGACGCACTGCTGGCCCTCTCCAACGCGTCGGCGCCAGCAAATGGAGAGGGGGAGGCTCACGCGACGACCTCCCAGGCCTTGATCATCGCGTCCCTCGAGCCCCCGAAGCGTCCTGAGGTAGTCGTGGTGACATCGTTGCCCAAGGGGCAGACTCTGGAGGGCCCTCAGCTCGCTGATGCGCCAATGCCTGCAGCCTCCCGGCAACCTTCAGAGCCCCCTGCCCCTAGCGATGATGCCTTCCTGAAGATACCGCCCGGGGCAGCTCTAGAGGCTCCTCAGGAGGAGCTCCAGAGGACTTTGGAGTACACCCAGGGCGTCCTGAACAGGGCCTTTCGTGCTCTGTGCAAGGTCGCGGTCGCGATGGCGAACGGTGAGAAGGCGGCCAAGGTCGCCCGCGCCGTGTGCGAGGAGGCGATGGAAGAGGACGCTGCGGCCACCAAATGCTGCGAAGAGGTGGAGGCTCGCCTAAAGGTCCTCCAAGAAGAACAGGCCAGGCTTGCTGAGCTGCGTCGTCTACAGGAGGAAGGACTCACGGCCCATGAGGCCAAGCTCGCCGCTCGGGAAGAAGAGCTGTCCCAGGACGAGAATCACCTGGGTGCCAAGCTAGCGCGCTTGGATGAACAGGAGAAGGAAGCCGCCTCGAGGAAGGCCCTCCTTGATGCCCAGGGGGAAGCCCTCGCCGTGGCCGAGAGGAAGAAGGCCGCGGAGCTGGTCACCTTCCCTGATGTTGAGCTCCGGCTTCGCATGGTGCTCCGCTCCCTCTACTAGGACAAGTTTGATGAGCCTCTGGCCACCCCAGAGGGCGGCTTCGCTGCGCTTCGGCGGAGCTCACTGTGGTGTTGGAGAATGCCGTCGTCCAGGTGGACAAGATCTTGGACAGCGAGTGTCGCGACCTCTTCTTCGCGGCCGCGACACGCATCTTCACCATCTTCGTCTTCGCGAGCCAGGATTTGACCTCGGCTCCGTGATCCTGTCTGTCCCCACTAAGGCCCGCCACAGCGTTGCGAAGGCGGTGAAAGGCCCCGTGGAGGCGTTGGTGAAGAGGTTTGCCCGCGTCGCAGCTCCTTCCTCTCCAGATGCCGGTGAAGCCGATGACGAGGAAGACAACGCTTCTGACGCTGATGACGAGCCCCCCGAAGACGGGGCGTCTGGCGGCGGCAGCTCCTCCTGATTTATCCCCCCTCTTTTTTGCTGCAATGCACATCGTGCCTCGTGGAGGCGTCAAACTCATTTGCATTTTCATGAACTTTTCAAGGATTGTAATAACCGAATGATTGAATGTTTTCTTCGCCTCATTCCTGTCATGTTTGCCGTGATGCTCTACATTGGCAGAGCCTGCCCAACACGTACCTTCGCCGCGGTTGGACCGACTGGAATTCCAGGACGGCCCAAAAGGGGAAGGGGCTACGAGCGTAGTTAGGCCCCTGAGTCGCGATGCTCAGTGGTCCCCTTTGACGCGCGAGTTTCCCTCATGAGGGGAATGAGCGAGGATTTTGAAACTTCGGATCATTTTCAGCACTCTGCATCGGCAGGTCCCGCCCCGCGCATACCTACCAGCGATTGAACCGATCGGAAACTAAGGACGGCCCAAAGGAGGAAGGGGCTACGAGCACAGTTCGGCCACTGAATCGCGATGCTCAGGAGTCCCCCTTGACGTGTGAGAGACTCCAATGTCCCTCCTAAGAGGCTGACAATTTGAGACTCCCAAACTCCTTCGGCACTTTGCGTCGACAGGGCCTGCCCCGCGCGTACCTCCGCCGCGATTGGACCGACCGGAAACCAAGGACGGCCCTAAAAGGGGAGGGGCTACAGGCGCAGTCCGGTCTCCTGAGTCGCGATGCTCAGGAGTCCCCCTTGACGTACGAGTGACTCCAGGGTTCTCCCTAAGAGATTTGGAATGGCTTGTCGAGCGCACTAAGCTCTGTGTCGGCAGGGCCCGCCCCGCGCGTACCTCCCTGCGATTGGACCGACCGGAAACCAAGGACGGCCCAAAGGGGGAAGGGCTACCGGCGCAGTTAGGCCCCTGAGTCGCAATGCCCAAGGGTCCCCCTTGACGTACGGCGGCTCCGTACCGTCAATTGTCTGTCCCATGCACTGGGCGTGGGCGTAGTCGTAGGTGGACTGTGTTGAGTTCCTTGTCAGTGCGGGCATAGCCATTGGCGGACTGTGTTGGTGCCAGCTGCGGGCGTAGTCATTGGCGGACTGTGTTGGTGCCAGTTGCGGGCATAGTCATTGGCAGACTGTGTTGGTGCCAGCTGCGGGCATAGTCATTAGCGGACTGTGTTGATTGCTCTCGTCTTCTCCCGAGCGTGGAGCGTAGGGCTGTCACTAGGCGTGGGATGGACCCCTCCGCGTCCTCGGGGGCCCTGGGCGTATACAGCCTCGGCTCATTTTTACGTGAGTGTATCACGATGGGCGTGTATTTGGGAGGTCGCGAGGACGCTTTGGCCTCATGAGTGTCCCTATCCCCGAGGCATTAGGCGCCTGATTCCAGAAGTTGTTGGTGGACAGTGTTGTTACATGAGAGTGTCACGATGGGGGTGTATATGGGAGGTCGTAAGGACGCTTTGGCCTCGCGAGTGTCCCTACCCCCGAGTCATTGGTGGACTAAGTTGATTTCATCCGGGTCAATGGCAAACCCGGCAGACTTCTTCTTCTTCGGGAGCGTGGCAGGGTATCTGGTGCCTCTAGGGGCCTACAAGGATAAGCTTCGGTCGGAGCCCCCGAGCGGGATGCCGACCGCCCGACAATGCAAGCAAGGTAGAACGTTAGGGTTCGAAATGGGTGAGATAGAAACAACTGAAGGATGCGTAAATGAAAGTAGTGGTTGGGGAGTGCCCTGAGCTCCTAGAGGCTGCATGGCCCTGGGGGCGCCCTCGGATAGGGCGAGTCAAAATGTTACCTGGCAGCAGCCAACAAAAAGTCACCTGGCGGCCATGCTGCTAAAGTGCCGAAGGCGCAGTCGTCGCCCGATCTCCTGCTTCCACGGTCGCGACCATCGCGGGACCACAGTATACTAAGGCTCGGGGCATTTTCTCGGCCCGAGCATCTCCTCCTCTTCCTCGCCATGCCCTAGCAGGCCAGGCATGAGTGTGGCCCGCTGGAGCCGCTGGTAGGTGGCAGCCGCGTTCCCCATCCCGAAGGGCATGAGGACGCTGGCGCGCGGGTACACCCACTAATGGTTAGTTAGCGCGGGTCAAAAAGGGCCTTCAGCCGCGGGTCTGTCGGTTGCGAGCGTGTTGATGCAGATGTGGGCCAAGTCGACCGTGCCGATGACGGCGGCTGCGATTGGTGGTGCAGGGCAGTCCCCGTCTCGCATGGCCTGGGCCTCTCGAAGTTCTCGTATTGCTCTGATGACGGACTCACAGGAGCTAGGCGGACACGCGCCGGAGCTCTCCCTCGGGTTGTACTCGAGCACCACCCTTTCCTCACTAGTTAGGCCAGGGACCTCCCCGGTTGGAGCCCCCAGCCCTGACCCAAGGGGGGCGCCGTGCGCGCCTTCCTATGCTATGAGAGGCATGGCCCCGTACCCCGACATGGAGCTCGAAGCCCGAGGGTGCCCCGTGGGGAGGAGTTCCTTCTTCTTCTTGTGTGAGTCCTCGCGAGGCGGCTCGTCTTCTTCGTCGTCCGAGTGCTCCATCGCCGCTGCGCGGTAGGCGCGCTCGAGTGTGCATTGATACGTCTCCAACGTATCTATAATTTTTTATGCTTCCATGCTATTATCTTGTCAACTTTGGATGTTTTATATGCATGAATATGCTATTTTATATCTTTTTGGGACTAACCTGTTAACTCAGTGCCAAGTGCGAGTTTCTGTTTTTTCCGTGTTTTTGACCCTTTTTCAGACGGAGTCCAAATGAATGAAACTTTACGATGATTTGTTTTTGGACCAAAAGAGACCCCCGAAGCTTTGGAAGAAGGCCAGAAGAGCCACGAGGGAGTCACAAGCCCTAAGGCCGCCACCACCCCCCTAGGCGGCGCCTACCAGGCTTGTGACCTCCTCGTGGGCCCAACCGACATAATTCCACAGCCATAAATTCCTATAAATTCAGAAACCCCCAAAAAGAAACCTAGATCGGGAGTTCCGCCGCCGCAAACCTCTGTAGCCACCAAAAACCAATCTGGAGCCCGTTCTGGCACCCTGCCGGAGGGGGAATCCATCTCTGGTGGTCATCTTCATCATCCTGGCGATCTCCATGACGAGGAGGGAGTAGTTCTCCCTCGGGGCTGAGGGTATGTACCAGTAGCTATGTGTTTGATCTCTCTCTCTCGTGTTCTTGAGATGTCTTGATATCGATGTACCATGGGCTTTGCTACTATAGTTGGATCTTATGATGTTCTTCCCCCTCTCCCTCTTGTAATGAATTGAGTTTCCCCTTTGGAGTTATCTTATGGGATTGAGTCTTTGAGAACATTTGATGTATGTCTTGCACGTGTCTATCTGATGTGATCAACTTGCGGGTTTGTGACATTGGGAACCTATGCATATGGGTTGGCACACGTTTGATTCATGTGAGTACTTGATGTATGTTTTAGTGATCAACTTACGGGTTCGTGACATTGGGAACCTATGCATAGGGGTTGGCACACGTTTTGAATCTCCGGTAGAAACTTTGGGGCACTCTTTGAAGTTCTATGTGTTGGTTGAATAGATGATTCTGAGATTTTGTGATGCATATCGTATAATCATGCCCACGGAAGGTGACAATGGAGTATCTAGGTGACATTAGGGTCTTGGTTGATATGTATCTTAAGGTGTTATTCTAGTACGAACTCTATGATGGATCGAACAGAAAGAATAGCTTCGTGTTATTTTACTACGGACTCTTGAATAGATCGATCAGAAAGAATAACTTTGTGGTGGTTTCGTACCCGACAATAATCTCTTTGTTTGTTCCCCGCTATTAGTGACTTTGGAGTGACTCTTTGTTGCATGTTGAGGGCTAGTTATATTATCCAATTATGTTATCAATTTTGAGAGAACTTCACTAGTGAAAGTATGAACCCTAGGCCTTGTTTCCACGCATTGCAATACCGTTCGTGCTCACTTTCACCATTTGTTACCTTGTTGTTTTTGTAATTTCAGATTACAAAAACCTATATCTACCATCCATATTGCACTTGTATCACCATCTCTTCGCCGAACTAGTGCACCTATACAACTTACCATTGTATTGGGTGTGTTGGGGACACAAGAGACTCTTTGTTATTTGGTTGCAGGGTTGCTTGAGAGAGACCATCTTCATCCTACGCCTCCCATGGATTGATAAACCTTAGGTCACCCACTTGAGGGAAAATTGCTACTGTCCTACAAACCTCTGCACTTGGAGGCCCAACAACGTCTACAAGGAGAAGGTTGCGTAGTAGACATCATGCATATGGCGTCCTTCTCGTCGGAGGCAATGGTGATGACGCCACCGCTCCCCGGCATCTTGAGGACGTTGTAGCGATGGTGGGTCACTGCCATGAACTTGGCGAGAGTCAGGTATCCAAGGATCGCATTGTACGGCAGGTGGATGTGCACGACGTCGAAGACGATGATCTCAGTGTGGTAGTTCTTGCGCTCGATGAAGGTGACTCGCAGTTGCACCTGCCCGATGGGCACGGTGGACCCCTCCGTGACTCCTGAGAAGGGCTTGGTCGGCATGAGCTGTTCGTACGGCAGCTGGAGTTTCTCGAACGTGTCGACCGAGAGGACGTTGAGCCATGCTCCACTATCGATAAGGGTCTTGGTGACAAGGACGTTGCTGATTGTCGGGGTGCACGTCATGGGGAGCTTGTCGGCCATGAATGAACATCTGAGCTAGTCACTTGGGTCAAAGGTGATGGTGGTTTGGGACCAGTTGAGGGGGCGCATCGCTTCAGGCTTCGGGAGGGCAGCATTCACCTCCCAGGCGAACTGCTTGAAGGCGCGGTTCGAAACCGGGGTCTAGGCACTGCCCAGGATGGAGGCCACTACCTTGACCTCCTGGAAGCCTCCCGCCCCATCCTCCTACCTGTCATCGTCCCTCCTACATGTCATTGTCCCTCCTTAGGGGGGCAGCCCAGCCTCACGAGGGTGAGCCTCACGATGCTGACCGCGTCGCTGCCCCTCCTGAGGGTTGTCGCGCCAGCGGTCATCCTGGGTCTGGTCACGCCAGGGGTCCTCCTGAGGCTGGCCGCGCCAACGGTCTTCCTGAGGCTGTTCACGCCACCCCTGACGCGGCTCCCAGTCATCCAAGCGGCCTCCACTTCAGCCACCGCCGCGCGTGGGGCCTCTGTCGACCCATCTGGGGCGAGTGATGAAGTGCTCGGCATGGACCAGGCAGAGCTCTTGGCACTCGGATGTATCATGGCCGCTGGTGCCATGGAAGATGCACGTTGGCCCCCCTCCTGACGGACGCTCTCCCCCTCGGCCGTATTTTGCCTCAGGCTCGGCTGTGAGAACTGCAGGAGCCTTGCGCTTCGCCTCCTTGGCCTTGGCCTTCTTCTCTTCTAGTTCTGCCACCTGAGGCCCCAGGAGTGACAAGCGACCTTCTTCAGCCCTGGCGCACTTGTTTGCGAGGTTGAACATCTCCAGTGTGGTGCTCAGTTAATCACTCATGGAGAGCTCCTCCTTCATCTTGAGGTCGGTGACTCCGTCGGAGAAGGTGGAGATGACGGCCTCGTCCAACGCCTTGGCGATCTTGAGGCGCATGACCGTGAAGCATTGTATGAACTTGTGCAGGGTCTCCCCCTTCTGCTGCTTAATGCACCACAGGTCGTTCACGGTGGGGGCGCGGTCACGAGTGCCCTGGAAGTTTGCGAGGAAGCGGTCGCTTAGGCTATCCCAGGAGGTGATGGACGCCTTTGGGAGGTTGAGGAGCCAAGAGAGTGCGCCGCCCTTGAGCGCCATGGGGAACTAGCACGCCATGACCTTGTCTCCTCCTCCTGCCGCCCTAATTCTCAGCGTGTAGAGTTACAAGAACTCCGTCGGGTCCAGGGTGCCGTCATAGCGCGGGGGCAGGTCGGGCTTGAACTTGCAGGGCCACGCAGTTGGGTGGAGCTCAGGGGCGATGGCGAGGCATCCCACCGGTCCGATGGGTGTAGCGCGTGCGGGGGCGACCTGGTCCTATTGCTCCAATGGGTCTGCTTCGGGCGGGGCGCGCTCGCGGTCTAGGACTTGCAGCACCGGGAGCGTGTGCGCGTCGGCGCATGGTCGAAGAACCACCTGACAGCTCGCTTCGTCTCTCGGCCTTGCCTTGGGCTCGCAAGGTCGGTCGCGGGGATGCGCCTCCTACTTGGGCTAGGGACGCACGTCTCGCTACGGTGGTGGGGGTGGTGCATCTTTCTCCTCGTCGTTTGGTTGGGACGGTTGGGGTCGAAGCGAACAGGAGAGCGTTGCGAAGTCGCCGGCAGCGGCGACGATCTCCTTGATGCGCTAGAGCCAGTCAGGGGCGGGCTGGTAGCAGAGTAGCTCGGTGGCTATGGCAAGCGCGCGTTAGCCGTGTGGCAGCTCCGGTCGGGCGTGCGAGGCCGACCCAGAAGCCCGGACGAGCGACGGAGTGGCGGTGTGGCCGTCAGGGTGCTCGGTAGCAGGCTGGGAGGAACCCTGTTGTTCTTGAGCGTCGGGTCCCGTGGAGGCGTTCACCACGGGCGATGGTGACCGACGCGCGTCGGCGGGGCCTACAGGCTCCTTCCGAGCGACGCGGGTGGCCTGGCGTTCGGCACGAGCCCGGCGAGCGCCAGCCGGGGCAGTGAAGCTTCGTGAAGGCGGAACTTGGAGGAAATCTTAACACGCCCCCTACCTGCCGCGCCAAATGTCAGATTTCGGGCTCCGCAAAACCCTAAAGATTCGAACTCAGGGGTGTGTGCGAAGATCTCCCACCGGCTTGCCTCACCTAGCTCGCTACTCGATGGACAAAGAGAGAACTCACTCGATGGCGAGGGACACACAGAACATGGAAGTTTACCCAGGTTTGGGCCGCTGGGAAGCGTAATACCCTACTCCTGCTTTAGTGGATTGCCTCTGTGAGAGGTGGGTGGATGAACTAGTACAGTGCTCGGGAGCCTCTGGAGGCTGGGTGGCTTTGCGTGGAGCTAGTGGGTGAACGAATGAATCGGACCCCTCTACGGAGCAACTTATCCTCTATATATATAGGCGGCCCGGGTCCTCTTCCTTATCGTTTCGGCGGGAAGGGATCCCACAGTTGCCAATTTTGAAGAGAAACAAGGGAACATGCTCCCCTGGCCAAAGGTGGTCTTCGCGTGCAAAGTCTCTGTGCGCGCTACAGGGACGGGCCCGAGAATGATGTCTGCCCTGCTGGCGGGCGGCGACGGCCTTGTTGCACCAGAAAGGAAACCTTTGGAAGATGCCTTCGGAACTCCAGTACGTCCTTGCCCCCTTTGCACTAAAGGGAAAACCGCACCGCCCTGCTGCCTATTGCTCGCTTGTCCTTCCTCCGCGTCATCCTTGACTCCTGAGGCCAAGCCTCGCCTCGGAATATCCGCCAGTCCGGAGGGGTCCTGAGGAGGCCCTTGTGCGGGTCTTGATGTTGTTCCTCCTCTCGAGGCTTGGCCCCTCGTGAGGGCCTTTTCTAGGGTGGTGCCGCGCTTGGTTGTGTTCGCTTGACGAAGTGGGCCAGCCGTGGGCCACAAGCAGGCAGGTCTGGGTACCCCCATTCCCAGAACGCCGACACTTTTACCATTATGTATTTACTTTTGTGCAAGAGTCAAAGTATTTTCCTCTACTTCCTTTATCTTCTCTTTGTCAAGAATCTTGTGGTGGGGAAGATCTAAACATATATATCTAGCTGAATGTGGGTGGTCATGAGTTATTATTGTAGACATCACCCTTGACGTGAATACGTTGGGAGGCAACACTATAAGTCTCTATCTTTCTATGTGTCTGGTTGAAACCTTTTGCTCATATGAATGCGATGAGTTGTACCAATCATAGAAGACTAAATGATGGTTGGGTATGTATACTTGCTTATAAGCTCCGACATGTGACGATTCTTGAAAATATGATGAATTGTGTTGCAAATTTGACTAAGAACATAATTTGTTAGTTTCCAATACAGTTCATGCTTCACACTTCAATGTTGTGATGATTTTCTACTTGTTTATGAGAAGCATTTATGATAATATATATATGATAAAAATGTTGTGAGGAAGTATTTTATAAATTTTTATTTTATTTTATAATAATGAGCATGATGGTGCTATGTTCGTATTTTGTTTTTATCGACACCTCTCTCTCAAAGCATGTGGTCATGATTTTCGCTATCGGCTTTCGCTTGAGGACAAGCGAAGTCTAAGCTTGGGAGTGTTTATACGTCCATTTTGCATCATGTTTTATTACTGTTATTTATAGTGTTTTTATACATTTTGCCACTTGGTGGAACAATTCTAATGCATTTTGTCTCATAATATGCAAGGTTTACATCAAGTGGGAGAATACTGGCAGATGGAATTATCAACCTAAAAAAGCTACATCACAAATACCTATTCTACACACCTCCAATTAGGCTAAAAATTTACGGAGAATTATTTTATAATAAAAAAATGGAACGAAGAAGTACCGGAGGGGTCCACTAGGCGGCCACTAGACACTACGGCGCGCCAGGCACCCCTAGCGCGGCCTGATGTCTAGTGGGCCACCTGGCCCACCTCTAGCGCCCATCTTCTAGTATATATTCTCCTTCGACCTAAAAAAATTAAGGTGTGGACTTTCGTGACAAAGCGCCACCGTCTCGTGGCAGAACCTGGGTAGGAGCACTTTTGCCCTCCGGAGGAGCGATTACGCTGGAAGAACTTCCCTCCCGGAGGTGGAAATCAAGGCCAACGTCATCACCAATAGCCCTCTCATCTTGGGAAGGCCAATCTCCATCAACATCTTAAATAGCAGCACCTCCTAGCAAAACCCTACTTCATCTCTTGTACTCAATCTTGTACCGAAACCTTGCATTGGCACCTTGGGTGTGTCTAGTAATGTTGATTACATCTTGTAGTTGATGCTTTATGTTTACTTGGTGTAAGATTATTCAGGTCCATTATACTATTCAGTACGTCTCTGATCATGAACATGTTTATTACTTGTGAGTAGTTACTTTTGTTCTTGAGGCCACGGGAGAAATCATGTTGCAAGTAGTCATGTGAAGTTGATATTCATTCGATATTTTGATGATATGAATGTTGTGATTCAGTGGTGTTATGTGAACATCGACTACATAACACTTCATCATATTTTGGGCTTAAGGGAATGCATTGTGGAATAGTAATTATAGGGTGGCTGGCGAGATTGAAAGAAACTTAAACCCCGGTCTATGCACTACTTCGTAAGGGGCTCATTTGGATCCCTATGTTTAATGCTATGGTTAGAATTTATTCTTAATACTTTTGTCATAGTTGCAGATTCTGACGGGAGGGTTAATCATAAGTGGGAGGTTTGTTCAAGTAAAAAACAACACCCAAGCATCGGTTCACCCACATATCAAATTATCAAAATACCGAACGCGAATTAAACCAACATGACAAAAGTGACTAGATGAAATCCCCGTGTGCCCTCAAGAATGTTTTGCCTATTATAAGAAATTGTTCTGGCCTGTCCTTTGCCACAAAATGATTGGGATACCTTGTTGTACCTATTATTACTATTGCTACTTGTCACTTGTTATAAATATCTTGCTATCAAACAACTTGTTGTCAATATTTGAGTGCTTCCAAAAATTACCTTGCTGAAAGCCGCTTGTCATTTCCTTCTGCTCCTCGTTGGGTTTGACACTCTTACTTATCGAAAAGACTACGATTGACCCCCTATACTTGTGGGTCATCAAGTAGCTAGATGGCTTTCTCTCTCATTTTGCTTCTCAACACAATGGTCTCTTGGAGATCTATTTGATGCAACTCTTTCTTTTGTGGTGTGTTTGTTGGGATACGATGAATTATGAGTCTATGATCAGATCTAAGAAATTATATCCACTCTTTATTATTATAGCTTAATATTTCTTCTCCAATATTTGGGTTTTGTTAGTCCAACTTGATCTTTTTATCTTGCAATGGGAAGAGGTGCTTTGTGATGGGCTCGATCTTGTGGTGCTCAATCTCTACGATAGAAGGAGACATGACACGCATGTATCGTTGCTATTAAGGATAAAATGATGGAGTCTATTCCTACATGATTAGATCTTGTCTACATCATGTGATCATTCTTAAAGCATTACTCCGTTTCTCCATGAACTTAATACACTAGATGCAAGCTGGATAGTGGTCGATCTGTGGAGTAATAATAGTAGATGCAGGCAGGAGTCGGTCTAGTTGTCTTGGATGTGATGCTTATATACATGATCATTATCTTGGATATTGTCATAATTATTCGCTCTTCTATCAATTGCCCAACAGTAATTTGTTTACCCGATGTATGCTATTTTCTCGAGAGAAGCCACTAGTGAAACTTACGCCCCCAAGTCTATTTATCATCATATATTTGCAAGATTTATTTTTCTATTCGCGATTCCAATTTATTTTCTCTTTTATTTTCAGATCTATATTATCAAAAAACCAAAAATACCTTGTTGCGTTTGAATTCCCGTTACTTTATTTGCATATATCAATCGATCTATTTACTGTTTTATCTTACCCACAAGGGATGGACAATCCCTACATGCGGTGGGTTGCGAGGATTTGTTGTTTGTGTGCACGTACTGCTTACATAGTCTGATGGATCTTCCTACTGTTCGATACCTTTGTTCAAAACTAAGGGAATTCTTGTCGCCGCTGTGCTACATCACCCTTTACGCTTGGAGGGAAAAACTAACGCATCAGCAACACCAAGCAAGCTTTCTGTCGCCGTTGTCGGGGAAGATCAACTCAAGATCTACCATGTTCCCACACATTAACTCTCATCTCCTTGAAATTACATTATTTTCCATTTGCCCCTCGTTTTCTTCTCCCCCACTTTGCAAAAATATTTTCCTTGTTTTTGTTTGTTGTTTTCTTGTCGGATCTCTTGTTAGCGTTGTCATTATGTCTTGCATTACTACCCCTCCTTTGTCATCGGATTTTGAAGTTTTGTACTTCAAACACAGACAAGGAGAAAATTTGAAAGATGCTTGGTATAGGTTCGTCGAATCTTATCCTGTTTGCAATTTAAAAGGGGATGCAAAGATTTT